>NC_058103.1:64410000-65610000 GCF_020171115.1 Neogale vison
ATGAAGTCTTGATCTTGAGGTTGTGAGTTCAAGCCCCACATTGGGTGTAGAGTTTACTTAATAATTAAATAAACAAACAAACAAGCAAATTATTCCTCTAGTTTCCATTAATTCTGGAAAGCTAACAAGCTTTTATCTGAAAGTAAAACAAACAAAAAAATCTTAGAGGGTAACTTGGAAAGTATCTGAACATCTAGTACAATTATACTCCACTGAATCAGACAGAAGGAAAGTAATTAGATAGGCTCTTCTTTCTACTCCTCTGTCCTCTTATCTCCCTAATATTTGAAGATTCCCACATCTGTCTAAATGCTGGGAGACAGAACTAAGCAATGCAGAGGAGACAAAGCTTTGGAACCAGACAGACTTGAATGTAACTTCGAATCCTTCCACATACTAGCTTTGTGACATTGAATAAGGAGCATTGCCTCTCTGAGCCTCACTTGCTTTACCTGTAATGAAGATAAATTTTATTTCATGCAGGTTAGGGATGATGATATAAAGCATGGATCATGATGCCTGGAACAAAGCAAAGACCAGTAACCATAACTATTACCTCACTTACTCAACGAACACTTACTGAGAGTTATCTGTATCAGTCTTTGTGCAAGTGTGTCAAGAGATGCTATCTAAACTTTATAGGCATATGATACCCATGAAGCCCACAGATACCACTGCTAAGTGGGACCATAAATTGTAACTTCAGGGGATCTAGGAGATTCGTAGTCACAGAAAGGTGACCTCTGGGACAGCTTTGATCTACATTTAAGGATCTGTGCCTCAAGAGGAGCTGAACTCCCTCCATCCAAAGCCTCTCTCCCCAAATATGTCTACACACATCACCTCCTCCCACACTGAGTGCTATGTACTCCTGGCAAATATGGGCAAGGGTGCTAGCCTGCCCTTGGCACTCGCATTCAATAACTATTAGAATATCACACTGCAACACCTCTTAGCTTCTGAGCATTCCCAGTCCCATTTGGAGATGAGTATACTCAGCAAAGTGGGCAATTTACCATTCTGACCTTGATTTCTCCATTAACCTGGAGTTCTGGAAATAGTTCTGAACCTAATGGATGGCAAAATTATGCCAGTGCCATACCTGGAACTAGACAAAGAAACAAAAGACATTAAAATGCAGTTCCACATGGCTTGAGGCACAGTCACATTAATGATGGTGAAAAGATGGGAAGAGATCAGCAGGCAAATGGGGTTGGTGGATGTCCTCCCAAGGTCAAGGCAGCTCAGGAGGCTGGACCAGCAGTTGCAAGAACAATGGTTGGGAAAAAAAATATATATGCCTGAAGGCACAACCTGAATTCAGGGATCTGAAGAGAAGGGAAGAGTAATTTCCAATGTAAAACGCCCACCATTTGTTCTAATGGCTATGCCACAATGGGTCCCCACAATGCTGATCCCACCAGGAGTCCATTTCCAGCAAGTGGTCCCCAACACTAAAAGAATTACACATTGGGCAAAAATAACTTACATTATATAATAGCTTTCAGCCTTCAAAATGATCTGTATCACAGCTATGCATTTTTATTAATATTTTCAATAAAAATTAGGAAACTGACACTTAACACATTTGAGACAAATAACTAATAAATAAGGAGAGTCTGGCTTCCAGAGCAGCTCTTCTGACCCCAAGTCCAATACCTCTTTCTCTAAACAACTGCCAATTTTCTGAAAAGGACTATTCCCACCAGCAAATTCTGCTATAAATAGGACAATCCATCTGCAATGCAAATAATCATCTCTAAATTATCTATTCAGATTTCAGAAGCTTCTTTTTTTCATTAAAGAAGAGTATCTTATACTGGGAGTCCCATGTGGACAGCTTTCAGAGCTGTAAGAAACACCTAGCAGAAGCCTGTCCTTTGATTGAGGAAATGGAGACTCAGAAAGGTCAAGACGCATGCCAGGTTGTACCCATAGAAACAGCAATAGAGCTACATATATAATATTCTGTATATTTGATGACCCCCACCAGAAAGCCTTCAACACAAATAAAAAACCTTGCCAGTGTTTGAGAAAACTCAGCATTCATGTTTGGAGGTTTTCCTGATCTCCCTCTATGAGGCCTGTCTACATTCTGCAGGATCTGTTTTGAAATGGATAGAGATATACGTTCCTACCTACCAATATGTCACTTTCTAATTTTCACCCCATTTTGAAAACAATTATGTATCTGTGGCTCTTTAGAAACAGGTACAAATCATTAAACAGTTCCAAATGTATCCATTAAAATTCACCCAAATTCTATCCTCTGCTTAGGGACTCTGGTTTCCATCTGACATCTTTACAGCTCCTGCCCTAGTGAGAAAGAACAGCAGTGTACACAATGGGGATTTGGGTTTCAGATGACTGTCACGTTTCAATTATCTTACTGATTACCAAACAACCTTATCATTGCTGATTAACCTTGCATACGTTTAAAGAAGTGTTTTAAGCAATGAAAATTGTTTGGCTTATTGGAAATTATTAAAGTATTAGCAGAAAGATATTATGTCTTAAGAGTTACTTAAAAGGCACCTGGGTGTCTCAGGCAGTTGAGCATCTGACTTTGGCTCAGGTCATGAACCTGGGGTCATGGGATCAAGCTCTGGTCAGCCCTGGTCAGCCCTGGTCAGGGCTGCTCCAAGGGGACCCTGATTCTCCCTTTCCCTCAGCCCCTCCCACCATTCATGCTCTCTCAAATAAATAAAAATCTTTAAAAAAAAAAAAAAGAGTTGCTTAAGAATTGTCTTAACAACCACTATACCCTTTCTTGAGCTAATGTTTACCATATATGTTTGCTTCAACTTTCACCTTTATGCTAATGACTCCAATCCTCTAGCCTCACCTCTCATCTGAATTCCAAACCTAAAGCCTGTATATTCCTCTAACTACTGGACATTTCTACCTGGAGCTTCTACTTAGTTTAAAAAAAAAAAGTAGATGTCATCACCTTTCCTAGCTAACTGGCTCTTACTCTTACATCTGCTGCTGGAATTGCCGCTGGGACCAGCCCGCGCCTGCTCCCAGGCATCACACCAAGAAGGGGTCCGTTATTCTTCCCTTCCTCCGTTCTCCACTTTCAGGGTGTCACCAAGCACGTTCACTTTGGGATCCTACATCTCTCTGCAAAGCTGGTTCACATTGCTCTATTCTCGGGGCAGGTAGGTCATCTCATCCAGATCAGGGCACTCTCCTCCTCCAAGTTATCTCGGCATCGACACTGTCCTTCATTCTGGCCGGAACAGACTTTCTAAATGCAAGTCTGATTTGATCACTGCGCTGAAGTGTCTAAAGAGCACCTGGGTGCGGTATACAATGCTCATCTGCACCTGGCCCCTGCTCACCTCTGAAGCTTTCCCCATCCGCATCCTCCTGTCCTTATGCTTTGCTCCTCACTGCCCCATAGCCCATGTGACTTCCACGCATTGCCTGGCCCAAATGCCAGTGCACGCACTATATTCTCTCCACCTCGGGCCTCCCCCTTCCTTCCCTGGCGGACTTCCATGTATCTTTCAGGACAATTGAGTGCATGACTTTAACTCGACTGGCATCAGAGAGCAGAGCACATCTTCTATTAGCTGCACAATGTCCTCTTCTAAAGCTTTTGTTGTTTTGGTTTTTGTGTTCAAAAGTGTAAATCCTAGTTAAAAATATGCTTTACATTTTAGAATTCCAATTCTCAAAACTGTTGGAAATCCAAAAAGCTTAAGGAGTATGCACAGGGCAGTGCTTCTGGGCTGGTATTCTCCTAGTCCATGTCCTCTAGATCTAGAACCACCTCTAGAAAGGCTCACAAAAGGATTAGTCCTTCTACATTTACAGGCTATGAAATCCATTCCCAGTGCAGCCCAGTTTCCTTCTTCTGTGGCAGAGGCTCTGGAAATAAAGGTTTCTTCTTTATAAGACAATTACTCTAATATTTTTTCCACACAGCCTGAAGACCTAATTAGAGGCTCTTTGTTAAGATTTGGCCCAAACTATTTTTAGATGGGGAAAAAAAAAATCCAGGAACTCAGATAAGAACTGCTTATAGGACCCTTCTCTGTGGCCCCCATGCCCAGCTGAACTAAACAACTTTCTATACTAGGACAAAAATGAAAACCCAAGAATAGAGTGGATCCGACTCACCTACACAAGACATCAACACAACCTAGGGAAATGGTATATATCCTACTATTAGCAGGAATATTGATCTGCTGTCTGGCATGGTTAAGGGCACAGGGCATTAGGCTTTCAGTCACTTGCAAAATGAATTAAATCAATTTGTGGTAGTGACCAAAAATAAAATCAGAAATGTAAAGTCACCTGAAAATACTAACATAAAGGAAAATACGTCGTAGCAGATCATGACAGAGTTTAAGATTTAAAAGTTGGTGAGGGGGCTGCAAAATATTAAGATTTGTCTGACAAATCTAGAAATAAAGATTCACATGTGGGGAGAAAGGCGATTTCTGAAGTCCTTTTCCTAGTTTGGGATGACCTATAGGGCCCTCGGTGATCTGGCCTCTGTCTACTGATAGCCTTGGTCAGAGAGTGGTAACTAGATGCCTTGCCTCCCTTGCAGCTGGGTATGGCCATGTACCTATCTTCTCCCAAATGGAACTAGAGTGGGAGTGATGACAATTACTTCAAGATCTAGGTCTTCAGATGCCGGCTGGGTATGTGCTCCTCTATAATTCTTCCTTCCCTGAAACTGTATCGAACTAACCACAGTCCATCTGTGACCATGAAGACAAGAATAATACTGATGCTAGAGCAACAAAAGAAAAGGGTCCTGGAACCCTGAATGATCCTGTGGAGCAGAGCACCCCACCTCCCACTTCAACTGAGCTACTCATCTTGGGTTATCAAATAAAAGAGAAAGAGACTTCAAAGTTCTTTCAACTACTATCTTGTACAGTCTCTGTTACCACCTTCTAGATTTTACCTAACTAATAAGCACACCTATCCAACCTTTTCCATTCCTCCTCATCCTTCAAAAACCAACTCTTCTGTAGAGTGTTTCTGTGACACCTATCTATGCCTCTTAAATCTCCACAGTACTCTGTTCTCCCTTCTGTGGCATCTCTTATCACAACTGATTTCAGTGGCCTGCTTACCCTTCTGCCTCCTCTAAAGAACAAACTCTTAGAAGTCCAGAGGCAAGAATTCATCACGTGCTATGTTTTGCACAATGCATGGCACAAGCTGGTAGTCTAATGAATTCTAAATAAATAAATCAAGAGTAAAGAAAATTATTGATATATACATTTGTCAGCTCACAGTCAACAGTCATCCTGCTGCTTAGCTTATAAGACAGATCTGAGTCTTCTTCAGGGCATGGCCTTTCTCTCAATTAGAAACAGAAGTGAAATATAATGGTTGCCTCATCTGAATATCATGGTTCAAATATACAGGAGAAATGAAGATTTTAAAATAACTATAATTAATGGAAGAAAGAAATGGCAAAAAATAATCTTTGATAGATTACATTAGCAATAGTTATTTAATCTTGATCATTTTTATTACTAAGATTAATACAATTAACCATGGTAATGAGTTACAGTAGCTTTGGCCTCCTCCCCAATCAATTACCTTTTCCATTTTTGCAACTGATGTCAAAAATGATATGAACTTTACTGCTGTCTGACTTCTGGCATGAATGCCAATGATACCAATATTAGCTTGATCTAAGTACTACTCTGGATTTCACTGCCTATGAAAAAAATACTACACAAAAGCCAAATACAAGAAGTATATCATGTTTGCAGACATATGAAAGTGAGGAAATTAAAGATGAAGCAATGTGACTAAATACTATGAAGATATTCCTTTGCATACCCAAATGCTTTATCAGAATATTTTGTGCCTTACAGACATATATTGCTGAATTTTTGTAAACTCCCATCATCTATTTTATTATGGCAGGACAACAGATTTTTAATTTTTAACTATTCTGAAATTAACTGGAAATAAGCCTTTAAAATCAGTTTATATTTAATGATCGTGGGCTATGTTAAGCGCTTCTTTTTTTATTCCCCAAACTCCAGTAAGAGTTAACAGCCTTTGTCATGTTGCTCTTTCTGTCTTAGGGAGAGAAGTAAACAGGTAAAATCACAAGTAATCTTGACACATGTATTCTATTCATTATAACAATTAAATTTACAGAGTTAGGGAAATGCTCTGGAGAATCTGCTTCCTCAAGTTTGATTTGGGTTGAAGCCAAAACATTTCAGCTTTGGTACTCAGGAGTATTATTTAGAAGATAAATTGCCTGATATCAGATTTTGGAAAAGGTAGAATTACCATCAAGTCTTGTTACACAACAATTCATTGGAGGGAACATACCCTGTATTATTCAGTTTTGCTTATCATAAAAAAGGATTACTACTAAGGAGAATTTAATTGGAATAAAATATCACTGAATTATAGTTTAGTGCAGCATTTCAATAATAAATAGACCACCTCCTTCTCCTGGAAAAAAAATAAAAAAGTTTTATTTTGAGGTTTTACCGTACACTGGAATGTAATATATATTTAGAAATGTGTTTTTATCATAAATCTTTTAACACCAAAGTAGATTGTACCAACTAATAGGAGAGCTTCAGTACTGATATCTACTTCTTTTGAATGACAAAAATGGTTTCAACTTTCAGTGTGGCAATTTCTCAAAAATAAATTTGAGTGGAGGAGATTACATTCAACTAAAACTACATTATGAAGCAGCAGCAGCAAGGTAATCTAAAGTACTTTTCTGGGTTATATTTGAGATCTGTACATATTTTTCAGTTTCTTTCAAGGTCTTGATTCAACAAGATTTATTAGCACTGTCTTCTTTAAAGAAAAAAAATGGCCCTGTATAAAAGTTTGTATTTTTCTGTCTGTAGAACCCACATTTCTGTACTCAACTGTCTCAAAATAACCACTATGAATAAAAGGCTTTTCTTAAGTTGGTTAAGCTGAATTACCACGGAATTCCAGCCAAGATTTACTCTTTTCGTGGAAAAACTCTTAATAGGAATAGCAGACCTTCAAATTCGGACTTTAAAATTGAAATGCTAAAGTGTGATCAAGGATACTATTAATGCTGAGACCAGGTTCACAATGGGTTCAGTGAAGGGGCATGTTGAAAAAGAAAGCTAATAATGCATATAATTAAATAGAATGGGGTGGAGAACAAGAAATGCATCTCCGTTCTGTTGATATTTTGGCAAAGGATGGTTTTATTTTGGCAGGGATTTTCCACATCACTTTGAAAAGACCGTGTTATGTTAAAAAAAAAAAGATTTTCACAAAATGACCAAAAAAAAAAATTCTTTACATGCCTGGTGGGTGAGGAAGTTCACCTATTTGCCCTTCTCATCATGAAACATACCCATGCATGGTCATCACAGGTGCTTCTGAATAGACAATTCTACACCCAGAATATAAACAGCCATTTCATCAGTACTCTTTTTTCCTCCCATGTGTGATTTCTAATTACTTAGCCAATCCACCTTGCTGGAATATCCCCTAGAGGTGCCATGATGAAGCCTTAATACATCAGGAATTGTCCTACAGAATATCAGGAAACCCCCACAGTCAAAAGTTTCCTGGGACAAAGGACCCAAACTTCCTTTTAAAAAGATGTGGAAATATAGAAGGGTATATGTTTGTCATTTCCTTCTTTTTGGAAGATAACCCTCAGGTATCCCACCATTTTTTTTAAGATGCTATTTATTTATTCATTTATTTATTTATTTGTCAGAGAGACAGAGAGAGAGAGAACACAAGCAGGCAGAGGCAGAGGGAGAAGCCGGCTCCCTGCTGAGCAAGGAGCCCAATGTGGGACTTGATCCCAGGACACTAGGATCATGACCTGAGCTGAAGGCAGCAACTTAACCAACTGAGCCACCCAGGCATCTCCCGTCATTTTTTTATTTATACTTTAAAAAGCACTGTTTCACGTGCCCAAAAGAAGAAAATGTGACATATTTAGAAAAAGAACACGACAGTTTGTTGAGGACTTTCAATTTGTTAATTCAAATGATTCCAGTTATATCCCGTCTTGAAGAAATAATCATCATCACAAAATCAGTGAGTCTCAGAAGAGTATTAGTCAAGGTTTGACGGTATGTCACTACATTCATAAATATCTCCCTGCATTCAATATTCCCTGCACTGAAGTATATATGTTTATGCATTTATAAACATAATTTGTCTTGTATATAACTGACCTGGAACTGTCCCAAGACAGCATGTTATAATCGCCAGATACTTAGAACAATGAACAAGTCACTAGAGACGGCCTTCTTACTATGTAAATTTTTAAGGAATTACTTCATTTGAGCAATTAAAAAACATGAAGAGCCTCTAATACAAGTCTCTACCTTTTAGGTTTAGATACTAATAAAAGATCCTCAGGGACACCTAGGTGGCTTAGTCAGTTAAGCCTCTGCCTTTGACTCAGGTCATGATCCCTGGGTCCTAGAACGAGTCCCACATCAGGCTCCTTGCTCAGCGGGGAGTCTGCTTCTCCCTCTGCCTGTAGCTCTCCTTGCTTGTGCACGCGCTCTCTCTCTCTCTGAAAAATAAATTTTTTTTTTTTTTTTTTTTTAAGGTCTTCACCTCCTAACCCACCACAACAAACTCTGGTCTAGCAGCCAAGTGACTTGGTTCTAGTTCAAGTTCTGCTGTTTACCACCAGTGCAGTCTTGACAAACAATTTTGTGTCCTGGTTTCCTGTTCAAGAATTTGGAGCCAATAACTAACCCTGACTGCCTACCAGTGTGCTTGAAAAGGTCAGAGGCACGGGGAAAATCACTGGAAACTCTAAGTTCTGTACAAATGTTAGGGTTGTTATTAGTGTTATAATTACCTAAAAATCTGCAACTGGGAAGATGTTAAGGATAATCCCATTCACTAACCATATTTTACAGGAGAGAAAACCAAAATGATGACAGAGATTAGAAGGCTTTGGTAAAGCATTGGAAGGAGGTTGTATTAAGAACACCACCTTAGGACTTTAACGTTCTTCCCATGATTCTACTCCGTTCATGGAATGAAGTAATAAACAAGATCATATGTGCATTAATGCCTCCTTCTATGTTGATTGTGTGTGTGTGTGTGTGTGTGTGTACTGTGAAAGCACTATTGATGAGGCAATCACCATTATATGGACCTCTCTGTGGAGAGTACATGTCCTTCATTATGAAACAAATTTCATTTCAATAGCACTAACCAAACACGCCTAAGAATGACTCATTTTATATATGATGATTTCACAAAGTATGCCAAAATCTATTGTTACCCTTATTTCATACCAAGTTATTTGGAAAAATTCCATTCTGACCCAGCACTTCATTTATCCTTTGATTTCTAGTCTTCTAAAGCCAAGTAAAGCAATTCAGCTAATTATACATTCATTTTCTTAGCACGCATCAAAACACCTATTATTTCCTTGATACGATAAATTCCTCCATGCAGGGGCCTCCTGAAAATGGTTCAAATACTATCCTACGATACTTCTGCTTCCCCCAGTCCAGTTACAGAGCAAAGGAGAACTATTCTAGCAGGTGACTGCTACTCCTTCTGGTAAGTCAGAATCCTAACAGCCTCAACCTGGGATTTCATTAGTAAAATCCACTCCATCAAAAAGCAAGTATTTGTCAACTAGTCCTTCCTTGTGTAAGAACTTCTCATCCAGTATTCAAATTTCTTCTTTCCTTCAGGAAAAAAAAAATAGAGCCTCATGTGGGGGAAAAAAAATGTCTCAACAAATAGAATTCTATGGAGAAAATAAAGGGAATGTGTCAATATACCTCATGTCTCTTCCCTCTTCTCTACCCACCCAACCTTAGCCACAGAAACATCAGGGCCTGATTGCCAGGCCCCAGGCCCCTGTGCGTTGCCTGCACATGTACCGTGCCTGCTATTGAAAGTGTTTAATAATAGAGGAGCCTGCACTTCCATGTAATTCATAATTAGAAGACGACTACAGCTGCATTATTTAAAATCAAGCCTTTGTTATCAGCACCAGTTTTAGACAGAAGCTGAGAATCATTTGTGAGCTGTGGCAGACCCAGACTGTTCAAAGCAATTGCTGTTCAGCATGAAAGCTGCAATGGAGGTCACGGAACAGGTCAGGAGGAAAGATAGTGTATCGATTTCACACCAGGAATAGAGGCAAAGCGAGGGCCCACTGTTGCTGCATGTGATGTATTTCACTTCAGTTTAAGGCACATTTCATTCCAGTCCGAGAGGGGGTGGGGAGCAAAGGGCAGCGGATTTCACACTGAATCATGATGAATTCTGGACTCGTGGATTCCAGTAAATATCTCCTTCCTGGCAATGAGTATTTCTGTAGCAGAGTGAATATAATGGAAATTAGGCTTCCATGGGTAGCAAGGACGTACCTTAAAAAAAGGTAACCGTGTTGTGGGAGGTTCATTTCCTCCATGTATTAAAATGTCATAAACACAGACGTGAATGTCAGAGCATAAGATGACGAGCTCTCCAGAATGACCTCGCAATGAGCATCATTTAGGTAGTCAAAATGATGCCACAGATCACTCAATGAAAGAAGTCGATTCATGGAAACAAGGCTCTCAAAAAAGAATTCTTGGTCATGGCCTCATGGGTAAATCTTTGAAGTCACACACAGGATATTGATGGCATCCAAAAATGTCACTTTGTGTTCCCATGGCTGCACATGGACCCTTCTTGTTCCTCACCTCTGAAAAGCCATCCATACCCAATAAGATCCAGGAATCAATCTATAACAAACTTCATCCTGCTTCATTGTCCTCCAATAACTAGTAAACTGTTTCCAATAAATGCCATTAATTTACGACAACGACCTTGTACTCTGCCTTGACTGTGACCATCAGCATTTTCCCACCTTCAAAACTTCCATCAGTTGGGTGAGCTGAGGAAAATAAAACAGCTGCCGGATGTTTATAATTCTAAACAATTGGAAACAGGGCATCCTTGTTATTGTCCTCCCATTGGAGAAAACTGATTTTCCCATGTACTCATGTGAACTCAACACAGTACAGCTACCCCAGATGCAACCAGCTAGTGTGGAATATAATTTTCTTGTGATGATGATAGCATTATCTGTTTAAAAAATACTAAGTTTGCTATGCATAGTATGCATATTTCAAACATTATTTTTGGAACATTTGTTTTTCCTGTTTAGAAACATAAATATTTTCTCTTTTTGGAGAACTGAGATTTTATTAGAAAGAGCACAGGGACATCCTCTTAAATTATTTATATCATTTCTCCACCTAATCATTATTTCTGTTAAACTGATACCAGGCATCCATGCAGGCCTTTTCACTGCCTCTTCTTCCTGCATGCCTCTTGTTTGTTATTATAAGTGAGGATCAATTTGCTATCTGCCATAGAAATAAAGATATGGCAATTAAGGCATATATCTTGATGGATTCTTGAAATCATTCCATTTGTTCCCAAGCCTCCTTCTTTAACGGGTTTTGAAAACTGAGAAGGAATTAGCACATTCCCTTTTTATCTTACTAAGGAAGCTCATATAGGGAGAAATATTAAAATAGAGACGAGGAAGAAATAGATTTCCACACCCCACACCCCCCCACACACACAAGTGAAGCTAACAAGAGAAACTATCCACGGGCAGGGAAAGTAGATGGAAATCGAGTGACATGATGCTTTCCAAGACCAAACCATCTCTCTAATTGAATCCAACATACCAAGAAAGTCCAAAGATGCAAACCAAAAAGTCCATGAAAATTCATAAGGATAATCAATCCAATTGGTCATCTAGGAAGATCAATTTAATAGAGTAAAACAACTGGAGTAAAGAGTAATACTGAAACTTGCCATTAAAGTATTTCTGCAACTTGGCTGACGTGTCACCATTTCTCTGAACGGTTTCAAGGCATAAGTCCAACTTTTCTAGGCATTTCACAGAAACTTTGTTATTGGAAATGTATCTTTTGGGAACCTCGACTGTATACAGTAGGACTCATTTCTCCAACACATATTTTGGGTATTATACAATTTGAGAAGCTTGGCAATGTCCCAACCACCTATCTGAATATATAATATGAATTTAGGAAGGATCAATGTTGGCCCATATGTAGTCAAACTCATAAAAATATCGTTAACATTTTTAAGCCTAATTAAGGTGGCTAGTTCTCACAGTCATTCCTCAGACAATCATTCTGGGCTTCTGCTGGGATACTCTCTCCGCTCTCTTCACGCCTTCAATCAAGAACCACATACTGAAGTATATCTAAGCAAAGGCACAGCATTTCCATCTCCATACAAAAAAATCCCAAGTGAAAAAGATGGTGCTTCATCGGAAAAACAGCTTATAAACAGCAGCTCCAGCTCTCGAGATGGAGACGGTTCTTCTGCAGTATAGTAACGATGATGCCTGCGGTGAGATGTCTCTGTGTTCCCGCAGGGAGCCCCTGGATGGGTCTGAAGCAGAGCAGGCCAATTGCATATTCTCATGTCATCTGTTCAACTCAGGAACCTGGAAACATCCATTCTTTCTGCATCCTTCAAAGACACTCTTCTGTTTCTCAAGAAAGGTGTGGGTTTTTTGGTTGTTGTTGTTTTTTTTTTCTGTGTCTAATGTGGAAGTGACAACATTATTTCCTTCCATGTTATATGACAGTGAAGGCTAGGAGTAAATTTGCTACACCGTGAGCTTTAGTTCACTTTATAAATCTTCAAGTTACCTTTCAGAAAACTTCTGCTTCAAGCATTACCCAGCACGGTAATAGAAGCTGGGCCACCACGTTGTCCTGTGTTTTATTGTGACCCTGGCAAAATGATAGAGTCCAGGAATTCTGCGATCTGTACGGTTCTCATTGGCTTTTATTCCTCCCTTATACCACCTTGAGGCATCCAGTACCCTCTTTCCGGTTAAAGGTCTGTATAGTATCAGCCCTTAGTGTCTCAAGCGGCAATACTATCCTCCCTCCTTCCTGGCTCACCTTTGCCTTCCCTTTGATCACTGTTCTTTGTGTGTACCTTGTTCTTACCAAGCTGCCATCAGTTACTATATATTTTACTAAAAATTCATTCTCCCTCTTCAGAGAACAGACCCAGAACTCATGGCCCCTGAGCTTCCTAGCATTACTAAAGCCATTCTAGAAACTTTAGTAAGGATTACAGCACCCTGCCCTCCCCATCCTCTCATCCCCCAGAATTCTGACACCTCTGCGCTCCAGAGTTCCTTTCTTTGGAAGTAGAACCTGGGAAAGGGTGGAGAATACAGCAACGGCACAGCCCAGGGATCTGTTCTCCAAAACACAGGTAAAGGCCAAGCAGAGAACAATAGGTTGTGTAGAAACTCCCCCAGATTGAAAAGGAGGTGAGTGCCAGGGCAGTTTCAAAATAAATGAGGAAATCATAAGGTGCTTTTGCTTTTCTTATCTTACATCTCTGTTCTCCCTTCAGAAGCAAGAAACAAGCCTCCCATATCACAACTCTATGGAAACCATATATCCACAAGGAAGTGATCAAAAAGCACTGGGGACGTCCACAGAGGTAAAAGTGTCCCATTTACCCAAAGCCCAAGAATGTTGGGATGTTGTTAAGCAGGGTAAGGCGCAAATGGTACAAAGAGAAGAGCTGGTGTCAGTGAAGTCTGTTTACCCTTAAAGCCATATTGGTAGCCCAGACAATTCTAAAATGTCCCTTGGCACTCTCTTGTGCAAAGTAATTGGAAAATGCTGCACCAACTGATAAAAAGCATTTCAAGTTTCTGCCTAATGTCTGTCATATATTTTCAAAGCCCTGAATGGCAACAAAGATTAAAACTAGTTCTGAAATAAACAACAAATATTTATTGAGCAGCAAAGAAGAGGCACTCTGCTGGGACTTCAGGGGATTTGAAGATGTATAAGACCGAGCTTACAATTTAGTTGGGAAGATCAGACATGTGCACAGTAGAGGTTAAGCTCTAACACAACATGAAAATACTTGAAATGTCAAAAAATACCAGCAAGTGTTTCCATCTCGGGGTGCAAGGCTGTTATTCTCCCAAGGCAAGTTCTAGCCCCATCAAAACAGACAAAAATCTGCCTTCAGGTAATAATAACGCAGATAAAAATCAGTCAAAGAGATCACTGCCAACTTTTAAAATGTCCTCAAAAGGCCCTTGATTTTTGCTTGCCCATTTAGTGAACATTATGTACGTATTAAATAGCTAGTTCAGTTTGCTTAATTTATATGCAAAATTCACTAAATACATTCAGAAAAGAAGTCTAACTTTTTGAATGATGCTCTTTCATTAGATGTCTGCAAAATATCAAAATAACTGATCAGTTCAGTCATTAAGTAAAAGAAATTCATCCAATCAATGTGATTGGCATTGATTAAAACACAGCAACCAGCATGACTGATTTTTTTCACTTTTCTATGAAATTGGCTTCTTATAAACTGACAGATGATCTTAAAAGAAAATAATAACTTTGTTTTAACAAAACTTGTCCAAGGAATCACAATTGCTGAACTCGGTTCAAAAGACAAAGAGCAAAGTTCCCCAAGGTGTTACCTATCACACTGGTCCTATGGTCTCCTTAGTAATGTCATTATCTAATCCCGGCCTTAGTTTTCTCATTCAGGAAATAAGATCATTGAGTGAGATGTTTCTGAGGGCCTTGTAATCTACAATTGCTCCAGCAAAAGAGTATCTGGTATTGCCAAATTATATATAATTACTTTAACATTTATTGTCAAAACTTTCTTACAAAATATCCATACCATGCCCTAAAGTGCTTTTCACTTTCCTAAAATTTTATATATATATATATATATATATATATATATATATATACACACACACACACACACACATATGTAAAATAAATGCATATGTATTCTATAGGCAAATATATTAACATTTTAAATGCCTAAAGTAATCACTATCAGCAGTTAAAGTAATCAATATTAGCAGTTCCATAGTTTTACATATTAGAATATCATCTTTAACTTTATTTTCCAGCTGCCAGTATACCAAGTGCACCACCAAGTATATATGAAGTTCATCACATTTTAATACAATGAGCATAAAAGACTCAAAAATTTATTCACAATGTTATATGACCATTTTTTGTAATATTTAAGATTAAATGTTTTTAAAAATTCAAACTGTTATTTCTACTTTAAAAAATACTACTATAATTTGATCCTTGATTTCGTGTAATAATGCACAATATTTTCATTGCTAAATTCTGTAATTGTGTTCTACAAGTGAAAAAAGCAAATCAGAAATAAACCTGAATCCCATATTAAAAATAGTCCTTCAGGGCTGCTTGGGTGGCTCAGTGAGTTAAAGCCTCTGCTTTCGGCTCAGGTCATGATCCCAGGGTCATGGGATCGAGCCCCACATTGGGCTCTCTGCTCGGCGGGAAGACTACTCCCCCCCGCCCACCTCTCTGCCTACTTGTGATCTCTGTCAAATAAATAAATAAATATCTTTTAAAAAAATAGTCCTTCACTCAAATTAGAAGCAAAAAATTCCATAAACCTTAGCACAAAAAGTACAATTAAATACCATTATTTTTCCTCAGGGTGACTGATTATCTGACTTACATAATCCTCATTATTTCCATTTATTTTTATTTATTTATTTATTTTTTGCTATTTTGGTTTTAAACATCACTGGATAAATGTAGTTTTTCAGTATGCATAAGGTTCAAAAGCTAGGGGTCAGTGGATAACTGGGCCTACAATGGTAATTTGGGTTTTTAATTTAATAATTTACTACATATTCTTAACACATTACAGGATCCTCAATATGCCAACTATGAAGACAAAGGAATAAATATAAATAAGGCTTGACATTTGGCCAATGTTAGAATGTGATTGAGATGTAACTGATACAGATGTGGACTGTAAATATGGAAGGTATCATTATTATATGATATATGATGGCTCTTAATGGGAGAGAGTGGTCATCAGTTAAGCAAATGAGCCATTGGGCAGAGAATAGATGTGACACCGTGGGCATGATCTACTAATTTTCTAATAGGCAATGGACATTAACTGATTCACAGATTTTAACGAGGACATATACAATATGTAGTACATATGCGTAGACAAATAGCTATATATATTTATTTGAGCAAAATGAAGATATTAATATAACACAACTCATTAAATTTACTTCTACTTTCCATCAAAATGTTTTCAGATCTACACTTGTCTGTCTACACAAAGAGATTGACTTAGAGCTACTGTTTGATTTGATAATATGACTTGAGTATCAAGAGATTACAGATACACTAAAACTATTTCTGGATCAAGAATGAAACAAATTACAAATTCCAGTCTGAACCAAAGTTTGAACTTGATGCCAGTGAAAGTTTCTGACTCAGCCACAAGATAAATCGGAACTTGAATTTGTCTTTTTAGGATCCCCCAGAAGCAGACAATGAAATAAAGATTTGAAGGCAAATCATGTATTTGGATTTGAAGGAAGTACTTGGAAGGCTGTTGGGGAAATGAAAAGCAGTCAATAAGGATACAAACTTGATATTACCACTATGAGCTTAATCTCACCAAGGAACTCCGGGAGCCTGTGTAAACTGTGCCTCGGGATTACCCCCACATACACACGGTGATGAAGCTGGAGATGGTGTGGACTACTCTGGGGACTATGTTAATTCCCTGGCGAGCATGGCAGTAGCCCGAGAAATTCCTGGAGCATGGATTCTGGCAGCTGGAAGTCAAGCTGTTGACACTAACCACATGCACTCTGATGTTCGAATGCACTGAGAAGCTCCACTTAGAAACCCACAGACAAGCTGCCACCCTAGTGGGGGTCTTCATTTCCTTTTGCCTTGAATGTTGTAAGAACTTCCTAACTGGTCTCCTCGTGTACCTACTCTCTCCTCAGTCTCTCTGGTGCAGCACTGCCAAATCAGCCTTCCTAAAACATGGTTCCAATCTGTCATTGCCTTGTTCAGAACCGCCCATTGTCCCTTTGCCTGCAGAATTAAGTCAAATGTTTCAGGCAACTGTCTTCCAGTCACATTATGTGCTGTTTTCCTGCACTTATCTTGTTCTCTAGTCAATGTCAAGAGTCACGACTCACCTGAATATACTTGTGTCCTTGCTCACAACTTACTCTTCACCTGGGAAAGTCTAGACCTCATCACAGTCTATTTTTTTTTTTAAGATTTTATTTATTTATTTTACAGAGATAGATCACAAGTAGGCAGAGAGGCAGGCAAAGAGAGAGAGAGGGAAGCAGGCTCTCTGCTGAGCAGAGTCCGATGCCGGACTCAATCCCAGGACCCTGAGATCATGACCTGAGCCGAAGGCAGCGGTTTAACCCACTGAGCCACCCAGGTGGCTCACACAGTCTATTTCAAAGGGTGTCTATCTAAGGTCAACTGTGGTGACAGATGGTAGCTACAGAAGTGGTGAGCATAGTATGATGCATAGGCTTGTTGAATCACTATGTTGTCCAGATGAAACCAATGTAACATTGTGTGCCAACTAGACTTCAATAAAACAAATGATTAAAGGATGAGTCTCTTTCATGCAGGTTTTCCTTACACATGCCCCCCTTTGTACTTTCACAGCATCTGATTTCCTTCCCTACTCTTGAATTTACTGGGTTTGGGATTATGTCTAGTTACATGCAGAACTGTCTTCACTCTCCTCCTATATTCTCAGCTCCATGAGATCAAGATCTTTATTTTACTCACCTTGTACCACCTATCCTACCCAGTCGAATGCTTGGCATGCAATAGACGCTCATAGAACAGGTACTGAGCTGGAACTACAAATGGAAGAGTGACATCATGACAAGAGAACTGAACCCAGAGACTGACATCCAAGCTGCCATCACAACTAGGCATGTGACGTTGGTGTCCACTTAACTACTCTGCATCTTGGTTGCCTCACCCATTAAAGGGGGAAATAAACTACCTACCCTCTGCTACACATTTCACAGAACTAAGTCAAGAATTATGTAAATTATGGGAGTTGGATTGACATTTTTTGTGGCAGAACATCACCAGTCATTGGTGTTATCAGAGCGAGGTTCTATCCTTCAGGTGATGAGGGAGATGACTGCAATCCACTGCAGTGGGAGGAGTTTTACCAGTAACTGTCCTAACTGTGCTTTCTCCAGTTTCAGCTCTCAAAAGCAATGCCTGCCTGTAGAACTTGGCTAGCCGGGGAGAGGAAATGGCAATGAAATTTAGTTGGGAGCAGAGTTTACTACCCTCATATGGAGACTGATAAAAGACTGTGACCTCATTAACACCATGCTTCAACCAACAACATCAAAGAGGCATTTGTGTTTCTCTGTGTGTGTGTGTGTGAAATATTTCTGTATGTATTTATTTTTTTTAGGATTTTATTTATCTGACAGAGATCACATGTAGGCAGAGAGGCAGGAGTGGGTGGAGGGGAAACAGGCTCCCTGCTGAGCAGAGAAACTGATTCAGGACTCGATCCCAGGACCCTGAGATCACAATCTGAGCCAAAGGCAGAGGCTTAACCCACTGAGCCACTCAGGTGCCCCTTCTGTATATATTTAAAAGAAAGAAGAAATTCATAATGCTGTCCTGCTTATCTATGATGATTTTCCTAGGATATGCTTGAGTAAGTATACCAATAAAATACATGCATGTCCTCATCCTCCTCTTTTCTGAGTGGCACACCCCAACTTTATAGGACAGTCACACACTGGCATTGACACACCTTTTAAATATTACTAAAAGGCTGCCTTTCTACAGTGTATTAAGCAGCTGCTTGCATATGAGTATCTTGTTGTCCAGAGTGACAGCTGTATTTTCGCCTGTTTTGACATTGAGTCTGATCTGGGTGAATAGCTCATATCCATTAAAGTGCTATTACAACACTGAAAGACTGCCAGAATACTTCCTGATCAATTTTAAAAGCCAGCTAGCTGTCATCATCTAATCGCAACAGCAAAAACAAATCTTTGGGGAATAAAATGAGATTTTTAAACATTTTTAAGGCAGTGTATTAAATATAATCCCTAAAAACTGTTTGAATAAGAATAATAAGCTACAGAAACGGGAAGGTGGAAATAATATTTTCTGCACTTTGAAACCCCTTACACTTGCATATTGGCAGACAATCTCAAATACTCCTTAAATTTACCATTTCGACAATCACTGAGTTTGAACTCCTGCCATTACATAACTTAATAAAGCAGCACTGAAAACAATCACCACAGAGTGCGATTGTGCTCACCATTAAATTTAGTTCTATAAAATTTAAGACTGAATTCAATCATCTCTCTGTCTTTGCTTCAATGGTTGAAATCCAAGTGTTCGGGTTTACTTTTTACTTTTCTCAGCAGCCAAAAAATATGCATATTTTTAAAGCTACAATGCTGGTATTTTAGATTTGCATTTATTAAGCACTGCCAAAGGGAGGTAGAACTCACTGAGACATTTAAGACCACTTGAATCATCAGTTTAATTGGGGAAGTCTGATTCAAAGTTGTAATTCCACCACCATTATACTGACAATATCAACAAATACATAATGTATAAATTGGCATAATCCATTTGGAGGGCAAATATTTAAAGGACGTCTTTTTTTTTTCCAGTACAATTAATCATCTGGGATGGTTTCTTAATGGGCAGTGCTCAGTTCTCCTCATGTTGGTTTTAGCAGTCAGTATTTTTCACACCACGATTATGCCAGTAACACTTACTCATAATTTGGAGTGGGCTTTCCCAACCGCAGAAAGGAAATGACCCAACTCCGTCTCATCAGGAGGCTCCTGGTCCTCAATTCCATCTGGGATCTCAGTATCAGGGAGTCTGAACCAAAGGCTAGAAATGCCACTTTTCCAACTCATTTTTTTACAGTGTGATAAACAGTCAGTAATACATCGCATTTTCAAAATCCTTCAGAATGCACATCTCCTTAATAAAAGAGAACCATTAATGGAAATACTGGGCTGATAAAAATCATTATTCTTTTTGGAGATCCAAGAGCTCTCCTGAGAAACTGGAACCTATGTAACAAATAGTTTTCTCCAGAATATGAGATGAGCTCCTTCACTTTTGATCAAGGTCTCCCTTCATTTTTACTTTAAAAGATTATCTTCACCTTTCGATTCATTTTTAAATATTAAAATCGATGTTTTTCTAAGACACCAACTCTATCATCTTCTCTGTTTCAAATGTCAGTGCTCCCCATTGCCTAGTGGATTCAGTCCAGTCACTTCTCCTCGCACGCCAACACTTCAAGCATTGCTCTGCTAAACTCTTGTTGCCTCCTCAGCCCTAGGGATCCCTCCGTCTAGACCCTTGGAGCAGTTCCCAAAAATCCCCTCCCTCCAGGCCTCTCTACAATGGAGGCTTTGCCCATGTTGTGCTCCATAGCTAAGTGATTTTCCGATTCCTTCCACCCAGTCCAATTCTTACGTCTTCAAAGTATCTCCCCTTCACCTCCTACGTGAAGCCATCTTTGATTTTTCCCAGGTAAATGTATTTCTTCCTTCCTTGGTGTTCCCACAGTTGCTGTTGCACACAACAACGCCAGGCAGGAATGTAAAAATGATATTTTAGTTAGCCCTCTATCTATCTGCCTATGTTAACGGCCATAGAGACCAGGTTCTGATAGGAACAAAATAAAGTAAATTCCACAGCGTCCGAGCTTATCCCAAATAATGAAACTTATCTCACATTGAGACCTCGGCATGAAAAGAAGAAGAAAGCAGCAGCTGAATGATGTTTCTGGTATCAAATTCAATTTTGTGTTTATTTTGTGGTTTCACTCACTTGTCCTTTTTTATTATTCCTACCACTGTGCAAGCTTTTTGCTTATAAAGTAGAATTATCGAAATCCATCTATCATGGTTTAAATATATGGAATAGCTGGGGTCTAATTACAAAACCCACCCCAGAAATGGCAAAGTAAAAAATGTCAATGAATTTGAGATTGAACTGCTGAAAACACCCAATATTTTTCAAAACTACGTGTTATTCCTAAAGGCAAAGCTCATGGTTACGAGGCATAAAGGTATTTTGCCCCTTGGAGGTAAAAACCAAGTGTTCAAAAAAAAAATAAAATAAAAACCAAGATTCACTACAGAGACTGAAGGATAACTTACATGGGCCGCTTACTTACATGAAGCATAACTTACATCATCCCAGGCATAAGCTGCTGATATTTACCCCCAATAAACTTCTTAAATTTGTAAAAGAACCAGTGACAATTTATGAGCAACCGTGCATTGACTAAAAGTAGTCTAGGTTATATTAGATTGAAAACTCACTACCACTGATGTGATTTTTTTTTTTCTTTTGTAGGTTTGACTATACTTTGGACAGTACCATGTGGTATAAAAGAGAAGGTGCAAGAAAAGGCTGTAACTGGGGTCAGCTGTTTGTGCCAATCCCCATTTCCTTCCTATCCAGTCCATTACTCTCAGTGCAAGTTAGCTCAGCCTCCCCACATACTGTTAAAAATATGTATATTGCTTCTGGGAGATCTACTGCCCCTTGTAAATTCACATATTAAAGGGTAGCATAGAAGGGAAAGGAATCTGTAATAGAGTCATTTATAGCCAAGCACTAAATCATATAATACAGAAAACAAATGTAGATGGCTTGGAGGGTGGGGGGGCATATATATTACCTCTCCTCATAGAACATTCATAAAATAAAATGGGATCTCCAAGCTGCCAAAATTAAGTGGAAGCTGGGATCCTAGAATAGCAAAGACAAGGAAATAAAAAGAGAAAGAGAGAACAAGAGAAAGGGAGAGATCCACTTCACTTAATCTGAATCCCCAGTTAACTGGGTATTCAATATTTAAGAGCTTCTTAAGATAAAATTCTTTTTGGACAATCCTGAACCTCATTACACCAATATGTATCTCCAGAGAGAGAGAGGAACCTATAAAAGGAAAAAAAAAAAAGTCCTGGAAAATCAGGAACAAAATGAATAGACTACACTTCTCCAACTCTGCCAGTGATTCCTATTCCTCCTGACTTGGTCCCCAAACACGTCTTTCTCTGAACTTCCTTGCTTTTTTGCCAAAAGAGAAAACTTATTTTCCATCTCTGTAAACCCCTAGGAGAGGAGGGAGCAGGAAGACTACTCAATTCAGCCCAAGAAAAATAGAGCTCTTGTGCATATGTCCACGTGTCTGGCAGTGATCCGATCCCCTGCCAACGCTGGTGGTCCGGGCTGGAGGCTATGATCTGACCTAGGACTAGGAAGCGTTTTGCTAACCTTCCTTCACCGGGTCAACTGGAGAAAATGATACTCTTACCAGGCAAGAAGGAAGGGCGTGAAGCTCATCGCATTTAACACCGCCCCTTTCCCTGAGCTGGAAGGTCCTAGAGAGTGCCCAGAATTTCGCTGCTAAGGATTAAGCCTTTCTAGCTTCTGTAATGAGAGGAACAGCCTCCATGGTGGGGAAGACGGGAGGAAGGGAGGAAGACAGTCACAGGGAAAGGATGAGGAACTCGGAGTTCCAGGTTCAAGGAGCCAAATCTATTTTCACCTCCATGGAATGTTAAATAATAGAATCAATCAAAAAAGTAAAGGAGAGACTAGACATATTTACACTGGCTTTCTGATGAGCGGGTTTGCTACAGCTAAGAGGAAGACGGTAAGGTAGACATGAGTCAACTGGAAACAAGAGTATGTGGAAGGCCAAGTCCATTGGGAGGAAGAACTAAAATGGAGACAGGTAAGATGAGAGATACAGAGTCCTCCTTAGCTCTTCAGAAGGGGAAAACACAGCAAGTAAAGTACTATGGACTGACAGGAATCCAAAAAATGGGGGGGGGGGATCACTTAGATCATTGTTGGTCTGTAGGCTCCATCAACATAGAAGTGAATTCTGCTTATACAAGTCATGTGAACAGATGTTAACCGAAGAGCTACCATGAGTCAAAACTGTGTTCAAGACTGTGAATACAATAAGGACCATAGAGTCCTTGCCCACTGAAAACTTATATGGTAGCTGGAAAGGAAAACAGCTGATTAAAGTCCATTTAAAACTAAGCAAGGTAAGGGGCACACAGAAGGGTCAGATCCAGGCATGAGGTGTCTGAGAAGATGTCCCAGAAAGTTTCATCAAGGCTGAGACTTAACAGTTGAATAGGAGTCAGCCAGGGGACAAGCAGGGAGGAAGTGCTCTCTGTTTGCATTAAATAATAGTCATCTGATATAAACAAATTATTTTGATTTGGTATATACTTGTTACTACCTAGAATCAAAGTGAGATCAGGAATCTTGTTCCTTTCAGAGTAGGCAAGTGTCAAGTCTAACATCAGCAAAGAAAGTCTTCAGTGAGGACAGGACTGAGTGTTGAAACATTTTAAATAACCAAATTCCATATATCTTTTTTCCAGTATTTTGTCAGTTCCTTCTGGAACCCACTTGGAAACTCAGAGTCTGAAAGAGTTCACTGCTGCCTCCTAACTTGGCAGACTAATTTCCCTGCAGGGGATGACATTCTGTCAATGCTTAGCCTGTATGGTTGGGAGTAAAAGAGGTTAGGCAGAAGAACAAATGTTTATTGACCACCTACTATGTGCTTCATGCCTGGTATATTACAAGTACTATATACTGAATTCTTGTAAAACCTAGCACAGTAGATCTCGATATTCTCATTTGTTGGATGAGAAAACAAGACTCAGAAACTTAAAGTGCTTTATTCAAGGTCTCATAGAAACCTTTTTCAAGCCAGTAAGTGCCAAAGCCATGATCCAAGCCCAGATTTGTCTGATCCCAAAAACTTATGCTCAAAACCAATTAGGCTTGCTGCCCTCAGTTCTCCAAAATCTCAGTGATCACTGCAGAGGGAGCAGCTCTCTGTGCTCCATCTCTTTTTTCTGCTAAGCTTCTTATTTTAAAATCTATGAAGCCACATACAGTATTTTTATTGGTGGACATAAAGACCCACTTCAAGAGAGCCTTATTAAATTTAGAAATGTACCAAGAGGTTAAGAATAAAATGGTTTTGAGAACATAGCTATAAGGTATATTTTAAAGGTAAAACTGTTTCAGATTTACAATTTATATTTTAAAAACTTATTATAAGTGTACCACATTCTATAATATTAAAAAGATGAATTTTCTCCATGTTTAGTGTTTTCTGCTTACAAAATAATACATGTTCATTATGAAGAGTTTGAAAACCACAGATAAATATAAACAAATAAAGGTCATCATAATATCAACATTAAGATTTAGTCCATGTGAACATTCTGGTGTATTTCTGTATTCCTCTGTGTGTATCAATATATGCACATGTAATTTTTAACTAGGATCAAAATTGTGAATAATGCTTTGAAACTGGCTTTTTTCATTGAATACTATATAGTAAGTGTTTTCCTAGAACCTCACAGTATTCAAGAACAAGATTTTCAGTGAATGAATTATATTCTTATCCTACAGATCTGTATTGTCCAGTATGGTAGTCACACGTGACTGTTTAAAGATAAGGACTTGAGTTTGTCTTACCATTGTGTCCTGTCTTAACGCTGTACTGAGTTACTCTCCTAAAAACATAGTGAAATATCTGTTTTTCCTGCAATTTATCCACATCGTGAACATGTAAGACCCAAACCAGTGTCTTATTCATTTTTCTACCTCTGCTTTAGTGTCTGACACATAGTGAGTGTTCACTAAATGTTGGCTGAATTGCTCTGAACATATGCCTGTCTGAAACTTACAGGGTAATAAAGGCAAGGCTACACATGGTGGATTTTTGTATAATCTATAAATATATGCATAATAAACAAACACATCCAACCTCTCAACTTTAACATAAATATTATTAAAAAAACAGGGTAATATTCAAGACAAAAAAGCTCGTATGTGTCAATAATTTATATCAAGATCAGGAAAATGTTTCCCTAAAACCCAAAACCACTGAAGAATTTAAATGTCTAATATGAAAAGGATATATTCTGAATATTCTACCCATCCACTTTACCAGGGCCACATTCAAGTTATTATAAAACTACAGAATCAATCCCCCTTTAGAATGCATTTTTAGAATGTAATAGGAATGACAATAATTGTTAACAGCATACAGATCTATTTCCAGCAGCAGAAAGCATCAACATATGTATGAAAAAAGGTGATTCTGACTCAAAGTCAAATTAGGAAATAAGATACATAGAAGAAATATGGAGATTAGGTCACACCTTCCAATGAAAAGAAATATTCATTCCAAAAGTGATGTCATGGGTCAGCTTTGAATCCAAGTGTAAGGTTAACATTTTGTCTCACTGGAAAAAAATGAATTTGACCTTGTAATATTTACATCACACAAAAACTACCACAGACAGATTTCTTTCTGAAAGCCTTCAGATTGCTTCTTGTCAAACCGTCTGTGTCAGAGATGTGAAATGTGATCTTAACTGGTAGCCATATTTGATGGTGACAACCCAGAAGACAGGGCTGAAAAGGGTTTTAGTGTGGCCTCTTTTTTTTTTTTTTCCCTAACTTGTGTTTGCCACTATTTTTATTATGTCTGCCTGGAAGAGTACAGATGTCACGAAGGGCAGCTCTTGGATAGAATTGCTTCTTTTTACAAAATTGTTAACAGTCTCAGATTAAAAATTTAAAGGCAATAGATTCTGTTTGCACTCAGAGAAGGAAAGTCACATACCCCAACTGTTGACTAAGACACTGTAACTCACTGTGCAAAGCAAACCCAGAAAAAAGATTCTGAGCAAGACACTGGCAAATAAAATAAGCTATCATAAGAAGTCTATTTTGATGAACAGTAATAATAATAGAATATATTCTTTACTCCTTTCCAAACTGATCATTAATTATGGGAAGGAAGGCACTGCAAGGTTTACTGATATGCACTGATTAGACTATGAGTAGTGTTTTCTTACACAAAAGTAATATTTTAAAATATCTCAGAAAATTTGGGGCCCCTGGAAGGCTCAGTCAATTAAGCATCAGATTGTTGAGTTCAGCTCTGGTCAAGATCTCAGTGTCCTGAGATCAAGCCCTGCATAGGGTTTCACACTCAGTGCAGAGTCTGCTTAAGATTTGCTCTGTCTCCCTGTGCCCCTCCCCCTGTTTGTGCTAGATAGACAGATAGATGAATAAACAGATATCTTCTTAAAAATCTCTGAAAATGTACAATTCCTAACAACTTTAGTGGAAATGCCTTGTATGATATTCAAGAGGCTTATATATACCTTTGTTTCATCTTCAAGACATATGCTCCAAGGCATTCTTTAATTTATTTTATATTGAATCCTAATCGCTATCATTATTTTCCTATAGACATGAGAAAATTTATGCCTTGTATTTTGGAAACTAACATAAGTATCCCTATTAAAGACCACACTCTACCGATAAGAGGTGATTCCTCTGACATGCTTAAAATTTGGTCAATGAGCAGGAGGCTATAGAGAAGAGGCAACTAGCTGAATGGAGAAGAAAAAGTATGGGGCTTGGGGTCCGTCAGACCGCTGGTTTGAATGTCACCCCAGCTTTCGGTGACTTCAGGCATATCCCCTACCTCTGCGAGTCTTCGTTTCAGTCCTCGTCAGTGCACTTGGGGGGGATGATCCCTGCCTTGATATGTAATTTCATGGGTAGCCTTTTGTAGGCACAAAATATGTGTTCTGAATAAGTAGTAACAACGATGGTGTATTACCCCCTCCTCCCGCTAAGACGATATTGTCTTTACGACAAGAGCCTAAGCAGAAAACGCATGGGACACAGTCAGTATCACAAGATACTACATATTTCAATTAATATTATTATAGAATATGAAATTGTGTGTAAAGACTAAAGGACAGAAGGAACTCAGAGCAAAGACCATGACACGAGGGTGAAAATATTAGGGATGGTTTCAGTGAGAAGGGACAGCACCTTTACTTTTAAAAAGACAGGGCAGGGAGAACTGGAAGGCTGGAAGAGTGGGGCCTCCGGGGTGAAAGGCATTTATATGTGAAAATCCCTGGATACTAAAACTCCATTCCTATGTTTGGAGGCTGGTTTGGACCCTTGGGCCATAAATTGTGACTTCTGAGCCCCAGGAAATTTATGTGTTTGGAGAAAACCAGAAAACTGCTTACTTGCGTGAGGGTAATAGTAAAACTAACTACCACTTACTGAGCAAAGGCTATGTGCCCATTACCCTCTGTGCCTCAATTTCCTCATCTATAAAATGGCGATAATCAGTTTACCTGAAGCAGAATTCACATACAATATTATACTAGTTTTAGGTGTGCAACATATTGACTTGACAGTTTTGTATATTACTCAGGACTCACCGCAGTTAAGTGTAGTCCCCGACTGAAGCCACAGGACGTTACTGCAGTATTATCCACCAGATTCCTTCTGCTGTACTCTTCCTCTGGAAGTTTGGACCTCTTCATCCCCTTTATCTATTACACCCATCTCCCACGCACTTCCCATCTGGCCACCAGTTTGTGCTCTGTGTGGTAGGGTCTGTTTTTCAGTTTCGTTGTTTCTCTATTTGTTCATTTAATGGGCCTTAATTCAGGGAAAGCCCTGCCCAAGACTAGCACAAGCTCTAGCCCTAGCACGAGCTCTCAAACATGGGCTTTGACTTTGGTGATGAAAACAGTGCTGGAGTACCAGGCCCCGTGTGATGTACCTTCCTTTCATGGCATCACTGACTCCTCACATGAACCCCACAACTCACGGGGCAACATATGGGAGGGAAGTGGTGGGTGGAATGAGTTGAAGAGGAAAATGTTGAGGACTTGTTAAAGCAATCCTTATGAAAAGTTGGGGGGAGATCAACATTTAAAAAGGATTGGTCTGAAAAATAAATAAATAAATAAATAAACACACACACACACACACACACACACACACACACACACAGGATTGGTCTGGCAGGAGCAGGGTGGCTGGAAGGCAAAAGAGGCACTGAGATTCTCATCTAGGCAATGAGGCATTTCCCAAGCGGTAGAGATGGGGGTGCAAAGAAAACATCTCTGACCAGAAAAGGGACACAGGACTATTTCCATTGTCTATGAAGTTCAACATTTATCAAGTGCTTAATATGTGCCAAGCAAGGTGTTGGGTATTTGATGCTGACTATTTCATTTAATTACCCCAGTGTATTCTGGGGCAGTTACCATTATCATTTGCATTTTGCAGATAGGTGACCAGAAAAGGGGGGACACAGGACTATTTCCATTGTCTATGAAGTTCAACATTTATCAAGTGCTTAATACATGCCAAGCAAGGTGTTGGGTATATCATGACTATTTCATTTAATTACCCCAGCGTTATTCTGGGGCAGTTACCATTATCATTTGCATTTTGCAGATAGGTGAACAGGAGCAAAATTTTATAGCACTTGCCCAAGGTCAGACAGCAGCAGGTCAGCTAGTGGGACTAGGATTTGAACTTGGATTGGTGTGATCCTAGAACCAGCCTACTTGGCCTCTGCTAGCCCTCACATGACTATACTTAAGATGATAAATTTGCTGTCTGGTTGTAAAAATTAATTGATATTGATTTTTTTTTATTCCTCAGAATGCATCTCTTTGGTATCTAAAGTTTTACCCTCTATTGCATATTGTCAAGGCATATCCACTTTTGAGCAAAGAATGCAAATCAAATTGCCAATCATCGATATTTTGCAAGGGATAATGTTACCGATGAGACATCGAAAAAATTTGTCAAGGTATACAAATAACATCCGTGATGTGATTCATGAAAATCAACTTATTTATGAAAATAATGATTACTCCTTCTTTTCACTGGATCCAGATTTGTAATCAGACAGAAGAGGGACTCAGATCAAGTAGAAGCAAAAGGAGTTTCTGTATAACAAAATAAAAAGTTAATTTCTTGAAACCAGCTCTTTTAAACAGGGTTGTTTTGAAGACATTGTTCATATCTATTCAAATAGACCCCAGCCCAACCAAAATGTTAATCTGTCACTCCTAACCGATCCTTTACAAAGCCTTAGACCACTGCTTACAAAAGGAATGTAGTTTATTACAGTTGTTGCACTCCAAATGAATATTGATTTCAATCTCAGAATGCTAGGAGAGGACTTGCATCAATTACACAGAACATCAGAGTCATAACGCAAGTTACCTAGTTCCAGTGATGCACGCAGCAGATCAATCCTTCACTTTCACACACCTTTGAAGAGACACCAGCCACCACAAGGTTCCTTTAGCTAAACCTTAAAACAAGCCATGCAGCGCAAAAGGGTGATAGAAAAGGAAACCATCCCCAGTTGTTAAAAAGCCTAGGCTACCGGCTACCATCAGAAAGCCATTATAATTACTCCTTTTCAAGTGGGCTGTGTGTTAATACAAATACAAATGAGGGGGTAAAAAAAAAAAATGAAGCCTTAATGACAGCATCATAAGGGGAGGTTTCTCCTTTACATTATTTATTTATTCAATGGAAAATTATTTGGCAATTATGATAAAGCAACGAGACGACAATGACTTTCCTTTGAATCACTAATTAAAATGCTGATTGCCTGTGGAGTGAGATGTGCAGTTATGGTCAAACAAGAACTTTCATTGTGCTAAACAGCTTGGGCTGGCCTGACACCTGGGTGGGGAGGGGAGGGTATGAATCAAGTACACTTCACTACTAAAATCAGACTCATTTTTATTCAGCAGAATCCTAACACAGTGTTATGGCTCTGGACAAGATAATATTGTGACCAGTAATCTTAAGAGAGTTTTTCAAAGAAGGAAAATCCAGGCTCCAAAATGAATAACCGTATGAAGTCTAAGAGTATATTTGATACATATCAAATCGTTTTATGTGAAAGTTATTTTTTTATAAGTTTGCACTTCTTGTGTTCTTACATTTCTCTACAAGCTACCTTTATGTACACACAAACGTCAAAGAAATGTCACCTTCTTAACTCAACATAAGTGCTCTTTAAACACAGACAATTTCTCTTCAATAATGGAAGAAATGTCTTACAATTAATCGTGAGGAGGAAATTGCTTTTCTTGTAATGAATTCACTGCTTTGAATTTTAGTAACTAAAATTATGGTTTTCCCAATAACACCGAAATAGTCATCTTTTTCCAAAATGAAAAATATATTTCTTTTATTTGCAACTTGTTTATGTTCCCAAAAAATCAATCAAATTCATAAAGTTAAAGGAGAAGAGGTGCCTCACACTAGTAACATTCATCGTTAGGAAAAGCATTATTGTGAAAGATTCAATCTCTCACAGAATGATAAATTCTTAGATCGCCAGAGAATGGAGAGGTCATCTACCCCCATCTAAAGCGGAAATTCCCTCCGTGTTATCTCTCCGAAAATCCTGACTTTGCCATGACTGGAGAAGATGATGTTTACCACCGTGAAAGACTGACCATCCCACTTCTGAATGTGTCTGAAGGTCAGCAAAAATCTAAAGGTCAAACTGGCCCTTCCATAACTTCTACCCCTGTAACCCATTCTGGAATACCACAGAATCAGTCAATCCCGCTTCCAAATGATCTCTTCCAAATATTTTAAGACAACTACCATGCTTCCTTCAAAGTTTCCCCATTTCCCAACTTGGGTTGTTCCAGCTAGTTCCAATGTGCCTTTGTGTCTATCTCCCATAATCTGTCCCTCTTGACAAATGTTACGAGGTAAAACAAGATAATACATTATAGACGTGGTCAAATTATCCAAATGTAGGAGGACCGATTACTTTCCTGTCTATATATCTTTTTTTTTTCCTAAGATTTTATTTATTTATTTGTGAGAGAGTATGAGCACAAGCAGGGGGAGGGGCAGATGGACACAGAGAGGGAGAAGCAGGCCCTCCGCTAAGCAGGGAGCCCGATGCAGGGCAAGATCCCAGGCCTCTGGGATCACGACCTCAGCTGAAGGCAGATGCTTAAATGACTGAGCCACCCAGGCATCCCTCTGTCTGTATGTCTAAAGTCATGACAGAAGCATGGATCATATTTATCCCACAGTCAACTAAAACCTCGAGATCAATTTTATACCAATGATTTTTTTAAGTGAAGTACAAATTTTATGAACTTTGCATCCATTGCTCTTCCATTTCATTTTCTTAGTCCATTATTAACCTTGAGGAAACCCATTTCTTTAATCTCTCTAATGCTTAGTTTCCTTGTGTACAAGATGCTCAACACAGCAACTTCCAGAAAGGCACTAGCTACCATTTGTGAAATATCTGTCAGTGTCAGGCACAGCTAAGGGCCCTGTGTGCACCACACACAAACAGGCACTACTGCTTCCATTTCACAAATGGAGAAATTCAGTAATTTGCTCAAGGTCACTAAACTAGTGATAGGGCCAGGGTTTGAGTTTAGGCCACCCTTAACCACCATATCATCAGTGACCATACTCCTTAATTTTGGAACTGGTAAAACATTCATAAATGGACCCATGAGAAAATTATTGAACAGAGCCAGGTTAAAACAATGTCTCTTTATAGATGAGCCTCTGGTTTTACTCACTTGACTTTTGGGACCACTAGTCAAAAACCCATGAATCCCTCACCACACAACACATACTCATCCCTGCAAAGACCACAATTATGACATAAGATACACTCTCAGGGACTTGCACAAACTAAGAGAAACCATGCCTTGAGAACTTCCCTCATCGACAGATTGAGTAATCGTATTTTTTACAAAGGAAGTGAGGTTAGCTCGACTTCCTAGCTGTCATCTAACGACTACTGTCCTTTTCCAAGCATGGTCAACTCATCCATTTAGAAGTTCCCATCCTGGACTGGGTCTAAGTTTAGGCGTTCACTTTATTGAGAATATCAGGATATTGATTCACTCCTTCTTCTCCTGGTTTTTCCAAACACTCCCAAAAGCAGTTCCACAATCCCAAAAGAAAAATTTCTTTAATGCAATAGATGAATCTGCACCATTTTAAGACAACTAGGAGCTCATTTAGAAACTCTACACCTACTTCAGGTTCCTTTAGTTAGGGTTGTGCTGCCATTTACAATTTGAAAAATCAATATCCTTTACAGAGAAAACAGAAATTAAATGGAATTTAGTAGTGTTTCTTTCTCTTTTGTTGTCTTTTAACATTATACCATCTGTTCCAAACAACACAAATCGGCAAATATTTACGGAGCACCTAGAATGTGCAAATATATTTGATAAGAATGAAGAAACATAAAAATGACACAGTGTGCTTTAAAAACCCGGAGGAAAGTCCCAGAGAGCGACGCGGTCAAGTGTAATGCAAAAGAGAACTGAACACAGCAGAGCAAACAAACTGTAAGGGATCCCACAGGGCAGCGGTCAGTTAAACAGTGAGCTACCTCTTTTATGTTCCCTCTTTTGTTGTTTCCAAACAAAACTTTAAGTCTTTCTTCATAATATACTTTACATGTGTACTTTGAAAACTTGTGTGTGATATTTTTTGGGTGACCATTCTTTTCTTTATTGGAGTCACCTACCACGTCAGAACATTATTATTAGGACCTCCCTTCCTACCCATGGTTCATCTCCACCCAATCACTCTTTCATTCATTCACTTCTTCACTTGTTACGGAAATGTACTGAGTCCCCTAAATACCAGAAATTCTTTTTAAGTCCTGAGTCCCTGAATCTCAACTATGATATTCTTAGATTATTTACTACGTATTATTTACTATGGACCGAGGGATATAGAACCACCAGCCCTAAAATTACAGACCACAAATCTTCCCTTAGTTTTTCAAAGATCTGCTCCCTGAAGTCTCAGATTATAGTTCTATGTAGAGTCTTCACTAGCCCATCACTCCATTGTGTCAGTTATTGGAGGGATTTTTTTTTAAAAGACACATCATATTTTTTTTCAGAATCTTGGTGGATCATCTATAGAGATGAAACTCCCCAGGATGGCTGTGCAAACTTTAATGAGTGTGTTGTAATCTCAATAATTAAAGAAATATCTTAAGGAGACCAACTACTTCTAATTATTTCATCCACACCCAACTTATTTGTTTTGTTTTGTTTTGTTGTTTCTTATTTTTTAATCTATTTGAGAGAGATAGAAAGAACAAGAAGGGGGAGTAAAGAGAGAGAAGCAGGCTTGCCATTGAGCAGGGAGCCCAACATGGGGCTCGATCCCAGGACCCTGGGATCATGACCTGAGCTGAAGGCAGACACTTAACTGACTGAGACACCCAAGTGCCCCCACTTATTTCTACTCAAATGTGTGTTTTGCTGTTTCTGGTATTTAAAAATATTATTTAAATAGTATTTTCATTTTCAAAGTACTAGATGCTTACAGTTGAAACATGAGAAAATATACAAAAGCAGGGAAAAAAGAATTATTCAAAATTTGACTGCCTGGAGGTATTTTCTTTAATTTTTTTTTTAATTTCCTTCCTGGATGTATGTAGATATGTGCTGGAATATGCATAAATGGGTCTAGATGTGCATATATATCCTTTGTGTGTATGTACTGTTTGTATTACCTATGTAATATACAGTGAAACCTCTCTGTATTATTGTTTTTAATCTCTTTCTTGCAGGGGGAACGTCTTTCCATTGTCAGCCCTTCCCCTTAATCCTTGGGCCAGGATTTGCTCATACCCCTTATGCCATAATTAATTTTCACCTTAAAAATCTATACCTAGCATAGAGATACCACACCATATTGACCCCTTCCCCCTTAATATGCCCTGCTATGATTTCCAGAGAACTTCCAGGGTTTTCATTCACTCTTCTTCTTTATTAGTCAAGTTCTAGTTCTATGCTTTGTTTATTCTTTTTCACTTTCTTCTCTTTATCAGGCTCAAATTTCCATTTAAAGCCCTTTGGGCCCTCATAAGGAGCCCCCTGTCCTGCCCACTCTTCCCAGTCCCGAAAAGTGAAAGCACCAGTGAAGACACCATGTATATCTCAAGCCTTGTAAGTCTGCCCCCAGAGCTTCGGAGACGCAGTCTCAGGCCTTCTCGCCATCTCTCCTCAACATGCAGCTATCAAGTCCCAGGTTCAAGGAGGTTTAAGAGACCGCCCATCAGTTCTAATTTCCTCCCTCCAGGAATACAACGTATCTCTCCTGACGCCATTTCAGGTCCACCCACTACCTCTTTGTACTTCTCAAGAGAGACGAGCACACCATCTGGAGTCAGTCTCATGAGATTCCTCCATGAACACTGTTCACCACGTGGCACAACACAGAACAGTGCTTCCTTGGAAGGCCTGGCCTCATGCTCCGGGGTACTACCTCATATCTCCTGTAGGGCTTCAGAGGGAAAGGACTGCCTCTTCTCTTCTATGTGGACTCAAATGTCTACCCTCAACCACTTCATGTTGGACTATAACTGCCCTCTGATCCTCGTTTCTTCTGTGAATATCTCTTCTATTCAGTTGCCCTGGTCAAAAAATAATCTAAAAATGAGTGAGGCACCCAGGTGGTTCCATCAGTTAAGAGTCTGCCTTGACCTCAGGTCATGATCCCAGGGTCCTGGGATTGAGATTCACATCAGGTTCTCTGCCCAGCAGAGGGTGCTTCTCCCTTTCCCTCTCTCCACCCACACCCCCCACACCTCACCCCTGCCACCCCTGCTCGAGAGCATGCGCCTGCTCTCTCTCTCTCAAAACCACAAAAATAAATAAAATCTGAAAAAAAGATCTATGAGTAGTATCTTCCAGATATCTAAAACACATAAACCTTATCTCCTCCATTGTCCAAAGGTTTATTCACTAAAATAAATACTTTTTTTATTTTAGTATAATAAGCTATGACTACACATCAGCTAATCATTTAAGATATGTTACATATCACGTTAAAGAGACTATTTTAATAATGATTTTTTATTGGTATGTGATCATCTCAAGATTAGTTCAAAAGAATGGTATATAATATTTCATTATACTTTTTATATTTGAGTAGTTTAGGTTGAGGATACTAATTACAAACATATCTCTATAACTTTAACAGGAATGAAAGGGAAACATATAGCTCTACCACTATTATTTCTATCTTTTTTTAATACTAAAATCATGATGTTATGAAACACAACTCTTAAACAAATACCTACTCTAGAAAGAAGCCGTATGATTCCCTTTGTCCCTTGTGTGTCTCTGCCATAAAATGTATATTCACATCCCCACAAAAATAATATGACTATGCATTTTAATATTATCCAAAAACTAACATTTTCCCTTTTTTCCTACTGTAAACAAAATTATGGGGGTAATTTTTTTTTTAAATATTTGCTTTTCTGATCTGAGTAATGGCTTACAGGAAATAAGCAGTAAGATCAACTCCACTGATCCTGTCCTGAAGATGTTTCACATTGATTTTGTGCATGCATTTCACTTCAGGGTACCAGGAAAATGAAAATGATTTTATTTCTTATTTCAGCTTTTTGTGACATCTCCATGTTCTCACTAACATAAAAAAAAAAAAAACTTTAGAAGACAGCTTGACAATATTTATCAAAATTTAAATGCATGTTCTATTTCTCTAAATTTACCTGAAACAAATCTAGTAATTGAACAAGAACACAAATGCGAAAAAATATCCACAGAATTGTTAATGAAAACAAAATATTGAAATCAGGTTAAACACCCACTGATGAGGAACTGCTTATATGAAACACTATGCAATTAAATATTGTGCAACTATAGAAAATGATGATAGAGTTATACTGCACATAATGTTAATTTAAAATACCGATTAAGATCCATGCATAACTGGAAAATACAATTTTTAAAAATGTATACCTATCGATGCAGTAAAAGGCTACAAGTTACCATGAAAATTTTTTAAATGGTTATATTTTTGTAAGGTAGGATCACAAGTAACTTTGTCTTTAGATGTCTGTGCACTGTATGGCATACCATGAGCACATGTTACCACTACAATTCAAAAAAGAGGACAATAAAAGTAACACGAATATAAGATGTGCCTTTAAAATCATTATTCTAAATCCAAAAGCTAACTAAATGAGCAAAACACGGGATTCTGAAGCCCATTTGAAACATTTTTTCCATAAAAATGCCAAGTCTGGCTAATCCAAAACATTTATAAGGGACTTACTGTAACCACTTCAGAGTGAAAGACCCTTCCCCCAGTTGTTAACTAATTAACTGCTCTTTTGCCTTTCTGTAACCGCTTGGCTTTTAGGGTGTGACACTGGTCTCCTGTTTGAACAAGATACCTTCTGCTAATAGCCAAGGCATAGTCACGTAGGCAGGGGGCCGCATAGTCACGTAGGCAGGATGCTTCTCTGCTGAGTAATAAGGTCCAACTCCCCCTCCTCACTCCCCCTTCCCGCCTTTTTCTTCGCGCGCCCCGGTCCTCCAAAGTCAATCCGCAAACCCCAAGTATGCCTTTTTCAAATGTTCAAATTGTCAGCCAATCAGCTCCGCCCCATCCAAAACTTGTTTGTATCTGTCTATAAAAATCCTGCACCACCCCAGCCTGGTGTGCTCAGCTAGCAGGAGCTGCTGACCACCCACAGGCGCCTGCGCTACAATAAAGAACCTCTTGCTGCTTGCATCCTGTGGCAGTGTTGAATTCTTGGGTAAGGGGATCCGCGGGTCTTTCAAGAGCTGAAGAAATACACAAGGCAACCAGGAGGGATAAAGAGATCCAAGTGTTTATGATGTAAAGCAAACAAACAACTTCCATAGTTTTATAAAGAAACCACTGACTCTGATTTGCATGTATTCTTTAAGTATGGAGATTCCAAATGAAGAATACAAAGCTTTTTCTAACTTCTTTTCCTCATTTAATCAGTGTATCTGATCAGCAAGGGGACAGAAATGCAGTGCAGTAGACCATTAGAATCTGCCACCCCTCAAAGGTACTGACCATTCTGAGTCAGAAAACCATTCATTCATTCCCACCACTTTCTTGGTCTCCAAGACCGGGTAGAGAGATACCATCGTGATATTCACGATAGTCATCAACACATTCAGACTGTGAGTTCTCCTCAGCTTTGGCCACTGTTTATATATAAACATGTTGATCAAAAGATATGGCTGTGAAGTTGAAAATATCATACCTTTTTCCTGATAGAGTTTAGTCTGAAGATTTTCCTATGGTCTAAATCTAAAAACTGAAACTCTCACTTAAAAGACTGATACATATCTTCTTCTAAGAAACATGGTCCTAGTATTGAATAAGTTATTAATTCTCATTAAACTTTAGTTACATTCCACAAAAACAGCACACCTTTATTGAAATAATGATGCAATTTTAGAAATTAAATATTTAGATAGCCACTAAAAACTGTTTAATGAAAGGAGGGAGCTCAGCTCTCCTCTAAACACCACTACTGAAGTTATTGACAAGAGAAATGCATTAAAACCCACATCAAGGGGCACCTGGGTGGCTCAGCGGGTTAAAGCCACTGCCTTCAGCTCAGGTCATGATCTCAGGGTCCTGGGATCAAGTGCCACATCGGGCTCTCTGCTCAGTGGGGGGCCTGCTTCCTCCTCTCTCTGCTTGCCTCTCTGCCTACTTGTGATCTCTGTCTTTTAAATAAATAAAATCTTTAAAATAAAATAAAACCCATATCAAGGGGTAAGAAAACCCACAGTGGCTCTGTACCTTCAATGACACTGTGATGTCATTTCCCCGTGCAGAGGCCTGGATGGGGGATGCAGACCATGGGATGGAGAAAAAAGGGAAGGAAAGGCAGGCATGGCCCTAGGCCTCCAGCCAATCTGAGCAACACCTCCCCTTTCTATTGTACATAAAGGATCCTGCATAAGCTCATTTGAAGAAATCAGCCTATTACTTGGGCGGGGTGGAGGGGAGAACAAAGAGAAAAATTGGGGGGGGGCACATGACCTCAGGCCTTTCTAACCTATGAACCTGAATTCTTTTTTTTTTTTTTTTTTTGGTTAAATCTTTATTTATTTATTTATTTATTTATTATTGATTAATTTATTTTCAGAAAAACAGTATTCATTATTTTTTTCACCACACCCAGTGCTCCATGCAATCCGTGCCCTCTATAATACCCACCACCTGGTACCCCAACCTCCCACCCCCCAGAACCTGAATTCTTGATTCATCCCTGCCACAAACCAGGAAGGAACCTTGGGCAGGCGGCCTCAGCTGTCACACCATGCAACTGAAGTAACATTAAAGAAAAGATACCAAAAACAAAAACAGAAAAGGAAAGAAGAACATAATTGGCCTAATTCAACTATTTTCCATGCATCAGCAGGATACAAAGATTTAAAGTTAACTTTAAAACAAGTAGAAAAGACAAGTAGGAAAACCAAGTAGGAAAAGGCAAGATCTGGTTTCTTGTTATTAATGGACATACATCTTCTTACATAAATTGGCTGGTCAGTCTGAAGGAGAAATGGCTTGGGCACTTCTCACTTTGACTCCCAAAATATTATGGGCATTATTTCTTTCAGAAAACCACTGCCACTTAGCAAAATATATTATATACACAATTAGGTCTCAGCATGGTTAAGAGGGGTTCACACAAGCTGTCTTGCTTGGTTAAGACCCACATCTTAGGAACAGCTCTCCACCCTGAATATAGACACGTTCCCACTAACCTGGCAATGTGTCCCTCCATCCACATTTCGGATGTATCCAGTAGAACAAATGTTGAAGCAATTATCAAGCCTGACTGTTTGATGGCAAATGATAACAGTGTTTTATTTATTGGACTCTAAAATGTTATTGAGTGTCTACTATTTCCCTGACACTGTTGTATGGATTCCCTCACGGTCTCATCTAATCTGCACAATACAATCATTAGTCCCAATTTCTGATGAAGAAACTAAACCATAGGATGAGCATAATAAATCTCAGGGATTGCGTTGTGTGGTATCTTTACACTGTTATGGAAAAAAGTGAATCAGGGGGTCACTCGGTGTCAGAAGCAGCAGTAGACCTTGGTTGTCTTCTGGGCCGACTTGGCCTTAGACTTCGGTGCTTTGAAGTCATAGAGCTAGTATTTACACACTGGCTTTGCCACTCACCAGCTAAACGTTCTTGGGGAAGTTATGTTCCCTTGCTAAGCCTCAATTCCTCACCTGTGTGAGGTGGGGAAAGAGTTACACCATGGCCTTGAACTTAGCGAGGACAGAAAAAACTATCTTAGTATCTTAGTATCTTCCCTGACGTAAAACTCCCGGTCAAAAAAACATGACCCTCATATTATTACTCCTCTTGTTAATCCTACCAATACCTCCCCTACCAGCAGCAGCACCGTTAGCTGACTTGCTGCCATCACCACTAAGACCACACCATGCTCCTACCCAGAAGAGATGCCGAAAATTGCTCTCCAGCTCATTGTTGTCACTCACAAGCTCCCTCCTTCTTCAAACCTACCTTTATACCTCCCTTAGGTGGCCTCACTTTACACGGAGGCCCAAATCAAGGCATAACTCTCATAAGACCATCAACTATTCCAGCCCCCATCACTCCCCTGATCTGCTGTATATATTACTGGATTCTCAAGCGGGTATTTGAATTGTGATGTCTGTTGATGTTATCTACTTTTCCTTATTCCCCAATGAGTTGGTTTGCTTCATCAGGAAAGAGGCTGTCATTCACTTTTTTTTTTTTTTATGTCACCTACTTCTCTAATACAGTGAGGAGTTCATAATAGGTCTGCAACAAATACTTGCTAGATTAAAAAATATAGCCTCTTCTCAATCATAAATAAGCATCTTTTTGCTTTATATCATCCCTCCTAGGTCTAGGCTCACATACTGTATTAGTTCACAGCAGCCACATTTTAAAACAACATGACTGTGCTAAATTGAGGTACACCGGCTTCAAATGCTCCCAGATTTCAGTGGAGAAGGGGGCATGTTACAAAATACCTTTCCCCATCAAAAGGGGACACTAGCAGAGGTGTAAATTTCTGACTGACCATAACATGGACACACAGCTCATAAATTGCTGCCCATGCTGGTGGTCAGTCTACCACCTCTGCAAAGTCACCGAGTTTCTCAAATTTCATAATGTTCAAAGATTTTTCTGGAGATCCAAGGGCTAGGCAATAAATAAATCCATGCCCGTTCTCTTGGAAGTGGAATTCTTACCTAACATTCATTTCCCATAGAACCGTCAACATTATAAAGGCCATAAATTTTATTTGCTCTAATTTTAAACTTACAAGTTCTAAACTTAAAAATCCTCATTCTTGATACTGTTTCAGAACATGAACGTCTGTCTAGCATTTTTTCACACACCGTTCTCTAATGTCATTCTAAAATTTGTGGTTTCACATTCTCACACCCCTAAACCCAGTTCCTCTAGAGAGGTAATCACTATTACCAAGTCGGTATATATTCCCCTGGAGCTTTTTTCTGTAAATTTCCAAATATACATCTGTATCCAGAGAGAATACGCAGTATTCTTTTGTGACTTGTTTGTTTGGCATAAATGGTATCATATTGTACACACCATTCTATAACTTGCTTTCTTTATCCTTCAAGATAATGGTGTTGGGGAGAAATTTCCTTGCTGGTAAAAATACTTGTAGCTCATTCTCTTTAACTGTGCAAGTTTCCACAATTTATTTAACCAGTTCTTTATCAATGAACATTTAGGCTGTTTCCCCCTTTTGCTATTATGAATAACATTGCAGCAATAATCCTTGCTAATACTTCTCTATTGTTCTCTATGACATTTTATTAGAAATTATTTTAATTAAGCACACATCCTAATACATAATTCCTCAATAAATGATATGATACGGGGGAGGGGGTTGGTGGTTTTTTTTTTTTCTTAACTAAAATAAATTCAAAATACAGATTTATCTGTGGTCATATTTAATTTAGAAACCTATCATCACAGAACAACAGGCCATCCACTGCCTCTTTTTGTAAATAAAGTTTTAACGAAACACAGCTATGTTCATTCTGTCCCTACTGTCTCTCACACCAGCAGTGCACTCCAACATCAGAGCTGAGTCATGGTGAGAGAGACCAGTGGCCCACAGACCTGGAAATACTTACTCTCTCTCCCTTTACCAAAAATGTCTGCTGACCCCTACACTGGAATATGAAGCATTCGCCCTCTGGAAAGCTTTTTTTATCTACACGAAGTACAAGTTAAAGGATCAGCTTCTTTATGTTTTAAGTATAAGACTTTTGTAGTGGTACTTGCAACTACAAAACAAAGTCCATATCTGCGGGACAAAACAATATCTCCTTGAATTCCACAATTGAAAATACGCCATATAAAGCCATGTCTGCTTCTGGTCCTGTTTTGTTTTGAAGATTTTATTTATTTACTTACTTATTTGACAGAGAGAGAAAGAGAGAGACGGCGCAAGCAGGGGGAGTGGGGGAGGGAGGGGGAAGCAGGGAGCCCAATGAGGGGCTCCACCCTAGGACCCCAGGATCCTGACCCGGGCTGAAGTCAGACGCTTAACTGACTGAGATATCCAGGCACCCTGCTTCTGGTCCTTTAATAACTTTTTGAAGAAAAGGAGTAAATGATTAAATTAAGGATTGCACCTAAAACAACAGATGCCCCTAAGCTTGCTGGTGATTTACGTTGCCTTTTGAAGCAAAACACAAAATGTTTTAATGACTTACCTATTATAGCCTAGTGGCATTTACTAGTATCTGTGATGTGGAAGAAAATCATAGAATGAAGCCGCTAGTGATTCAAGCCAGCGACATATGCTTCTGGGCTCTCCTGCCCCCTTTAGCATCTGGGGTGGCTGCACCAGGTGTTACCAATATCCTTCCCAGTGCTCACATTCTGTGGCCCCTACAGATCATCTTAAAAAGAAGTACTTATAGTAGGAACCCCATTTACTTAAATGAACACTTAAAATCACAACAGCGTTCACTGACACTGTCTTATCTTGTTGCTGACTGTAAGATTTAAGTTAAAGTTGGAAAATAGGTCCTAACAAATAAAAAATAAAAGTCAAAATTTTAGTTTATTTACTTTTTGTTCAGGTACAATGAACCAGTATTTATGAAGCTACTGACTAATAGAATCTACCACTTATTTAAACAATATGAGGAAGGGTCTCTGGGTGGCTCAGTCCTGAAGAGTCTGCCTTCAGCTTCGGTCATGATCACAGGGCCCTGGGATCAAGCCCCACGTCAGGCTCCCTGCTCAGCGGGGAGCCTGCTTCTCCCTCTCCCACTCCCCCTGCTTGTGTTCTCTCTCTCACTGTATCTCGCTCTGTCAAATAAATAAATAAAATCTTTAAAAAATATAAACAAACAATATGAGGAGACCCAAAGCAGGCACAGATGAATTTGCTCTTATTGGAAATATGTTTTATTTTCAACTCAACTGTCCAGACTGTGCCATACTTCTAGAAAAAGGGCATCATGCTTCCAACCACTGTTCAGTGTTATAAACTTTAAAGGCTTTTTCAGCATTCCTCATTATGAAACTTTATAGAAACTATAAAGAGGGTCCCAACAGTTATACAAAGGACTGAATTCCCATTTTGTTCCTCTCTACAGAGAAAATAATGGAGAAATGCGTCTACTGGATCTGTTTGATCAAAAACACTAGCAATAATAAGTTCCCAATCACTTGGTGACTGACAGTTGACAGACATTTTAGACCTCTTTTGATGACCTGATGGCCTAGTCTCTCATATGACGAGGTGGTGGTAGTCCAGGGTTGCCCCTCCCCCAGCAACTACTCAACAACAAATCAGCACATTAGTTTGTTGGTGGTCTCTTGTTGAGTAGAAAGAATAAAGAAAGGGGAGGCAGGAATACTTCTTTTCTATAAAGTCTTAGGCCTAGACAGGACCCAGGACAAGCAGTTTATACCTGGCTGTCCTAGTCTAATTATTAATAATCCCCACTTTCCCCTCCAAATGTCCACAGCTGAACCATAAACCAGGTGGTGGCCCTGTTTAGGCCCAGCCTTCTCCTTTCTTCCATGCCTCCCCAACTTTTCTCCATCTCTTTTTGAAGAGTCCTGATGAGGCAAGTTCTAAAGGGAGAAAAAGAAAGCACAGGAGTAGAAAAAGCAACAGACAGTGTTGGCAAGAGCAGGGCTCCTGTAATCCAGGGGGCAAGAGGAGATGAAGAAAGTGGTACATGATACAGAGTCGGGAGGGACGTCCACGGCTGGTGTCAATGCCTCCCCACTGTCTCAGTCAACCAGCTCATGGGGAGTAATGACATGCTTCCAGGCTGGCTGTCTAGGCTGGAGAGTTAAGCATTAGAGGCAAGGTTTCTGTGGGAAGATTGTACCAGGAGGACAACTTCCAGGAAAAAGCTGGAAAGCCTGAAGGACCATATGGCTGGGAAGGCTTCTCCATGCTGTCATTGATACTGATGTTGGAAACAATGGGAGAATCTCTCAGAATCCCGAAGACCCAATAGCCAAGCAATGTTCAAGGAGCAGTTGCCTTCACAATTCTGAGAAGATTTCCATTGTCTTTAAAGCCAGAACAACACCCCCTGCAACTCTAGTCTGCTGATCCTCTCCATTAGATTAAAAGTTCCCTATATTTTTTTTTTAAGATTTTTATTTATTTGACAGATAGATCACAGGTAGTCAGAGAGGCAGGCAGAAAGAGAGAGGAGGAAGCAGGCTCCCCTCTGAGCAGAGAGCCCAATGCGGGGCTCAATCCCAGGATCCTGAGACCATGACCTGAGCCCAAGACAGAGGCTTTAACCCACTGAGCCATCCAGGTGCCCCCCTCTGTTTTCTTAAATAGGTTATTTTAGAGTGACTTTCCTCTTCAAGAGTGTCTTTCCTAGTTGGAAAACATTGTCTGGCAGGGGTTCCAATGTTCTCCGCATCTTGGGACCCTACTCTCAAACCTACCTGTCATATTGATTGTCATCAGCTAAGTACCACCACATGATTCACGCTCCCAAGAAATGGCAATGGCTATTCTGAGTGATCACAGAATACCAATACAAAAATTACTATTATACAAATTACTACTACAGTCATTGCTGTTGAAGAGTAAACACTTACCGAGTGCTATGTGTCAGGCTCTACTCTGCTTCACATTTAGTTTAATCTTCATAACAACCCTGAGACAGGTGATATTTTACTCATTTTACAGATTGGAAAACTGAGGCTATCCGATTTGCATATGTTAACAGGTGGTATAACTGTGATACAAACCAAGGCAATCAGGCTCCTTATTCTACCCACTCCCCTACTTTACTTATAGTAACTCTCTCTTTTATTTTTTAAGATTTTATTTATTTATTTATTTGACAGAGAGAGAGAGAGATATCACAAGTAGACAGAGAGACAGGCAGAGGGGGTGGGAGAAACAGGCTCCCTGCTGAGCAGAGAGCCCAATCTGGGACTCGATCCCAGGACCCTGAGATCACGACTGAGCCGAAGGCAGAGGCTTAACCCACTGAGCCACCCAGGCGCCTCTACTATAGTAACTCTCTTACACCGAACTCCTTTGAAATTCTGGGGGTGGGTGAGATGGTCAAGTTTAAGAGACCACAAAATCAAATTGTTATAACCCAAAATAACTCTAGTAAATCACATACACTATTCTTGAACTTTCTCCTTGAAAATTTAAAATTAAAATGGAAGGTGAAATGCTTTGGATTTTCTCATATTCCTACAAAGCAAATCATAATCTTAAATCTTTCAACTGTTACAAAGCTTACCCTGTGTAAATCTTACTTGGATTTCTTCTAAACCAAAATAACCGCCAAAACATTCAGAGAAGAGAGCTCATGATGGTGTTATATTCCTTTCTGAAAGCTTCATTTAGACACCTACCAGAGATCCCTTCCTGGCCACAGAAAAATCTTACACTGTCTCTATTTGATTGTGCTTGCCGAAAGAAGGCATTAAGTCCGATCCACCATGTCGCACCTCAGTAACTCGACACAGACTAGAAAATTCTTACAGTCAGCTTCCCCGAGGGATTTGTTAAGTTTCACATGCATTTAGTTGTGCAGTTGGCCTGCTCAAATTGATAAACTTGTAGCTAAATTCTTTCTGCAGCAATGGGCTGTTGGGTTTTGTTTTTTTATTTTTTTATCACTAAGAGAATAAATATTGCAAAAGAAGCTGTTACTATATGTTAGTGTTCCCCATTAGTTTTTAACATAATTGAGCTTACATTCCAATTTCTCAGTAACTGATAAGTATTTATTTTGTGGAGGTGGTTGAAAAGGATTATAAACAGCTAATACTAAAATATATTTATGGCACAAAAAAAAGGAAGGAAATTTTGATGTCTTAAATTGAGCAAAGAAATGAAAGAAAAATTATGAATAAAATTATTATTTATATTAGAACTCCCAAGTTGCTGGGATTCCCACTTACACAGGTGAGCTCTTGCATCTATGCTCAGGAAAGTCAATACCCAAATGCAAAATGGCTTGACTTAACAAAAACATATTAAGACTATTTGGAATGCAAACTGTAAAGTGGAGACTTAGAAAAATAGGGTTTTTTTCTTCCAGATTTCAATTCTCTTCTGACTGTGCTTCTCAATTCCCGGAGCTGAGCATCAGCTCACTTCAAATTCACTTTCACCAGCATGTGATCTTCTAACACACATGGCCAAGGCTTGCCTCACACCGTCCTCTTCCTCACAGATGAATGCAGGTGAGAAAAGCCATGGACAACCCTGGTAGCATTTTGCAAATTCACTCTTGTGTCATACGTGGGGACTCTGCTATTTTAGACAACATCAGTTTGTGTTAAAAAGTCAGCAAGTTTACTTTTATCCATTTTAAAAGTCATCAATCACATCAGTGCAGTATCTCTATTTCTTTTCTCTCTCCTCTACACCTGTATTATTTAATCTTCAATTCATTTACATATTCAACCAACATATTATAAGCATCTACTATGGGCCAATTATTGTGCTGTACCCTTAGAATAGATGGTCACCATATATGTCCCCACAGGGAAAAAAATGAACAAATAAATCAATGTTCACTGAAGAAAAAGAATAAACTAAGGAAATGGTGAGTGACAAAAAATATATAAAACAAACAAAAAAAAACCCAAAAAACTATTTTAGATAGGGTGACCAAGAAAGCCCTCATGATAAGGTGACAGTAGAGCAGAAACCTTAGTGACTTTAGGATGGAAATCGTGAATTATCTGGGAAAAGAGGATTCCAAGCAAGTGTAAAGACCATGAGGTAGGAACATGTAGACACAGTTAAATAAGCAAGAGAAAGGATGGTATAAAATGTCACCACCAAAGAGTGAGCAGGGGAATAAACAATGCATGGCCCAATAGAGCACACTAATATCACTAGAAGATTTTGAGCCAGAAAGTCACTTGTTCTGATTTTTGTTTTGGAAGAATAATCCTGCCTTCTCTGAGAAGAGCAAACTATGGATGAATGAAAGTGAAAGTAGGGGACTAGGTGTCAGGTGGGGTAAGATAGTGGTTCTACACAGCTTGTTACAGTGGCAAGAAAGAAACAGATTTGGGATATATTTTGAAAGAGTTGAAGAGATGAGCTGAATGTGGAGTACAAAATAGATGATTCAAGAATAAAGCTGATGGACACGATGTTGGATATGAAACAATGTTTAAAGATGACTCCAAGGACGCGGATCTAAGCAATCGAAATTCCTCACAAGTACCGAGAACATCTGTAATCCTATACCTCATTACTACTGCCCTTTCTTTTTTTGACCAGCATTAATAATAATAATAATGATGATAATAGCTATTATTGTTGTTGTTATTTTAGAAAAAGGAGAAAGAGGAGAAGACAGGGGGAAGAGAAGGAGAAGGAGAAGAAATGATGACTGGACAAAGGAATGGCCAGATGAGCAGATACATAGTGAGGCAAATATATCATTGTCAAATCAAAGTGACAGGTATATAGATGTTTACTGTAAAAACCTTTCAACTATTCTGTATGTTTGAAACTTCTGTTAAAAGTGTTAAAAAATAGAATGTCCAAAGTTTGTAGATTATGGAATCTTTTGCCAATGGATGCACCCTATGAAAGTGTTCTAGCCTAACCCACCTATAAAAACTTTAAATGATCTGCACAAGGTCAAATCCCCAGTGATGATGACAAAGTCAGGACTAGATTGTTGGTCTCCTAATGCTGCAGTCCGAGCTCTTTAAAGCGTAGGACCCTGCCAATGTCCGCAGAACATTGTCGGAAAATCCTGGTGCAACTTGAGACAGAACTCATGAAATCCACATAACATTCAAATTATCACTCATTCCTAATTTGTTCCCAACAGTATGATGCTGCTATCAGATTTTGTGGAGCCATCTCTCCTTTGTTCTCTGGGTGTCATGAGTAAGTGACTTACTTTTAAGTCTACAGTGCTTCCTAGGAATCTTCCAATGCTTGCCTTGCCCTGTCCTGTAAGGAACAGGGCTCCATTGTTGTTTACGTGAACAATGAAGCTCTGTGCTTTACCTCTATCTCCAGCATTTCGTATTTGTCTATTTTCACCTTGACAGGATCCTCTTCCCTGACTATCTTTTGATTCCAGTTCTCAGAAGCCATCAATGGCTCCCAATTGCCTCTTGAATCAAATGAAAACTCCCATCCCAATGATTATCTTCCCACCTAAGTACCTTCAGCTCCATTCCATGTGTTTACTCGGCAAGTAGTAGGCCCAGTTGTATGTTGAGTTCTGTACCTAGTCTGTAGGTTAGTTGTGTGTTAAGCCCTGTAGGAACCTGTAAGACAGAGGACATAATCCCTACCCTTACGGATCTTAACAATCAATGCAGAAAGACAAAACATGCACAAAAAAATGCTAAACATTTTTTAGAGCAAAATAAGGCTGTATGTGACTAAGGGTCCACAGGAGTGAGTGGAACATGCAAGTCAAAGATTACTAAGAGCCCATGCGCTTGTGCAAGGCTTCGGGAGCTGGGGCTTTTTTGTACAGATTAACACATTCTCCCCGTGAAGCTCCTATCTCCAGGGTGGGAATTAGCATCCTCTAAATTCAAAGACTAATGAGACCAGCCTGCCTGGGAATAGAGCCTTCTTGTGCTCAGGAGTCAGAAATGAGGCGGGAAAGGAGTTAGAAGCAGGGTAACAGTGAATCATCAAGGATAACTGAGGAATTTAGAATTCATCCTCACACCAAAGGGAGGAAAAAGGATTACTAAGTGAAGAGTAAGTAATTTACTAAGATGAAAGTAGCAGCAATACTCAGGGCAGAATGCTAGGTAGGAAATGATCATGCCAGTCCAATCATTAGGCAATGGGGTCACTGACAAGAGTGTGCAGAAGGTAGACAAAGGGGAAAAAGAACATTCTGAACAGGCATTCTGAAGGATCATTGTTAAATATATAAAGTGAAGAGGTTAACAGTGACTCCAAAGTATCATGTGAAGGTAATAAAAGAATGAAGAAATTTTTGATTAAAAAAAACAACAACAAATAACAAAGGAAAGAAGGAGGTGGTGACTTAGGTAATGGCTGGGCATCTAAGCTCTCTGGGCAACTGAGAAAGAACAAAGGTGTTTTTTCTTTAGGTGAAAAATAAGGATGTCCTCTAGATGTGGAGGACAGCAGCATAAAAATGGTAGCAAGAGACTACTCTGTATTTCCCCCAAACTCATGCCTTTTTTCTCCTGGGCACACACCTAAATGACTTTTCCCAGCCTCTGGCTTAAGGGCGTGGCCATGTGCCTGCTTTCTGGTCAGCATAAAGTGTGTGGGGTTTCTTCCAAGCTGGACCCACACATACTTCCCTCAGACTATCCTCCGTTTTCCATCCTTTTCACCACCTGAATGAAATACTCTCAGAATCGAGAAGACTCCTAGAATGTAGAATTTAGCTGGAAGGAGCCCGGAACCCTGAATCTCTCCAAAGAATAGAGACCCACACACACATGCAGACCCCCATGAGATCTGATGGAAGAAGTAACCTTCGACTGCATCAAGTCACTACATTTGGGATTGTTTGTTACAGCATTTAGCCTACGCAAAGGGCTTCCAAAATAAATCTGATTCCTATAAAACCTCAGCTGTTCAAACAAACCTTACTGCTGTCTACCAAAAGCCTGCCTACTCCCTCTGTTTTCATTTATTTTACTCATTTTCATTCATACTTCCTAGAATGATTTCCCCCACCCTAATCCTCGTCCTTCCTGTCCTTAACATTTTTGCCTAAGTTTTACATCCTGTATTGAAACAATTCCTGACTTACCCCGGCTGACAGTAGTCACTGCAGTCATTTTCCCCAACCCCACAGCACTTGTGCAAATATCTCTATCCATCTGTAACTGGTTATGACTGTGTTTTTATGTTTATTTTATCTGTTATCATGTATCTCCATTTATATTTGTTCCATTAGATTATAAACTCAATATGAACAAAGACTGTGTTTCCTATTTCCTTTGTAATTTCCTACATGCCTCATATATTGCCCCACACTGTCAGTGCTTCATAAACTCAACTAATTGAAGTTCGAACTTCTCCTCATATACTTGCGCCAGATGTGTAACAACTCACAAAATCTGGGTCTATAACATAAATACAGGCAGAGTCTTGCGGTGGCACCCTCGTTTATCCAGCATCATCAGGAAAGGAGCTGGTCCACAGAGCGAAACCTGGCTGTCAGATCCAACACAGCACGGAGGAACAGAGAGGCTAAACAACGGAGCACATTGAGCTGGCATCTCACATACTCTCTGGTAAAACGCATTTTGGCCACAGTCATTAAAATAGAGACAGTGATACTGTCATCGTGATGTAACGGGACAGATGGCAGCTACACTTGTGGTGAACGGAGCATAATGTGTCAATTTGTCGAATCACTAAATTGTACACCTGAAACTCATGTCACGTTGGGTATCAATTATGCTTAAACAAAAAATATATATATAGCGATGGAAAAGTAAAATAAGATGGCATCTGACAAGAGATAAATAAAGTCCGTTTCCGCTAGATTATTTGGTGGCATAGAAGTTCAAATTGAGGGGCGCCTGGGTGGCTCAGTGGGTTAAGCCGCTGCCTTCGGCTCAGGTCATGATCTCAGGGTCCTGGGATCGAGTCCCGCATCGGGCTCTCTGCTCAGCAGGGAGCCTGCTTCCTCCTCTCTCTCTCTCTGCCTGACTCTCTGCCTACTTGTCAAATAAATAATTTTTTAAAAAATCTTTTAAAAAAAAAAGAAGTTCAAATTGATCAAAACTGGTTTATACATGTCTGACCTGGACAATGACTGGTAAAAAAAATTTTAAGTCAAAGGCTGTTGACACGCTCCAGAAACCATTAGACCCTGTTGCCACAGCTCATTCTTTAAAACTCAACTATGGGGTGCCTGGTGGCTCAGTCGGTTAAGTGTATGCCTTCACCTCAGGTCATGATCCCAAGGTCCTGGGATGGAGCCCCGCATGGGGTGGGTGGGGGGATGGTGGTACGTGCTCAGCAGGGAGGTCTGCTTCTGATTCACCCTCTCTCTCTGCCACTCTCTTCCCACTCATGCTCTATTCTCTCTCAAAGAAATAAATAAAATCTTTTTAAAAATAAAATAAAACTGTGTCATTGCACCTTTGCCGCCTCCTCTGTTCCCCCCTGCAGAGTGAGGGTCTCCCTTCTTTGTCATATTGGATCATTTTGTATAAATGTCAATTATAACATTCGTCACACTGGGTGGTAACTGTGGGCTTTCCGGTCTGCTTCACACCAACCCACTGCCAACACCTTGGGACAAGGACTGAATCTTACTCCTATTCAAAGCCCCAGAGCAAATGTAGTGATTGTAGCATGCTAAGTTACATTATTCAGGATATTTTTTACTACCAGCAACAGAGGCTCATTCTAAATATGCTTGGGGTGGGGGGGGGGGAAGGAACCAAGTAACAGTAAGGAAACTGGCCTAGGAAAGTATATCATTAATAGATTTTCTCCCCCAAATATGTCATTTTTTTGGAGCACTATTACCAGCGGTAAGAGGCTTAAGTTAAAATTGTTTCTTCTCCAAAATATCAAAGGAAATAATTTTTAAAATATATCTGCAATTATTAGAAACAAAAATAGTTCAGGATGGAGATTTATCCTGAATAATCATTTATGGAATGCAACTGTATTTGACAAGAAATACAACATTTGTAATAATCCCCATCTCAGTCCTCACAGTACTCCTATTATAAATCAAGGGATAAAACAGAAGTTCAACTGGATTTTTTCTAAACCACAGTCAACAATTAAAATTAAAGAAGCAAATATTACTCTTTAAAAATAGAACACAGGAGACAACTTCGAGCACCTACTGTGTTCCGTGCACAAGGAAGAGAAACATGAAAGAGGCAGAAACACCACTAACCTAAATATGGCACAGTGCAGGCTGGAATGGGGTCTGTGGAGGTAAGGATGGGGAGGGAGAACAGCAATCACCTCGTTAAATGGCAAGAGTAGGGAATATGTCACTGAGGAAGTTCTGGCATTTCTGTTCTTCCTCAAAGGATGAAGTTGGGCTTGACCAAGGGAGAATGGTATAAGCCAAAGTTGAAAATGGGGAAAGAATGCAGTATTTAGGGAACAGCATCTATTCCCATATGGATGGGAAAGAGAACTTGAGTCTACACATAAGGAGGAGCCAGTGAAAGTCTGTTGTGGTTTTTTTAAGTTGAGGTGAAATGCACATAATATAAACTTAATCATTTTAAGGTGAACACTTCAATAGTATTCACTGAATGAGCTGTGCCTCCACCACCTCTACCTAGTTTCAAAGTATTTTCATCACCACGAAAGAAAACCCCATACCCGCTAAACAGCTCCTCCCCACTCCCTGCTTGGCGTATGCCCTGGCCACCAAGCTCTGTTCTGTCTCAGCAGATTTACCCCTTCGTATAAATGGAATCATATGCTATGTGACCTTTGGTGCCTGGCTTCTTTCACCTGGCACAATGTTTTGGAGGTTCACCCACATCAGTACCTGTAACACTACTCCATTCCTTTTAATGGCTGACAGGTGTTCCATTTTAATGCATATACCACAATTTCCTTATCCACTCATATGCTGATGGACATTTCAGCCATTTCCACCCTTTGGCTATTGCAAATACTGCTTCTATGAAATGCATGTAGTTATAATTGTTTGTGGACCTGTTTTCAAATCTTTCAAGTAGATCCCTGTAATTGCTGGGCAACTTTGTGACAAACTGCCAAAAGGTTTTCCAAGGAGACGGATACATTCCCAACCAGTGAAAGTTTTTAAACAGGCCATGACAGGGAAAGAATAAAGGCAGTTAAGAGGCTATTCAGCTACCCAGATGAAAGATGGCAGTGCCTGAGCTAGGACCACAGTGATGAGAAAGAGAAGTAGACAGAATTAAGAGCAAATAGGAAGTTATGTAAGGAAGATCAGTTCCTAGGTTTCCACCTTGAGTAACTGGATGGATGGCTCAACCATTAAGCAGGTTACAGAACAAGAAGGAGAAAGCCCTTAGTGAAGGCACAGAGTCAGAAGGGCTGATTTCCAGGAGCTGAACATCTACCAAAGACGTTCAATGGGCCGTGAGGAATTCTGATCAAGGGATGAGGCTGAGTTTCAATGTAAGTTTAGGAGTGACAGAGCCAGAGGACAGTTGAAGGAGATATATAGAACAAGGTAACTCCAGGAGAGATTTAGAACAAGGAGGAAAGAGGGCCAAGGAAATCAGTTTGGAAAATATTCACATTCATGAAGGCAAGATGACCTAAGACCATGACTATGAAAGGAAGCAGAGGAAGAAAATAAATGGGCCATGGCTGAAATTACAAGAGCCAAAAATGAGATGCAAGGGTTCCTTGTTGGTATCACCCCCCTCCCCCAACCACAAAGGCTTGTTCCCAGTTCATGATTGGTTTTTCCAGGAGCACAAGTGTTCAGCAGGATTTCTCTTATTCAGAATCATGTACTGAATGCCTCCAGTGCCTGGCATATTTACGAGTATCTTCCTGTTTAATGCTACAGAAGCCCTATACGAGTATTACTGCCAATTTGTAAGCGATAACCTGAGGTGTGAAAGGGTTACATGATTTGCCCAAAACCACACAGCTCGTGTCACAACCAGGGTTTGAACCAATGCTCTGTCTACTGTGCTGAGCTGCCCCTGATTCGGTTTCCTGTTAAAATACTCCTTTTTTTTCCTGTCATCATAAAATCATCCTAACACTTCGTTGCTTCCTTATCAAATGACAATTATTTCAAGTAGAAAACCTTGGTTCAAGGAACTCAAAGTGCTTAAATGTTTAAAACAAACGCTAGGATGGCTACTTAAATTTTTTTTTTTTAATTTTAAGATCCTAATAAATCATTATCTTGCAAACTTCCTCAAAAATTAGTTTCTTTTTATATGAAATCATTGCTATTCATTCCAACTATATCTCTGCATGGAGGAAAAATATTTCGCCCTCTAATCTATAATTTACAAAAGTGTTGTATATTTAGTTACTGTGGTTTTTGATGTATTATTTTTGTTTTTCGCTGAAGAAGAGGTACGAGTAGCTTTAGCCAAACTTAACTCTTTGTTGACAGGGTATTAATTCAATATATCTTGGGAGTCAGTTTACAAGAATCCATTGTAACAGACAGAAGAGTGAAGTGCCATGGAATCCCACCATAATTTACAGTTTTCCTCAATACTGTACATTCAAATACAAATGTAAATACTTGCATATTAATGGTATCCATGGAATTCATAAATATCATATTTCAAACAAAATAATAACTAGCTATCCTAGTCTATCACCCTTACCTCCTCCCCACCAACCCCCTCAGAGCACCTAGCCTCTCTCTACCACCTCTTTAACTTAGAAAACTCAAAGGAAGATATCTCTGCACACTTGCTGATTCCCTTTCCCTGGGGCAGAAGGTAATTAATTTGACTTAAAAATCCTCCTCTTCAAATTCCTTCTGGGCTGCGATAAGCTAAGATCCTGTTTTGTAAACAAAAGTGCTTAATTAAACAGACTACCTGATAACATCAGCGAGAACTAAAAGGAGTCTCGTGCCACCATTTTATTAGTCAAAATCTGACTATATCTATAAGCCATAAAGATACAACCATCTCTAAAAAGGTAACAATATTGTAATTTTCTAAAGCTTTTATTTCTTTTTTAAAAACTAACTTCGTTCCAAATTTAAATCAGATTCATGGAAAATTAATTGGAGAGAATAATTAATTTATGGTGGGAAATAAAGACAACAATCTGTCCGTGAATTACAGGACGTCCGCCCGCCAAGTGGAAAATAACCCATAGTTGAACTAATAAAAAGTACAAAATGGCTAATAAATGGAACTTTTGTCATTATAGGATATTGTTATCAAGTTCAATGGCCATTTCTAGATCCAAAATCATCTTTCCTTTTTGTGCATTTGCTTATGATTTCCTCTTATCTGTCTTCTCCCCTAGATCTTCTGACCCTACACAAATCAAGGAAGTTGATTGAATTTGATCACATTTTCCTCTAGCGTTTCTTACCTCCTTGCATTTCCTGACCCTACACTTCAGCCACCTCCTTAAAAGTTGTTTGTTTGTCTGTTTATTTGTTTGTTTTTAATCTCCTCTGGAGTCTCTCCCTTCTTACTACTCTCAAACCTCTAAAACTGGTCACTCACACTACGTCTCCCTCCCTGTCTTCTCACACAATTCATAAGCAATACAGTCCCAAGAGAATCACCGTTTTGTGTTTTTTTTTTTGTCAAACTATCCCCGTATCTCAGTCTACCTCTATTGATTATTGACATTGCCATTCTTCTAGTCATGCAGGACTCTGGAGTCATCTTTGCCTCATTCTTCTCCTTCATGCTGAACTGAATCATGACATTAGGCAGATTTCATATTTTTCCCAATAAAGAGAATTCATTCATGTTTACTGCTTTCATATGAAGGTATAGATACCTTATGTCTTGATATTGGGCTTGGAAGATGTGGTCACCATACACTATGGCTCCTTCCTTTCTCTCATGCTTTTAAAACAATGATAACCACAGCAACTCACCTCCCAGACAGCCTCATGACAGGCTCTGTGACAGGTGTGGCTCCAGAGCTGTGGGCAGGCAGTATGTCAGCCTTTCCTGACTCCATTCTAGACACTGCCCGTACCTGGGAGGGCTAATCAGTGGCATTGTCCAAACACCTGGAAATTACACTAATCTACGAAATTTCTACTGTAACCATAACTAATAAGTAAGAACAACAACAAAGCCAAAGTCATTGTAAAGAAACAGAGTGACTTCTAATCAAGGTTTGATTATGACCTGACAATCTAAAGAAGGAATATGATGCTCAGAAAGGGATGCCTTAGCCACAGACACTACTTAGAAAACGAGAGCCCCAGAGACAAGGGCTGAACGCTCCCTTCTGTCTGCCATACATGGAGGAGCTGCCCCAGTCAACAAACTTGGGGAATCCTGTCTTTCTGACCAGTCTACAGACAGCAGGCAGCACAGGCCGTTATTCTAATTCCTACTCCCCCACCCTGATCCCATGCCCACTGGGTCCCTTCGCAGTGTGATCTACTCTCCTACCAGAGAAGAATGTGAGAGTCTTGCTCAGACAAGCATTCCATCTGTGTGATTGTATTTCTCATTGTAAATGAATAATTTGGCATTCTGGTTTTATTAGCCTCATGAATGTGGCTAATATGGGTCCACTGGAAAGAGACGAATCTAGCCTTGTGAGTGCTGACAACATTGGACTTCCGGGCCGGCCCGCTGAGTGACAGATCCTGCGCCACCATAAATAACCAAGGCAGCCAATGTCTTACTGTGAGGTTCAAGGAGGATGCAAAAGTAAGTACTTTTTAACTAACCCCGAATGATGTTCTGTGATGTGGGATAGTGAGAATGGCACTTACAATTCAATCAAATTACTTTGAACTAGTTGTGGGTTACGATTTAAATGATGCAAATTAAGAGACGAAAAGTAATTGTCGTCCACAATTTTTGTCATCTAGTCATTAACAGAATGATGTGTGTTATTTTATGGAGGGCCAGAGGGAAGAATCCTCCCTACATTCAGTCTCCACTGCCCTTGCAAACATCCAACCAGCACCTTGTATAGCTTCAAAGGACAACGCCTCTAGCATTGTTGAAAAACTATGCAGATGGACAGAAAGCTAGAAACCAAGGCTATGTTTGCCAAAGGGCCAGATACATCTCAGCCTGAGCATCCTGATCCTTCCAAAGGGAAAGCCTCCAAGGCAGTCTTAGAAGGGGACATTTCCCCTGGAGTCCAGATTGTTTCTTACATAGGACTCAATTCTTCTAGAATTACAGCACCATTAACCAGGCTGGCTTTTCAAGAGGAACATGAAGAATATCAATCCTTATCACAAAATGACTACAAATATACCTCAATAGGGCCATTTATGACCATCCTATCCCATCTCCCTGATCCCGACAAACCTCCAGTAATAAATCTCACCAAGAACAAACCTTGAGCCCAAATGGATTAATCCTTCACCAACTTATAAAAAACTACACTCATTCTTAGTTTTCAAGTTTTTTATTGGTCACTTCTCCTCATGTTTATTCTTCTACCTACTGGGTTCACCCAGGAGTTGCCTTCCACTGTTATTAAGAAATGCAAAAAATAGACAATCAGGGAAGAGGAAAATGTTAGCACTCAGAATAATCAACTTTAAGTGCAAGGTTACACATAGTCACATTAACCTATTTGGAAATGTTTATGCAACAAAAAGAATTGTTTCTGTGACTTCTACTTTGGCTTTTATAAGAATTAGAATGCTTTCTATCACACTGTATGGTTTTAAAATAATTACAGCAAGTCAATAATAGTCATTCAAAAAGTAATGAATTGATGACTAATCTACGCATCCATCCAGTCATTCAACAAGCATTCACTTATCAAATACATTCAATTATTTTCATATTCCGGATCTGTCAGCAAATATTTGAGTTTTTGCCATTTAACATTTTAATGGAAATCATCAGTCGCAAAATCTCCAAAATAGGACTCATCATCTTCTGGCACAAATCTGCTCCTTTCCCTACATTCCCTGTTTCAGGGAGTAAAAACACAAACCGATGACTCAGAAAACTTTGCTTATCATGATTCTCCCCTTCTCCCTCACTCCACACATCCCTCCAGCAATTAATTTCAATAGATTTTGCCTCCTATAAGTTAGGAAGCCCACCCCCATCCGCACTGCTTTAATCAGGATGTCATCTCTTGCTGGGAGGACCACATCCCCTCACGTTGCCATCTCCTTCTTCTATCTCTCCTCCACACCACCACCAGAATCAGTCTTCTAAAATGTACACCTAACCAGCTCACTCCCAAGAAAATCCTTTGCAGCTTTCAGTTTAATTCAAACCACAGGCACTGTGATAGGAAGCATAAAATAAAGTTCCAAATTCATTGCCCAAAATACAGATTTTAATAAGTTCCCAAACTAGAGCTTTTCAGTCTTGTTTCCTGTCATACGATCAAATGCACCCCGTCGCAACAGCCAATGTAGATTTCCCTACGGCCTTTCTGCCCCTGAGTCTACAACATCTTTCTCCACTTTGTCTACTTGCCTCGTTCTTTTCTTACCCTTCAAGATCTGAAGGCTTCCATCCCCCTAACTCCTAACTCCTGAGCCTCTACAATGAGTCTGGTGTCCCAGTTCTTAGTCACCAGAACATTCCATACCTGCTTCTTTCACAGCCTATGTTCCACTAGCTGCAACTGCTGCTTTGTACACACTTGTCTCCACTCCTGCTTCTCCTCACAGGGAGCTTGGGAGATGCTAGATGATAGATCTCAACTTCCAGGGTCCTCATAAGACAGATATTATATAAATACAAGATATTATATGAATATAAGATTTTAAAATATTATATGAATGTAAGATATTATATGAATATAAGATTTTCTCATTCTTCTCATATAATACCAGACCAGGCAAAAGCCTGAATCTTAAATGGGTCTATGGAGTAGGCTGGTTGTTGCCCATTATTATATCTTAATTAATTGCTGGTAATATATCAATCTGTCTGTTTCTATACTACTGACATAAACCAGAAGGAATTACCTTTTATAATTTTTTTTAACTAAGAAGATGAAAGATTAAAGAAAATTATCCTATTGACTCTTTTCCTTGACAAAGTTCTGCTATGAACATGCAGAAAAGCCAGTCTTACAAAATTTTTAAAGAAATCTTTTTTTTTTTTCAGTTAAATTATCACCAGATTAACTATGCCAAATGCTCAGCTAGAAATTTTTTCTGTTGTTCCCAAATTATCCTGGATGTTATAAACAGCTATAAAATCTCTGAATGTTTTAAAATGTACCTACAAAAAAATGCAAGCCCACTTGCCCCTTTAACAACACAAAAGTGGGGTGCTGACCCAAATAAAGCAGGAAGTCTGCTTATACCTTTGACTCCCCCCAAAACTTAACTACTCATAGCCTACTGTTGACTGCAAGCTTTCCTGATAACATGAACAGTCAATTCACACATATTTGGTATATGTATTCTATACCATATTCTTACATACTATATTCTACTAAGCTAGAGAAACAAAAACATGATTAAGAAAATCATAAGGAAAGTACATTTACAGAACTCTACTGCATTCACAAGAAAAAAAAAATGTGTAAGTGGACCTGTGCAGTTCAAACCTAGGTTGTTCAAGAGTCAACTGTAGCTACTTACTGTAGAGTAGTTAATTAGTAGAAAAACTGTTGGAAAGTCAAAGAGGCTGTGACTACTGAGAAGTAAATGTCCTCAATCCATAGATCAACTGGAAAACTTATCGAGAAGTGTATCAGAATTATTTGCTTTATCTTCTGTACATATAAGCTTTCCCTCATTTTGTTCTCATATTAAAATCTCTATGGTCTTGCCCCAAGAAAAAACCATCAGCAAACATATGGCCAAGAAACACAAATGAAAGTTCTCTCCAGTCTCATTGTTTTCTTGTCATTTCTAGAGGCTCAGTTTCCAGAAAGCACACATAAAAAGTAGACAGAAGTTGCATTTTGCCAGCCTCAGTCAACTCAGAGACTTCAATCCCTAGTTAAGTGAACGAACTTTCCCCCCAAATTCCCGTTTCCTGCTCAAGAGGCACATGCACTTTGAGCTCCCCAGAGGATATAGTTAAGGCACTCGCAGGTCTTGCTGAGTCAAGTCTACATGACCCAGTCCATCGGGTCCTCAGCTTTTCCTTTCCTTACCGTTTGGTTTTCCTTTCCCTGTAGGCAGAAATCATTTGATCCATGCATACTTTTCTTGGTGTAAATAGATTTAGCATCTATTACTTAGTGGTTGTTAAAAGTAATTAAACGAGGATGCCATTAGCCTGGGGTGGCTCTCATGCCTTGGTAGCTACCTGAGTAAACCACAACCTAAGCCAGCGTCAAGCGCTGGAATCCAATAAAGTGAAACTTAAGAACAACCAATCAGAAGTGGCTGACTTGGCTTTCCCCAATAAGGTACCAGCTTAAGCTATAGCCAATCAAATAATTGTTTTGTTTGGTTTCAGTGTCTGCTCTACAAAAACCTTGCCCCTAGCTCCTGTTGGTGGGGCGCTCCTAATCACTTTCAGTTTGATGTTGCCCAATTAGAAGCAACATCTGCTCAAATAAACTCTTGAGAAATTTTAATGTGACTCAGTTTACCTTTAACATGATACTTCAAGCCATAATTTAACAGATTTGCAATACTTATTAAATATGTAGGCAATAAATCACCAAAGCAATGTCTTCTTCAGTCTGATTTGACTATTTTTACATATTGGCATTTTGATATATTTTTGTGAAATTGTACTGGATAAAATTTTTCCATAACTCCCATTTTCTTCTAATGATGTAGGTAGAACTAGAAGTGGAAATTAATAAGAATTAACTTTACGAGGATATTGGTAGGGTTTTTTAGTTCTTTTTCTCTATTTCTCTTATATATTAAGTCATGACAAAAGGCTTATTTTAATTAATATCCACTTTACCTAAGTATTGGAAATTTTATGAAAATACTCCAAACTAAGCCATGGCACTACTTAAGAAAAAAAGAAATCAAAATTATTTTGACATATAATCATTTAATAATTAATCTTAAAAATTCGCAAAACTAGACTGTCTAAAATCAGATTCAGCACTTAAAATTTACACTTTTAAGTATGTGCTTTTCTCAAAATTTACAATTTTATGCTGTCCTACTGTTGTTGTTATTATTATCACTTGTTTTCTAAAGACCACAGGACATCTTCTGTTTGAGGAAAAACCCTATGTTACTAATGTTCAAAATCCAATGCCAATTTTAGCATGTCTGTGATGCCTGGAAATAACAACCACAAACTTCTATAAAAGTCTGCACCTAACTTCCCCGACTCGGGGAGCATCTTAATTTTTTAATCCATTCTGAAAAAAAAAAAAGTAACATTTTTTCAAGCAGCTGATGCTTTTGAACAGGCTGGACGGGGCTGAGCATTCCTTCGTCCTGATGTCATGCACCAGCATTTGTCTCAGAAGACATCTTTTGTAGTTGTAACCAAAAGGCAAAAGAAATCAGAGCTGTGAACAGGGAGAGAGGGAGAGAGGAGGGAAATTGCTCAGTCCGATTCACTAAAAAGAATTCTGACACAAACCTGTGTATTTTTAGTCCCTCGACTTGCATACTTTAAAATAAAGCCTTCTGACTTTTGTAAGGTAGTGTGCATATTTTCACACTATTGGTTTTAAAAATACTCTCTGCTTTATGCTAAGTATCACAGGGAAGTTAGCTATAGTTTCATGAAAGACGTTTTCATCCCTGACTGGCATCTTCTCAATAGCTGGGGCCCAGGCACACCGCTCTCTTCCCGGCAAGGCCCTCTGCGCCGAAACAGTGCGGCATTCATAACTGATTCTCAGCACCGCGGGGCAGCTCTACAGAAAAGCTTCTCCAACCTAATGGGTTACATCACTGAAAAGTCTTCCATTTGGCCTAGGTGAAAAACATGAATGCTGGCCTCATTCGTTTCTCCACCTGAAAAACTATAATAAAGTAAAATCATATCTACCCGAAGCTAAAGACCTGCGTTCCCATAGCCCAGCTCCATCCAAGCTACGAGTCTGATCTTAACTGTACCTTCTGTCGTGGTACGGCTGACTTCTAAACCACCAGTAAGCTGAAAAACAATTTTTAGAACTGTGCCCCTATTGAAAATGCCCAAGAATGTCCCCAAAATAAGTTGAAATTTTAATGAAGAAGTCTTTGATGGGTGTTCTGCCTGGCCTTTAGGTTTAAGTCACATTTAAAAATATACTTGACGCCGGGTAATGGAACCAAAAACCTCATCCTCCCCACTGACATCAACACACGTAAACCAGGGCACACAGAGGTTTCCCTTTCTCCTTGCTCCATACTTTCCCTGAGGGTCAAAGAGACAGGCTGCATCCAAATCTTTTCAGTGTGCTAAGTTGCCATGAATCTTTGGAAGGTGGATACCCCCGTAATCGATCCAAAATGTTTTCAGTGGAAGACATTCCGCTTCCCTGTCTCCTCATTAGAGGATGCCTTTTAAGGCCGAACCATGATGAATGGCATGAGAACACTTCCATCTGATTCTCAAAATGCAGGTTTATATTCAGAGTTGGAGGAAAAAAAAACCCATTACTCATATTCTATTCTCTGAACAATACAAATGAGAAAGGGCACCGCAGAGGTGGTGTACGGGCATGCTTTTTAAAAAGATGCAAAACATCCGAAAACACAGCTGCACACAGACTGCCAGGAGGCATGTGGTGTTCTGTACGGAGTTCAGGATCCTCACAGTGGTATCTATGTGGGCTCTCAGGGCTGCTGGGACAATGACAGCAGCTTCCCAGACTCGCTGCTGTCTATGTGAATGACAAGGGAAAGCCATGTCAATTATGAAGAATCGTGGACCTTATGACGAACGACGCACTCAGAGCCATTTATATCCTTGATCGTGTAAATCCATCCTCGCTCACCAACCCATGACATGATAGAACTTTATAGCTTCTTCCAAGCTATTTCCGTGCATTAGGAAGAATCAAGAGCTGCTGCCATCCACATTCAGAATCTGAATCCTAAATATCCTTGGGAAATGCTCAGAGTTCAACTCGCCGCACTCCTAGAAACCTGAGAGCTCTTTTTCTGCTTTTCTTTCCCTTCCAAAATGTGTCCTTTCTTACGAGTTTGTGGATTTTGTTTGTTTTTCAGACATAATCCCTAGCTGGCATAGATTTTTAAAAAAATCTTTCCAGAAGTCTATATTGAGAATTCCAAAAGAAGTTCAATTCCCTAACTAAATATGACATACATTTGGGCATTAGATTAAACTCTTCCCAAAAAAACAAGCATTAAGCACTAATTCTTGAAACACTAGAAATCCCAGTTTGTATAGGAACAGCTTAACATCCACAAGGCAGACTTTTAATAACCAAAGATCCCTTCACTGTGTTATGTGTGTGGTATATATTTTTTGTATGTTGTAGATTTCTGACTTTTCAAAAATGTTCAGTAGCCTCTAGACCAGGTATCTGTACCTCTCTCCTCCAAGACATCACTGAAGCCTCCCTAAACTAAGTAAAAGTGAGACATCGACATATAATAAAAACCACCACTTACCAAGTCCACATAGAGGACTCCTTTCTTTGTTCTCCATTTCTTTATCAATACATATTATTTGCTTGTTGTCTAAGTATGATTATAAGCATATCTTGCTGAGGCAGTATTCTGGAATGTCATGCCCAGATAGCTCTCTTAAATATCAAGCAATAATCATCACCATAATTTAAAGAACTCCCTTTCTGAGAGAATAGATACAATTTGGCCCTCAAATTCCTTACATCTTTAGGCACATTACACCCAGGACTTAACTGGTTGGCAAGGTAGACATCAAGACAGAGAACCTCCCTTCATGCAATCGTCCTTAACAATTAAATCAGATATTGTGCTCTTAGGACATAGGAATGACCAAATCAAAGCTGTGGACTTGGTGGCCAATCCTCCAGAAACTCTTCTGGAAGACAGAGCAAAAATTCACAGTATATTCACATGACTAAGGATAATTAACGTCAACCATTTCCACCCTACAAGAGAAAATAGAGCTTCTGTTAAGAATGAACAATAAACACATTATTTTGGTTCCATTGTTTTTTTTTTTTTTTTAAGCAGTTCCTATCTCTAAAAAATGCATGCAAACACAACAGTGTTCCAGCTATCCCCACGGTACCCAATTTGCTGATAATGTTAGAATAAATTTTGTAAATACTAGAAGAAAATAGAAATTGTGCTTTAAATGTTATTTCCATACAGCCTGAGAAAGGATTATCGACAACTGAAACTTAAGTCTGTAGGTAGGTAGTCAACCTACATGGCCACACCTCCAAAGAAGGGCACAAAAAAATGCTGATGAAAGAACACTAGGTCTCTGTTATAGCTCACCTTCCTTTTTTGTATCTAGCCCTCTTTGAGCATTTTCTCCGCACAAGTACTAAAAATTGGCAACATTTATATAAGGGATTAACTGACTCCGTCCAAGTAGAAGATCTCTAAAGACCTTTGGAAGGCTCCTCACTCTGCTTCTAACTCCATGCAAAGCTCTAAGATACGGTAGGGATTAAACTCACCCAAAACTAAGATTGAGTCTTTATAATCCAGATCAGGGTTACATGTGAACACTGTCCAGCTCACTTTCAGAACACGGGGCAACTTACAAGGTATTATACATACTGAATCACTGAATCTAGTCAGTCAGGCCTCATTTTAAACCACATTGTATTAAACAACGTTTCTTCTGAATGAGCTTTTCTGTACTCCACTTAATAATACTATTTCACTTGGTAAGCTTTGATACATTACATAAATATAGTATAGCACCGCTAATTTACAGCCATCATTGGAGAAGGAGGAAACCCAAAACACATCCTATAGTTTCAGCCAAAGATTTAAATTTATCGCGTTTGGCAAGGACTTCTGGAATGAATACTGGTATACATATTTTTTTTTTCATTTACAAAGGGAAATTTTGCATTCAAGATCATTGTGGGAAGAACAAAATTAAGTGAAAACCTACAATGCCAAAGATAAAAGTGCTCACCTCAAAAATGGATGATTTAACACGAGGGTCCTGCTCCCTCAGGATACTGGGAATATACACATTTAAATAAATAACTCCATTAACATAAAGCACCCTCACATACACTCAGTGGAGAGAATTTCCAGTCTAAAGAAAAATACAAAATTTCACAAGGAAAACATGTTCAAGTCTGTAAGCCCTACAAAATACTCTACAAAACACAGAACTTGAAGAATTCATTCATCTTTGATGGAGAATAGATTCACTATAATTACTGGCTAAAGACAGGGAAAATACTTGCATGTAATGGCAAAATGCTAGTCAAACACCCACAGTTTTATACGTTGGGATTTGTTTCTCTTCTTTAATTACACCTAAAAGATGATTGTCCTTTCACCTTCATTTAAGATGATTTCTAATCGCATTCCCTGCTGCAAACGGGTTACAGATGCCGAACCAGACACACATCATTTCTGGCAGAGCCTCAAACTTTTCAATTTGTCCTGTCACGCCAGAACAATAACTGAAAGCTGCAAGTTACCCCCCAGCTTTATCTTAGCCAATGGTTGCACTCTGCCTCCATCCTCTGAGGGATATTGGCAGGTGGGAAACTGAGTGATTTTTGGTTTCACTTTCTTTCTTCTCCTTTATCCTACAGTTAGCACTAAAAGCCCATTGGCTGGTTCCTCTGAAGTAGCGGATAGCTGGAAGGGACCAAGCACACGGGGTTCAGGAACTAACTGGATTTGGGAAGGGGGATGTTGTCTTAAATACTGCCAAGTATTGAATGTATGTAACAGAAGTCAAAGCGTGAGGTGAGATGAATTAAATAAATAATAACTAATTGAAGAGTTCCTATTTAAGGAGTACATCCAGAGAGAGAGATTATTTTTAAGGGGAAGCCTACTGGGGACTTGGGTGGTGCTGGGTCGATCCCTTGAGAGAGGAGAAAGAAAAGCACAGCAGACACAGAGGCGAGCCATGGGAAGCCGAGATGAACTGCAAGGGGCCATCAGCTTAGAGCTGCTATTTGACACCCTAGGAATGAATGAGATCACCCAGGGAGAACGTGTAAAGGGAAGAGACACTGGCCTGGGATTATTTGCATCTGGGCAACAAAGAGTTGCGTGTACTTTGGTTGTGCCCATCAACATGGCTTGCTGCTGGGGCCCTTTTACTATACAGTTCCGGCCAAGAAGGTCAAACAAGATGCGTGGCACCGGGACACCTGAGTTGGGTTGAAAAAAAGAACTCAGGAGACATTTGTTTTTTAAACAGTCAACTCCCTGAGAATTTCTCTAATCAAAAAGAACGTGTTATTTTTCAGTAAGAATAAAACTGATGTCTGAATAATTTTAATGTAACATGTAATTCGGTTTCTCAGCAAAAATACTTACTGTGTAGAGATACACCTATGCTTCCCACATGCCCCCTTAAAAATAATTAAATGGCTGCCACATTTCACCTCAGAGGTGGCTTCATTTCCATATTGGACTCTAAGATCACTTTCTATAAAGTAGTCTCAAGATGCATGTTCCGTTTACAAAAGCTCTTCAGATGAAAGATGTTTTTGCAAATGCAAAATATGAATTATTGTCATCATCATCATTTTTATTGTGCGAGGCATGTGAATGAATTTTGCATCTGGTGGCTCTAAGGTTTTACCACAGCAGGGTGGCTAGGTTAAAATCTAAATTCCTAAAGCAATACTGTAATACTTTGAACCATAGTGACATCCAAGAGGGATAATGACTTTCTGATGAAGTGAGCAGCTCCTCTGTGGTAAGAGGAGAAACGCCAAACCTGGAACCGGGGGCAGGCTCACTGCGAACTCCTGGCTGGGAGTGGATAATAAATGGCTGCGAGCATTTCTTAGTTCTCCCGTGTGAACCTCGAACAGCAAGAACCACTACAGGCCACAGTGCCGAGGAGCCTAACGATTTAAAAAATGTGTGTGTGCGCGCGCACGTGTGTGTGTGTGTGTGTGTGTGTGTGTTTATTGCTAAAAAATTAAATTGAAATACTATTTTCTAAATACCTTCCACAACATAAGTGGCCTGTATCTTCTTTCAAGACAGAGTATCAGTTTATTTCAAATTTAGAGATACTGGCCTCGATTCAAATTCATGGCAGTTATAGAAACCAATGTTCCGTGCCTTGATTCAGGTGGCAAGCATTAAATCTTTTTCCGGCTGTCATGCAACAACAACTTTAATACAAATTAGCACTGCCAAACTCAGTTTCCTGGGCTCAGAGGTCCTTGATGCTACTCCGTGAATTTTATTCAGACTTTCACATGAACAGTGCTCTTTTGAAATGGTAGCGTCTGAGAAGAAAAACCTAAACAAAAATACATTTGATTCTCAATTCAGGATTCTAATTTACAACTCACTACAAAAAAAATTAATATCTCCCTTTTTGTTATTCTGATTAACGTGAAACTTAATCATTAGGTCATACGAGAGGATAGTCTTAAATGCAAATTCCGTTTCTATAACCGCAGTTCTCTCTTCAAGTTGTTTACATTGAATAGAGACCTGTCAATCCATACTAATTCAAAAAATATAGAGCTTGTGTTACTATCTCTTGGTTTCTGAGTCAAACCTTTCCAAAGCTCACAACCATGGGAACAACAGACCAGAATAAAAGAGCCACCTCTTCTCACTAGATAGGAAAACCCAATTACTTCTGAACCTGACACTCCAAACAACTTTGGGATGACTTCCAGCAAGGAAAGATCTGTCAGAGAAACAGTATTTCAAGCTAGGAATGGATTCTTCTTGTTTCTCAAATTGGTTTTTAATTAAGACACCCCAGGGGAAAAACCTGGTGATAAAGTAGTTAGTTTTAGCTTCCAGGTCTCTGGATGTGTGGTATGTTCAAAACCATGATCCTCTGGCATAATTTTAACACTCACAGAAACTCTATCTAGCTGCTTAAAATGGACATAATAATATGCCATTTCTTTTCTTTAAAAAAAAAAGTTTCTGACAAGTCAATTGGCCTGATTTTAAACCTAAGCCCACCTCCTCCTTTAGAAGCTGCTTTTCTTTAATAACCACTTCAAAGCCCACAAAATGGGCCATGGAACACAAAAAAGACCCCATTCCAAACTTTGGTTATATAGCTGTACCCTTTCTTGACCTGGAAAATCCAGGATCCAATATGTTTAGACTGGAAAAGAAGTCTGCAAAAATGTAAAAACAAAAGGGAATTTGGGGAAACTGTGATTCCCGGAAACATGCATGCCACCATGACGTATTTAAATACATAAACGGAGCAAATTATGCTAAATTACCTTACTGTACTGCAACCCTGGGGCCCAAAGAAAGAGATGACACTAATCGTTGCCCACAAATGGACATGTGTGGTCCTTTTAAATGGCGGTAGGGATTGTAAAGTACAGGACATGTACATGTACAGTACAGTGGCATCAGGCAATAGTTACTTCCCACTTGTGTGATCTTCCACTGAAACCACTCTCTCGAGCCCTAGAGTTCTAAATGATAAAATCAGAACAATGGTGCCCACCTCAAGAGACTTCTACAAGTGCTAAGTAAGAAAACATGCCTGGGGCACCTGGGTGTCTCAGTGGGTTAAAGCCTCTGCCTTCAGATCAGGTCATGATCCCGGGATCCCGGGATCAAGCCCCACATCAGGCTCTCTGCTCAGCAGGGAGCCTGCTTCCCCTTTTCTTCTGCCTCATTCTCTGCCTACTTGCGATCTCTCTCTGCCAAATAAATAAATAAAATCTTAAAAAAAAAAAAAAAAGAAAACATGCCTAATTCAGTGATACACACTATATGCACTAAATAAACTGTAACTTCTGAATCGCACTTAAACATAGCAGCAATCAGGGAAATGGGCATTATGTTCCCATTTTATAGAATAAGAAACTGGGTCTCTGATAGCTCAACTAGTTTGTTCAAGGACACACAGGTTTTAAGTGACAAAGGCAGGAATGATGTTTTAGGAAGAAGCAGTAGTAAGCAAAATAATAATAACACTAGTAGTTAACACTTACTGTGTACCTGCAATGGGGCACGCACTATACTAAGCTCTTCAAGATGTTAATCAATGCCAGCTTCTTAAGCACCCTGCCAGATTCAGACTGTATCCCCATTTTACAGATAAGGGAAAACTGAGGCTCAAAATAGGTAAGCAACTTTAAGTCACTCTTCAATTACTTACTGAGTTCTTAAAATATTCCAGGTATGGGGCATATAAACACGAGATGATAGACAGGATTCCTGACCTCTCACCTCTACAAAAATCACACCTAGACAATTTAAAAAGTTGTCACCTTAGGGACTGAGGGAAAAGAGCAATCTAAAACTGAATCTAGTCGCTATCTAACACTTTGCCTGTGGGGAGAAAAAAATAACCACTTAAGGACCTCGTCTCACTAATCCATGCAACATTTCTCTAGTACTCAAAACACTGATTGTTGCCATTTTACAGAGGAGTAAAGAGAAATGCAGAAATATTAACAGTCTTGGATCCATGGAATAAAAACACATTTTAAAGGTGCAATTAGAACGTTTCTTAGGGATTGGAACAGTTACCTAGTGAGCCCCTCCAACACTAGAAGCCCAGTTTCCTCCATGAGGAGACTGGGATGCCCTCCATCCACCCAGCCTCCTAGTGCCTAGTTAAGATTTATATAGACAGATTCCATTACCTTCTTTCAATCTTCTGTGCCTGAGACAGAAGATCCCTGCCAGAAGCAGCACTCTGCACAACTCTAGGGGGCACCATTCCCCTCAGATACAAGGGAAATCATGCTCTGTGAGTTGTACAAGGCATGGAGGCGCTCCCAGCTGTGCATTTGGGCTCTTCCTTGGGGGTAGGATATGACGTACGTGTTTTCCCCCAAGCGGTCTATCCCCACCCCACCTCACCATCTTACAGAAGAGTCAAAAGCAGAATACATCCACCCTGCTAAACAACACAGTCTCCCACACCTGGAATCCAGCCTCCCCAACATACTAGCTGAATGGCTCTTGGCAAGGTTTGTCACCTCCTGGAGGTCCCATTTCCTCATCTCTAAATGGGATAATAACAGTAGCACCCAACTCCTCTGGTGATTGTCAAGATTAAATGAGATGATTAAAGCCGCCACCACGGTGTCCGCCATCCATGGGCTTAATTAACAGTGGTTAGTCATAACTCCTCTCCAATTTAGCTAGATCCAGCCAAAAATACTTCTGAGAAAGACGAGGAAAAAGTAGTACTAAAACAGGAAATAAAATTTTTAAATTAAAAAAAAATTTTTTTTAATGAGATTCCAGGATAGATTTCAGATCCTCAGACACCGCACGTGCTGTGTGGTTGCTGCTAGAAGAATGACAATATTGACAGACACTGCTCAAATTTTGCAAGCCAACAATTTAGGTGGGTTTTTTTTTTCCCTCTTCTATTGACAATTCAGTTGAATAAATAGATTAGGGGTGTGTGTGTGTGTGTGTGTGTGTGTGAGTGAAAACTTGTGAAAAGTTAATACTAGCCTTATATCTAGAAATACCAACTAGAGGAAACTGGGATAGAAAATCATGACCTCTTTGGATCCTACCGACTGTTATAAAGCACAGAAAATATGAGGAGAGAAAATCTTAGTGCCAGCTCCAAATAAGGGAAATGAAAATTTTACTTCATGAATTAAACTCATAAGTACAGTGACAACTGGTGTTTTTAGCTGTTGTTAATCTGAAAGTATCTTCAAAGATATAATTACATGCAGTAAAAACAATCCTTTTTTTTTTTTTTCAACCTTGAAAAGATTTACGTGATAGGAAAGAGTCCTTTGAACACAGAAGAGAAGGGGCTCACCCCAGGTTTAAAGACAAAGCATGAGCTGTCTCTAGGAAATCCACATTTAAACATATCCACTCCTGAGTCTCCGGCTGTGCTAAGGCGGCACGCTCCACAAATGGTTGAAGTGATCCATAACCCGAGAGACCGAAGTTACTTTGATTCTTGATTCCTTAGGAGGGGCTTGTTTAAATGAAGGTGTTAGATCAGATAATTAACCTTAGTACACAGATATTTCTACCTGACATAAGTTGCAAAGCCCTTCCCTCCTCTCAGTCTTCAGATATGTTCTATGTTTATGTATACACTAATAAAAGAAGCAATGACTAATGTCGATATCTAAATGAAAAACAATTAAGGAACGATAAACTTTTGTAAAGAGCAGGAGAAAGGTATGGATCTGGGTCTTATAAATCATTGGAAACAGTCATCTCCAAAATTCCTTGATTTGGCCTCACTATCAGTACTACATTTTCTAGAATAGGCCTTTAATATGTATGTACCTATCCATTTCTAATAAATTAGAAATATGTACAATGGTACAAATACAAGATGTACATTACAAAACACAAACAAGAAATAAATTTTAAAAGGAAACATTAAAAACTGAATACAAGTAGAAGTTTCACTATTTCCTTCCCAAACCAAAATGGGTCTTCCTACAAACCACCTGAGTACACATGTTCTATTTTAGAGACCCTCTGGTTTTAAAGACGCAGAGCAGGTGAGACACATGAAGACCCACTGTGGGTCTTCACCCACCTCACCCACCTCACCGTGTCTACATGAATGTTTCTTAAACTAGAGTCCTGGGGCCACCTCCATCAGAATTGTCTGAAATACCTACAGATTCCCAGTCCCCATTCCTACCTGACTCAATCAGGAGCTCTGTAAGCCTTAGCAAGCTCCCCACTCCCAAATTTTTATGCACGCAATTGCCCAAAACCCACTGACATACACCATTCACCAGATGCTGACTGCCTTCCTTCTTCTTCACTGTAGTCTCCGAGGAAGCCAGAGGAAGTTATCTAGGGTTAGAGTGGTTCAGGCAACACACCTACCCCTCCAGCACCACCACAACAGCAACAAAAAAACCTCCACTGCTCTCTGGAGCCGTATTTCCACTGAAAGAAGGCACCAAGTCTACTGATCCTGGAGGACTTCAGCTTGAGGGAAAAGCTTCAGCTTCAGATGAAGGGGAAAAGCTTCAGCTCTAGAGGAAAGAGGATCTAGCTTCCTCTCTACCTTTATTCTTTACTTTCTTTTTTATTGTTTTTATTCTTTTTTTTTTCTTTTTTTGTTGTCTTTTTTCTTTTTTCAAAAAAACCTCCAAGGAAGAAAATCACCTGTAAGATGTAAAGATGCTGTCAAAAATGTAGAACTGTTTGTTGTTTTCTTCTACTCATTATGGGAGCTAGCCACCCTCCATGATCTGCTGTACTTGCAATCTTCCTTTCCTGCAAAGGACTTACATTCCTCTACCAAAAAAAATTACAAAAATCAAAAAATTAAAAAGCTGATAATAATAAGTGATGGGAGGGGCACCTGGGTGGCTCAGTGGGTTAAAGCCTCTGCCTTCGGCTCAGGTTATGGTCTCAAGGTCCTGGGATCAAACCCCGCATCGGGCTCTCTGCTCAGTGGGGAGCCTGCTTCCTCCTCTCTCCCTGCCTGCCTCTCTGACTACTTGTAATCTCTGTCTATCAAATAAATAAATAAAATCTTTAAAAAAACAATAATAATAATAACTGACGGGATACTAATAAAAGAAATGGTGAACACCTTTTGCTCCATCTCATGGTCAAGTGATTTAAAGACAACAAAGACGTTCCTTTATAAATCTCTTGTGTTGACAACATCAACAAATGTGCCCATGACTATTTGAAAGAAATAAGAGAGGGGTGCCTGGGTGGCTCAGTCAGTTAAGCATCTGCCTTCGGCTCGGGTCATAATATCAGGGTCCAAGGATCAAGCCCCACATCAGGCTCCCTACTCAGCATGGAGCCTGCTTCTCCCTTTCCCTCTGCTGCTCCCCCTACTTGTGCTCTCTCTCTCTCTCTGTCCAATAAATAAATAAAACCTTAAAAAAAAAAAAAGAAAAAGAAAGAAAGAATGGAAACAGGTCTCCTCTAGAAAATGAGAGGGGAAAATAAAACAACATTTTCTCCAAAGAATATAAGGAATCACTCAGCCTTCAGTAGAAGTTCTCCAGGCTGGAACTATTCAAAGACTTGGTCTGGAGAAAAAGGTTCTTGATTCAAATACCCTGGTCTTTTAGAAGTCTCTCATCATTCAAGTGCTTGTTGTAGACTTTTTTTTTTTTTTTAAGATTTTATGTATTTATTTGACAGAGAGAGATCACAAGTAGGCAGAGAGGCAGACAGAGAGAGAGGGAAGCCGACTCCCTGCTGAACAGAGAGCCCAATGTTGGGCTGGATCCCAGCACCCTGAGATCATGACCTGAGCCGAAGGCAGAGGCTTAACCTACTAAGCTACCTAGGTGCACTTGTTGTAAACTTTTTTTTTTAAGATTTTATTTATTTATTTGGCAGAGATCACAAGTAAGCAGAGAGGCAGGCAGAGATAGAGAGGGGGAAGCAGACTCCCTGAGCTGCTTCCCCCTCTGAGCAGAGAGCCCAATATGGGACTCGATCCTAGGACCCTGAGCCAAAGGCAGAGGCTTGACCCACTGAGCCACCCAGGGGTCCCCTTGTTGCAGACTTTTATGTCAGATTTTTGCTAGTATGGCACAGCAGAAAACTCCTCTACCAAGAGCATCCTCTAACAAATCTAGAGACCATGATTAATTATCTACTAAATTCTGACAGATTACTCTTTATTGATCAGACATCTTTCTATATTTTTTCTCATTCGTAACACTAAAGAAACCTACTTTAAAACCTTCTTCAGTTTGTTCTTTTGTGTTTTTGTTTGGTTTTGCATTTTTTTTTTACACCTTTCTAGTACAGTTTGTATGGTACTGGAATAAGTGTGACCATGTAGCACTGATCTGACTAAGAAGAAGAAGAAGTCAGCTTGGAATTTCTGGAAAAAGCTTTGCTTTTCTGATAAAAAGCATGAAAATGGCTGTCCCTCCACTAGCTTCAACCCCTTCTGCCTTGAGTAGCTGGAATAGGTACCTTCTAACCACAAAGAAGAAGCCAAGAGAATGGAAGGAGACACCAGCCCTGTCTTCGGTTATTAAACCAACAACAACCTACCTCTGTAATTCTTATTATGTAAAAAAGAAAAAAAAAAAGGAAAGGACTAATCTTTGTGTAAGCCACAAGTAGCCAATTTTTCTTTTGTCTGCAGAAAATATCCCTTTACTGATATATACCTTCTTTGCCTTCATCACATTTCCAAAATCAAATGTCACCAAACACCTGAATTATTCTTACTCTTCCAAACCACTAAAGCACTTTATCTGTACAGTGTAGTTGTGGCTCTTGTCCTGTTTTAATGTGTTATTATTATGACTATTTCCCCACTGGAAGTTGAGAGCTGAGGTCCTGATTCATTCATTTTGGCTCCCCTAAAACCACACTCAGCACAATGACTAGCAATCATAAGTGCTGTTTAATATTTATTGGATGAATTTACGGATAATAAAGGATATTTCCTTTGTGACTTAGAAAATAATAATTAAACTCACAAATTTACTCATGAAATGACTCCTGTTATAAATTCAGTATACTCTATCTTCATATAACCATTCACTCATTCACTCCTTAATGTTAATTTATTAATCTATGTGCAAGGCAATATACTATGTGCCAAAAGAGGAGAAATCCATTTGATATAGTTCTTGACTTCAAATAAAGTAATTTATTATAAAAATAAAAATATACTCACTTAAGTTATGCCCTATGGCCTATTTCAGACACCAGTACTTGAAAGGGTTACCTACTTTAGGTATCCCTTCTGTAGAAATGACATTCAAAATTCAAAATACACTTGTTGAACTATAAACAGATTTTATTTACAAGCAATTCCAAACTTAAAAACAAATGAAATTCTAAAAGTACATTTTTATAGGAAACTTGGAAAATTTTTCAAACTAAAACCTTTTCAGATTGTGATCAGGTATCTCATCAGTCCTAGATGACTGTTTAACCTTAATGTGGCAGAATTATGACCCGAATATACCCAGCATGAACACTGAGTAAGTGAAAAAAGAAATTAAAAAAAAAAAAAATCAATCAGCTCCACTCTATCCCATTCCAAGTTTGAGTTTGGAGTTAGTTCAAGGCAAAAACTTCAAACAGATGAATGTGTTCTTATAATCTTTCCTTCCTTTTGAATATTCTCTTTCCCAGATTCTTAGCTGAAAGTGCCTTCCTTCCAGTCTTAATGACAACACTCCCTCCTACATCACAGAAGCCCCCACCCGCCCAACACCACCAACAAAACCACTTCCTTGCCTACCTTCACCTGACGTATAAGAAGGCAGGCAATGTGATCATGTTAACAGGGAAGGGTGCTTTCTGGAAATATCTACCCTGTAAAAAAAGAACTGTGTGCTAATCCTAATGTATCTAGCTGCTGAGTTCCCCTCCCAAGGTGAGGTGAGCATTTCAGGCAAAGCCAAGCAACAGCTTTCCACTGTGAGAGGAGGCTGTCCTGTGAGCAAACAAGACTGAAATGAGTAGACTTTGATGGTAAGCTACCTCATCCTAATCCTTCTATCAGTCCTTCTAACCATTTCCCATTCCTGAACTCACACATCTCAAGGACCTTGTAAAAATGTATTTTGTTCAACAAAGAAATATGAAGGATCTACTATGTAGGTTGCTTTTTACCCTTGTCTCTACAGTAGACCCAGAAGAGATTTTAACAAGGGAGAGAGCAATGGGAGAACAAGGCAACCTGCCGGATTTATTATGGGTCATTTGAAATTTGGTAACCATCTGTACTTACGGGGTTGAAGACTTTAATTAAAACAAAAACATGATTACAAGGAATTTAATGTAAGTGTGCTGTCATGAGGTTGAATCCAGCAAAGACTGTGTGTGCGTGCGTGATGTGCATGTGCATGTTTGTTTCATTGTGCAACACTGATCTTTAGGAGTCTTCCAAGAAAGTAACAGGTACAAACTATTTTCAATATATATTTTTTTAGGTTAAGAGGAGTCTTACACTTGTTCCTAAGTCAGGTTTGACAAGGAAACTAAGATATCAAGTTTCTTTGATTTTTAGCTAACGCAATACTGGCAGTGTTTTACTACACACTGTATCTCAGGCTGACCAACAGTCCCACTGGTAGATATCTATCACTAACCATTAAAGAATGCTAAGATCTGAATATATCTTTTTTTTTAAGGACATACAGATTTTTTAAAATTTTTTTTTAATTTTTTATAAACATATAATGTATTTTTATCCCCAGGGGTACCGGTCTGTGAATCTTCAGGTTTACACACTTCACAGCACTCACCATAGCACACACCCTCCCCAATGTCCATAACCCCACCCCCCTTCTCCCAACCCCTCTCCCCCCAGCAACCCTCAGTTTGTTTTGTGAGATTAAGAGTCACTTATGGTTTGTCTCCCTCCCAATCCCATCTTGTTTCATTCATTCTTCTCAGATATTTTTAAATGAAGTATAGTTAACATGCGGTGTTATGTGAGTTTTGGCGTGCAATGTGATGACTCAACAATTCTATACATCACTCAGTGCGCGTCACAAGTGGACCCTTGACCCCCTTTATTTCACCCACTCCCCCTGACCTTTCCTCTGACAACCACCAGTTTGTTCTTTATATTTAGGAGTTTGTATTCTTGGTGAACCTAGAGGGCACACTGCTAAGTAAAATAAGTCAGACAAAGAGAAATACCTTATGATATCACTCATATGTGAAATTAAAGAAACACAGAAAAAAAGAGGAAGACCTGAGTATATCTTAATAAGCACCATATGCAAGATTAAAACACTACAAAATGGGTTTAGAGAGGACATCATAATTTGAGGTGTTAGTAATGATAAGTTTGGAAACCATGATCATGGATTTCATTATAATTTGAACAGACTCAGAAAACATGACACATTTCAGAAAAGTTCACAAAGATATTAGTCATCAACTGAGGAGCCAGTCTGTATAGAAAAATTAAAATGTGATCTGAAATGAAGCTCACAAGGTACTAATTCTATTTTGTCTGCTGGAAGTTATAAATAGTATTATTTTTAAGTTGTTTACTTTCAGCTTTAAAAGTAGGCATTTTTAATAAATATTGCCCTGGGGAATTGAAGATAACATTATTCCTGGCATATAATTCCCAATCCCACTTTTAAAAACGTATCCATTTCATAAATGAAGTCTTAAACAAAAGCTCTATTTCTGTTAGAGATGATACACAAATGATAAAACTATGAGCAAAAACACAGAAATCATTTTCACAGAAGTCCAAACCAACATAACCCCAGAGAGGAAAGGAAGCATACACCTCCAGGTGGTCATTTCTGGGATGGTGCTAGCTGTCCTACCCAGCGTAGCTGTCATGTTGTGATGCCAACCCCCAGCACGTCAGAATATAGCCTTCCTTGGAAATAGTGTCTTTGCAGACACAGTTAAGGTCATCAGGGTGGGCTCTAATCCAATATGACCAGTGTACTTACAAAAAAGAAAAAATTTGGATAGCACCATATGAAGATAAAGGCAAAGACTGGGGTGATACATAAAAAAGCCAAGGTCTGCTCAAGATTTCTAGCAAACCACCGGAAGCTGTGAGACAGGCCTGGAATGGCTTCTCCCTCATAGCCTTCAGGAGGAACTGACCCTATCTACCTTGATCTTGGACATCTATCCTTCTAACAGTGAGACAATAAAGCCCTGTTATTTAAATCACCCAGTTTGTGCTGCTTTGTTACAACAGCCTTAGAAAATGAATACAAGGAAGGAAGGAAGGAAGAGGAGGTAGGAAGGGGGAAATGAAGAAAGGGAAGGAAAGGGAAGGGAAGGGAGGAAGGAAAAGAAGGAAGGAAGGAAGAGAAAGAAAGAGAAAAAGAAAGAAAGAAAGAAAATGAATACGCTAAGGTAATTGATTTTTATAATGATTGTAAGACTGTATAAATATGTTACATGGACTTTTCCAAATATACATTTTCATTAACAATAAAAAGTAAAAAGAAAACCCATTCCTTTTAGAAATGTAAGAAAAAAACATGAAATTGCACAAGGATCAAAATGGACATATTAGATTAGGACTCCAGGTTGGAAAACTAATGAAGTCATGGAGCTTGAGAGAAATAGAGGCAACTCAAGACAGTAACAACAAAAATTTAAGGACAGACATTTTGTCTTTCCTCAAAAACCAAGAATCTGTACATGTTAACCTCTCTCTAACTTAGGGTAAACTAATAGAAAAGGAGCAAAATGAACTTCAGTTGCTTCACTATTGATGACCTTTGATTCTTTTTTATTTTGTGCTTTGAAACTTCCTTCCAGGTTTATAAAATCATTTATATTAACACCAATTATCTCAATGTGTTTTAAAAGTTTAGTCCCCACTATTGCAAGTGCTCTTAAAAAAAAAAAAACAGTTTCAATTTCACCTTTCATCCCATCTACATGCTTGTGTCTCTTTGCTCTTCTCAATTAGCCTCAATATATCAAATTATTAGTAACATGGATTTCTTTTCACTTATTTAGTTAATAAGAAGAAATCCCACCTGCAATTCTTTTCTGAATTATGGCAGAATGCTCAAAGTTAATTAGTTTTGATGTATATTTTCTTTAAAAACGTTTCTGAAAGTAAACATTTTTTGTCTACTCATCTACTAATTCCACTCTTTACCATTTATTTTTCATCACTAGACTAGAATTTTTACAACTAAGATCTCGCAAGTCTACAAGACTAATGTTCATCTTACGTCACAGATGAGAAAGCTGAGATTCAGAAGTGGCACAGTGGGACGCAGGAAAGCAGACATTCAAATCCAGCACCTGTAGTTCTTACATTATAAAAATAGCTTTTTAGTCTGATATATCAAAGTCCATCTAAACCTACAAATTCAATTCAACAAAAATCACCAAGTGATTCCAAGGCTGGAATAGGATTTGGTTCAGACTTTTGTTTTTTAACTACAATTTTTGAGACATCGTCTGGGCAATATCTCCTCATAAAAACTTTGGGGGATTACTGGTACATTTTTCTCCTAATAAAATACTTAAGTTAATCAGCCTCCAGGATGGTTCCCACTAATTCCCAGCCTCCTAGTAGTATCTCATACCCTTGCCTAGTTCCCCTCTACAGCATACCAGGGTTGGTGTCTGTGTCCAACAGAATATGGCATGACACTTTCAATGTTCTAAAAGACTGCAGCTTCCATCTAGTCTCTCTTCTTCCTCTCTCTCCTCTGTCCCTACCTCCCTCTCCTCTCTCTCCCTCCCTCATTCCTCCTCTCTCTCCCTCTCTTCTCCTCTCTCCCTCCTCCCACCTTCCCTCCATCCCTCTCACCCATCACTCACTCTAACGAAAGCCAGCTGCCACTGCAAGGACACTTAGGCAGCCTAGGGAGAAGTCTGAAGCGACGGAAGGAGACTTCAGCCAATAGCCCGTGAGGAAGGGAGACCTGCCAATAACCGTGAGAGCTGAGCCATCTTGGAAGCAAAACTCCAGCCTCAGCACTAAAGACTGTAATCTCTTGAGAGATCCTGAGCCCGAATCACCCAGAGAAGGAAGGTACCCCAAGATTCCTGCCCTGCAGACACTGTGTCAGATAATAAACTTTGTCATATACAGTGTCCTGGTTGTAAAAAGTAATGTGATTTAAAACTTGAAATGGTATCATTATTAAATTTATCACTGGATTTAGGAACAATTAACCTGCACTTATATTTCAAGTATAAAACTTGTAAATGTATTGACATAATATAGTTTAATGCATATCTAAGACACAACCTGGATCATCTTGAGAATTTGAACCAAGGGTTCAAATCCAAGCATTTTATGAACATTCACATTATATGACCCATATATTAAGAATTTTTTGAAACACAGTTTTGTTAGACTTTCACAACTACCATTTCTTCATGCTTCTCTAATTCTACCTTTTAAAATATACAGAGTCATCCTCTGGCAGGATAAACAGGCTACCTGACTTACAGGAGAGGCTTCTATTAAATCTTCAGCATTTCCTCTACTCATAGAGAATTTTAAATGTCTTCCCTGAGATACTTTTTCACTTCTATTTATAGCACACTATAGCATACTGTAAGTATGTATGTAACAATTGGATTTTTTCGACTTCAAGAAATAGAAATATAGGAAAAATTCAGCCCATTTCCCATAACATATATGGTATATCAAATAGGAAACTTGGATCTGGAGCTCAGGAGCCCTGGGATGGAATCCTGACTAAAATTTATTAGCTGTGTGACCTTAAGCAATTTACTTAACCTCTCTGTACTGCTGCATCCTCATTTATAAGATGGCAACAGTAACACCTCTCCCATAGGGTTGAATAGGGAATGAATAATGCATAATACATTCTTAGCACAGAGTCTAGCATATAGCAAGCTCTAAATCAATGGATGTTTGTCATTTTTTAGTGTGGTAAAAAGTGAAACGAAGAGCTGCAGAAAATTTCCCAGTTGGGGACAATATTGTTTTGGATATTATCAGTTATTTAGTCCACATTCAATCACTATTTTCATATAAGTGTGATCTCATTGGAAAATGCATTTTAGTGAAGGCAAAGTAATTATTCTTTGAATATAACTTTCAGGTGTATCGAGGAAGAACAGACAGTGAAAAATGGGATCTTCTGTTAATGACTGGCATCTCGGACCTCTCAAACCACAGCTTCTCCCCAGTCTATTTGTCTTTTTTTCTGTAACAATAACAAGAGTCCTAAATACTGAGCACCTAAATACAGAATTATTTATGTCCTGCAATTGTCATATTACTTGGTATTTATTGAGAGCTCTAAAATCTATAAAGCATCTGCCCATGCATTATCTCACTGAATCGTTTACTAAGTTCTAGTTGAATACTGAATATTAATTTCAAATGTAAAATTAATTTACACGTGAAAATGGAGAGCCCCATTCTGTCTAACTTCAAAGTTGAACACTGCACTAACGACAGCTTCTGTCTCTTAAATGATTCTTCCAGGGGATGACAGAGCTGAGCTGAGCTGGCTGGAAGCTGCAGGCCACCAAGTCAACAAGTATGATTCAAGTCAATAAGCAGAGATTCTGTATACCCTCCTCAGTGTCAAGTACATAAGTCACACCCACTTCAGGCCCTCCCTTTGCAGCTAGCACTTCACTGAGGGATGAGGAGAACATTCTTTGAAAAGGCTGGAGAACCCAGTTGCAAAGTTTTTTCCTTTTCTTCCCCTCCAAATTGCTCTGGAACAGCCTGATCCATCATTTTTTTTCGCTGCCCATTATTTCAATTTAATGCCCCTTTCTGCTGTCTTCTTTCCACTTGGCAAAGCTCTCCTAATCAAATGTTACCCTGTATTTAAAATCTGGAAGATAGCTAATATGGGGCTTATTACAGCCAAGAGAAAAGACCTGTTTTGCCATTATTTATTTGCATTCGGAACTGCTTGAGTTTTTAAAGCAATTTCTTTGGCCCAGAAAGTATCATTTTTATCACTGAACTCTATCTAGACTTTCCTCAGGATCATCATCTATCACCACTAACAATGAGAAAAACCACTGTGTACTCCCCATTAGAACAACAAATAGCTCTAGAAGGAAAGGAGACTAAGGGGTCTAGAATTAGAAAGAAACATGTATTTTAAAATTGTGGTATAAATTCCCAAACTTTAGTATATTGTTAGATTTCCTATAATGTTAGTAACCTATTTCTTGTTAATGCTTGCACTTAAGTTTCCATTCATAAGAACAAACTCTTCTCATTAAGGTAACATTTTCATCATTTATTAATGTGCTGTTAAATGGTTTGTCTAGCTCTACCTTTATGATGATGCTATTCCTTGCAGTCTGAAATAAATCAGTAGTGCTTAATAGTTTCAAAATCCAGTTTTAATAACTCAAACAATAAAAATCAAATCTTTACAGTTTTCAATTCAAAAGAATATTAATCAACCAACTCATAGTTTTGGGTGTCCTCTTCTACAGGTAGAAGGACACTTTTCAAAATATCGCCTCCCTTTAATCCAGTTAAGGCCCTAAACTCAGACACACACACACTCACACGTGCGTGTGCGCACACGCACACGCACACACACACACACACACACACAGTTTCTCACAGCAACATACCACTGTACCAAAATATTTGTTTAAAAAAACAACAAAACTTTCTTTCTTTCTAATTGCTTCCTTTGCTGCCATAACTGCAAATGAAAATGATTTGAGGGGTTTTGTATTCATGTTTGATTATCTGCCTAAGAGGATTTTAGCTTGTGTTCTACTCGGGCAACTGAATATCATATGCTGTTCTGTATTTCAACTTCTGAATGATTCTCAACCCTTTTCCTTTTTATTCACCACTGAAATGTAGCTTTCTAAGGTAATTTAAGTAAGACCATGGCTGATTCGAGGAGAAGACTTGGCTCCTCACCGTACAATGGAGGTATGATCTCTTCCTCGGAGGGTTTCTGAGGGAATTAAATGAGATAATATAAATAAAGCTCTTAGCACATGGCCTGAGATACAGAGAGAACTCAAAGCACTTGCCTTTATCCCATGACGATGATGATGACGTCAGAGATGGTGAGAATGGAGCGTGTGTCCACACAAGGTAACAGACAATACACTGAATAAGTGAAAGGCAGCCTCCATTTGAGATATGGAGCAATTTATCACAACATGTTATACAGATTAAGTATGAAAGAGAGCAGAACCAATATCAGATGGCAGCACTACAATCAGATATGAATTCACATTTTTCAGAGAAATGTTATTAGGTTTCAAATTACTGGTAAAATATTACTTTGGGTTTTAAATATTTGTTTCTATAATGGAAATAGACACAAAATATTTTCAAGTTTAAAAATGTTTATTTCAAAAACTGCCATGAAATTACCATTTACGTGGGGAATTAAGCTGCACAAACATTTCTCTAAATAATTCCAGAGGTTGGCAAACATGTTTAAGCACATATGCTGGGAAAACACAATAAACCCAAACACAAGACAGTACGGTTGTGGTTCTTGGGATTAAATTTAGCTGTCCTCTTGGAGGTTTTCATCTCCTACTATGTCTTAAAGAATCATTATTAGGTTTTATGTAACTTTCCTTTTTCCTAATTCCACATTAAACATGTAAGTATACATGTTGTATGAATAAAATTTATAGGAAAGAAAGGATTTTGTTCTATAGTAAGGGACCGAAATAATGTTTTAAAACCCAAAGAATGTATGACTACATTTGACTAACGGATACAGTAATGAGGAAAAGCCATTTTTATTATTTTGGAATTAATAAAAGCTATCATAGTGCATAGAGTAACTGCCCACCCCCAAAAGAAGTCTATAACTTGACATTCCACTGTGGTGTTCCTGTTGATCTGCCCAAGAAGACCTCTCAGCCAGCCACCATTAGGGCACAAGAAGAGATATGTTTCTTTAGCTTCCACAAGAAGAGATATGTTTCTTTAGCTTCCATTTATATTTGAACTGATTCTTTTTGTATTAATGCAGAATTTTACTTTTATTTTTCTCATGTTCCAAGAAATATATAAGGCTATAAACATATACTAAGCTATGGCTTCTCCAGGACTACTGTAATAAATACTGTCTTTCTTGCTTCTCTCCTAAACTCACCATGTGAGTTTGGTAATGACTGTAAGTCAATGAAAAAGAAAACTTATATAAATACAAAGAAAGCATGAAAGTAAGAAAACTTTCTTGGATAATATTCCTTTTAAAGTTCTTCCAGGCGTTTGAGGACTACCTTATAACCAATATATCACCTTCCTTTCCAGAGCCCCCAATGACACATATTTAGAAGGATAGGAAAAGCTGTAGATTCTGCCTAATTCAACAATTAACCATTACTCACAAAAAGTGTAAGTGAAAATTCACATAAAACCTCATTCATGGTATGTCCCTTAAGCCCCTTAAGGCACAGTCATAAAATGCTTGTGCTGGTTTTCATAAGCTATCTGACTTCGATGCACATATCCCCTTTTTATGGTGTATACTTGAGCTTAGAAAGACTCTAGACTGCAGCACTGCATTATACTTCCTACTTGATAAATCCAGAAGAGAGGATCTTCTCCCTCAGTAAGCCTGAAAATACTCGGGAATTTCACACAAAGAGGTGACACTGTTTTGAGGGACTGAAGCATGCTCAACCCTTCGAATACCAGCACTATGTGCGTCTTTATGGGGCTTCCCCTAAATGGGTTTGCTCTTTTACTGTTACAATCATAAGTCAGTCTATGTCTACCAGAAACCTGAACTTGCTCCATGCCAACTACAGATTTCATGAAAGAAAAGAAGTCTAAAAATGGCAAAATGACAATAGAATCAAAGTCCATAAAATATTTGCTCATGTAAATGAAAACACAGTTTTCTAAAGGGTTAGCTTATTCCAGTTGTTCAACCCTAACACTAGACTCAGGGTCATTACTCATCTCTGGAGTCTTCATGTGAGCTACAATTAAAGTACACATGTACACACACACACACACACACACACACACACACCTTATTAAATAGCATGCATCCCCTGTCAAAAATCAGGTCAGGTCTAGGAATAAAGGATCTGTGGTTCCTGGGGCATAAAAAGCAGAAGTTTAGGAACATAAAAATATGCGGTGTCCAAGAATCAGTCAAAATAAGCAGTGTGTCTGGAAACCAGGTCAAAAGAGAGATCAGAAAGTCAGGACAAATTTCAATGATCAAGGCACTCAGGAGTCTCTGCGTCAACAGTTTGACAGAGCAAGATAACAGTATCACCATCAACATGTTGTTACGAGCCTCTTCTGGGACTACCTTTTCTACCCATGTATTTACTTATTTGCCACTCACTCATCTGGACATATAACATATACTGAACACACACTGTGTGCCAAGTACTATACAGTTAAGTTTCGGGTCCCTTTGAGCTTCAGGTGCCCAAGCCACAACTGAATGGCTATGCCCAATATGCAGCTGTATATATGGATTTAGAGAGCAGGAGAGATCCCACCGAGCATGAAGAACTGTTGCATTGTCAGCATCTCTGTTCCCTTTGATGAGGCCACGGACATATACGGCAGATTCCTGTAGGCAGTACGGAAAGAGATGAGTAGAAAATGAGGCCAGAACAAGAGCAAGAGAGCTGGGAGGAACAGCAGAAAAGCACAGCGAAACAGATATCAAGGGAACAGAGTGTCTCCAAAAGGAAGGGGTGACCAGGGGTGACAAAAGCTGTCAAGAGATTATGGAAATAAAGGCTGTAAGTGTCTATTGGTAGAAACTCACCTCAGGTTTGGAGGTACACAAGGAAGCAGAATATAGTTGGCTAAGAAAAACCAAAGACAATGGTAGGTCCACGGGGTGAGGAAGGAGGTATTAACATTTCTGGAAGCATTCAGTTATTTGGGGGTGACTTTAAAGAATTTATAAAATAACAAGAAAAAGCAATCAAAGTAGAGAAGAAGGAGCACTGGTTTTTTGTTTTTGTTTTTGTTTTTCAAATAGAGAAATAAACCTCTGAAAATTGAAACAAATTTGAAAAGGGAAAGGCTCGGCCCAACTTTAAGGGAACTGAAGTATGTTTAAGTAAATGCCAAGTGAGTCTGAGATAAAGCACTATAGCAAGAAGAGTGGCCAGAAGGTGACAGCTGAGCCAAACGTCCCTGTGCTGAGCTAGGCATGGGGAGCAGGAGTGTAACCACAACACCTCAAAAGTGACGGGTACCACATTTAGGCAACAAAATGTCCTAGCCTATGAAATCAGAGAAAATGAGAACTTCCCTAAGCCTGTAACGCTTACCGTGATGTTCCCACCAAATCCAGGATTAAGAAGTGCCCATGCCCCAAACTGACGGGCAGAAGTAAGTCCAGGCATGAGGGAGTGACCTGGCGAAATAAAACTGAAATTTCACAGCTTTCAAAACTTCTGCAAGAGACAAATGCAATATACACACCAGAAATAGAAAATGAATGCTTACACTGAGCAATGCTTAAAAACCCCAAAGATGAAATTAACAAAGTAACAAATTCAAATATTTAGAAAATTGAGGTAATGTGTCAAAGAGCTTATTACTAGTATGTGTCTGACACATAATAATAATGCAATAAGCAGCAACTGTTAAAATATTATTATTAAAACTGTATAGTTGCTCAAATTTTCCAGGTAGAAAAGCACACTCCAGAGATAGTCTGTTTTCTCTTCAGAAGAGTGCAGTCTTCCTAAATAGATATCGGATGTAGAAGACCACTTTCCATTTAGAGTTGGGAAGCCAGAGTGGATCTGAACAAAATAAATAATATCATCGTCATGCCAGGACATCAAATAGCCATGCATGCTTATGTGCGTTTCTGCAACTCAGTGCTCTTTTCGAGCAAAGAAGAAAGCTTTTGCCTATTACACTGACTCTTCATTATTAACACTGAACAGAATTTCTAACTGTATTATAGCATGGGCTCTGTTTCTATTTGCATAGGGTGTGTGTGTGTGCATGTGTGTGTGTGTGTGTGTGTGTGCATGCGTGTGTGTTTGAACATATTGAAGTATATACATCAACATGTCTGAAGTTATTTTAGTTTCAGAGAACTGGATGTGTTTCTTTACTGGTATATTAATAAGACTGTAGTTAAATTTCATCCCCAAAGTTATTCAAGACATACATCAGTATATCTGAATAGGGATCCTATGCATTAAGGAAAAAATTTAGTGACTACAGGTAATAAACTTCGGAGAAAGTGAGCAATGTTCAGAGTAAAGAGAAAAAGGAATAAGTATATTTGAACTACTGATCCATTCTTTCCCTGGAGTCATTAATTATTTCATTTCTATATATATATATTAAGTTCAAGCAAGTTTATCAAGTTTTATCCCTCTACTGGTTTGTAGGAAAGTAACAGTGTTCACTACTGTTACTCAATCATGGTAAAGAGCTAAATTAATCATGGTTATTTAGCGTATCCTTACAGGAGATTTTCTGTGCAAAAATTTTTGTTACACATACTATCTACACAAGGCCACGTGATGACTGAACCAGGCAATTAGAGAAGAGATCCCCAGAAAAATGTCAATTCTTTTTGTAACCTGTTCTATTTTACATGATTGCATTTTTAAATTTTGGTCTAATCAACTTAAATTATAGGTATAATTTTGTGAAATATAGAACAGAGTTCAAATTTTATGAGATTATAACTATAAAATGGGTTTAATATCATTATAATTGGAAATATTCCATTGTTCCGGAATTCATCTGTTTGCTAGTATCATTTGGAAGTAAAGAAACTATCAGTGGTATATTTAGTTCTAATTAACATTTCTTGGTTCCTTGGTTAATGGAGAGATGTGACACATCTCAAACTTAAAATCATTCTCTGTATTGTTATAGAGGCATAATTTTCAGGGAATCCAGATCAAACAATGTAAATAATTTAGCTTTGAAATTTTAGAATACACTAGAAATTTCTAAGCATTGGGGAAATATTTATAATTATAAAATACTTCAATTTTCCCTATTAATTTCTTCTCTAGATCAGAGACAATGAGGTATACAAAGTATAGTTGCAGAGTTTTGACAGATATAAGGACTACCTGGGATAAAATGTTAAGTATGAAGTAGGCATAATTAGAACTGACATTCATTCCTCCATTCATTAACTCTGTTCTAGGAATGTTTTTCTTCCCTGGGCATACACAATGGGGGACAATGATTTCTTGCCTTCCAAAGAGGTCACAGTCTATGCAGAAAGACAAGAACACAAGAAGCTATTATTTATTTCTTTGTCATCCAATATTTTGATTAATGGTCCTTTATACTGGTTATGGATATTTAGAATTTTAACAATAGATTCTGATGATGCATCTGCTCTCAACAATAAAATGATTTCTATATTCCATTGTCCATTCCTCAAGAGCACTTTCCGGTTTGATATTTTAACATGATCTCCAGATAGTATATTGACATTTATGTAAGCATCCCCATCACAGAGAATAATTATAAAATGTATCCAATAGAGAATATCTGGGCCATAGTGGTCTTGTGAGCTATTAGATCCTATTTTGATCATTAAATTATAGTATCATGATACTGTTAAAACCTATGGGATAAAAATGAGGCTAGAAGACTGGAAAATGGGAAAGCAAAGTGCCAAGTCACTGGGCATTGATTGGAGGTGACCTTCTAATTTATAACTGGATCAGAAATGACCAGAAACCACCATCACTTTAACCAAGCCTTTTAAGCGAGCTATACCAACAAATTATGGTGTATACATAAGTGCAATACTTTGCAAAAGATAGGGATACATTTTGATCCATGCCACCATAAATTACAACATGTAAATCTATTCACAATGGGATGTTATAAAAACTATGCAGTAAATAGGACTACAGATTATAACTTGCTAAACAAGATCATAATCTCTTTATAACAATCTTTAATATATTACCTTACCACAAAGCTAGGTATGACCTGTAAATCTTTGGTTGACTTGTTTATGTTGTCATTATAATCATTAGCTTTACAGATATGATTACTACAAAATCAGAAGATAAGGTGACTTAGTATAATGTGGGGGTGCAAAAATATTCAATACCTACAAGTCCATGGCAGGTATTAAAAGGCGATGTGTAAGAAGGGACCTATAGAATCAGCTGGGTCCATATGGGGTAAGGACTTGGGTATAAGGAAGGGAAAAACATTATGAGGCAGGAAGGTGATGTGGGAAAAATGGGAAAGCCCCAGAAGAAAAAAGGACCATAGGAAAAAATTCTTCAAGAATCAGAAGGAGGGTGGTGGAGTTATGGACATTGGGGAGGGTATGTGCTATGGTGAGTGCTGCGAAGTGTGTAAACCTGGTGATTCACAGACCTGTACCCCTGGGGCTAACAATACATTATATGTTAATAAAGAAATAAAAAATTTAAAAAAAGAGAATCAGAAGGAAACCAGTGTGGTCAAAGAATGTCATCTCTATGATGTAGTAAGTCAACAGACTAGGCTAGAGCCCAGTTCCAAATCCTTAGTAATTCTGACTTTAGCAATGCAGTGGAGATACTGACAGAACCTATCTTACTGAGCTGTGGAGAAACGTGAATAATATAACACAAAAACACAAAGTGAACTCTCAACAAATTAAAATTTATGGGTAAATAGAGCAAACCCGGAAGAAAGCATATTTACAAAAAAGGACAAGAATCAACTGTGATAAAACAGAGGTCATGAGAATGTTAATATATTAACGTTATAAGGACCTACGCAGTACTGAATCAACCAAACCTATGCCATTTTGGAAAACTTTCCATTCAGAATCTTTGTCATTTCCTCTCAAATAGTTGACTTCCTCTTGCATTAAGCTCAAAGAAACTTGAAACTACAGGACAATTATATCACTACATCCTCTCATCCTTCTAAAGGATCGCCATAGCAATGATGCAGACTGCTGAGAGAAAAGTGTCTTGCATTTCTCCACATCTTCTAGGCCAGGCACTAACTACCCTTTGTACCAGACTATCTATTCAAGTTTATTTGTATAGAGGATAGCCTTGGAGGTCAGAGCTGGTGTTTCTCCCTCCAGAGCAAAGGGGAGACATGTTTACTGTCCATCCTAAAAAGTTCAGGTTCCCTAAGTTGAGAGTTCCTCTTGTGACACAACCTACTACATATACAGGTATTATGTGGCCCTCTTTGTAGGAACCAAAGATCAGAGATTGCCTTAAATTCTGATACACTGGCTACTGCCAAGGCTGTAATAAACTTTTCTGTCTCTAATCCAAGGATAATGGAAATTCTACCAATATCCATTTAAAGGATAACGTAGTAGTTTGCAAGTACAGTAAAATCTCAGGCTCTTCACAATTCTTGACACAAATTTTTCAGGGAAAATATACCCCCTTAAGTAACTGATAAAAATGTATGAATATGCCATTGCAGGAGACTCTTTGGATCCCCTGAAGCCCATTTCCCCACTGCTATACTGTTGATGGACCATGGGTTTAAAAACCCCCAGTATAAGTCAGGAGAGGCTGCGCTCAGTCAGAGCTTATCAAAAGTCTTCATGACCATGTAAGGAACAGATGCTGGTGGCAAATGAGTAACAGCAAAATACAGCTGGATGGTAATGTGCACCCTTGGAACAGGACTCGGTAAGTGAGTGGGACAGAAGGAGCAGGACCGTGACAGAGAATGGATCTTGTGAAGTCTGTGGTGGTTTGGTTCAACCCAACCCTGAAGACTTGATGTGGATTCCTTTCCACAAAGACCTCTACAGCCATCTATAAATTCCACATTTAAACCCTACCTCAGCACTGAGTGCACCCTTGAAACCTTAGTGTCACAACATGCCACCCAGTTCTCAATTTCCTTACTTGGTGGTAGCTCTTCACTACAGTGAGAGATGCTTAACTAGATGTTTTTAAAAAGTTATCAATGAAAATAGGCATAGCACGTGTGTTTAACCCAGCTCATGCTATCTGGCCATTTTTATACGCAATCATGTGAGGAAACTACTGTATGATTTCTAAAACAATGTCATGAGGTGATAGAAAATTTTCAGAAGAGGTTACTTCAGAGTATTGACCAAGGTATCTCTTAGGAAGGGGCATATATGTGTGATGTAGAGAGACAGGCAAGACACACTGGAAATCCTCCATGTTCTAATAAATTGCAATTTGGTATTGTTGGCTCCTTTTAAAAAATGAAAATAGCTTCTTTCCTCAATGTAAATTGTTCTAATCAGATTATCTCCTAACACTTAGCCAGCATTAGCTTTGAAAAAGTACAGTCTTGATGAGTGAAGAGGGAAGGATAGGAGTTTTATAAGTACAGTCTACACTATGCTATACTTTTTTTTTTTTTTTTTTTTTTTTTTAGTTTTCCTGGTTGTTTTCATAAGAGAAAAATGGAAAATTATCTTGTGAGGAACAGAGTGCTTTTAGGGAAAAATATTTTTTATCAGTGGTGTTAAATTATCCTGATAATTAAGTATAAAAGAGGTTTGGGGGATAAAATACTCTTAAATCTACAGATAATATATAGAATATAGGTATTAGACAGAGAGAGAGAAATTAGGCAAAAATGTTAATTATCTCAGAAGAATATATTTGCAGTAATGTCATTAATTAGAAACTTTCAAAGGAAACAATAAATGTCTAAATGATGCATGTATTTAAAGGCTTTAATTTATGAGAAGAAATCTTACCCAATCATAAATATTTAAATCTGTCTATACTACAAACACTAAATCAGATCATCTTTATAAGTAACGGAGAAGAATTAGAAGAAAGCTCCTTTGAAAAACAAGGGTAGAGGGGTGCCTGGTGGCTCAGTCAGTTAAATTAAGCAGCTGCCTTCCGCTCAGGTCAGGGATCCGGGGTCCTGGGATCAAGCCCCACGTCGGGCTCCCTGCTCATCTCACCATCCGCTTCTTCTTCTGCCCCTCCCCCTGCTCATGCTCATGCACCCTCTCTCAAATAAATAAGTAAAAACTTTTTAAAAATTTAAAGACAAAGAGAAAAACAAGGTTAGAAATAAAGAAATTATCGTTGTCGTTTGGGCAAATAACTCACTACAGAAATTTCTTTATAAATGTTTTAGGAACACACAAAATTTTCAGAGATTAGTTATTCCCTTAAGTGCTCGCCTGTCCATCAAACATTACATTGTTAACTTCCTTCTTTGTGGTATATCATCTGGTTTTCAAATATTTCCAGAGTTGTTCTACCACCTCAATTGAATTTAACCAACAAATGTATTTATAGCTAAACACTTTCAGTGTTTTTCTTTAGTGCTACCTTGAGTCATGTGCATAATATGTCACTTTAAAATATAATTTAATATAGCCTATAGCTTCCACTGCAACGTCTCTCTGGACAGTCTTGCAATAAAAAGTTTCCATTCAAAGATGTTTATGTGGAAGAAAAATACTTAACTATCCAACATTTTATTGATTGAAACCTGCACAACAAGCATTGTATTGGATCTAAAAACTTCAATAGTTTTATAAATAAAGAATATTTGTAAATCCTAATACCATTGGGGGAAAAAAAAGAAACACCATAGACTTCAACTCATTATTTTGCATCATATTTCCACATAATTCAAATCATGTAGTCACAGAATTTCATAGCTGGAAGGAAATGTTAGCCACTGAATATACTAATAAAGAAACTAAGGCTGTACATGGTTAAAGGACCTGTCTGTGTAGAGAACAACTTCCTATAAAGATAATGAAAGACCAAAACCAGTGACTGGGTTTCGGGCCATTACCTGCTGTTTTGCTAGCACCCAACCAGCAAGTGACCAATGGCACTTCATCGTGTACTGCCCTGACCATCTCGATACCCGCAGGCACTTCTGTTCAGTATATGTCTATTACCAAGGAAAGGAATTCTCCTTGCTTTCCGCCTGCCATTTGTTGTAGACCGAAGTCCATACCCTTTGGTACAGCTGTACCTAAGAGCTCTCTACTGACTTACATTTTGATGTATCTTAGTAGCAGTCTAAGTAGCCTGGCCCAGGGATGTTACAGTATCACTATTACAATGAATTCTTATACAACATACAAAACCACATTCACTGGAGGATGGTGCTGTTGCCATTAAAAAAAAAAAAAAAAAAAAAAAAGGCTATGCCCCAGTCATTTGCTTAGTTTCTATGCAGCTACGCCAATATTGCACAGAAACAGGTCTTGGGAAACTTTTATTTGAAGACAAATAAAAAGATGTGCAACAGTTCTTTCTTTTTGCTAAAAATGTTCTGGCTTGTTGGTGGTGTCAAATCTGAAATGACTGCCAAAAGACACATCTAACTTTTTACAGCTATCAGCTTCTCCTCATGAATGGGAAGGAACCCATTTTAGTTTTTAAATGATTCTGATTTTCTTGCCCTAAAAACAAAACAAAACAAAAATAATGTGTGAGATTTAAACCCTACCTAGAAACCGTGTACAAAAGGAGTATATAGGTTGTGGAAAAATTTGCCATCATAATGTCTTCTGCTATCTGTGTTGCTAACTATAACTCTTGCATCTATAATTCCATTATACTTTTATAATTCAGGGTTTTGAAAATGCTTTTGAACCATTAATATATTTTCCTGGTTAAAATTCTTTGAGATGTTCTTAACAAGAGTCTTAGATAATGAATTTGGGCAAACTCTGGAACAGTCTTTACAGTATTATCATTCTCATTAATTTTCAGAACTACCCACTGTGTTGAGATGATTGTCATGGGCCTAAGACTTCAATTTGGCTAAATATTTTTGCATATATTTCAACATATAAGTAACTAACAGATGTTTAAATGTTAAGTTCATATGGTAGAAATGGTTAAATGTGTTTACTCTAATCTCATGATTTCTTTGCAACACTAATTCTTATTTGACTGTTTCTTTATGTATTTCACAATTTCCTCTATGCTTTGGTCTACAATGGGCCAATAATTCCAAAATCTCTTCAAAGATAACAAAACAATCCTTTATAACATTCTGGAATTTAAGCCATTTATGCATGTATAATATTTAACATGTATAGAATCACTAGTTTTTTTTTGAGAGAAAAACTTAAATAGTAATTCAAACGTTATTTTTATAAAATATGCAGTGTTCATATAAAGCCTAGGACTGTATGTTTTGGGGTTTGGGGTTTTTTCCTTTTTTTAGTTTTTTTTATTTTTACAGAAAGAGAGTTTTCCATTTATATTCTTATTTGGCTTTAGCAACCTGATATATGATACTGCCCTAACCTGCCAGAAAAAGATGGGTAGGAAGCTAAAAACAATATTACTTTTAAGAGAGTTAATGCAGCACATAGTTCCATACTTTCATCCAGTTTATTATTTTTTTTTCCTTGCCTTTTTGGTTATCTCTGAAGACTGCTTCTGTTTCCATTGTTTCATCCTTCAGCATTCACATATCAGAGCAATAAGTATTTCATTACTGGTTTATCTGTCCAGAGGCTTGAGAAGCGGTAACAATTAACCCTCCCTTCACAGTGATTGATACAGGCTTTGCTTTCAATTTGTTCCACTACACAGATCATGAAATTCTGAATGCAATCATCCTCATTGACCTACACTTTCAAACACACGGCTACAATGAGACGAAAGTAATTATTAAAAGGAACACTGGACTACTGAGATCTGAAACAAAGTCTTTAAAAAATCTGTTAGATGACCTTCTGGTGAAATTGGCAAATTTTGATGTTAAGGAAAATGATAGCTTTGTGGCCTTGTCTGGAAATATTCAATGCAAGCTGATCAATGTATATGATGGTGATTGCACCGACTCCGGTATATACTCAGGAAATGCAGAAAGCCATTTTAGAACTGTTACAAACAAGAGTTCAACTGTTAACACTACAGCTTCATCTAAATTTTTTTCAAGGAAATTAAACTTCCTGATTTGTATATAAAGAACAAACAGTGACTACAGCAAAGAATGAAGGTTGGAAAAGCAATAGCTTCACTTTGTAAGAAGAGTGGCGTACCTGAGTCTTACATCTTCCCTCTCCCCCTCCCTTTAGATGAAGATTCACAGTAAGAAATGAATACATTTTTCACAAAGTCTGAAAAATAGCTTCAAATAAATATTAATCTACTGCAATCGATATATATGAGGGATGGAGAGGAGCGAGCAGGACAGTGGTGACTACAGAACTATATTAAAACAAGGGTTGCAGTTAAAGAAAATCAGGGCAGAAAGCAAGGCAGCAGGCCTGAGGCTCTAATCACAGAACAGAGTGATGGAGATGAACCAATACTGCATGGATTAGCAATGAATTATTTTGAACTGTAATCATATGCTTGCACAGAAGAGAGGCAAAAACTAGCCATTACTCATAAACTGATCTGCTGATTTCTGGGGGGAGGGGGGAGATGAGAATAAATTCGTATGCTAAACTAATTCAGAATAATGAAAACCTAAAGATGTGGTTACACCTCAAGTAACATTCTATTTTTAATGTCTGCCACATACCACATAATATAGGCTGTTTCGAATACAAACTGTAAAGTGCCTGGATTCGAGTAGGATTAAACCAACCATTTCTTCTAAGATTGGGGATGATATAGCCATTCTACTCTCTATTCTTCCTTGGCCAGTAAAACTGTTTCTGGAGAACTTGAATATGCCCAAATGTCAGATTTTTGAGTCTTTGGTTATAAAGAAGCAGCAGAATTCAAGAAATTAATTTCTTTTGGATCACCTAAAAAAAAAAAATCATACCAAATGAAGATTCAATAGTGTGAACTAATTTTGCTAGGAAGAAAAAAAAAAAACAACAAAACTGCTGGTAGCAAGAGATTCCTGAGATTCTTATGAACAGACTGTTTAAATGAAGAGCACTTTAATCAGTAGAGGAATCCTCACGTTTCTAATGTCTTGCTGTGCATTCTGCAGGTTATAGTAGCAGCTGGTAGAGGTCATATATCTTTTGTGAGCATCCCAAAAAGGCTCACTGCCAGACTGTTAAATTATGAATAAGCAATGAACAAAAGAATGCAGATACGGTGGTGACAAGATAATCCAAGCAAATTTATCTATGACAAATTTCACAGGATTAACAAATTACATTTACACAGAACAATAAAAATGTGTAAAAAAAAATGATGAGCCTACTTTTCCTTACAGCATTAGGAAAACAAAAAAGTCACCAATTCACTGCCTATATGTAAATTTAACTCGATCTGAAGTAAGACATTTATAATATGTTCAAGATATCTTTGTTACATTTTTGCATCTTAGGTAGATATAATACAAATATGATAGATCTGATTTATATTTTATATATGTTATATCATAAACAGTATACATGTAGGCTTAACATATGTTTATATGATTTTACATAGGGTATATAGAATCTTGTGCAATTAAAAAAAAATCCATTCATATTGAATAGGATATATATGTTTTTCAGAAATAGATTCTGAGGAATAAATTATTTGGAATAAAGGAATAAAGTATTTATAATAAAATACTCCTTCAATCAATGCAATCCATATTAGTTACTAAAAATACCCTTATCCTTTGATCTCTCCATTTTCTAGGACGGGAAGAGACGTTCTGCAAAGAGTTTCAATCATTCCATCTGCCTCTACCAAAATGCTGCACTCTTCCTGAGTAAAGTGCTTCTGGATGAAGTTTAGAACTAGTATCCTTTTCCATAGTGTTACCAAGGTGGAAAGGAAAATTCATAGATTGGAGGGTAAGAGGGTGCTGATTTGAGCTATAGTCAAATAAAGATGACCCTTAATCCAATATTACATTTTTCTTTATAATAAAATTCTTATAAATCTTACCAATGAAAAAGCCCCCGTCTATCAGAAGTAATGGGATATAACTGAAATGACCGATGATTCCATAAAGTGGTCTTAAAATGCTATGTGGCACTACTTTCAAAAATATGTGATAAAGATTTAAGCTTTAATGTTATATATAACCTAGGTACCCGAGTCAGAGCCCTTTAACTCTGCATTAGCATACTGATGATAATAAAATACTGTAATCAGAAGTAATTTCTTTTAAGATGATCTGAAAGCTATTTTAAATTTTGTGGCTTATTTTTCACTTATACTTTCTATTGACTGCTGCTTTTTATCTTCAATATTTTTAGCAAAACATCTCTCTAAATGAGCCCTTTCCAACATTTTGTAAGGCAACCTATCCTTTATGTAAACAAGAGATTTTTCTGAATGTAAAAGTGAATATTTTATTAAAATACACACGCAAAACACTCAGTTCTTTCAAGCACAAATACTGAAGCACCCCTAATCTAGTCCTTTCTCTGTCTGGAATTCCTATAGAAAATAGCTTCAAATAAATATTAATCTACTGCAATCGATATTTTTTTTTTAAGCTATTTGGTTGACACTATAACATCCAAAAATGTAAAGATAAACGTGGCATGCTTGTCTAGTACCTCAAATCTAGCAGACATTCTACAATGAGCAGTAATGGTGTCAGATGTTACAAAGTTTCCCGAAGTACAGCTTTTGTCAAAGAACCGTTAACATGCCTGCCCAACCCCTAGGATGCCTGGCCTTAGAGAAATTAAAATGTTACCAAAGACTCTCCCTTCTTGAAGATGCCACAAGTATCTGTGTGTGTCCAGAGAGGAAGAGGGACTAAATAATGAGAACTTATCATTTATGCATTTATTGTGGTCCATTTTTAACAAGTTTTTCATTAAATGAGTTAATTAATATATGTAAAGCCCTTAGAATCATACCTGGCCCATATTGCTATATAAAGGCTTACTGTCATTATTATAATGCCACCTAACTTGGCAGGAGGCCAACTTGCATGAGTCCTTACATATTTCAAAAGACAAGATCTAGAAATACACTTAAGTACCAACCTGTGTTATTCAGAAAGTTTGTGAGGCTGTTTCCACCCACTTAGTGGCAAAACTCACAAAATAAGAATGCCTCAATGGTAAGCTTTAGAAAAACTACGGCACACTCTGAGGCATGGATAACAGGAGCAGAGGAGGTCCTGGGGTACTTCATGGTCTATGGCCTACAAGGTGTTTGCACGCAGCAAACTGATTCTTCTAAAAACCATTCCGGGGCACCTGGGTGGCTCAGTGAGTTAAACCTCTGTCTTCGGCTCAGGTCATGATCTCAGGGTCCTGGGATCAAGCCCCACATCAGGCTCTCTGCTCAGCAGGGAGCCTGCTTCCCCCCCAACCCCCGCCTGCCTCTCTACTTGCGAACTCTCTCTGTCATATAAACAAATAAATAAAATCTTAAAAAAAAAAAAATTCCTTAACAAATCTTCCCGGAGTACACAGAGCTATGGAACTTGCCCACAAAACAACGGGAATGTGAAAGACTAGAGGGAAAATCATTTAAACGTGAATGCTTCTAACTTCATGAACATTACATTTCTGAAGTTCTCCGAACATGGGATGAATGACCAAGAAACAGAGATCGAGGTCACTATCCATAGTGCATGTGGTCTACCCGCCACAAGAGCTCTATGGCATCCGCCCAGAAATCCCTGGTGCTGCGAAGTCCAAAAACGAAACACCTGCACACTGCTGTGAAAGGTAGGTTCCTACAGCGACAAACCCAAATTCAGTCCCTATCTCTACTACCTTCCTTGGGAAGATTAGAATCTATTTTCTTGACCAAAAAGGTCTTTAATACAGGACCCAAAACATGGCCCAGTAACCGTTGATCATTATCATGTGTGATCTCTTTTTATTTTCTGAATCCCTCCAGAGATTGTTTCTAAAAATCTTCTATAATTTCACTTACACTTATATGGCATCTTTTCTGTCTTTTCTCCAAGAACCACTAGTCATTATACTGTCATTAGTTATAATATTTTACAACCTGGATACCTACCTTTCCTCTCTCCTCCGCCCAGAACACTAAGCTGATCGAAGTCCAAAGAGATAGAGAGCCTTATATATATTACTCTGAATTCTGCACTTCCTCCTCTTGCAGTAAAAGGTGTTTCTGGCTCTCTACAGTATTTTGCATGTCCGGTATAAGGACAAGTCTATGGTCAGAACAACTACTCTTACAGAGTATTGTTAACTTCCATCTCTTGCACAAGTCACGACTGTCCATAGGAGAGGTTCAATAAATAAGGCTGAGTGAATGAACCAATCAATAATTATACTCAAAGGCCACAAGCACTAGGGATATGCGATTTTCATCTTGTGTCTCATGATTTTGTGCACAGGACTGCAAATACATTATGCTCTAATGTATACCAAAACATTATGCTCTAGAAATGTATACAGACAACAACTTCAAGTGCTGTTTAATCTTGTCATACCCTAGTCATTTCAAATACAGTAGTAATCACTTTACTCTTACCAAGCTATGTCCTGCTTATGCACTGTAGTATTACTAATATTACTGCAAATTATTCTAACTATGTAAGGTTCTATCAAACTTAATAGTGCAAACATCCTATTCACACTAATGGGGCCCAGAGCAGTAAAAATACCATTCAGTTACAGTTGGTTTATTACACTGCCCAATGAGGAAAAAGGGGGGGGGCACTATTTACTGTGAAAATACTAACATCATTAAATGCAAAGCAATGTAACTGAATTTTTCCATAAATTCTAGAAGTACAGATTTAAATATCAGTACACATAATAGTATAGATTAAAATATTTCAAGTTTCATATATGCCATGATGTGAAAATTTGGTAGCATTTAAATTGTAAATTAGTATTTAATCAACTAAATTTTTAACATACCAACTCTTTCGCTAACCTTTAACCCTATCTAGTGCAAACAATTAAGGAATGTCTGTAAAACACCTGAAGTTCGAATCTCTGCCTACACAATGCAAAATTTTTAAAAATTTAACCCAAATGATGAAATGTTACACTGTAGAAAAAGTGGCCATGCAAATATCATAGGAAGGGCCTGTTCCCCTCTCATGTGTGCTCAATTTTCTTTAAATTCAGGGAGCAGCATTCTGCAGACAAAAGAGATTCACAGGAATGCAGGAAAAATAAGAAAACAGAAACAGACTATCTAAGGTTTACATTGGGGTCATTATTAATAGTAAAGCACTTAAGAAAGTGCATATGGGAAAACATTACTAGGAGAGATTTAGAAATATTTGTGATATATCCCCCACAAATATGTCACAAAATATAAAGCTCTGCAGCTTTAAAGTAAGGAAATGAAAGCTACACTACCTAAATTGTCCCCCAAAAGTGCTGCTTTACAAAAGCACATATCTATACATCTTGTCATAGAAAACCTCACCACAGAGCAGAAGATCCTAGACATCAGGGCCCATTTCAAACAAATGCAATTTTAACATGTCACTGGATTCCATCCAGACTAAGATCTGGGACACAGTAAAAGTATTGAGGGGCTCATGGAAACTCTGGCATTCTCATAAAATAGCTCTATTGTAGGGGCAACTGTTGTATAGAATTTCAGGGGAAAATCAAACTTCGTATCACTAAAAATACCAAACCATTCCGATGTGTAGGTTGTATTTAAATCACAATGCAATTCTTACCAATCCATTGCTGAGATAGTAATTTCACATCACTTTTGGTCAAATAAAAGCCATATTTTTAAGACTCTGCAAAGACACAGGGACGGAAACTACTCATAATACCACTAGCAACTTTTTTTTTTTTTAACAAAAACATCAAGTAATACTGATATCAAGTTTGCTCCTTGTAACGAATCAAATCTAGTAACTGGCATATTACAGATTCAGAGTAGCTATTCGTCTCTCAAATCATAAACCAGAGATTGGGAATACGGAAAAGATGCTGTAATGTGGGAGGGTCCTACATAATAAAGGTCATTATAACTCCTGGCTCCAGAGCTATACGATCTAATATCCTCTCCTGTGGTTCTATGATATGCCCATGCATTACAGTTCTTGTTGACAGTCTGTTGCCTTGGAAATATTTCATTATTTCAGTTTTTCCATTTGTAGACCCTTGGCCTTGTGATATGAAGGCCATCCTATTTCATATTTTCGATTATCATTTAAGCAATCTTGTTGAGCTATTTATATATAAGCAAGTGTTAGACAACGCATATCATCATTTATCACTCTGTGTTTAAGCTTACAATGTAAAAAGAAATACCTTCTCCCAAAAAAGTCTCCACCACCACCTTCACTTTTTAAACCAAAAGCCCTGAATACTACCGGAATATGCTTTGCAAACCAGCATGGGCACATCACATGCTTGACACTTCTATCTGTCTACTTTTCTTGGTTATATATCCACATAGTGGAAAAACTCTGTGGTAGAGCTACATAATTTGCAGCCTATTGGAGTTTAAAGAAAAATCGAGCAAGTTTAAATACACAAGGTTTTCAGCTTATGCTCTCAGGCTCTCAGGCTCATTTTGTGTGTAAGAGTGAAAGAAATTTAAGCAATACTAAATAGTAACCAAAGACATACTGAAGAAGAAGTTTCTTTTTCCAAAACTCACTCTTTATTAGATAAAGATAAAATAAAATAAAGATCACTCTTTATTAGATAAACATTATTAGAAGGAAATGACTTTTGTACTGTATTACTAAACTCAGGTTAGATATTTTATAAATTAACAACAAGACCATTGGAAAAAATGTCCTTTTTTTCTATATAAGTTTGTGTTACTGCTGTATTTGAAAAGCAGTAAAGAGTAGTATCCATAAGGGCCTTTATGAAATCAGTGATTTGAAACTATTTTGTAAATAAATGGGAGGATACCACCTAAAGCATGTCCACGAAAGTGATCTTTTATAAACATATTAGTGTTCAACTGTTACAGGGAAATACTACTACAAACCAACAAGTACCAGACACAAAATCTACATAAAGGTGAAATGACTCTACTTAGCTAAAGCAAGTAACTATGAAAACCAACCCCCTCCTGACCAAACCATCTGACTTTCCATTTCTCATTACAAAACCAAATCAACTAACATGTGTAACGTTTACACTTAAAGTGCTAAGAGCATTTAAAGCCCCAATAACAAAGTGAACCCTCGGGGCATAAAACAACTGTTTGGATAACGGGCCAAGTTTGTGGTTATTACTGTTAAACATTTAGTTTATAACTCCTCTCCTCTCTATCGCTCCTTCTGCCCCCTACCTCGTTATTACTCCTCCCTCTCCCTACAGGTTAAACCTTCTCAGATCCAACCTTTAAAATGACAGCATCCAAGCTGAACAAGAAGCTGCTATTAAAGGGCATTAAATTAAATACAGTATATCCTCCTACAACTTCAATCAGAATTTCAGACCAAGTGTTATTTAGTTCAGCTCTCAAGTGGAGCAGAATAACAAATCGCGCACTTTGATTTACCTTCTTCGAATGCCAAATGGAGACAGGTGATAAAGAACGCGCTCATGCACAGGCTATGAAGTTTCCTCTAGAAATTAATTCTATCTTCAAGATTCCTATCTCAGAAAAATTCCCAAAATGGCACACAAATAGGCCTCTGCTAGAGAGATTACTGGGGCCATCCCAGTAAATACATTTAATACCAACAGAAGTGGGGAAGGAGGATGAGTGGAAAGGAGGAAGGAAATCAATTATAAACTTCTAATCTGAAAAAGTATGCATCACCATGTTAAATTTTTTAAAAATCATTATTAAAAGACCTGCACAATGCTCTGAAAATTTTTTTCTTATCTACAAGAGCAAAGTCCTTAATATGTGAATTCTTCATAAAACACTGAATATTCCATTTAGCTAGTATGAGTTGGCAGACAATGCTACACACATTCAACATCCTTAAAAACGGGATCATGTGGGATTTACTTTCAGGTATAGGATTTATAGAAATTATCCATAGTTTAGAATTAATCAATTATGTAGCTACCCAACAAAATTTTTCCCTTAATCTTGCCAATTCTGCTGTCCCTGTTGTGTGAAGGAAACAAGCAATAGTGCAACTGAAGCTTTCTAATGAGTAGCTTGTTTAAATACCTCTCTTCTTGATATAAGCTATAGGTTAAATGCAACGTTGTATCAAAAATAAAACCTCCTACGTAATAATAATTAAATCTTTGCAACTACTATGGACTTCCCTCATCTTTTTTTCTGAAGTTCACTTATACCTACGAGGAAAGTTGGGGAGGGGCCATGTATCTACAGCACTTGTTTTCCTCATGTAGCAATGGGTAACATTTCACATTTCATACTTCCTACTGAGCACTTCTTCTTCGAAGACAGAAAAAGGTACTTTGCACAAACCAATATGCTATATGCAATGAATGTCATTAACACTGCCAGTTAATAGCAAATAGGATTCCAAACAAAGTAGGCTGGGTGGACAGCAGGAGGGAAAACCACGTGGGGCGGGGGGGGGGGGTGCTTAGTTACTATGCAGTCTAACAATGCCATTCACGTAGGACGGTTAAGGATATTTTGAATACAAACTCCCTTTCCCTTTGGCTTTAGTTTAACTAACTTCAAACAGACATGCTCCGCTGAGCCCCTTGCCTGGATATGCAATTCTCACCAGGAACTTTTTTAAAACACAGATCCCCAAACAGTAACTAACGGGGCATAGACGTTCCAACTGTTGGCACATTTTGAATCTCGCTGTTTACTCGCTAATTTGGATTTGAGGGGTTTCTTCTTCCTTTCTCTTTTTCTTTCTTTTTTTTTTTGTTTTTTTTTGTTTTTGTTTTTGTTTTGGGGAGCGTGGAAGTGGAAAGGAGGGCAAGATGAGAGCAAAGCAGGAGACCCACAAGTTGCCAAGGCTAAGGGCGCGGGGAGACGGCGGCCGCGCGCCTCTCTCCTCCCGGCCCGGCCTAGCTGCTCCGCGCGGAGACAGCCCCTCCGCGACACATTCCGGGCCTGGCGCGAGCTCCGCTCCCCGCCCCCGGCCTCCTCCTCCTCCTCCTCCTCCTTCTCCTCCTCCTCCTCCTCTCCTCCTCCCCCTTCTCTCCTGCCTTCCCTCCCCCTCCCCAGCCTCATTCCTTCCTAGAGAGCAGCTGCCAAGGGACCTGCGGCGGCCCCGGGGATCCCCCGGCCCCCCACCCTCACTGCTGTTCCTCGTCACACAGCAGCCCCTTCTCTCTTTTTTGTTTGTTTCTCTCTTTTTTTTTTTTTTTTTCTTTTCTTTCTTTCTCTTTCTTTTTTTTTTTTTTTTTTTCTTTCTTTTTTTTTTTTTCTTTTTTTTTTTTTTTTTTTTTTTTTTGTCAGCGAGTCACTCCATTCGCCGAGCGGAGGAGGTGCGACTGCTCGGAGAGCCTGGCGCGGCCGCCGCCGCCACCGCCGGAGCCCGCTCGCTGCCGCAGTCGCCGCGGGCGGACAATGCGCGGGGGGACCGCGGGCGAGCGCTGAGCCGCAAGCCCGCAGACCAGGTCCCGGTGGGCTCACGGCCCAGGAGGCGGACTGCGGAGCGGGCCCCGCCACCTCGGCGGCGGCGGCGGAGGCGGCGGCGGCGGCGGCGGGAGCAGCCGCCCCGGCGGCAGGTTCAATAAACAGAAAAGTGTTACCGTTCTCGCCTGGAAGGATCCTGCTGAAAGCTGGGCTTGGTGGGCGCCATCTTCCTGCTATTTTTTTTCCTCTCTTACTTTTTGCCTCTCTCCCCCCCTCCCGGGGTGGGGGGCGTGGGGAGGGCGGGGGGTGTGCGTGTGCGTGGGGTGGCGGGAGTGAGTGCGGGCGTGCGCGGCGCTCAGCGGCGGCCCGGCGGGCGGCGGCCGTGGCCCTGGCCGTGGCGGCGGCGGCGGCGGCGGCGGCCGTGCTGCTGAGGCAGGGAGGCTACGGAAAAGTAGTGGGGCCCGAGCCTCGCCGGCAGCCGGCCGTCCCCTCGCGCCGCCGGTGCCTCTCGCCGCAGGTCGCCGCCTCCTCCGCCGCCTGCGCCTTCTCCTCCCCCTGCTCGCCCGGCGCCGCCGCCGTCCATGCGCCGCAGAGCCCCCGCGGCCCGGGCCGCTTCGGCTCCCGAGACATGCCCAGCGCGGAGACAGGCGACCGGCGGCGGCGGAGGCGGAGGAGGAGGAGGGGGAGGCGGCGGCGGCGGCGGGGGGGAGGCGGCCGCGCGGCCCCGCGGGCAGCCCGGCCCAGGGCCCCGCCGCCTCCGGGTTCTCACCCTCGAGCGCCGCCACACCCCCCACTGTGGCCCCCCACCGCCACCACCCCGAGCTGGCCTGGTGGCAGGTGGGACACACACCCTCTTGGCGGGGGGCGGTCGGGGCCTAGGCCAGGAGGGGCGGGGAGGGGGAAGACACGCAGGGGGTTCCCAGCTTGACCGCTGTGAAAGTATTTCTGGGCATTTTCCAGCTGCTTTGCTCCCGAGCGCTCTCTCGCACGCAGACACACCCCCCCTTCTCTCTCCCCGTCTCTCTCTCTCTCCTCTTCTCTCTCTCTCTCTCTCTCTCTCTCTCTCTCGTTGGGGGACTGGGAAGCTCGGCTGCCAGCGCAACAACGCCACTCAGTTGCAGTTTGGAACACTTCCCTTCTCAGGAGTATCGCAACCAGGGAGAGAGAGGAACTGGGAGGCCACGGGAGCGGCCGCAGACAGGACAGCGTCCCGGGAGCGCCTTCCGAGACAGTGGAAATAAACGCGGGTGGGAGCGCGCTGACCAAGCCCGCGAGCCCAGAGAACCCTGTGGGCGCAGCTGCTGCACCCGCACCTTAGGGCTCCGGCGCTCTCACCAACACTTCCCGAGCTGGAACATCTGCATTATTCACGTGCATACGTATCTGCAGACCCCGGGGTTCACAGGGGAATTCCCAGGGGTCTCTACGCGGTTAGGTACCAACGCCTGTCTCCACTAGGCTCCTGGTACCTGGGACCAGAGGACTGCGGACCTCTGGGATCAAGCTCTCTCGTTTCCCTCATGTTACAGCTCAGCGAGGCCTAGAGAAAGGGCCACTCACTGAAGGGCCAGTGCTGGAATTCCATTACCTGGGTAGACCCTGGTCAGAGCGCCCTCTCCACTAAACCACTCTGCCGGGTGTGGGCAGCTTTTCCGGCAGAGACTTGGATCAGTCATGTGTCTACCAGCAAAGCAGAAAGGACTCCCAACGCATTTCCACTTTGAACAAATGAAAAAGCTACACAGAAAACATCAGTCCTAGGCGAGGCTTTGCATTTCACTTCCCACTTCAGAAAAAATAGACCTGAAAAGGGGTCCCATTCGGTCCTACCGTTCCAGTAAAGTGGGGCTGAGAGTTGGAAACTTTGAGAACACAAGTCACAAGTGTTTTTCGTAGCAGAGGTGTTTAATCTGCGTGATGGTGTTTGAGTTCTCTTTGGAGTACACTCTACAGGTAGAAGATGAGAGTGATTGAAAAATGAACTGAAGTGGAGAGTACTGAATACAAGATATACATGGGCTGGCAGGGGGGAGGAAGAGTTGCTATTTGGAAGTTTTGGCTCCAGGACAGCCAGCCTAGGGCGTTTCTGCCCAAAGATGACAAATGAGAGGGGCTGTGTTCTCCCAACAGGCCACTCTTACTTGAAAAGCCCCCAACTCCTGTCACTTCCTCATCAGACTACCCAAAAGCACTTAATGCAAAAAGATATTTTGGTAAAATGATGTGTCACTATTCACTTTAGCAAACAAAGCCAGGTCTTGAAGTGCAAACTACGTCTGTCCCTCATAGCTTCTAAAGCCTCCCATGCTGGTGGCCTGGTGAAGTAGGGCCAGAGGACACAGGACTCAGGACTCAAACCCTCCCTTAAGCATTTGCCAATAATCGTCTTGCCTCACAAGGCTCACTCTCCTGTCCCCAAATTGAAAAAAATTAAAGGCAGTAACAGGTGTCATCATATCTGACTAATGAAACCAAAGAAAGCTCCATGTTTCAGGGCTGTAGCACCTTCTCTTCTGTCAATATGACTGAACGTAGAAAGAGAAGAAGGAAATAATATATCCCAAAGGCTAAAGTTTGGAGTTGATTCTTTTTAAAGCTTTCACCTTTAGAACCACAGAAGGATTCAGTCTTGACAAAGTGGCCCAAATTCAAGGATGAAGGGGGAAGTCATCAGTGGAGCTTTCAGTGTTGGAGGCACTGGAGGATTCCCCCCCCCCCCGGGGGGCTCCTGACTTATGGGGGAAATTGGCCCTAGGAAGATCTTTTTAGTGAACAATTCCAACACTCTGAGAGCAAATGTAAAGGCTGAAAATTCAGAACCACCTCTTATGCCCAATTTATATCTTATGGATTAGTTGGAAGTCTCTGAAATTGTCCAAAGGCCATCTGACATTTCTGACCCTTGACTCCCTACTCCACAGATCATACTATTGTAATTATAGCCTGCCCTTCCTAGCTAAAGCCTGCACTTCCTAGTAACCGCCAGATTATATTGTCATTTAAATGTTTTGTAAGTGACCAAAAAAAAAAAAAAAAAACTTTACCTGAATCATGAAAAGGAAAAAAAAAATCTAATTCTTTACTAATCCTTTATGTTTGAAAGATTCCCAGATCTTTTGTATTAAAGGTTCTTGTAATCACTGAAAATGAGACTAAAATAATTTAGATTAAAAAATCTCTTTGACCAGAAACAGCCTGTTTTTGAGTTATTTTCAAGTCTCCCTTTTTAAAACTTCCGACAGTACTCAAAGTATATAATGAAGTCTTCTACAGAATATTTGCAGTACTGGGCATCAACTTGGAAAACACTCGGTGTGTTATGCAAAATCTGCTCTGGTCGCTGGGCCATTGGTTAGAAAGCACAAAATATGGCAGTGATAGATTATCTTAACCTTTTCAGTTTAAACACTGTTGGTTCAAATCAAAGGTTCTCAAATCAATGAAGTTTGAAATACAAGGTAAAAATAGGAACTGTTATTTGAATTATGCATTGTGTATATTTTAAGTTAAATGCCATTGGCAAATCTCTCAGATATTTAATCGTGTGCAATCTGGGAAACACAAATATTTAATTTCACACTTTCGTGTGTTTTTTTCTTCCATCTCCTGTAAAACTGAGCCCCACAAATGGGAAGCTTACCTTTCATTACTACATTGTTAGTTTTTCTCAGCACATTTTTGTAGACTACAGTTTTTATAAAATCTTGGAAGATCACAACTTGTCCTTAAGGAAGAACTTTAGGGTTCTAGGGTTGTTGGTGGTAGTATCCCCCCTCCTTTCCTAACTGAATCAGAATATTTACTAATTCAATACCACAACTATATTTTATTAAAAATCTATAGATGTTTGGGAGAAATACAAACAAGTAATACTTCAAAACTTCCTTCTCACCCACCTAGCCTAACTTTGTAAAATTTGCTTCCTAACTCGCATCTCTGAATCTTACGCATTTGCATTATAATGCATTTAAGATGAATACTTAACAGCGCCGAGGAGACTCGGATTTCATGCTGTATTTCCCTGTAGTAACAGGTGACATGATAACACTATTATGTAGAATTCCAAGTCTACAGCTACACGTGAAAATCGTTCCTATTCTGTTTGGAAACAAATGATCAATCAGCCTCCAGTGATCAATTGCCCCCCAGGCTGCCCGTCAGCTCGGGTTCGCACCCGGCAGAGGCAGTGAGAAAATTCCGCGGAAGGGGACGGGGATCCCAAACTTTGCAAAAGCACCTTGTGCTGTGTCTAACACTTCGCTGCAACTCCTAGGCTACGCGGGGCTGGGGTGCTGGATTTGGGGCCAGGCAGAGGGCAAAGGATGATTTCATTTAGCCAGTACACTGGAGTGCCTTTCAATCCGAATTGTGAATTATTATTATTATTTTTTTCTTTCTCATCTGTAGAACGAGAAGCAAGCAAAGTGAGCCCTGACGATGTGCATGTGTGTTGTAACGCATAAAACAGGAGGCAAAGTGAGTCCCACCCCAGCACCCCGGGGCGGGGGCACTATCCCAGCCCAGGCGGGACTACTCACCGCTGCTGGTAGGAGGTGATGCCCTGGACGTTCTGCGGGGTGCCGTTGGCCGCGGCGCCGGCCCTCCCCATGCCCGCGCCGGCCGGCACGCCCGCGGCCGCCCCGCCGGCCGCCGCGGCCGTCACCTGCACGCTGAAATCCGGAAAGATTCGGATCATCGCCGCGGCTTCGGCCCCCGGGCGCGGCGGCTCTGGGCGAGAGCTGGCGGGGGCTGGGGTTTGGGCTCCGGCGGCGGCAGCAGCAGCAGGGCGAGCAGCGGCGGCGGCAGCAGCGGAGCCAGGCACTAGCCTGCAATCCCATTAGTGAGCCGCGGCCACTGTGCGCGGCGGAGAGGCGCTTTGATGTGCGCGCAGCGGGCTGGGGTGGGGGGGGGGGGCGCGAGCGCTAGGAGGAGGTGCGGGGGGCGTGCGAGGGACTTGCAAACAGCAAAACGTGTCAGGGTGGGGCCTTTTTCCCCTTTGGGGGGCGGTGGTGCTCCCCCCTCTTTCCAGGATGTTGCTCTCACTGGCTGCTCCGGCTGCGCGGCGCGAGCCCAGCTGAGAGAAGAAGGGGAGGGGTGGCGGAGGAAGGATGCACCGGGAGGGTTGGCGAGGACTTGGCCGGTGCAAGGGAATGACGGGCAGCTGAGGGTGCCTTTCTTTCCCGCCCCCCGCTACACACACACACACACACACACACACACACGCCGCGCACTTCCGACCCAAAGTGCAAGATTGAGGCGCGCGCTCTCCCCTCTTTTCTCTAGAGAAATAACCACCATCCAAGCAGGCTCGCGCCTCCCGCGGCTTCCAGCAACCTGGACTTGAGCCCGCGTGTGCAGGAATGGGGGCTCAGAGCTTCCCCTCCCAACCGGACCCCTCTCTGCCAGTCCTCTGCACACCAGGCAGTGCGGGGGTTGCCAACTGCAAGTTGGACTACTGGAGAACTTGATGCTTATCGAGAAGGGATGGTGTGCAAAGGAGAATGGGGGGAAGGGGGTCGGGCGGAGAAGCCGCTTTTGTGCAATGGAGAGTTTGTTCCCTTTATAAGAAGGGACTCTCCTCGCCCCTGGTGGGCGGGCAGGTTAGTCTTGGACAAACTTGTGAGCTGGGGACTGTAGGTCCATGTAGAGAGATCCGGCTTTGCCCCCGATGACCCATCTCCATACGCCCTTTTCAAACGTTGAAACGAATAAATTAGCAGCCACAACTGAGGCGAACTCTGCAAATTCCAACCACCAGGGAAACAAAAAGAGAAAACACGTGCATTTATTTCCTCGTGTCTCCCAGTTACTTCTCTGCATTGTTACATTGGTATTTCTTTAGGGGATGAGGAGGGATGCTTGTGATTTGGGCGCGCCTTTTTAATGACAACTTGCACTTCTTCTCGCCTTAGTAGCGGGTGGGGGTGGCGGGAGTGGATCGTCTCCCCCACCCCCTGCCCAGGACCCCCTGTTGCCCCACTTCCTCCCTCTTTCTTCCGGCTTGCGAGACAGGACCGGAGTTGCGGGGCACAGACGCAGCCCCGGAGCGACGCGAGGCTCGGTAGGGCTCCCCTCCTCTTGCACGCACCCACCCGCGACCCACTTCGCTGGTGCTGATGTGGGTTTCCCCAGCTCGTTCTCTCCTTTCCTCTCCCCGCGCGGCGAGGCCCGGGCACGGCAGCCGGGGGACGAGTGGCCGCCGCGCCCGCCGCACGAACCCAAGTTGGGCTCGGCGGAGCGTGGTGACCGCGGCCGCGGCCCTCGGCCAATAGCGCCTCGCCGGGCGAGACACCTGCTTAACCCTTTGAGCCTGGGGCGCAGCCCGCCGGCCGGGACCCAGAGGGCCAGGGCGGATTGGCCAGAAGTTGCCAAGGCCGTGAGCGGCGGAGACCGCCCAGACTAACGTTCCCGCACGAGGTCTAGGGGCCAGACGCCTGCCCTTGCCGCGGAGCTGGACGTCCCTTTCCACCCTCCTGCCTGTCGGGAAGCAGCCGAGCGGCACAAAGGCCGGTCCGCGCCGGGCTGCGTCCCGCGCCTGCCTAGGCAATGTCTGCACTCCCCTAACCCGAGTCAGTTTCCGGAGGAGCCTCCCGCGCCCGGCAGCCGCAGGGAGACGGAGGGAGGGAGCCCCAGCTCTCCCTGGCCGGGCCCACGGCGCAGCTGCGTTTCCATTTTCCTCTCAAAGAAAATGCTTTGGACGGCAGATAATACCAGGAGATATGAAACTGCTTCGTCCCCCACATGTTGCACGTAAAAAGAATCGTAATGAGCATCTGTGGCGTGTGCTAGGGATCCCAGGAGTGAGCTGAAGATCTAACCGAGGTCCTGACTCTTCCTTCCTGGGAAGAGGTCATGTTCTAGTTTAACGGCGTTTCATTCGGAGATACTTGCTTTTCAAAGCCTAAACTCAAGGTCTTAAAACGGGGTGAGGGATGGATGTTGAGAAAGTAGAGGGTCTGAGTGGATGGAAAGCCGCTGTGTAACGATCTGGTCACAGATATGGGTCCCTGTCCCACTCAGAGCACCTCAGCCAGGCGATATGGGTTGACTTGCATCTCGTTGCTCTTTCCTCCCCATCTCTCATCCTCAGGGCCGGATCTGAAGAGAGAGATCTTAAATACCATCCCTTGACTCTAAAGCTGGCTTTCCAGTTGAAAGAAATGGGAATTCCATGGCGATTCTAGAGAGGTCAGGAATGCTTTAGGGGTTTGGAGAAGTTCTCCAAGATCATAGGTCCAGGCAGTACTCCTTAGGTCAAGGCTGGTAGTACTACAGGCCAAAGGAAGCCAATTGAATGGCTGATGAATAAGGCTAAAAATGAACACAGATCCAGGCAGTGGCTTTCTATAAAATAGCGTTTGTCTGAATTATTGGCCCATTGTGGGGTGGTGCTATGCTTGCCACCTGATATCTAGGTCAGCCAGATGATAGAGGCTTCCAGCAAGCAGCTCCAGCTTCCATATGTGCTTTGACTCCAGGAGCATAATGCAATCTTCCAAGCTAGACCCGGGTGACCCAGAGGCAGTCCCAATGTACTGAATGATGCCAAAGAGGGAAAACCCTCTTTGGCCAAAAGATCAGAATTTTTAGAAAATTACTTTCCCTTTTGAAGTCTTTCTGCACAACTAACAGGGAGTTCTATCTGCAGACAATATCACAGTTCTTTGTGTGGATACACTTCTATGGATAGAAAAGACCAACGATTATATTTTACTGACTACTTATTTTACAGAAAAGTTGGTCTGGAAATATGTGGCCCTGCTTTGCTTACCTTCTGGAGGGCAAGTTTTTCTTGGAAGCTTAAACGGGGATAGAAGTTGTCCCAAGAGAAAAAAAATGTGTGAGCTCTGTTGCTAGACATTTAGACTAGATATGCTGAAGCTCACTTTCAATTATACTGTATATTATTGAAAGAGAGTTTAATGAGCACATTCAACTTCAAAGTTCCAAGCTGTCAACCCCATATTTAAGGAATTAATATAGCTCCTGCCCTCCAGAAACTTCCTTTTCTAAAATAGAAACACAAAGAATACTCAAAGAAGACTTCCACCATAGCTTACCTTAGAATGCTTATAAATGTGCATCAGTATTTTGTCCTTACATGTGTAATTCTGGAAGTTTGGTTTGCATGCATGAGAGACAAAGTCCTTATTGGATCTGCTTATCTGCATGTTCATTAAGGACCTTAAGCAAAATATAAGTTTATTCGCTCATTAGTAATTCATATTTCATTATTCTTTCAGTTAAAATCTTTACATGCTGGCAGCTGTTTTGAAATATTTTGAAAGTTGCTTTGGCACTCATCCAACAAAAAGGGCTCCAGTTAGCATTAACCTGTATACTTCCTCATCTTGTATTCTCCTCCTTATGAAAACCTACATATTAGTGTACATAGAGATCTAGAAAGAATTTTATGATGTTTTAACCCTCAATACATGCATATGACATATATACAGCTATCACAATTACATATTTACATCTTTATCCTTGTTGTCAGTGTACAACTATGCCTCTTGCTCCTATGATAAAAATATCTATTCTCTAGAAATTCATTTCCATATACTTAGAGGTAAATGGTTTGACTTTGAATTTTCACTATTGGCTGTCAGAAGCTACCAGTGACAGGTAGGAGAGACGAGCTGCAGAGTTTGATTGTATCTAATTTTTGCTTTTCTTTGGCCAGGTATTTAAGAGGAAAATAAAATAGTACATACAGATTGGGATAATATAAAGCAAAACAAAATAAACAGAATGGAAATACTATATGTAATGAATAAGGTAAGAGATGTTTTACTCTGAAAGGCTGAGTGTTTTATGAAAGTGATTAGGTTGCAACGAGAGATTTCTTTTTCTATTTAAAAAAAAAAATCCTCATGTGATAATTTACAACAATCTGTGGGATGAGTCTTCATTGTAGGAAGAGCCATGAGCTAAAATTAAGATCCCTCCATACTGTGGAAAGGAGATTTTACATTCTGTAGAGGGGTTAAATATTTGATTTGAGCAATTTTCCAACTTTGCTCCTCAATCCAAACTGAATTCAAGCTCTTACTGCTAAATTTGCCATACTATTAATATGCCCTCTAGTCCGTTCAAAAGGAAGACTATAATGTCAGGGGAGAAAAAAAGTAACATAAACTTAGCAATATATACTTTCTTGATATTCCAGAAGAGAAACTAAGGAATTAAGAGAGAATATCTAATAAATCATTATTTATAATATATGTATGTTCATATATAATCTATAAGGAGACTACTGAGGTTTTTCATATTGATACTACCTATATCAAGTACTGAATATCTCAGGCTATTATGCTAAACTAATTCTCAGAGGACTTTATAAATATATAGCTAGAAAGAGAAGAGATTTAGTTAAGAGAGGAAATCCTTTCACTATTTTTTTTAAATTCAGCAGCAGGCGGTAGGGGAGGAGGAATTGTTTTTTTAAAAAGAAAAAGTGGGAAAGGGTCTCAAATCCATATATTTTTTTTTTAGTTACAATATTCACACATCATGGTGCATATTATTCCAAAGCATCTGCCAATCACTTGGCTCTGACTAAAGCTAAATTTAGACTCTGCAAAATAATCAAATACTCTCAACATATACAAAAGCTTAATTTGTCTTTAGACAACAATCTTAAAATGTGCTTTTGCTTATTTTTTTATGATTGTGGATTTGACTTTGGAGTTGAAATATTTCTAATTTTTAGGAGACAATTTAAAATCTATCTGTGATCATAAAGGAATTACAGGTGTTGGTTCTGGTTGTTTTTTCCATTTCGGGCGGAATGATTAGAACTTGCGTGAAAACACCAAGTGGGAGTCCACGATTAATTGGCATAATTGTGCACCATAGTGCTACAGACCCAGGGACCTGTGTACCTTTGTATTTCAATGAAAACTTTACCTAGTGTCAACTGGAAATTTCATTGCTCTTTGACTTGGTTCCTCCAAGTAGGCATACTTATATAGCCAATGGAGTCTTCCCTGAATTGTGTGTCTGTGTGTGTGTGTGTGTGTGTGTGTGTAAATTTAAAAATTATTTATTCAGTGACTGGTTGTTTGAAGGAGTAATTAATTGTTTTGGATTAATTTTTTTCCTCAAGATGAAAACAACTACTCCAGATGAGTTTTTGCTTGAATTTTTCATTTTCTGCAGAATAGGACATTTTATAAACCTAATCACACAGCAAATCAAAGGAACGGCTTTATTATGCTCCATGCTGAGTCAACCATTCTATTCCTATTAAACTGTTATGTCTCTTCACATAGAGGAGTGATTCTCAAACTTCAGCATGCATCAGAATCTCAAGAGGGGCTTATTAAAACACAGATTTCTGGGTCTTTCCTTTATAAGATCTTATCCAATAAGGGGGGGGGTGCTAAAAATTTGTACTTCTGACAAATGCCTAGATGATATTGATGTAGTTGGTCTGTGCACCATATTTGAGAAGCATTTACCTGCAATGTTTATCATAGAAAGTTGAGATGGAAGCTCTGGATTCAGATCCTGAGGCTACACACTGATTGAGTGGTCAAGGGCAAGTTATTTAAACTCTTTTGTGTTCCACAACCTCACCCGTTATTAATTCAGCCCAGCAAAAATGCATGTGTCCTGTGTGGTGGGAACTCAGACATGGTTCCTTCTTAAGGGAACAAAAAGTTTATTAGCTGAGGTAAATAAATAAAGAAAGAAATTGCAACAAAGTATCTTAAGGGCAACAATAGATTTGTGTGAAAGGGACAAAAGTGGCATGGCAGGGTTAGGAGCTCAGCGGAATGAAAGAGGAATAAAACATTGTCAGGAGCTTGGGGTGAGAACCATGCACTCTAGATCTGAATACAGCTCTACCTTTTACATGCTGAGCGACTTCAGGCAATTTTTTTTATTGCTCCCAAGCCTCAATTCCTTCCTTTGGAAAGCTAGTGATATGGTTCTTAAAGGATTGTTATAGGGATTAATTGGCATAAAGTGTGTAAATACTTAGGACAGTATCTGACTTACGTTAATTACTCAATGAAAAGTGGTCATCAACATAAGAACAATCTCTAAATCATCTTCCAAGATCTCTTCCTTGGAGATGAGAAAGGTCCTGATAATTACCCAGGTAAGTCATGCAATATTTACATGTTCAATTTATGAATGCTGACAAGACTAAAGTGTTATTTATTTTAAACTCTAGGACAATATACTTGCAATTATGAGTGATTAATTTTTTAATCAAATTCAAGAAAGGTAATATAAAAATATTTCAAGTGTTCCCCAGAGTTTGGCACATTTTTGGTAAAACTTAATGTTCTGCTTTACACAAAGGACAGTAAAATTCTGGCATTAATCATGTGCAAGATATGCAAAGGCATAAAATGAAAGAGTTTCACTAGGTGTAAATACAATACTATTGAAGATTTATCTATTTATTTGAGAGAGAGACAGCTCATGCCAGCAAGGTAAGGATAAGGGGAGAGGGATAGGAGAGAACCTCATGAATCTCATGCAGGTTCCACGCTCGGCACAGAGCCCCACATGGGGCTGGATCCCTGGGATCATGACCTGAGCCAAAATGAAGAGTCAGAGGCTTAACCTACTAAACCACCCAGATGCCCCATCACATCATTTAAAAATTATTTTTAAAAAAGATAAACTCATTACATGTTAATGTAAATAACATTTTTGAATAAAAAAATTAACTGTTTCTTCCCTCCCTAAAAAAAAAGTGATACTGTTTTATATTTTTGTGTTTTTTTCAAATATCTAGCTTAGTATAAGACAGTCAGACTCCCATATCTCTTTTGCAATCAATCTGTTATAGTGTGTGGTTTTGGTTAACATATGTGAAGATAATTCAGTTCACACAGAGGTGTGTGATTACTCAAGAATTAATAATTGTGGATATTCTTCTTTGTTATTACACCAACACTCAATAAATAGTAATTTCTTAAAAGTTAGCTGTAATGAAGAACCTAGAATTTTATTAAGAAATGTTTTGTACTCTAATCATTGAAATCCATTGGACTACAAATTTTTTTGGTGCATGCATGACTTTGTGTCATCAAGCAGTAATAATTTTTTTTTTAAAGATTTTATTTATTTGACAGACAGAGATCACAAGCAGGCAGAGAGGCAGGCAGAGAACGAGGAGGAAGCAGGCTCCCTGCTGAGGAGAGAGCCCGATGCGGGGCTCGATCCCAGGACCCTGAGATCATGACCTGAGCAGAAGGCAGTGGCTTAACCCACTGAGCCACCCAGGTGCCCCAAGCAGTAATAATTTTTTAAACACTTTAGCTGTATTATACAAATCTTCTGAGTTTTAACACATTTCATTGCACAATATCAAACAATCACATTTATTAAGATCACTACCAAACTGATCAGGAAAGTCTTTACATACTGGAAAGTTGTCAAGCTCACAAAAGCAAATATAAGTTTCCTAAATACTAATTTTCACTCGAAATCTCAAATATTATTATTGGCAACCAAATACCATCAGTTGTACCTTCAAAGTGATAGATGGTGTTTTATTCATTTTTAAGAAAAAGTCTGCTAAATACCCACATCTGAATAACCATCATGTGTCAGTTATTCTTTCAAGGATAAATTGTGCTCCATGAAAAAAAAATGGCTAGTTCAGCTCGTAACTCAAGGAATGAATATATATATATATATATATATATATATATATATATATATATATAGCAGCAAAAGTGCTTTATGTGTACTTCCCATTTCATCAGATAGAATATTTTATTTTTCTTTAAAGATTTTATTTTTATTTTGACAGAGAGAGATCACAAGTAGAGAGAGAGAGGAAGGAGCAGGCTCCCTGCCTAGCAGAGAGCCCGATGCGGGACTCGATCCCAGGACCCTGAGATCATGACCGGAGCTGAAGGCAGAGGCTTAATCCACTAAGCCACCCAGGCAGCCCAGAAAGAATATTTTAAAGATATTTTAAAGATATGTGTTTAAGGGTCTAGACTGAATAAAGTTAATAACTCTAACTGCTTCATCAAGGGCATTCTTCAATGATACTGGCAGATCTTGCCTGTGAATGTGTAGCAGGAAGGAACATAATGACTACTAGGGCAGCCTGGTACTGTGGTCTTGATCCATCCTTACACAATTTTACTCATCATTGCTTTGCAACATCAATTCAGATGTCCACAGTAAAGAAAACAAATAACATCTTAGTATAATTGTAAAATAATATGACCTCATGAATACCCTGCAAAGGTCCTCAGCTTACCCTTAGAAGACAACCATTTTAATAGTGAGCAAGTCTCAAGTTGTTGTTATTATGACCGATAAATAAAAGGAAAAGTTTAAATGCTTCATTTGCTATATTTTTTTAAAGGGAGAAAATACACTCTATAATTATGTATTTCTTTCCTCTCAAATCATGGATGGATTATTATGAATATATTAGAATTTTGATTTTGAATAGAAATCAGAAATAGGTACTTTGTTTTCTTATACCGTCATCCAGGAAGTGGGCACTGTTTGGAACTAAGCAATTTAAATACTTAATGTTGAAGATCTGGGACCAGGAAGTTAATTTTCCCTCTATTCTCCAAAAAAAATTTTTTTTTAATTTTAAAAAAGGATGAGAAAACAAAAATCAGAATGATGCTCCAGAAGGATGGAAAGATGAAACATATAAGGAGCTAGATAAAGTTTCATAGAGAGAGATGTTTTCTATTATACAGAAACTAAAAAGGGCACTTGTGGATGTACTGAATTTCCCCTACTTGGCAAGTATTTTAGCAGAACAAGATGACCACCTTCTAAGTATTCAGATGAAGAAATTTTTCACTAGGGGTCTGTTGGAATCAATGTCCCTTAACTTCATAATTTTTATAGATATAATCTTTAATTATATTATCTCTATACCATAAGCAAAACATCATAACACTGCTTTCCAAGTGTTGTACAATCTTTCTAACATCGTTTCAATAGTCAATCACGAATATTTTATTTATTGTTTATCATTATTGTTTATCATTATTCAGAGTCTTGTTCAAAATGGAAAAACTGAGTCATTGTGAAAATCAGCTTTGCTATCTCAAGACCCCCAATCCAGAAAACAAAAGGAAAAAAATTGTAATTTAAGTATTTACAGTAATAATTTTGTTTAAGTACCGTGGACAGCTGCTCAAGATACAGACCAAGTAGGAGGAGGTAACTGAACCTTTTGAAGTTAAATCACTGCTTGTTATTAGTGATTCATAATCAAAGGCATATCTCAAAGAGATGATAAACTACTGAAGAATTAATCATTTAATATATAATTTAAAATAATCTTGTTCAAGAATTATATCTCCACTCTCAGATATATATATTTGATGAAAGTTCCAGAAGAAGCAGCTTCTTGCCTGACTTATTTACAGAGACATCCCAGTGTTTGTGCCTCAGGGGAATCAAGAAAGGATGTTATCAGAAATGTTATCTGTGTATTTCTGCCTGAAGCTGAAACACTTAAAACTCTGCTTTAATTTTACTTATTTTGACTGAGAAACCATCCCTCCTAAAAAGTGATTTGTGTGGTCAAAGCCAAAGATAACTATAGATTTGAGGAAGATTCATTACCAATTATATGAGGGGAAACATCTAAACCAATTGCTCAAATTTGAAAGTTTTGCCAATCTTATTTAATTTTATTTTGGAGAATGATAAAAGTATTTCCACTTGGAAATTGCCTTGTTGCCAAAGATCTTGGCTTATTATCATTTCCGCATCTTCAATTTTTCTTAAAAAAATTGAACATTATAGAAGTAAAATAAACTGTATATAAAATCACTTCAGCTTTGTATAACAAAAACCAAAGTTAATAATTGCTTATATCAGGTAGAAGTATTTCTCTCTCATGTAAACTTTTGGAAGTAGCTAGTCCAAGACAGATGGACCCAATTTGTCGTGCAGGGACCTGGGCTCCTTCCATCTTCTCTACCATGCCAGTGCTGTCCAAGATGATCAGTTATCACATCCACATTGCACGCAGAAGGATGGAAGTACCAGAGTTAAGAGAGAGAAGGGCATGGATCTTCCTCTTAAGAACATGCTTTAGAAGTGATACAAACTACCCTTACAACTCAGTTAGCAAAATTTACTCACATGGACAAAATGGCTGCAAGATAAATTGGGAAATGAAGTCTATATTATAAAGTTGATTAGACTTTATAAACTCAGATTAAAATCAAGAGTTTCATTACTATAGAAGAAGGAGACAATTCAACTCAGATATCTACTCGACTTTAGGAGACAAATCCAGAGAAGTAACTCTTCACTGAAGTTTATGAGGATTAGTTTCAAATAGTATCTAAAACCTAGTTATAACCACATTCTGAAGTATTCACAAAGGAAGCTGAAATGCATTCTGGCCATTGAAGCCAAAGAGAAAGGGATATAGGAATAAAATATGATGATATTTGTTTTCCTTTTTTAATGGGAAGATGACACATTTTTAAGAATTCCAGTATAATAAGAAATTTTGTATTGTGAGGTATAATTTTCATTTGCTCCATGGCTGAAAAAAACCCAGACACATGTGCAAATATTGCTTATTCAATAGTAATGTGATCATCTGCTGTTCTTTGACCCATATTCAGAATAGAGGAAGAGATATCAAGTATTGAAATGATCCCATCACTCTGTTGACACTTTGTAGGATTTAGAGGGAACAAGAACTCTAGGAAGCCTCACCCATATCTTTCATTGAGAGAAAGGCTGCAGGCCTTCAAGAGTTTGAGGATGGGAGAATCCACTTTGGGTGATCTCAGATATCCTTACCATCTGGTCCTGTACAAAGGCAAGATACGGCTATGGAATGACTTGCTCTCCCCACCCTTCCCTGCTAAGACTCTCTTACTTTCAACTCAAGCTTATTTTGAACTTTTCTCTAAATTCCAAATTTCTTTTTAATTGTTACCATTTGAAAGTTATAGAGAAACTCAGATAATTAAAAATGGTTTAGAAAGGTCCATATTCTGAAGTATATGCTAAGGATCAGGAGAGAAACAACTTGGGTGAGAGAACCTGGATGTTTAACATGGCCAAGGACTGAAGGGAAATGACTTAACCTCTCAGGGAAGAGTTTTTTTCATTCATTTCCTTTCATTGATGCATAAATTTATTTCAATACTCCTTGAGCACCTACTATATGCCACGTATTCTTTTAATAAGTGGGTCTACAGCAGGATATAAAACAAAGCTGCTGCTAATGGAGCTTTCATTATAGGTGACAGGAGATAGCAATAAACGAGTAACTGTAACAGCTGGAAAAGCCAACTTCATAGAGTTGTTGTAAGGATGAATTAAGGCAAACAATAAAGTGGTTAGCCCAGCTCCTGACATGCAAACGTACTTCTAGGTGGAAATTATTATTGATGATATCACATGGATTAGGGAATAGTATGAATCAAAAAATTCGAGTTTGCAGTCATAGTCTAAAATAACATGCCTCAGGGTGCCTCGGTGGCTTAGTTGGTTGGGTGTCTGTCTTCAGCCCCAGTGATGATCCCAGGGTCCTCAGATCGAGCCCCATATCTAGCTCCCTGCTCACCAGAAAGCCTGCTTATCCCTCTCTCTCTGCTACTCTCCTGTTTCTGCCTTCTCTCTCTGTGTCAAAAAAATAAATAAAATCTTTCTTCAAACAATTAAAAATAAATAAATATGTTTATTATTTTTTTTTTTGTTTACTTTGATGCCTAGTCTGCATCAAAGGTGTTATTCCTGGGGTGCTTGGGTGACGCAGTCAGAGGCAACCAACTCTCGATTTCAGCTCAAGTCACCATCCTAGGGGCCATGGATTCATCCCCAGCTCCGGCTCCCTGCTCAGTGGACAGTCTGCTGGAGATTCTCTCCCTCTCCCTCTGCCCCTCCCCACCACAGGCTTGTGCATGTTCTGTTTTTCTCTCTCAGATAAATAAATAAATAAATCTTTAGAAGGTGTTAGACCTATTATCTCATTTTTATTTGGTTAAAAAGATTTCTGCAACATCTAATGAAAAATAACCCCACATTAAAATATTTTGGACCCCTCCCTTCTTATTTCTCTGATTTGTCAGAGCAAAATGTATTTTTTAAAAAATACCCCCCTAAAACTGACGGCGTCGAAGTGGATAAAGAAATGAAAATGAAAAGTGAGTCTTTCTGATTATCTGCTGCTAGTAGGGCACTGTGTTTGGCCCTTGATACACACACTTCCTTTAACCCTTGGAACAATCCTACAGAGTACCTCTTATTAGCTCCAGGTTTCTAAATTCTAACAAACTCCGGTAAATATTTGAGACAACTAAAGAAAAATAAAGACAATGAAAATAGCTTATGGTTTTTAGTTGTCAGTTATTTTACAAATAATTGGCCACAAGTGTTTTTCCTGTAAGACACAAAGGAATGTAATGCCACCAATGAGACTGAGAAGATAAGTGACAATTTTTATATCTTACTAATTCATTGTCCTAAAATATATCAGGATTTTTCCTTTCCCTATTAAGTTCACTTAGTTATAATATAAAACAATTATAACACTTCAGTTCAACTAAGAATGCTCATAGAAATTCAAAGAGGTTTTTTTTCTATTGGATAATGTAATGATGGTAGAGATCCATAATTCTCTATGTGTGTTCCCAATCTTCATCATCATCATAGAAACTAGTTAGAAATTCAAATCCTTAAGCCCCACGTATTGAATAAAATCCTCTGAGAGTGGGGCCTGGGAAGCTGTGTTTTAACATGTCTTCCAGATTACTGTGATGTACCCTAAAGTCTAAAGATTACTATTGGTGACCACTAAACGACTTTAAAGATAATTAGGATTGTATTTTTTTTCCTGAGGCAAGAGCCTCTCCTCTTAACCTAAAAAATGTGTGTCCTTAGTTTCCTCCCATGAAAAGAGAAAGCAAAAAACAAGACAGTCCTTTACAGACTCCAAATTTCCATACATTTCCAAATATCACCAATTTGGGAGCTGCGCCAATAGTAAAACGGGAACTGTTTTGTGAAATATTTCAAAGGCAACCCAAGAACGATTCCCTTTCTAAATTCTTCTGCTTCCAAGAGAGAAAGGAATATATTGCAAAGACTTAAGATCCTGAAAGCGCAGAAGGGAAAACCCACAGAAAGAGAGAATACAGAGCCCTCCCAAATGTGCATTAGAGACCTCCTTTCCTACCTGGAGGGCCAGAAGGAGCAGGTCCTGTTCCATATGTAGGAGACCAGAGAGCGGGATTGGTTTGTTAAAGCTGTCACTGAGATTAGAGCTTCCCGAAGCTCCTGTCCTAACATCAAGTCAATTTCTTGCTAAACTCTTTCTCATTTTAAATGGGAAAAAGATTAGGCTGTTGAGTGCTTGGGGAAAAATATAAAACTGGCTCATAGGCAAGCTTTCTTTTTTAAAAGAAAAATTCTCTCAGCCTTCTGAACTCAAAGATAGCTTAATAAAAGTTACAGAAAAGTCTAAAACGAGTGGGAAAAAATGAGAGGGTAAGAAAAAGGAGACTAGATCCCTCTTAAAATAAGGATTCCTTCTCAGTATGGGGGGGGTCGGAAACTAGCTTGAATGAGGGGGTGGGAAACTAGCTTGAAAGTTCTTATAGTGGTATTTTTGAGACAGAGGAAGAAACTACAAAATAATTCAGAATAATATTTGGAGACTTAAACATCAGGATATGGTGAGAAACACAGGGCATGAGGATGCAGAGCAATGCTTAACAATCAAAGTAGCCCTTGTTCTCATGCATACACTTGCCCTTGTGTGGTATGGATGCCCTTCTCACCATCTATCTCATTAGCAACTCCTTGGGCAGAGACCTATTGCAAAATATAACAGAAAGGGAGCAAAGAAGACTAAATTGTATTTTCCTACAAATGTAACAGATAGTAAAGAAAGGGTTCCTGGAGCTGAAATTATTGCCCAGTCTGTTTATCACAGAGTTTTGGCTTTGCAATAGAGTTCTAGAGAATGAGGCTATGGTGAAAGTTACTGAAGCAAAGTTCCCAGATTCAGTGTCTCTGGGCACCGATAAACAAGTTCTGTGAACTGAACTGGAGGAAAGGCCAAATGATCTTGAAGCTGGTGGTCAACATAGACTTTAGCCAAAATCAGAATTTTGCCAATTTATTTCGTTAATTATTACTCACAGGGAATTCAATGCTAAGATGAAGATAGGAGTACAAGAGGTTTTAAGGGGTGTGTGGGATATAACACCCATGACAGATCAAGAGAGAAGAAGCAGGGTTTGGTAAGGAAAGCCCTTAGACCAGGAAGACAGAAATCTGAGGTCAGTGAAAGGAAAGTGGGGGGAGGGGGAAGATTGCTCAGGGAGAGTCTCAGACTGTGAAACATGGGGAGTTAGGTCATGTGTCAGGAACCCTGTGTTGGGCAGAAGTGGTCAGGCCCTGGTGTTCCCACATTGATTAGTCACCGAGGACCCACAGGGAAGAGTGTGGCCTTGGTTCAAAAGTTGTGCCATATTCCAAAGTCACTGCCAACAGAGTCTGTCAGCCATCTTCGTTCCTTGAAACTGAACAGCAAGTTCTTTCTTAATGGAGATCCAAGCATTACATTTCTATGGTGGCCCCAGGCCACAATATGGATCTCCAGGCCATATGTTTTTTATAGTCCTCCCCACCCCGTCCCCCAGACTCCTGTGGGTCTCTCTTCCTAACAGAAAGCTACCATCCTTTTTGCAACTGGTGTTCCTCATTGTCCTTCTGTACTCTTCATTTAAGTTGTCTTCAGTCATCCCTTCTCTGGTCTTGATGGTTTTTCAAAAGTGTATATTTCTCTGCTGCAGATAGGTTGGACTTTAGAACCCCAGGGTCCTGTGTCAAGATTCACCAAATGGGATTTGCCATAAACTCCACTGTATCTTTTCCACCACTGACATCTTCAGAATTAGGGAGCTGGCCTGATCAAACAGTCCAAGCAGGAGGGTGGCTTGCGCATGCGCTCTGGACCGGCTTTAGAGCCCTACCTCCTCATATCTGGGCTGAAGTGGTATTCCTAAGTATAGAATTTGTTGCCTCCAGAATCCGAAGAAACTTACCAGGCATTGTGCTTTTTTCTTTGCTATAAGATATACAGGAAGCAGTAATTTTTTCCCCCTCCTTTTAAGGGATGTCCTAACATGTCTCTGACTACTGAGTTTCTAAAATTGTAGTGATATGATGAGGTCCTATATCATCATGTGGTTTATTTCCTGTACTCTGAAGCACATGTGTCTTACCAAGACTTTTGGTATGCTAGCCGCCTCTTACTCTGCATCATATCCTCAATGCAATGGATAAATTGATATTCTGAAGGATACTGGATGGTCAAGATCTCTTAGGACTCTATTATGACATAATTTATATCACCCCAGGGCAAAATTGTGAATGGATATTGTTGTCCTGCCCATGTACACCAAGGTGAACTCTTTCTGTTCATCTTTTTTGATTAGGCTAGAAAGTAACAAACACATTTGCTAGATCAAAAACTGCATATCATGTCTTGAGGTTCTCACTAAGGTGAAATTCTATATTCCAACAGAGTACCCCTAAGAGTACCCAACCAAATCTCCTTCATACAGTCTTATGCTCTCATTCCCTTGGTCAAGCACCTTCAAAATCCAACCCCAGGGTACTTCCCCTGCTTCTGCTGGAGTACACTTACTGGTTTTTGTAGAAAATTTAAGATATAATTATTTTCTCTATTGTCAGGCTCAACACATCTCTAGCTGGACTATGCTAAGAGTTGGTCCCAGTCATCAGCAGGACAGCCAGAAGTGCAGGTGGCAGATTTTAGGGGAAACTCCACTCCCCACCCCTCCCACCACCGTCCCACCATTGGCTTGCTAGGAAGAAGACACTGCAGGGTCTTTCCACATGGAGAGACTTCTAGCTCTTGACAGGGATGGACCAGCCCCCACGCAGTCTCTGAAGTTTCAGAGGTTTGGAGGACCTAAATATTTAGAGAGATCTATTCTGATGCCCCACATCCTATGTCAGGCTTGCCAATCTTCCCAGCAAGTGCTCTGATCATGAGACTTACCTCTGCTGAGCAGCGAATCATCCGGAGTTCAGGGATTCTAACTCCAGAGTTATGGGAGTTTTGTTTGTTTTAGTTTTGTTTTGTTTGATTTTTACTTTTTCTGCTTTCCTCTTGCACAAAGTAGATGCTGATTGTGAGACTGCCAAAGAGGTCCCTGAGACTTCTTTCTTAGTTTTCAATTTGGTAATTGCCCTTAGCTTTTCCTTATTCTTCTCTAGTGTTTCAATTCAGCCTAATGACAGCAAGTGAAATGCACCGTTCTTATATGCATTACTCCCAACCCATTCCCTATGCCACATTTTTCAAAGTCCTGAATCACCGTTGCAATCAGGGTGTTGCCCTCCATTGCTGCATTGTCTCTGGTCACCCTTGTGAAGGTTTCAGTAAGGGAGTCACAACCTTGTGCCAAGGACTATGTGTGCCCTGCTTACCCCCCAAGGTGGGGGTCTCATTGCTATATAATCTATACTGAATAATCCAGGCCCAAACCCTATCTTCTCATTAGCTTGGGCCTTCCAGGAGGCAGATGCTGAGACCGAGGTAAGAATGGACCAGGTTCACTGCGAGAGCTCACACCTGTAATGGGGAAAAGGGGAGAAAGCAGGAGTGGACAGGGAAAGCTTTCAGATGAGAAGTGACCCAAATGGTGAAGCTGCATGAGGACACCTGTTACTCTTGTCTGTTTGGCATCCACTTCCCCTGTTCCACAAGCTGCACCCCGGTTTCTTTGGAGAACCATCATTCCCTGTTCGTGTGGAAATGCCCCACCATCCCCACTTTCACTCACCCCTAACACCCCAATAGAGGGCATGACTCAGACCTGGCCGGCCACTCAGGACTTCTGCAGCAAATAAAAGTTTTTGTTCCCCACCAGTGTAGCTTGCTGTGAAGATGAGGTGTTCTGGAGTTGGCAGAGAAGGCCTGAAGGAAGCCTGCCTAGAATGAGGCCAATCATGGGAACACAGAGCTGAGAAAAAAACACTTAGAAACTGGATTTTAAGGATACATTTGGAGCTCCTGGACCCCTCCAGACCTTGAGACCTAGATCTACTCCTGGACTTTTCAATTTTAGGGGTCAATCAAGTGTCTTTTTGGCTTTGGGCTGTTTGAGATGGATGTAGTCACTTTCAGCTTGAAGAGTCTTTAATACAGAAATGTTAGAGAAAGGACTACACAGAGGCGTAAGTCACCATCCTCCTTAGTATGGGCTCAAAAAGAGTCATTAAAGAGCACCTGGGTGGCTCAGTGGGTTAAGCCTCTGCCTTTGGCTCAGGTCATGATCTCAGGGTCCTGGGATCTCAGGTCCTGGGTCCCTGCATTAGGCTCTCTGCTCAGCATGGAGCCTGCTTCCCCCACATTAAGTGTTAGAATTAGAACAGAATTCACACAGCATCTAGTTCCAATCGATGCCTTCAAAAAGGAGAGGACATAAGTCGAGTGACTTATCTAAGGTCACAGAGCCACTGGGTGGCAAATCACATTTTTATTCTGTCTTCAGTTTCTAGGCCACAGCTCTGTTCACTGTAACACTCTGTCCCCTGAGAGACAGGAGATTACACAATGTAATTCATAGAACTCCCAGAAACAGAAAAAAAAATAATTTATAAACAATAGCAGTCAGCTAATGCTAATTTAGTATTTAATGCCAGTAATCCTGGATAATGTGGCTATTGAAGAGTAGTTACTAACGTGGGCTTCATACTATAATTTAGCATTACTTAAGTGAGAACAAAATCAAAATATGCACTTTGGAACAAAGTGTGAAAAATGTTTAATCCTTATTAATTTTTCTTTTTGTGACTTGCCTCAAAATGTTCCTTTTCTTTGTTCAGCATATTTTTATTCTTTAGAAATTCTGTATAAGATCTGGAATGTTGTGAGACGAAAAGCATTTTGGAAAATTAACATGAACTTTTTCTAGTGCATTGTTGTTTGCTTAATTATTGTAAACAACGCCAGGGAGACTTGGCCCGTTTGAGAGGGCCACTACCTTGTTGTTATAATGTATTCTTAGAGCAGCATTTTTAAAAATCAGCAATCTTAGGTTTTAAAGGTTAAATTAAAAGCTAAATTTTTGAGTGATGACTGTGTCCACATAAAATACCTTAAGGAAAAGGTGAAACATTTATACATTTATGAGTAATTGATTCTTTTATAATTTTTTATTTTCTAGAAAAGGGCTCATAAACTATCTGGGGATTTCTATTTCAGGGAAGATTTATTTGTAGGTTTTCATTTGTTTCACTTGGACATTAGATTATTTTAATTTAAAAATATATTTTGGGTTTTTTCATATGCCAGATTTTTTTTAATGTTTTCTGGGTTTTTCTAAAAGCAATGTTGTGATCAATCACATGCTGACTGTTACATAATTAGCTTAATGTATCAGTTTTACACACTGCAAAATGGAAACTGAGAGGAACAGACCAAAATTAAAGGAGGCAACAAAGAGAGTGTACTCCATTAAACGCACTCCACTTGGCAACTCTCTCGGCTTCTCTTTTTTCAAAGATAAATTTGATTTCAGGAAATTCATCTATAATATTCAATTTAAAGCCTCAAGTAGTCCCATGCAAATCCTTGGATTCAAGATGCCATAATTGCAAATAGATGCACTTAAATTGCACATAAAAGTGCCATCATTGCAAACATCTAGTTAAAAAAATATATTGATGACAGGAAAAGCAAAGAAATGAAACTGGAGCATATTAATAAGAAAGGAAGAAAGTTGTATCTCAGTATTCTGCCACTAAGAAAAACCTGACTTTCTTCTTGCCTCCTCATATTCAATAAATTCCTTTGTACACTCAAGAAATGCACACTGAGCATCTCTGTTCATCCAGCACAGGAACTGTGGAGGCAGACGGACCCAATCCTGATGGCCGAGGAGCTTAAGAAGCAGGAAAGCTAGGTGCAGGAGCAAATAGCTAGGCTGCCATGTGAGAAATGTTGCAGTAGAACCTTGTGATGGGGAAACAGAGATGAGAAGGGGAAAGTGACCTCGACCAATAGAAGGGAGGATAGGAAAAGACTTCATGGATGAGGAAATCAGTAGGAACTTAACTGGTGTAGAAGACTGCTCAGCAGTTTCTGGCAGATGAATGAGAGTATGAAGGTCTCATGCAGGCAGTGGAACATGGGCAGCGAGCCGGCAGGGTCTGGGGTGGGACGTGGAGGTGAAGGAGCAAAGCAAAATAAGCAACAGGTGTGCAAACAGGCAGGTGCCAGATATTAACAACCTTGAATGCCAAGCTATGCATCTCAATGTCATCTCGTTGTTCATGGAAAGTCATGGAAGATGTTTTTATTTTGTTATGTCAAGATTATGGCAGGATCTTATGATAATGAAAGATAAAGTCTGCAAGACTGCAGAGGACAGATTGGTGGGGAAAGAGACTGGAACCACAGACCTTCTTGGAAACCTGTTTAGATAGAAAGTGCTTTGGGAATAAACGCTTGGCCTGGGGGAATGCAGTGAAGTGGAGGAGACAGGAATGTAGCTTGGACAAGGGGTGAAGACCAGTGATGTTAACTAAGGTAGGAAACATGGAAGCTGAGGTGCCTATGGGTACGGGAGTGGATCTACCCAGTAGACCACTGGAATGTCAGCAGCTGAGTCTAGCTGCAGACCAACATTCATGGTACAGAAGGAAGGGAGATGGGCCACGGAAGACCACTTAAGCCTTTCACAGCTATAAACCACAGAAAGTTGTAGTTTTTATCATATTTGTCTGCTGAATGGCTATAAACACATAAGAAAACATTGTTGTATTCATACATCTCTCATTAAACAATAGATGCTCAAGAAAGCAGATGCCTTGACTCAGCCAAATAGCTGAGAGGTGGGAGAACCTAGAATCAAATCATGTCACCAGACAAAACCAAAAGAAATGTGATGTCCAAAGTAATTAATGTTTCCAACTGTCTGGGCCTTAACTTCTTCCTCTGCGAGAAACTTTTGGACAACATGGTCTCAAAAACCCTTTTGACTCTATAGTTTCATTATTATGTGCCACATTCATGAGCAAAACCTCATTCTGGTTTACCACAGCCGAGCTGAGTGAATCTGAGGAAATCACAAATCCACCGAAGCCCAGTGTTGTCATTAGTACAAATTGTTAGGAGGATTTGATGGTTGTGGCCGTGTGCTTTTACATTTAGCACAGTGGTCTTTAGGAAAATGCAAATTAAAACAGCATGAGGCCACTACACATTGTCTAGCGTGACTAAAATGTAAAGGACAGAAAAGACCAAGTGCCAGCCGCCATGTGGCTCAATTCTCAGTCACTGCTGGTGGGGCTGTAGACTGGTACAACCATGGGAGGGAACTAGCAGTGTCTCATCCACACAACATGTGTGCCCTGTGACCCAACGTCTCCTCCTTCAGGAAGTCCCCGACAGAAACACATCAACCTATTAACCAAAAGTCATATACAAATCATGTGCATGAACATTCTAGTATATGACTAAAACTAAGAGCAGACATGTATATACATAAATATACTTATATACATGCATGTATACATATATATACATATACATATATACATGTCTGCTCTTAGTTTTAGTTCCTAGACAAATGCTCCTAAAACCCTTATAATCTCCTAAATGAGAAGAGTCCTTGGATATCTCTTATAATACCTGGTTTTTGTTCTCAGACCCTGTTGCAGACTCCTGAAACCCTTGCAAATTCCTAAGTGATAAGAGCACAAGGGGCATCTCTAGTTCTAATGAAGCAGCTCTGGGTGGGCCCCTGGGTAGGTTTCTGAATAGGGTCCTGGTGACCAGAAATATCAAAGCCTTGATTAGAAGCTTGGAATTTTCAGTTCTGCCTCCCCCCAGCTTCTCCAGAGAGGAAAGAGGGGCTGAAGACAGTGAGTGACTGACAGACCTGCATGACAAAGCCTCCAAGAACTCCCCCAAGCGCAGGGTTTGGAGAGTTTCCAGGTTGGTGAAGACATCTACATACGAGGAGGGCAATGCACCCCAGCTCCATGGGGACTGAAGCTCCTGTACCTGAAACCTTCCCTGAGTTGGCCCTGAGCTAACTCTTCATCTGTATCCTTAGTTCTATTCTTTAATAAACTGGTAAATGTAAGTGCTTCCCTTGAGTTCTGTGAGCTGTCGTAGCAAATAATCAAATCCAATGGGGAGGAAGGAAGTCATTGGAACCTCTGATTTGTAGCCAAGTTGGACAGAAGTTGTGGGTAACCTGGGGATACAGTACTTGTGATTGGCACCTGAAGTGTGTGTGGTAGGGGCAGCTGGGGAGGAGGAGTGAGGGCAGAGGAAGGCTCATGAGACTGAGTCATTAACCTGTGGTGTCTGATGCTATCCCCAAGCAGATACTGTCAGAATCGAGTTAAATGGTAGGACATCCAGCTGGTGTCACAGAATTGCCTGGTGTGGGGAAAAATCCCACACGTATGGGGACCAGAAGTGAAGTGCTCTATGTGAAAGTAAAAGAGAAAGACACAGGAGGAGAACTGGAAGTTTTTCCAAAACAGAACCCCCAAACTAGAAATTACCCCCCAATTCATCAACAACAGAATGGATAAATAAATAAAAGTATATTCAAGACAGAAGGAAGATGAAAGAACAATTACGTACAACATGACTAAATCTGACCAGCAATGGTTGGGCAAAAGAAGTCAGACACAAAATAGTACATACAGAATGTTTCAATTTATAGAAAGTTCCAAAATAGGCAAAACTATTCCATGCTGTCAGAAGACAGGAAGGGGTTACCCCTTGAGGTGGAAGAATGAGTAGCTTTAGGAATGCTGATAATAGTCTGCTTCCGGATCTGAGTGCTGATTATATAAGAATAGTTTGTAAAAACTCATAGAGTTCTACACCTACTATTCTCGCATGTACCTTAGACCTCAACAAAAGTTTAAAAACTCTTCTCAGTATCTAACCATTATTAGCATTCTCTTTACTTAAATATTTACTTCTAGATAGACCTATGTTGATTTTATTGTAAATGATGTCTTCTAATTATTGTAATCTGGTAAAAGTATGTCTTATTGATTAGATTACCATGCTAAAAATAACAGAGTTTTATCAAATAAAACACTGAGGCAGAAAAACCAATACTTAAAATTAGATAATCTTTAAACTTAACACCATCAGAGGTTTAAAGACATGGAAACTAGGGAGAAAAGGGGTGGAAAAACTAACTTTCAAACACTGAAACAATATAGAAAAAAATCCAGGTTTTTTTATATTGAAAATTGTAGAGAAATGTAGCACATTTTCTTTCAGCTGTAGTTTGTATAAAATGAGAGAACTAAGATGGGAACAATTATTTGTCATACTTGAAAGAATGCTTATAATTTGTTAAGTAAATTAAAATTTGAAGATCAAATAGAACAGTACCTAAATCTTCTAATTCTCTAGCCCATTTTCTTTGTCCAAATTAAAATAAAAAGGGGTTTAGATTTGAAATCCCATATGACTTATTCCTTTATGCTACTTTCTATTTCAAACCATCTCTAGCTGAGGGGAACACTCCTCAAAAGATTTATTTTAAGTTTCTTGCAAGAGACAAACCGTTTAACTGCAATACATTGAAAAAGAGGAGACAATTAATGCTGACAGAGGGAGTCCCACAGTAGCCCACAGAGAGCGAAACCAACAAAAGATAAGAAATGCGGAAACCTACTCATCTGCCTCAAAGGGATTTTAATATAGTCCCTTTCTCTCAGCCATTGGTTCTCCTCTTGAATGTGTATCATGCATGTGTTGAAGGAAACTTCTCTTTCGCTGTCCTCAGATTCAGTGGCCAGAAGGGGTCAGGGCAGCAGGAGGGGAGGGGATATTTTTAGCAATTCGGTTTTATGGGGGCCCTAGACAGGGCTTCATATTTAAACGTGAAGAAACCCTTTGGCCAAGGCTTCTGACTGGTCTCTACTTCCTGAATTGGTGAGGACATTCCCATGCTACCCGTGCTCCCTCCCATACCCCTGCCTCTTCCCCTTCTTCCTTCTTATTCACCCCATGGCCAGAAGCCTTAAGAAGTATTTGCCTTTCCAGCCTTTATTTCACAAAAGCTTCATTGAAATAGGATTCTCAAAATAAAGACCACCACCAGCAGCTCCCCATCATTGTCTGACAGAAAAATACCAATTAAAAGAAGAAACAAGGGGTACCTGGGTGGCTCAGTGGGTTAAAGCCTCTACCTTCGGCTCAGGTCATGATCTCAGGGTCCTGGGATCGAGCCCCACATCGGGTTCTCTGCTCAGTGGGGAGCCTGCTTCCTCCTCTCTCTCTGCCTACTTGTGATTTCTGTCTGTCAAATAAATACATAAAGTCTTTAAAAAAAAGAAGAAGAAGAAACAAGGTTAATGTAAAAATTATAGCTTTTGGAAAAAACCACCACTAATTTTCAGTTTTAGAGGAAACTGGGGGATGCAAGCCTGGGCAACTGGGAAATTGCTGTGCGAAGGGAGAAAATGAACACCGGTTTTAGGCTGCAAGTCAAAAAATCATGAGTACCAAAAAGTGAAGCCCAAAGGGGGGAAAAAAAGGTCAAAAAAGAAGGTGACCGATATGCTGATTAAAACGATCTTAAAACAAGTTTCTTTTGAACATTAAATGGAAAAATCCGGAGTTTGGATTGCCAACTGTTTACGAAGCAAAGATTATTCAGAGGAACTACGTGACTCAATAACATCTTTCAGATTCTGCTGGGAAGATTGGTAGATAATATGAAATTTAAACTAACATTTGGACTTTGTCCATTTTGTGCTCAGTGAAGACATTTTTGGCATGCTATTTAAAATATTTTCATATCAGTTTATCATTCCAAAATACAGTGAAAACACACACATCTGCAGTTGTATTCTGTGGTCCAAAGGAGAAAAATGGAAAAGGCTAAGGCCATTTTACCTTATAAAGAAATAAATAACAATGCCCTGTATCCACGTTACACTTATTTTCACCCTTTAATACACATAAGGTACAATTTTAAGACATTCTTTGTAAAAACAACGTCATCGTGAAGACTTCAGTCGGTTGCTTAACCTCTGCTTTGCTTTAGCTTTCGAGGCTAAACCACAGAGACAACAGAACAACATATTTCCCTGGGTAATTGTAAGGCTCTCAACATGACTACGTACTGAAAACAACTCAGGATGGTGTATGCATATCGCACCAAAAATAAAGAGAAACAAACAAAATGCGAAAGTGAAAAAATACTTACTGTTTATTAAATCACCAGCCATCAAAACACTGGTAACTGCTAGAAACAAAAATACAAAGAATATGTGACAAAGACCATATGTGGCCTGCGAATCCTAAAATATTTACTTTCTGGCCCTTTACTAAAGTACTCAGCAATCCTTGCTCAAATAGACCATCTTAACTACAACAGACGACGTTTATTAAGTGTGAGTGAGTAATATATATGGAATGCCAGAAATATTTAGATTTTTCTCTGGGGTTCCATAGCATTTACTAAGATTAAAAATTGATTGTATAACCAAATTATAATTCCTTGTATAAATTCAAATGTCACCGAAATATTTATCAAAGAAACATTCTGAAGTGTGTCTGAGGCCAATAAATAGTTGAATCAGTATTTTGTTGTTGTTGTTGTTTTTGCTATTTTTTTAAGCCTATGAAAATGCTCACCAGGAGCTAGCATATGTGCAGAGACGGGTCAAGAGTATCATTGCCGAAGTGGGGGAGCCTGGGTGGTTCTGTTGGTAGGGCATCCAGGTCTTGATCTCAGGGTTGTGAGTTCAAGGTGTGAGTTAGGCATGAAGCCTTTTTAAATAAAGAAAAAAGGGGCACCTGCGTGGCTCTGTCAGTTGGGTGTTAACCTCCGGCAACTGAGCGCTGCTCTCTGCTCAGCAGGGAGCTTGCTTCTCTCTCCCCCTCTGTCTGCTGTTCTGCTTACTTGTGCTTTCTCTCTCTCTGTCAAATGAATAAAATTAAAAAAAAAAAATCAACCCTCTACTTAAAAAAAGAAAAAAAAAAAGATGAGTATTATTGTATTATTGCTAAATTGACCTCATTAAGGGCTGTGGTAGATGCACAACTCCAGGGGGCACCAGCCACACTGTATTCTATGAGTTATGTTTAGGGCTGGACTTGGACTTGTGAGCAAAAGACAATATGAATGAAGCCCCCTGAGTTGTACAACACAATGTCACTGACCCAAGTTCCTTTTTCAGTGTAATTTAAGTTGTTAAATAAGGAAAATAATTTCTACAATGTATTTCTGTGTTGATGGAATTTTTTTATAAACTTCATCTTGATAGCTTCCTGCGAAGAATGAGAAAGTTTAGCTACCAAAAGAATAATTTGGAAAGGTTAGTTATTCTTTCAGAAATATACCAGCTGGTTCTGGGTCTTTGCAGCATGACTAGTGGCCAACCATTGCACAGTCATCTGGTCCACCAGGAAAGCTCAGCTTAGTTTGAATCAGTGATCTAAAGAGAATGTAGAAGCTATGCTTGTGAAATTTGCTTATGACATAAAGTTGGGAGTCCTGAAGGATAATAGGCCTGGTTCCCAAATGAACAGTTTACCAAGGACTAGACCTAAGCAAAACAATCATAATAGAAATTGCTCTTTTGCACTAAGAAACTCTCTGAATCAGGACTCTTAATATCGACAGGCATAACTGATTTTTGAACTTAAATGTACTTTGGGTTCAAAAGGCTCAAGGAATTTCAAGAAGGCTGGGGTAAATATGGAGAACAATAGTTGTCCCTAAATATTTGAATTTTTTCCCTTTTTTGAAGTAAAAGAATATAAATTCAATACATGTTTTTGTTTCCCCCAGAGGTAAAAATGTAAAGCAGGATTTACCTCAGAAGTTAAAAAACAGAAGGGCTTATGGCTAGGTTTAACCAACAGATGTGTAATCTACTGCCCTTGTTCACAGTGTTTTTTCTAAAATTTTGAATTAGTTATCATGTTGAAAAGCCACAGATTTCACAGAACTATCGAGATTTTTGGTATCTCTTGAGTCATAAGACAACTTGGCAACATAAGGCCTTCACTCCCCTGGCAGTATTCTGCTGGAGCAGAGTAGAATCCTCCAGGTACCACAGACCCCACCATTCCCTACTGTGCCATAGTTGGCCTACTGCACTCATGTACATATAGAGATGTTTAAACTTGCATAGCTTCTGCAAAATAAAATGATGAAAAAATTCTTTAAAAACAGAATCTGTCCCCAAATGTAGTGGGCTACCTGAAGAGAAGTCAAGCTTCCTATCAAGAAAAGAAGCATTGTCAAAACAGATAGGCATGAATGTTACAGTGAGGATTCTTGTATGAGGCTGGAAGTTAGGCTAGACCAATATTTACTGAATGTCTTAAAGAGAGAGATTTATAGTATTATTTATTGAAATTATCTTTACTCTAATGACTCAAGCATCCACAGACATAAGATTTGTGAGTTAAATTCTTATTTTATCTCTGATTTGTATAAATTCCAAACAAATATTCATTTATTTTTAAAGATTTTATTTATTTTTATTTTAGAGAGAGAGAAAGGGAAAGAGAGAGAGAAAGAACATGGAATCTGGGGTGGGGAGGGAGGAGAGGGAGAAGGAGAGAACTGCAAGCAAATGTAAAGCAGGATTTACCTCCTGCTTTATTGTGGAACAGACTCCACACTGGGCATAGAGCCTGATGTGGGGCTTGATCCCATGACTCTGAGACCGTGACCCAAGCTGAAATCAAGCGTCAGATGCTTAACTGACTGAGCCACCCAGGTGCCCCCAAACAAATATTTACATTAAATTCCAAAATTATTGCTATCAACATCTACATAAAAGCCTTAAAACACAGTCAAAGTTTTATGTTTTCAAATTTTTATATTTTCGTATTTCAGTTTGAGTGTTTACGATGTGTGGACATAGGCTCTATTTCTATTTCATCATCAACATAGTTTTGGATCAAGATTTAGGCACTTAACTTAGTTGAAACTAAATCTCAGGGTGATCCCCATGGTCCAAGATTCCCAGGAAGCTAGGTCACTCACAACCAACATTCAGAAAAAACAAGAAGATGATCCTAATCCTAATTATACCAATTCATTCCAATCATGAATTTTCAAGAGCTGGTTTATACTGTTTGGTATTCAGGTGCCCATTCGTAGGTTCCTTTTCAAATGAAAAGCTCTGACTCATTGAAATGAAGTCAATGGTTATTTGTAGCAAGTACTTAATGAGCGGCCACCATTGTCAGGACAAAAGACGGATAAGATAAAGTCCTTGCTCCTAAGGATACTTTCTCTTGAAAGACAAGTCCAAAACAGAAGAAATAAATAAAAGATAATAAAAGTAAGGTACAACCAAATATACTACAGACTTCTTACACAATAGACATTTGAGGAAGGGAAAGATTAATCCACACTGATGTAATTTGTGGAGAATGAGTAGAGTGTGGATAGTCCAAAGGAGGGGAGAGATATTCTAAGTAACAGACACAGGATGTGCTAAGGAACATCCTCCCACATTAAAGAAAAGTTTGAGGCATGTGTGGGTATGTGAGAAGCTGGATTACAGAGGTCCCAAATACCACTCAAAGTTGAAACTATAAACATTCCATTAGTTATCAATGAAAGGGATTGTAGGAGGTAATGATCACAACAGCATCCTGAAGACCAGCCAGGAGACTAGTGCTCTGGATCAGGTGGGGTGTGAAGAGAACTCCTCTAGGAAGCACCGGGAAGGAAACCAATTTATTTCAAAATGTGGACGCATTGTATTTAGCCATGGTTTGGTGTAGCAGGATGGTGACAAATCAAAGAGAAATGCCATGGAAAATTTGGAGAACTTTGAGCATGCTGGTATGCTGACACAAATAGATTAGAGCCTGTTGCATTACTTTTGATAGTATTACCCCAAAGGGTAGAATTAGCCTACAGAGAGGTGGGCTAGTTTTTATTCAGAGACAGAACCAAAGAAAGAGATTAGCTAATGGTACAAATTTGGGGGTGGAAGTAAGTGAGGTTGAGAAGTGTTGGTCTTTATAACATCAGTCTCTCTCGCTCTTTTTTTGTTGACTCAGTGAAGTAGGAAGCAAGGCCATCTACCAAGAATGAGTAATAGGGCTAAGATAGAAGCATGGAGAATGTGGAAAAAGCATGTAAGGAACATACTCACCTAGAAATTCAAAATTAAACAAATAAAATAAGGTTGTTATTTAAGCAGAGACGAAAGAGCATGAATTTGTAGCTGAGATTAATATCATGGCTTTGGGATTTTTCTCTAGCGTCCTTTGATAAACCAAGGATATAGAACCAAGGAAGTGGAGAGTAGGTAAAAAAGAGTCCTAAGATTTTGAGGTGTATCTCATTTGTTATTGACATGACTATTGTTCATTTCAAGAAGTCAAGCCCAGGTGAGGGAGCAAAAAAAATAGGAGTTGCTTGGATATGGGGTGTGGAAAAAGGAAGTATTGAGGGGATAGGGAGAACAAAGTGATGAGCAGAAGGAATGATGAAGCAAGTAGATTATCTATCAAGAACAAACAAAATACCTGTGTTCAAGATGTACAGGGGTGGCAGGCCTAGGTGACAGTGTGGTCACAGGTGTGGCTGAGCCAAGGCTAGCTAAAGTCACGTGATGCCTAATGATGAGGAGCTTTGAGACCAGGAAATTGTAGGGTCATCGCCATTTGTACTGAAGCCATGGAAAATGGGGACAGACACGGGCGGTAGAGGAAGACCAGGCTTTAATGCCATTGACGAGGCTGAACAGCATCCTGGTGGCTGGAAGCTGAGGTGAGGGAAAGAGTAGTTTAGGGAGAAGTGATGGATTCCAGAAAATCAGTGACTGGGTAAGGTTAGAACAGTGCCCCAGGTGCAGCAATGTTTAAAGAAGTGGCTGCCCCTTAATTAGAACACTCCCTGTCCCTCTCTTCCTATCCCTTTGGCCATAGCTTAATTCAGAAATTGCTGTTAGCAATCACCTACTCACAGATATAAGCTGACAGCACCCCAGCTCAAGCACACAAGTCAGCCCTTACCTTCTACCCCAAGGCTTTTCTGACAATAAAACGTGGTTCTCGCTTATATGCAATCCAAAAATAGAGGGAGGTAACACCACTTAGGACAATATTTGTCCAACACTTAGCTGGCAGACACATGTTCGCTTCTTCCATCCATTGGGCGAACACTTCTGAGATGCTAACTGTAAGGCTTCTCAGAGGGTCCCATGTGGATTGCTCTCCTCTTGTCCACAGCAGGGATCAGTTTGAGAAGGCATCTTTATACTGGCTTTCCCCTCCTTTCTGGGGTCATCCATCTCAGGCCCCTGCCCTGTTTCCTCGGATTGCCTCTTAAAATATACCAATTTATGGCCCCGGGGTGGCTCAGTCGGTTAAGTGTCTTACTCTCAGTTTCAACTCAGATGGTGATCTCACACTTATGGGATTGAACCTTGCGACTGGCTCCGCACTGAGTCGGGAGTCTGCTTCAGAGTCTCTGCCCTCCTGCCCTCCCCCACTCACGTGTGCGTGCTCTCTCTGTCCCTCTAAAATAAATAAAATCTTTTTTAAAAATTAATTTAAAAAAATACCAACTCAGGGCAAGCCCTATGGCAGACCTGCTCTCTTGCAGGAATCTAGGACCCTCATCTGTGAGAAAAAGCCACTAAGTAACCAATAAGGAAGGTTTCATGGTCAAGTAAAAGTCAATTTTCAGTTAGGTTGAGGAAGAAGGGGCCCTGAAAGACATAAGAGAAGTTATTACAGAATATGTGTTTCAAAAGAATCTTCTGGGTGAATGGATGGGTGGCAGAATAGAGCAGGAACAGACCTGATAGAGACGAGAGCACGGAGGAGAAAAGAGGGAGGTGAAATATGAATCATATATGTTAAATAATTTCCTCCATGCTAGAAAAAAAATATGCTAATAACTGTGAAGGTCACGTTTTAGACAATCGTATTTATTGCTAGAGCTTTGCATTTGCCTTTATCTTCATTTGTTCCACCCTGGACAGAACATCAGACAGTCTAGCCTGCTGTATGTTTCTATTTCTTGCCAACATGCTGATGTCATCCTCTATCCTGCCCTTAAAGTCATTTCAATTCACATTCACGTCTTTTGTCTTTTTCTTGGTATCTACTTTACTATGGTTTCACTGAACTTGCTTTTCCCTAAGTAGGATGCATGGTCAATTCATCTAAGAGAAAATGTCAAGAAACAAGAAACAAACTAGATGTACACACAATGATACCGTGTAGTGATCACTGGGGAAGATCTTAAAACACATATGCGTATACAGTAACTTTAAAATATATGTATAAAAGCACCTAATTCTGACAGATCATAAGATTTCCAGAGAATTTTTTTTTTTGTAATACCACCAGAAACCTTGCCATATGCCCTGAATGTTTGAAATGTGAACCAATAAATCACAAAATATTTTGAGTCTCTTCTGAGCTGAAGTTTGTCATTTTTAGACATCTTGGGTTTAAAATTTTAGGTTATAAGAGGCGTTGCTCAGGAGTTAGAACAAACAGAGAAAAGACATCTGTTGTTACTTCCTGAACCTGCTGAGTCATAAGCCATGAAGACTCACCAGACCTGTACGTGACAGCAGTCCGGGGAGAAGGGCCGGCATGGTTGACATTGACCTGAACCTCAAATTGTCATTGCTTAGAAAGAGTTCACAAAGGAGACACATTTGTTTTGGAATCATAGAAAACTGAGATCAAAAGAGACCTTTCCGGCCATGGGCTCCCCATTTCCTGCCAGTCTTTTATGCCCTGTTCTGTGTGTGTGTGTGTGTGTGTGTACTATTCACCCTTACCTTAAAGTTCTTCACTGATGACCCTTTATGAAATTATTTCACAGTGTAATATTGTGGATAAAACTGCTTTATAGGCCTCTTGCCCACAACAATTCCAAATCTGGTCTTTCTAACGTTTTGCGTGTCCCATTCCCTCACATTGTCCTCTCGCCTGCCCACATTTACGCAGATCAGGACCCTCTCCCTCCCATCGTCCTGGCTTCATTTCTAACCACAGCTTGTAGACTTTGTCTTCTTTATTCGGGCTCTTTAAATTATTTCTGCTCTTTGTTTTTTAATTCCTCTGACTTTACCTCTCACCTCTCAATGATGGGGGAGTTTAAGCTGATTGTTTTTCTTACATATAATTCATCACCCCCTCATCAGAGTTAGTGATGGCAGTTTAGGTTATGGATTTAGAAGCACAATTCAAAAAAGCATAATCCTCACCATCCAAAAGACTCTAATCCACAGAAACAGTCTTATTAGGTACCCTCCTTCCCTTCTTGAGTAAGCTTTCAGAAAGCTACTTGGTCATAGCAGTGCTAATGACCGAGATTAAAATGTATTTATTAAGCATGCATTGGCAGGCTCTTGCTAAGCCCCATATAAAACAAATTAGTTTTAGGGCTCTGTCACTAGGAGGGTGAAATCTAAGATCATCCATATGTACAGCTAGTTGGAGACAAATGTATTTTACTAACATCTATTGATATGAACTGTGTTATATCATAGGCTTGGGCAGTTTTCCATAAATAAGACATTGATTTGTTTTGTTGTTGTGGAAGAGGGAATTACTGCTACCCTATGGCCACTCCACAGGGTTTAATTGGAGCTGATCTATGCCCTCCATCTCCCAACACACGCAAACATATGCTTACACACATTCACACATGCGCACATACACACACACACTCACTCACACACATTGGAGGTGGAAGACAACACCTGACTCTGGCCTGGCCATTCAGAGAATTCTGATTGTTTGCGGGATGAGACTATAATAAATTTCAGTCCAATGAGACTCAGTCCTGGGGCTTTGTCTTCTAGTGAAGTTGCTGAGATGATGGCATATAAGCATAGAACTATTGGTGGCCATCTTGCCAACTCTTACAAAGAATCTTCCTGAAGGAAGCAGCATAGTGGAAAACAAATCCAAAGGATGCAGTGAGAACTCATGTCTGGATGACATCCTTGGAAAGCCAACAGATGGTCAGATTTTTATGGAAGCCAGTTCTAATCCCATACTTTCCAGTTATGTGAGTTTGATTTGGGTTTCAGTCAGTTGCAACTGAGAGTCCTTACTCACGTTTGCAGCTGGTTAAATAACCAGTTTTTCTTTCTTTAGTAATCTCTATGCCCATTCTGGGGCTTGAACTCATGACCCCGCCAAGATCAAGAACTGGCATGCCCTATGGACTGAGCCAACCAGGTACCTCCTGACCAGACTTTTATCTTTTGCATTCCAGCACTTATTAAAGTAAGATCTACAGGCCATTTGCTTCAGAATCACATGGAATGCTTACAAAATGAGGATTCTTAAGACTCTATCCCAAACTTCTTAATCAAAACCTAGGAAAGGGGGCTTAGACAAACCTTATGTTTGTTAATCTGGGGATTTTACGCACATTCGATTTTGAAAAACACTACTAAAGTCCTAACGTTCGATTTTATCAGCACAGATCAACCCGTTTTTATCAAACTGGCTGGTGACTTCAGTCAAATAGCAATTCTTTTCAAATAATTGATCATCGGATTTTAAAATGTCAGCACTGATGTAGATAGAAAAAATAGTAAATACTTTAGGGCACGTGTGAAGAAACTGCCACAGGACTTACATGTTTAAGTAACTGCACAAGGTCCATAACCCATTTCACCTGTAATTTAAGGGCCTGTTAGAAGGAACAGATAAGATAGGAGGGGAAAACCAAGGAACTTTGCCTTAAAGAGATACAGGAATCTGGGCAGACCATGGCAGAGAAACAGCTGTTCAATGTCTCCATTCCATCAGATGTTGAATGAGCCTCACACCTCCCCAGTAGGGCACTCATTCCCCACACCTGGGTAACTCTTCATTTCCCAGACAGCATAAGTTCACTGGAATGTGGTTCATTTCTCAGGACCCCATGGATCCCTCTGCTTCTTTGCACCTTTTCTATTACACTAAAAGGTACACGTGTTTAGTTAGTTAAATTATTGGAGCAGACACCCTGAAACTTAAGAGATTCACTTCCAAATCAGTTTCAAAGGAGATGGAAGATGGAGAAAAAAATCAGTATGAATCTGTCAACTGGTGCATTGATAAACGTATTGTGGTGTACACTCAGCCAAAAACATGGAAAGAAACATTCATATACTTAGTGATGAATCTAAAAACATTAGGCTAAGTGAAATAATTAAAATATAAGTAGATTCATATTATATGACTCCTATACGAAATTCTAGAAAAGATGAAACCACAGTGAGAGAAAGTAGTCCGTGATTGCTTGGGCTGGGAATCAGAAGGCATGTACCACAATGATGCTCAAGAGAACTTTTGGGGGTCATGAAGTTGCTCTATGTCTTACCCGTGGTGGAGATTACATTAGTGTATATAATTACCAAGTTTAACAAGGTGTGTGCCTCCAATGAGTGAGCTGTATGCAAATACACCTCACTAAAGCTGTTACGAAAAAATGAACTTTACATGGAATGGGAATCAAGTTTATCAGGACAGGCAAAGTAGGCCCCAAAGACAGCCCTAGGGAGGCATGGGCTGAAGTCCAGGAAGACTGTCCATGGCCTGGAGAAGTAGTCAGATTCCAGCACAGGAACAGCCTTGCAGGTCTAATGGGGAGGGGAGGGAGTCTCTTATTCTCTTATTCTCTATTTCTCACTCACTCTTGTTTGTCACCTGCTGGATTCAGGGCTATAAGTGATCAAAGCCAGAGGAGGCTCATAGCTCTACCTAAACTTCATGGTGGGAGGAATGAAGTCTTTCGAATTAGCTCACTTGTAAGAGCATATCAGCCTGGAAGGTATGGGCCAAGAAGGTCTATAACAGATGAGAGTAACACACAGAGCCATCCCAGTGGTGTGCAGCGAAGAGATGTACTGTGAAGGAAAAGAACACTGCCTCGTCTGGGGAATATTCATCCTGAGACCAGCGACCTTCTTTTGCGGGATAGCCACCTTGGAATTATTTGAAAGATGTCCCCAGGTTATTTGCCCAAGACACAAGTTCTAAACAATTTACGAGTGAAAAACTAAAGGATACTAGTAAGCATCCTTTGAATTAGAAAGTTAACCTCTGGAGGGGATGGAAAAAAAGCTTTGTAAAAAAATAGGGAAATTGTTTCTAAAAAATTGAGGCCATTTAGCAAGTCAGGTTTGATTACAACCACCTTACCTCAGACCTTTTCCATTGAGAATGGAAGGCTTTTTTTTTTTTTTTTTTTTTTTTTCCCCAGAGTGCTTTCCCATAAATATCCCGTCTGCATGCAGAGGGAGCAAATGGGAACAATTGAATCCTGTCCATTTCATGGACCCCTTAAAAACAATAGGGTGCCCCCAATCAGTAGTGGTTTATGAGCCAAAGGACAGGTTTGGGCTGCCAAGTGGGTAACTTTCTATTTAAACCCTAATTTTCTCTTTTACTCATTTGCTGTCATAAAGCAAATGAAATTTGGCTTTTAAAAAAAGTGGTAACTCATGTAAAGAAACTATTAGAAGGATTATTAAAAATCCATAAATTACATTAAATTTATAAAAAGCTCTTAGTGCCAATAAATAAGTCATGTCCTTATCTCGACACATTCAAACTGGGCATCCATAAAAAAGCACAAGGAAATGAAAAGTTCAAATGGAAGAAGAATCACTAGATGAATTACTTCATCCTAAATGTTGCAATTGGCTCCTTTTACAGGAACAATTTTTTTTCCAGAGGTGATAAACGCAGAACCTCATCAATCTAGCTCTTTACCCTTGGCGGATACTTGTCTTTCTCTATGCATATACATATATATATATATATATATATATATATATATATATATATATTCCCCCCGCCACTCTTTGGCTCCAGGCACAAAACAGAGTATCTTTGTGATTCAGGATTTGTTTGAGGAGACTTCATCTGGAAAGAAGTCAAGCAGGGTCCTAGCAGGGGAGCTTTTATAGATTATGACCTGTAATCTCGTTAATACTCTGCAACACAAAGATCCCAATGTTGGGATACTCCTTCCTACTCCTTCCTTTGTATGTGGCCATGTGTCCTACCTCCCCACCCTCTTTGGAAAGCATCCCGGGGACTGAGAAGAACCGGGCTTCCATATGCTGGAGAAGAGGGAAGAGAACATGGCTAGCGGCATATATTCCAAATCTAGCTTAAGATAATCATCCACTAATAGGATTCACTTATTCTGCTATTATTGCTACAGGAATCCTTTTTTTTTTCTTTCTCAAGGATCCATGGTATCTTTGATGAAGATAGGGGTTTGGGCTGAAGGTAAAGCTCCGTTTGCACTCAAATATTTGGGCTAATCCTTCAAATTTTCCTTTTTTTTCCTGAAAGTTTACATAAAACCAATGTTTAACTTTACTATATCCATTTGGAGACCAGTAAATTTTAATTTGTCCTCTTTTTGGAGCCATCTGCTGAGAGTAAATTTTCATAGCATCTAAGTTCAACTGTGAATACGTTTTCTTGAAATACAAAGAACTTTCTACAAGTTACTAAACGAGTATCAGTCCTCTATCAGAAAATGAAAGGTTAAAGTTGATGTCTCAACTCAAATTTGATGCTTGTTAGATTGTATATATTACAAATGGATTTTTTTAAATGGCCGCTTAAAAGTCCTAAGGAATTTAGGAAAGATGTTTTGAAAATAATAACTGCTTGTGGGAAATGAAATAAACTCTGGTTTTGTGTAGGTCACTCTCTCAACACATCCACTTGCATACACATGGCTTTTGTCCATAGGAATTAGGCATCCTGATGGTGATTCCCCAAATCATAAATGCCTGACCAAAGAACAATCCACGTGCAGAAAGGTTAACAGAGAAAGCCAACCCCATCCTAGTTCCTACGGACGCCATCCCTTGGCTCCCCAGTCAGACGTTGGGAGGGCTTACTTAGAGGAATTTTTGTCTGACAAACACATGAGAAAAAATTCACGAGACCGCAGAAGTATCTCTCCACGTGTTCTTCGATGAAGTCATTGTCCCCAGACTCCGTTCCCTCTGACACTGATGCCGCCAGGACAGAAAGATGGATGAGAAGCTGGGGTGCCTGTTTCTGCTGGAATAACGTTAGGGATCCTGATTCACGCTGGGGTGAAGGTTTTGCAGGCCAGGTGCAGAGCCAGTCTGCGTTTTTAAAAATATTTCCAGAAGAAAAAAAAAATTCCAAATTTCAGTCAATTGACTTTTATATCAACTCTTAGAATCCCCTCATAAATTGGGAGCCTCTGGGATTAGTCATCCGAGGTCAATTATTTGCTATATTGGTTGAAAAACTGAAGTTAGGCTAAGTAGTTTCCTCAAAAGCTTCGGAGACCGAAATGACTAGAAATTGCCAGACAGGTCCACTCGACACATTACTCATCTCATCCAACCTGCATGTTGTTATTTTGTTCCTATGTAAACTGACATGTCAAAAAATGAGACAAAGCTTTGTCCCAAGTGAAATTTCCAGTGCAAACATTTTTTTAAAGTTCTTTTGGGCAGGCAAGAGAGTAGATTTTTAACTCTCCCTTTTTCCATGACTCAATGGAAAGGATCAAATCTAATCCAACCTTTACCATCCCACAGTGTTGAAATAAAACTCATTTTAAAAGCTGCATTTTGCATGTTTTTATGCCTAGTAAGGTAGAGAAGAAAAAGAAAAAGGAAAAAGGGAACTTTCAACCTGATACATGGCTGATTTAAGCCCTCGGGAAGTTTCTCTGTCCTATTTTCTCTATTTATTGACCCAGCTTCTCGATGCCTTTTTACAATGAGATTTTTTAAAAACAGGTTTATTTTAATCGGGAAGTGCAGAAAGAAATTTAAGATACAGTTAACACCGTTCCGGGTTAGAGCAAAGTGTTAATGCAAAATGAACATACGTTAGAGAACATGTAACCTTTCCCAGGATGAACTTCCCACATAAATCCTCTCCTTTCTCTGGAGGCTGCGAGACAAATACCTAGGCTGTCAAAATTGGAAAGCTTTGGATTCCGAGTAATAAGGGGCCTGGGGCAAAGGACATAATTTTTTTCATACCATTGTCCTCATTTATAAAATGAGAATAACAATACCTTCCTGTTCTACAACACTGTAGAAATGAAAAAAAAATTTTTTTTAATTCCAATTTTGTAAAGGTATACTCTCAAATCTCAGTCTTGAAATTCAAACCCCACTGGACAATTAGACTGCGACTTTTAAATGCCTGAGCAGGTGAGCTCTATTTCTTTTGCACATTCAGACCTTTACCTCCACCCCCCACTTTCAATCTACAAACTTGTTCAGTTCTAAAATTTCGAGTGTGATTGCAAGTTTATAATACCCTTCCACATGTATCATTTGATTTGATCCTCACGGCAGCCCTGTGAAGTAGATTGTGGTGTTTCTAGTGAGAAAACTCATGGGTGGAGAAGCTAACATCTTGCCTGAATCTCAGAAGCAGGAAGCAGCAGAGTTCCGCCCCGAACCTAGATCCATGGGTCAGATTATCAGGTAGCCCATGAAGGATCATGGTGGCTACCATATCTGGTTCCTCATCAGGGAGAGGGCCAAGTTATTTGTTTTTGTTTTTAAGATTTTATTTGTTTATTTGACAGAGAGATGGACAGAGCCAGAGAGCACAAGTGGAAGGAATGGCAGAGGGAGAGGACACAGACTCCCTACTGTGCAGGGAGCCTGTTGTGGGGCTCCATCCCAGGACTCTGGGATCATGACCTGAGCCAAAGGCAGATACCTAACTATCTGAGTCACTGAAGCACACCAACGTCCATGCTTTTCTTTTTCCCTCTTATTCTCAGAGCCCCCTTAAAGCCCACCAGATCACTGGGCTGAGGAATTCTCAGGATAGGATAGGATGGGATGTGTGTGTGTGCGTGCGTGCGTGTGTGTGTGTGTGTGTGTGTTTTTTTACACAAATAGAATGCAGATTCTATGAATGCAGCCACAGAATTTTATGCAGCTCAACTAAGAATGCTAATTGCCAGTCCTTTACCTTATTTGTTCCAAATATTGTTTTTTTTGTTTTTTTTTAACGATCAAATGGGGGATGGGAACAGGAGAGAATGAGCCAGAAAGAAATTCCAGTAATCACAGTGAATAACAGTCATAGGGGGAAAGTGACAGCTCAAGGCTTTACTGTTGTCATAAAAGTGGTACAGTTTTAGAGCTCTAAGATGAGCAAATCTCTGGGGTCTATGGCCACCATGGTTCTAATAGCACAAGAAAGCGTGAGTTGGTATAAACAATAACAAGATTTATGGGAGTGCAAACTGCTGACTATTGACTCTGATTTTGAAGAGAAGAGAAAAGAGAAAGTGAAACTAGACTGATTCTCGTTATGTCCCCCTTTACGGGACAGTGAGGAACTTGACTGATTCTAGTGGACATTAACAAAGAGAAGGAAAGCAACTGATTCAGATGCCTTAAGATTATAGCCAATAGAAATAAACTGGAAAAGACACAATAAAACAAAAGAAAAAGCTGTTGTGTGGCTATTGTGCACTTCAGTTTTCTTACCACGGAAAGGAACTGAGAGTGAGGCGGACGGGACTGTTGTGTACTCAGGGAAACAAAGACTCTGAAGTCGTACTTGGTGGAATGAAACTGCAATCTTAAAGTGGCTACCAGTGGAAAATAAAACTCAAATGTGCTTTTATTCATGGCTTGTCCTTCAGCTGATGAAATTTATCTGAAGAAGAAAACTCAGGTTTTGCCTCTTCTGCTTGGACTTAACTTGAACCCCATATTTATATGGGAGGAATCCCACCTCCCCTACCTTCTTCCCTTCTTTGTCAATAAAAAGGATCTTAAACCAAATTCTTCTTCTTCTTTTTTTTTTTTTTTCAGTTTAGTTTAAGGTATTAGAGTTACTTTTCTACCCTGGAAACTTCCCTTTTGGTTTGATGTCTACTACTGAGCTATCACGGTTTGGACTCATGGATTTACATGGACAACCTTACTAACTCAGGTAGATTTTTTCAGTAACAAAAGAGTGCTCCTTATTACATTTGCTTAGATGAGAATTACGTCTTCTTAAAAACCACAGGATTATAAAAACAAATATGTAAAAAAGGAGTGTCTGGCCACAGAAGGGAACTTAACCAAAGTGCCACTGACAGATCTTAATAAAAGAAAAATCAGGCTTAAACTAAAGAATTGAACACTTGAGTATAAGATCTTTTCTCATAATCTGGGAATTTTATGGCCTCCCTAAAGGAAAGAGTATGTGGTCTGTTAAATCTGATCATAAAATATCTCCTTGAGACCTTAAAATATAATGTGTCTCATGTTTAATCCATTCAGTATGGACCAAGTGCATACCTAAGATGTCAGCCCTCCAATTTCAAAACAGTCCTTCTGGTGTTATTGCCACAATCTACAGCCTTCAGAAAAGGATGGAAACTCTGAAGCTGAGGACACAATACAAATATTAAGATAGAAATATACTGTCAGCATATACTTATTAAATATATTCAAATATCCTATCTATACATTTACTTTTCTAGAAAAGGCTTGGAAGGATACAAATCAAAGTCTTAAGTGGTTATCTATGGAGACTGAGATCAGTAAGAGGCAGCTTTTACTTCTCATTTTGTCCATTACCATTACTGTATTTGATTTTTTTTCAAGGAGAATTTATTGGTGAAATTTAGCAATTAAAAATAAAGTCAATACAGCCTCTTTTCTAAAGTATGTGTAACGGGAGAGGAGACATTTTAAAAATATCGGGTAGACTCAGTTTCAGTGCACAGTTAATACCAGTTTTGGGGGTGATCTTGAGGCTACGACAGAAATCATGATGTCAGAGGGTTATTTTTATATTTACCAGAGCAGCTCTGTACATCCACTAATTCAACCTAATTTTTTATTGCCCTTGAGATGCATTTAAAATCAAGCAGTCAGCAATTATTTCTACTTCGGGGGAATAAATGATTATTCCAGGTAAGCAACTGATCCATTAGCAAGCATTCATCCCAACAAAAGAACAGTTGAGATTACTAATTCTGGGTTGTATGTTACAAATACATACTCTGATGGCTTGGAATCGGGAGTTCATAATCAAAAAGTAGAATAACAGCAAGATTTTAGCTTTTGAGCGAGGTCATTGACGATCCTGTGCTACTTAGAAGGTTAGAATGCTCTGGGCGTAGATCATGCAGCCTCAAACTGAACAAAGCCTGTGGCTCAACAGACATGTTTTTTGTGAGAGTGGAGATCTGTAGCCAGACTGCAGTTAGGTTTATTTGCAAATATTTTATAAAAATATGTTGTAGAAACAAGGGACCTGGTGCTGAGGTACTCAGGTGAGGGAAGAGGAAGGGGGAGGGTAAAGAGAAAAGTGTGGGGATGGGGGTGGGTGGGTGTTTAGAGTTCTTCCAACCCATTTTCTAAATCGAATCACTTATGAAAGTTGAAGAAGTAGAAGACCAGGTTCACAAAAAGCCAGAAACTGCAGATTCGTAGTAGAGACAGTCTCTCTCAAGCAACTGAACAAGGAGAAAAAGGGCAAGAAAGAGACACTTCATAAAGCCAGGCCTAAACTAATGCTTTTTGCCCTACACCTTCACATTTACACTTAACCCAAAAAGATTAAAATATCATAATAATTCTGAGATTCCTGGCTCTCAAGATTTCCATTATGACACATCAATAAAGCAAGGCAAGGTGACTGAGAAAGAACGGCCGGCTTTCATTTCCTGCTCATTTGAAGGTCACTTTTGGAGATAAAGATTATATTTTTGCAGAACCAGAGGATACACGAACATTTCTAGAAACTTGTAACATCAGATGTTCTGAACGAGCGAAGGAAAATGAATGATCCTATTAAGATACTTCTGACCATAAATCAGAGGTGTTAAGCTCTGACTGGCTAACTTCAGCTTCCCATTTGACTCATTTGAAAATGGGACTGATGTGAATATAGATTGAGGGAAGATGCTGGGGACCATTAGAGGTGGCTCATAAGCTAGTACTCGCCGGCCTCAGATTGAAATACAGGGTGCCTAGCACCTGGAGACAAATATTTGCATCGTTTCATTGTTAAGTGACTGTACAAGTAGCAGAAAAATGGGTGTCGCGCTTGTAATACAAAAGAAGAGCTCGTGTTAAAACTCACGGGCTCCCCGGGAAGAGCGGTGAGCAATTTATTAATGTCGAAGCCCTGGGGAAGGCATTCGCGTTTTCACGCTGACCCTTCTGCCATGTTCAAAAGCATGTTTCTCCCCTTGCGCCACTGTTACCACTGCCCCCCCCCACCTCCCCGGTGTTCTTAGTGGAATTTTGCTAATTGCTAATGAGCAAGGCTTCTGCAAGACCGCCTGGCCCCACCCTCTGCCATTTCTTCTGAGTTCTTAGTTTCCTGGGACTTCCCCCCCGCCCCGAGAGCACGGTGACCGTCTGCCCCTCGCTCATCCGCAAGCGAACAAGCTTTCTGAGCCTCAGTTTTCCCATCTGCAAAATGAAACGAAAATCATCCTTACCCCAGAGGGTTGTTTCAAAGCACAGAACTGCGTTTGTTCATGTGAGTGAGATACGCTGGTCCTCACCAGGAGGCCGACAGGTGTCGGCTTCCAACGACTACAAAGTTGCCAACCCGGTAAAGACAAACGCCTTGACGGAAAAGAGAGAAAATTCCATCTACCTTTGTCTTCCCAGGGCCGCGGTGTCTGGCACACGGAAGGCACTCGGTAATGTTTGCTTACAAACTGCGTACAATGTCCTTTATACATGCAATTCGGGCAACCGTTGCGACGGTCACGGTCAGCCCGGGCAGGGGCTGGGGGCGGTGGGGAGGGTCATCAGAGCAGCTTAAGAAATGCCATCAGCAAATACCCTTGGTTGAGGCGGGCGATCCGGGGTTCGGGGAGAGCCTCTGACCGCCTCCCTCTGAACAGGGTGTGGCCGCCGGCCACGTGCCACTCGTCAACACGACACACAGAGCAGAACATTAGAAACAGCTGCTTGAGGACTTTGCAAATAGCACTTCTCTTTAAAGGTCAGAGAGTCGCGTATATATATATACTCGTATCTGCAAAGCATAGAACAGAGATACCCGGCCATAATCTTTAAAAGAAATAAAATTAGTATCTGATATTTTCTAATGTAACTACCATAGACGTTATGATTAGAGGGATTCAAATAGGAAAGCACTCATAAGGCTAACGATTAAAAAAAAGAAGAAGAAATCACCTTAAGAACTAAATGATGACTCAACCTACACATTATAATTTTGTCATCTAGGCGGTTTCTTAAACTTGGAGTTCTTGGGAAATAGAAATATTTTTCATACTTGGAGTTCAAGTGATAAATCACAGTCTTTTAATACTAACACATTTTAAAGAAAGGAGAAAAAGACATTCGAGTAAAATTCTACAGGTTTTTTATAAAGACTTTTTTGGACCAGTATATAAAATTCTAAAAGAAATACTTCAAATTAAGCAAGGACTTCTCTGAAAACCCATGGTTCATCTGAACTGAGATTTTTTTTTTTTTTGAGTAAACAAAAGATCAAAACATTGTGTTATAGAATCCAGAAACTCTTCCCATCTCCTAAAAAATTTCCGGAGAGGATACTCTAACTTTGTTTTGACATGTTTTTGGTGTTTGTAGGGATGACTTTTGCACCTAGGTAAAAATATTGTAGTTTGTAATGCTTTGGAAGTTCTTTCTTTCTTCATTCAGTGACAAGCCAAGGTTTTCTTTTTCTACAATACTGTTTTCTTTATTCAAGTTGGAAAATTAAATTTAAATAATTAAAATATCAAATATTCATAGATGTTATTTGGTATAAATGTTAAAATCACAAGTATTTGAACACTAAGCTTGTTAGTTTACCATCTGTGAAAGTGTTTTCAAGGCCTTTCAAACTTCATTTAAAAAAAGAGTATTCTGTCTTGTCTTTATCATATACTATGTACTTGATTTTATGCTCTAAGCGTAATGTTCCCAGGTTCCCACATTCATCCACCCTTTCATTTGTTTAGGAATGTTTGTGTGTTTATTTAGAAATTCTACAAATTATTGTTGTTTCCTACAAAGTCCTAAGCTCTAGATACAATTTTCTAATATGGGAAATAGACATTAATTTTTTTTCTAAATATTTTATTTATTTATTTGACAGATAGAGATCACAAGTAGGCAGAGAGGCAGACAGAGAGAGAGGAGGAAGCATGCTACCCGCTGAGCAGAGAGCCTGATGCAGGGCTCGATCCCAGGACCCTGAGATCATGACCTGAGCCGAAGGCAGAGGCTTTAACCCACTGAGCCACCCAGGTGTCCCGACATTAATTTTTTAAAAAAATCACACAAGAGAGTGATTGCAAACTATGACAAGTGATCTAAAGAAGATGCATGAAACAAGAGACCTTTGTTTGGTTGTGCAGGAAACACTTCTCTAAGATGGGTAGACTGAGGCATGACAATTACTGGTCATTTACAACAGAAAAAGCTAGAAGTGAATGCCAGTTGATTGTCCTAGTCTGAAAAATTGAGAAGAATCATTCTACTTTGCAAGTAGGAAAAAAGGACTTCATAACTGAAGACTTTGAAGCAAGAGTTCTTAAACCTGACTATACCTGGGGAGCTTTAAAAAAAAGTACCAGGGCCTGGGCAGCATTTCTAGGACTCAGCTATCATCATTCTGGGATGGGATTGACTTTTATTTTTCTGGGTTTTTTTTTTGTTTGTTTGTTTGTTTTTAAGTTCCCAAGAGCATTCTAATGCGTAGTAAAACTCAAAACTACTGCCTTAGAGTTAGGGGGAGCACGACTGGAGAAAAAGCCTTGGGTCAGACCATGTTAAGAACTTTTGTATGCCTTGTTAAGGCTTTTGGTCTTTCTACTGAGAGCAGTGGTAAGCCTGTGCATGATCCTGTAACAAGTGGCTATGCCAGTGTAATGGTGGCCAATACAACCGATGGCTCTAATAATAGCAAATTATCAGCTTTATGACCTGGATACACTCATTTGAAAATGGGACTGATTTACCCATAAATTTTTGCTCATTTAGTCATTTTGTTCTCCCTATGGAAAAACAGTGTATTGAGTAATTCATTTGTGTTTTTCCCTCTTGTATTTCTTTCTCCCTCACCACTTCTATAGGGTGACCTCCCTTGTCTCAGAAAAGAATTTGAGGTCAATGCTCTTATTCTTTTGCACACATTTCTTACCATTGAAGAGATAGATTATTTTAGCAGCCCTAGAGTGGAAGCGAAGAGATGCTGTGCCCGCAAGGATCGGTGTCAGCGGGGACCAGAGGATGTGGAAGACCTCACATGAGAGTGGAATGAGGTCACAGGTGGTGATTTAGGAGGTGCCCGGCTGAGGACCTGGGGGTGCTGAAGAATCAGAGAGCATACCTGCCCCCCGTCTCCAAGAGTCAGTGTTCATGAACCTCATATATCCCACCATCCATGCAGGATCTGGGCTTAAGGTTGAGTTTAATTTAATTTAAAGAAAGTGAAGATGTGTGCCTTTGGAAGATATTACAATTATGGTTACCGCTTCCCGATCTCTCTATTACATTGGTCCATACACAGTAAGCACATGTGTGTGGTAGTCATCATGCTAGAGGCTAGGAAAAGAGCAGTATGCAGACTAGTCCCTGGCTAGAGCTTCCAGCATAGTGATGAAAACAGACTAGGTCTACAATCAGTCATTCTGTAAAGAGAAGCTCTGGGGAGAAATCTGCAGCGATGGCGAATGTGCGGGGAGATCAGTGATATGGAGTGGTCAAAGATGGCCGCACAAGGAGGGTATCCGAGCTGAGGGAGCCAGAAGGGTCCAGAAAAGAGGGCAATGGAAGGAATTGGGAGTTGAAAGCATCGTGCCAGCCAAGCTGGCTGTTTGTTAAGAAGCACAGAGGAGGACAACATGAGGTGCCCTTTTAGAAGTTTAGAGTCAGATCATGTAGGGTCCGAGGTAGGGAACCTGAGTTTGGGCAATGGGAAGATGTTGAATATCATCGAACAGGCTGATAGCTTAATACTCTTCACCGAGGGCACCCTCAGTGCCGAGACAACGGGGCCTTGAAGGGGGAACCTATCTCCATGTCCATCCGAAGAATATTTCCATCATCTTGAGAAAATTCCCTGATGTCCATTCTCAACCCCATCAGAGGCAATGGCTGTTGTAGATACTTATCACTGTGAATTAGTTTTGGTTAATCTTAAACTTCACATAAAGGGAATCATGAGATCTATTCTCTTTTTTTCCTGACCTCTCCCACTAAACATAATGTATTTGAGTTTTACCCATGAGGTGTGTGTGAGCAGTTCATTTCTTTTTAATACATATTATTCTATTGTATTTGTATACTACAACTGGTTTTTCTGTCTTCCTGTTGAACATTAGGTGGTGTTCAGAGTTGGCTATTACGAATAAAGTTGATATAAACAACTCTTTTTTTGTGAACAAATGTATTTATTTATCTTGGGCAAAGACCTAGAGGTAGAAATACTGGGTCAAGAGGTAGGCATACATTTAAGAAATTGTAGAACATTGTACATTTTCATCCGTTGGGTATGAGAATTCTAGTTGTTCCAACCCCTTTACCAGTATTTGGCATCATCAGACCCTTCCATAAGTCACAGTGGTCATGAATGGCATCTCTCAGTAGTTTCAATTTGCATTTTCCTGATGCCTAATAAACATTTGCATGTGCTTATTTGTCATTTGTATATCTTCTCTTGTGAAGCATCTATTGAAGTCTTTTGTGCCACCACCCCCTCTTTTCGAAATTAGATCGGTTGTTTTCTTATTTTTGAGTCTTCAGAGTTCTTATGCATTCTGGATATAATTCTTTTATCAAATATATATTGCAAATATATTCTCCCGGTCTATGACTTACCTTTAATTTTCTTAACTACCTTTTGAAGAGCAAAGGTTTTTAATTGTGATGAAGTTCCATTTTTTCCATGAGAGTTCCTGCTCATCATGTCTTATTGCAGAGATCTCTGCAGAAGCCATGGCCACTAATATTTTTCTCTTATGTCTTCTTGTAGAAGTTCTATTGTTAGCACTTATATTTTCTCCTCCTTCCTCCTCTTTCCTCCTCCTCCTCCTCCTCCTTTCCTTCTTCTTCTTCTTCTTTGGATTTTATTTAAATTCAAGTTAGTTCACATATAGTGTATTATTTGTTTCAGGGGTAGAATTTAGTGATTAATCAGTTGCATAGAACACCCGGTGATCATCACATCACAGGCCCTCCTTAATGCCCACCAGCCAATTACCCTATTCCTCCACTCACCTCTCCTTCAGCAACCCTCACTTTCTTTCTTACAATTAAGTCTCTTATTGTTGCCTCCCTTTGTTTTTATCTTATTTTATTTCTCTTTCCCTTCTTCTATATCCATATGCTTTGTGTCTTAAATTCCACATATGAGTGAAATCATATGATACTTGCCTTTCTCTGACCAATTTATTTCGCTTAACATTATACACTCTACCTCCATCGACATCATTGCAAATGGCAAAGTTTCGTTCTCTTTGATGCCTGAGTAATTGCGTCTATGATACATTTCAAGAAAAGATTCGTTTTGTTTCTTTTCTTTTTTTGAAGCAGTTACAGGCCCACTCAGATTTTAGGGAACAGCAGAGACCCCACCTTCCATTAGGATAATTCTATTTACCACCATGTGTGTATGGCTGTGTGACATATTTGTGAACCAAGCGCCTGAACTGAAATGTCTGTTGCATGCCTGAATATTTCAAGCTGATGGTTGCACTTCACATTATAAGTTAAAAAGTATGTAACTTGAAAAAAAGTATATAACTTGAAATTTAGACAGGAAGCAAATTAAGACATCCAACTCTGCAAAGAGCAAACTTTCCCATAGAAGCGTATGAAGAAACTTTTATAAAATTCCAAAACAAGGTCTTTTATCTTAAAAGAGGTAACATAATAAAGGATATGAAAAGACAAGGAGAATATAAAATTTGTCTATTTCTATTTTTTAAATTTTATTTATTTATTTTAGAGGGAGAGAGAGAGAGAGCAGGGAGGAGGGACAGACAGAAAGGGAGCAAGAAACCCAAGCAGACTCTGAGCTAAGCACGGAGCGATGCAGGGCTCCGCTCATGACCCAGAGATCACAACCTGAACTGAAAGCCAGAGTCAGTTGCTTAACCGAATGAACCACCCCGGTGCTCCCAAATTTATCTATTTCTTTATCAAATAGTTATTGAGTATGTACCATGTACTGTGCTGAGCTGAACTTGGGCATTGAGAAAGTTCACTGCTAACATTCCTTGCCCTCAATGACTTTACATCTAGTGCAAACAAACAACGCCCTTTAGGACAACGATTGTCATACGCCAGCATTAAGACTTCTACAGATGACTTAGGGGAGATACCATGTAGTTCCCTCTAGTTTGCTAGGATGAGTGTCAGCCTGCTACAGGAGCCAGCAAGAGCCTCTGTGTTCTAGGCAAGAGAAGGAATGTGCAAGACAGAAAATTAGAAAGTTTTGAGATGGTGTGGTGTGTTTGGAGGAGAAAGGGAGCTCTTGCTGTGTAAAGTCTGCTGTATGCATCTTTTCTAGGCAACAGGGGTAAGAGAGCCAACGCTTTCTGACAGACTCTGTTGTTCTTTGGTTTGGCACTTCATCCTGAGGACATCAAGGAACCTATTTCCATTCCCTTATCCCCATAGTTAAGGATCAGAAGGAATCAGACATCCTGCAATTATTCTGGAATGTGGAATTATTCCAGCATTTCTTTTAACCAGTTTACAGAATATTGGTGGCTAAATGTTGGGGTTAAAAAAATACTTTCCAAGGAGAGTATCAAATCTACATTTATTATTGTTCATGCTGCCATTCTTCATATGCACACAGAAACTCTAGAGAAATTCTAGAGAAGTTGCTGAAATTACATAATAGTGACAGTTGGATAGTTAAACACTGCTTTAGTCCAGTTAGGGGAATGTAAGTCTCTGTCTTAAGGGTGAGGAGGAACCTGAAACCTCAAAATATGGTTTTTCTTTACCATCTGCTAAGTCTATTTGAGAGAGCATATAAATCAAATTTGTATATATTTGTAAATGGACGCTAGTAAATTTTGAAGAATTAGCGTTTGAGTTCTATTTATCGAGAAATGGCCAGATAAATAAATTGTGCTGGAGGTAAGCACAAAAGAACATGGAGCTTTCAGGAAACATTTTTATACATGAAGGAAAGGCTGTGATGAAGATATTAGTCTCAGCAAATAATCCTAAATTCATAAGGGAGACCTAAATATATTTACTCAGTGTTTTCTTTGAAGAAGCAACAACTTTAATTTGATCCAGATTTGACGAATATTTTTCTTCTTATCAGCATAAATAAATAAATATATACATAAATAACGACAATCTGAGTTTCTCTTTAGGCAACTTCCATTTCTGGAGTTCAGGCTGCAGAGTTCTCTGAGAGAAGCTTCTCTCTCTGCGGGGCGCATTCATCACTGTCATCTTGCGCGGTCATCACTTACAGTTGCAGAAAAGTTTCTGAAATATTCCCTTTTTTCTTGCGCAGGCCATATGAACAACACCGAAAGCATTTTCCACTGTGAGATGGATATTGTGGCAATGAAAATAATACGGCCCCGCGAAATACCTGAGGGACTCTCAAGAGATGCCACCCAAAGACATTCATGTCCACATGCCAGTCAGAAAGGAGAGAAGAGGCAGTTTCCAGGAAGACATCCGTGGCCTGTTGGGCAGCTGAACCTGTCAAGTTTGGCATGAAAGTGGCCTCCCTCCCTCTCCATGTTTTGTTTATCGAGGATTGTTCTTTTGTTGTCACGGAATTACATTTCCATAGCTTCATTTTACCGAGTTCTGGGGGACGCCATCTTGCTTAGGTGGACCAGTTGGTGGTTAGAGGAGAAAACTTCTCCTGCCTCGTTAAGATATCCAGGGGGCACTGGTTTTCTAGCACCCCTCCCCCACACCCAAGTAGCTTCAAGCAATCCAGAGATTAAAAAATTTCAAAGCAACCAAAATTTCAGAAAGTTCAGATTAGCTGCTACAAATTAGTATGTTTAGATGCATAAAGTTGTTTTGTTTTTTGGCAGACTGTGCTGGAGATTGCCTGTGACTGGATATATCCTATATGGTATTAGATTCAGAGTTATTGCCACTGGGCACCATGCCAATATTGGATCTTTTTTCATTCCTAGTTAACTATTCTGTATGCAAGAAGTCTAACAAGCACTACACACAACAATCGCCGTATTGTTAGGAAGTCTAGCACCTGAGCATAACCAGGCTCCTCAGGTGTCCGTGTTCCTGTTACGAACTCCAGATTATTCATAATGAAAAACTCCAGGGGGAAAACAGGAAGAAGAGGCTTCATTTCTATTTTCTTTATTTCCTATTTTAAGTTCTTGGCGAGATATGGGCATTACAAGGAAAAGAATGCTGAGAATTACAACTATGAGGCTCCCTGATTAAAATCTAAGAAGCGTGTTCTTGGGCAGGTGGTCAGGGACAGGTGAGACCGATATGATGGTAGCATGGGTTCCCTGGAGGGCAAGAATAAGAATGAGTAAGGAAATATTTCCTGATGCTTACTTCAAAGACTGTTCAGCAATTTGTTTCAGGTGTCAAGCGATTCATGCCCAAGGTAGGTGGATGGATATACAAGCTTTGAACAGATTGACTTAGCCTGCTTTTAGTGCATACGGCTCATTTGTACAGTTCATCAATCAGGCACTAAATGATGGATAGAACAGTTGATAGTGGGTTGGTTCTAATAGATCCTCAAAATCCTTCATTGCCAGCCTCTGAGATGATCTTTGCCTCCTGGTATTCATGCCTTTATGTAGTATCTTCCCACATTGAAGCATGGCTGGTCTATGTGGCCTGTAGAAGATGGATGACAGGGGTGACTTCCTAGGCTAGGTCATAGAGGACAGTGAAGTTTCCACCCTGTTCTCTTAGATCTTTCTCTCTGGACAAAGCCCATGATAATGTCTTGAAGACACAAAGGGGCCCTAAGGAGAGCTCCACTCGAGGACGAGTTGGTCTAAGAGCCAGCACGAGCTTGTCAGCCATGTGAGCCCCCTTGGAAGTGGATCCTCCAAGATCGGTCTAACCTTCAGATGACTAGTGCCCCAGCCATTATCTGAATTAACCTCATGGGACACCCTGATCCAGAACTGCCTAGCTGAACAAGTCCAGAACTCCTGATTCACAGAAACAAAAAATCAAATTGCATTGTTTTAAGGCATTAGGCTTTGTAATAAATTGTTACAGCGCAGTGGATAGCTAACATTGAACTTCATCTCCCATCTGATATCTCTAGGTTATGCCAGTTGCCTCAAAAATACCAAACATTGGAAACCAAGACCCACTCAGGCCTCGTCTTTTTGTGGATTGCTGTTTGCCAAAATCTACTTTCTTTGGTTTCTTGGGTACACAGCTAGACTAGATCTTCCAGCCTCACTAGAGGTTAGGTGGGGTCATGTGATTATGTTCCCGGCCAATGGAGTACAATTGAAAACCTGGCTCATAAAACCTCACCAGTGTGCTCCCCGTGCTATTTTTTTTTTCTGTGCCTGATTAGGATGCAACTCTTGAAGTGATCTTTTAAGTTCTGTGTTAAAGATGGCCTTGCCACTATCAGCCCAAGTTCCTACAGGATTATGTGGAGCAATGTGGACTGTTTTGTAAGCAAGAATGACCTTTGTTTGGATGTCACAAAGCTTTGGGGGTCTACCTGTACACCAACCTAGTCTATTCTAATCTACTCAGTGCTCTCCCATTTTCTAGACCCTTATGGGAGACTTTGTCAAATCTTTTTCCTTGAAAGTTTTCCTTTCTTATGTACTATATCTGAAAAGTTAAGTTCTCTCATAAACTGGTAAACAAATCTGTTCTAATAAGCTCAACTAATGGGCCTGTATTAAGGTTTGAGGGCTACAAGATAACATATTAGAATTCAACAAGGTCCTGCTGACAGATATATATTAAACTAAAGAAGCAACTCCAAAAAACTTCGAGAAACTTAGCAAGCTAATGAAATAGCTTTGAGAGGAAAGACAGATTTTGCCTCACTCCAGTCATAGCATGCAGGGACCTTCCAACATTTGGAGGATGTTGGTACTGAATTATAATGTATTCTAAGAGTTTCAGCCTGACTCCAGGGAAGATGAAGGTTTGTCTGTAAGTTTGGTGTGACATCACACCATTAGCTTTGTTGTTTCTGGAGACTGGTGTTTGGGCTAATTTCTCCTACATATTTGGGGCTGAGAAATTTTAATCCTCAAATGTTTTTTATGTCCTTTAGGCATCAGCAAGAGAAGAGGCCAAGTAGAGTGATCCAGAGATGTGACGTTTTGTGGCACACCAAGACACTGAGGAAGATCCCACTGGGACATCATGAGCACTTGAGTTTTAGTTTTTTGTTGGTTCGTTTTATGAAAAGGAGATAAAAAAGAAGACAGGACAGAAGAAAATATCCACATAGTATTGGTCGCACCTGGAGATTTACTCCAACTAAGGAGAGATTATGGCAGCGTCAGATTTTACCAGATACTTGCCTTCATGCCTCCTTTTACAGATTTCCCACCAGTCCCCATGTAGCCTGAGAGATGTGAGCAAAGTAAACAGTATGATATGTTCTAGCTCCTTCATATTTGCATTAGTTACAGAGCCATTTAAGACTGTCTCTTATGGATAATAATTCCAGGAAACCATATTCTATACAATCGTGTCTTAACCTGGGTTCCCCAGAAAGCAGAGCTCCAGGCAGAAAGCCTATGTGCAATTCCTTTGTCAACCCTCTGTCCTGGGGGACAGAGGTGAGGACAGACATATTTGTCCAGTGGTTCTATCAGCAAAGAAGATACACAGATGGCAAATAAGCACCTGAGAAAGCTCGACTTCGTGAGTCATTCGGGAAATACAAGTTAAAGTCACAGTGGGATTCCACTATAATCTATTTGTATGACTAATAATAAAAGATTGGCAACACCAAGTGTTGCCAAGGATCTGAAGCAAGTGGAACTCTGACACAATGTTGATGAGAATGTTCAGTGGAATATCACTTTGGGGAAACAGTTTGCTGGGTTTTTGTAAAGTCAAGCATTCACTTACCATATAACCCAGAAAACCCACTTCTAGGTATTTAGAGATATGAAAGCATCTTCACAGCAAAACTTGAACACAAATGTTCATAGCAGCTTTCTTTAAAATAGTCAACCCTAAAATAACCCAAATATCTCAGTGGGAAAAAAGAATAAACAAACCATGGTAAATCCATATGATAGAATTCTCCACAGCAATAAAAAATAATGAACTTCCCTCACACATAACAACATGGATAGATATCAGAAACATTATGATAAGAGAAAAAAATCCATATCCAAAAGCATACATATGTTGTGATTCTATTCGCATGAAATTCTAAAATAGGTACAACCCATCTATATTGACATATCATTGTTGCCTGAGCCAAGACGTGGGGGACACAAAGGGACACACCCTTCCATTGGATGATTCTGTATCTTAATTGTAATAGTGAAGATAGAGCCTATAATTTTTTAAAAAATTCTTTGAAATATAAATTTAACATGGGTGCATTTTAAGTTAATTATGCCTTAATGAAGCTAATTATTTGAAAAGATTTGACTCCAATGGGATTTTTTTTTTTACATTTTTAAAACTAAAAAACTAAAAAGTATCTTGAAAAATAGTTTTGCTATACAAAAGGAAGCTTTGCTAAAGAAATAAGGACTTGGCCTCACATTGAAGACTTACTTATATATTATATAAAATGTAATTTCACTTACATGTGGAATCTGAAAAAACAAGTAAATGGGCAAACAAAACAAAACAAAAGAGAAACAAACTCATGGAGAACCAACTGGTGGCTCCCAGGGGGAGGGGCTGGGGAGTGTGGATGAAATAAGTGAAGGGGATTAAGAGGTCAATCTTCCAGTTTTAAAATAAATAAGACATGGGGATGTCATGCACAGTATGCGGAATGGAGTAAAAGGTAAGGTGGAGAATATCTACTGACATATGAAAATGATCAAAATGGATTTTTAAGGGAAATGTGTCACAGAACTATACGTTAATTGTGCCTCTCTTTAAAATTTTCAAATCAGCCCTCATGGCTTGAAAGTCAATTTCTTTTGTGCTTGCCTGCTCCCTTCTAATTTTTTTAATCTTGCCAAAATGCTTGTTTAATTGCACAGCCTTTGTGCAAATTATTGTGTTGCTCAAGGATACATTTTGTCCCTGACTTTATATTCATAATTGAGAAGAAAGAAGAATATAAGTACATAATTTGCTTCTTCACAACCTGGGAATAGATCTAGCCACATGAAGAAATAAATTTTTCAGGTTTTGTTTGTTTGTTTGTTTTTGTTTTTAATTTAACAGGATTGAACCAAACCAGGTACACTGAAAATACTAAAGATTAAAAATTTGGCATAAATGATAACATATTTAAAAACACATGTAGGTAGGGCTTATTGTAATGGTGTTATTTTCTTTCTTGCAAATTAGAGTACATGAATTTTTGCACAGTACATGATTTAATCTCCAAAATAATTATAAACATACAGGAGAAATCATAATTAACTTTATTTCACATTTTGTCTACGATTTTATCATTTTAATGGTCCTTGTGGTTATTTGTGTCACAGGAGTGTTCCACGTCCTAAAAGTTAATCCAGTTTTCTTTAATTGAGGGAATGGAAGCAGAAATGGAGTCCTGGGGCAAAGACTGGGAGGGGAGTTGAATAGCAGCTTCATTTAGATTTCACAGAGTTAGAGAAGTACCAGTGATCTATTCTAAGTCCAGGAATGAAGACTCCTACTTGTAAAACATTTTAACAATTGTTCTACTTTGCTCAAAACACCTTCGCTACCACCCAGATACCAAGTAGATAGTCTTCATTCTGCATGTGGAATCCAAGGCTTTCTATGACCAATCCCCAGTTCTACCACTTATCAGGGATGACTTTGGGCAAGGTACTTTTTCTGTCTGAGCTTTCCAGTTTCTTAGTTGTTTCTAAAAATACACAGGGAGAGTAACATCTTGGTCCTGATTTGTGGGAGATAAATGAAATAGGACATTGAGCACATGATCTGTGTGGCATATAGTGGATAGTTTAAAAGTGGAAGCTATTCATTTTTGTGTTGTTATGATTTTGTTTGTTTATTCCACTACTGGGTTGTAACTCAAAGGATCAGGTAGCTCTCAGTTTAGGGAAGAGAGTCAATAAATAAGAAATTCAAGGGGAAAATAGCTGATGGGGGTATTAGCATGGAGAAGTAGGAAGGGAGGCCTAAATCTGGTAGTCGTTGTCATCAGAGAAGACCTCTAAGAGATGAGGTTGAAACCTGAGAAACAAGTTAGTTATTATGCAAAGAGCTGAAGGGAAGGAGTCCCAGAAAAGGCCAGAAACCTGTGGCCAGGTTTAACAGTGTGCGAATGGGCAGAGAGGGGGCTAGAAGTCAATGAGTGAAGGAGAGACAGTCCTGAGATCTGCCTGGAGAGACCCAAGGGGCCAAGAGCTTGGGTAGCACTCTCGGTGCTGTGAGAAACCAGGCAAGGGTGTTAAGCAGTGGAGGGAGAGCACGCAGTCACAATGTAGGAAGACCAAACACTGAGGGTAGAATCAAAGGGGCCCGGGAAGCAGAACAGAGATGGAAGGGGACCAGGGTGGAAGAGGAAATCCAGCATCTGGCTCGTGCCCACCACTCAGTCCTCACCAGGAATCCTTTCTGTATTTCCTCCATCAAATGTGATGGCTGGTTGCTTCCTATGGACCTTTGCACTAACGGTTTTCTCTGCCTGCAGTGCTCCTTGCCCAGAGCATGGTCTGAACAGCTTAGCCTTGTAGTTCAGGTCAGAACTTGAAGTCACCTTCTCAGAGAAGGTGAGAAGAAGCCTTTCTTGCTTCTTGCTAGATGCATCCCCAATACCTTTCCTTGAGCAAATGCTGAATTCCTAAGTGTTATAGTCAATATTTAGTTCACTGAAAAAAGAACATCTGGATTTTAAAAAAGTAAATCTAATGTTTGAATAAATAAATTGAATTATTGCTACAATTATGTCACAGAAGATTTTAGTAGCTGATTTTGGAGTTTGAAACCACAGTGCAAAAACAATTTTTCAGCGCTGCTGGTCAATGGATTCATCCTGTAGTCACTATGAGGCTACTTCTAGTAACTTCAGTATAGGAGCAAGATGGCTTGGGGTTTCTTGACTTTTCTCTGACAGCCTCTTCCTGTCTTTATGCTCTTTGTACTTCTGATTGGACTAATGGTGGTTCACCATGGGTGATGTCAAACATGCTTTTTAGAGCTTCAACTTACTGGGGAATTTTGAGGTATAAAACTTGGCATACTATTTTTAATTCATTTTAACAAGATGTAAAGAATTTCAAAAGAGGATATTCTCAAATTTACAACCCAAATGGAGTTTGATAACTGAAACATAAGTATACATTCTAAAGGCCTTTTTTTTTTTTTTTAAATCTGATCTGTTGCCTTACTTATTTAACTGGTTGAGAGCTCTTCACAATTGTATTTATATATAAATAAAATCAATAATTTTCACAGTAATCAATTAGCATAGCAATTATTCTTGTGATTATAAACACATATTTTTATTTTAACAGACTATAAAATTCAAAGCATGAAGTAGATTTTCACCCCAGATTATATATGTAATATTTACCTACAGTTGAAATTGAATACTCAGTTATTAACGATAAATCTTAGTAATATATTTTGTTTGTATCATTGATGTTGTTACTTGGATTAGTAATGTTGGGAAACTACATGATTATCCTACATGATTATTGACAAGTTTAGGATGCCAGAAATGACCTTGAGGTAGCCACTCAGCTATTTTGCCTTCTAAAGTCTGAAATCAAAGACAAATAGCATATTTTGTTTGAAAATGAAGAGCCAAAGAAAAATTTAAGGAATCTCTACTTACCGCCTTTGTCTCTGACAACAGACTCCTGTTTTATTATCATTAATATATTAATCACTAGTTGGTTTTTCCTTCTTTTTAAATTTTCCTGTATTCCTTCTTTAGAATGCTGCTTCATGGGAATAAGGATACTGTCTTACTTAGCAGTCTCCCGAGCCCAGAAAAGCACCTGGCCTATAGTGGGTGCCCAATAAATGTTTGCTGAGTAGTTTCCAAATTGTATGGGTGAATGAAAACTATGGTAGGGCAGACAAGAAATGATGGTGGCTTGGACTCTTACAAAAGAAGTGGGGAAAGTAATAGATTTTTTGGCATACAGAATCAATTGCACTGGCTAAGAGATCAAACATGGGAGATAAGAGCAAATTATCAGGGTTGGTTTCCATGACTGTGGATTAAGAAACTTTTGTATCTTCAGTGTTTAGCATTCAGTCTAACACATAGTAGGTGCCTTAGGAATGTTTGTTAAATTAATGAATTGGCTGGAGGTTGGAATTGAATAGATCCAATTAACAGTTGTGATATTGAGAAGTACCTCTGGGCATTCTGGACAAAATTTCCCCAAATCCATGTACACCAGTGATGCTTGCTGCCCACATTCTTTTCTTGGTGGCTGCATTATGCAGGCTAAGGCTGCTGAATGGCAACTGTTGAACATCACTGGTCTGGAGAAAGACACAAAGTATGATTGCTATTGCTATCATTTAACTTGTGGTTTCAACCAGGTTGCTATAAAGGTAAGTGGTTTGTAGTTCCCCACTGTCTTCCCTGGAGAAAAATGAAGAACGCTAATTCAGAAAAAGATGGCAAATTTTCAAATTAATTATTGGAACAGTATCTGAACCATGAAAAATTCAGCTTCCAAAAGAGGATTAAAAAAGAGCATACGGCACTAATTGTCATAGAGTCCTTGTTACATTTTATAGATTTTTCATTTTGTAAAGCAGTGAATCATTTAAAAGAAAAAAAGTTGAGCGGCAATTCCAGTGAAAAGTTAAATTAATACAGACATTAGCCCAGGCTCTACGTGTATGATGTTAGCAGGCTACAGAAAGCTTTCGCTCCTGTGGACTCCACACGTGAGGAGACAACCTCCCAATTTCTTTGCTTCGAAAGTCATTTACTAGAATGTGAACCCTGATGTGTCCTTGTCCCTGGAATTCATTATGTAGACTTCATGGGCTTGCTGGCCCTCCAATTAGCCAGTTTTCCTGCCTGATTTCTCGAGAAAGGGACAAAGCTATTTGAATGCAGCCGTCTCCTGCACGATATGGAGTCTTCATCACTTCCCCCCTTGTCGATGATTTTACAAATAATGATGTGGAGAGAACGGGAAGATAACCACTTCAGCATGTGGCCACCAATCATCTCTTATTGTTTTCAAAGAATGGGCAAGTGTTATTCTACACTTTGGGTCAAAAGAATTTTTTAAAAATTGGCTGGAGTCCTATGCACGCGTATGTAGAGAAGTTTCATTTTTAGAATCAACAAAATCATCAGCCCCTCTCCTAACTGACCTCACGACTTCAAACCCGCACTGCCTGAGATGAAAGGCTGCAAGTCTGCTCTCCTTCCCCACCCGCCGCGCCCAGCTTTTCGCAGTTTCATGGGTTTCTGGGGACAAGCAGGGCAGCATAGGGTAGCAGGGAACATAACGGGCGCGGAAGGGACCAGCCTGATTTCACAGCTTGGCCCAGCCCAGCACCGCTGTTCAGCCTCATGAAAAAGGCTCTTCTTCATCTGCGGAATGGGTTTCATAATGACGGCGTGCGAGGTGACATGTGGGTGCGTTAGAGGCACTATGAAGTTGCTGCCGGGTCATGAGTGATCACAGCTGTCATTGTGGCCCCACGGCACCCTGATTTGTGCAGTTGTCAATAGGACTACCTTCCTTTGAGTTCTACCCCCTGAGACTGGCTCCCATTCTGTAGATCGCATATCTCCCTCCCTTTCCTCATTTATTCATTGAACAAATATGAACCGAGGGTTGACTGTGTGCCAGGTCTGACATGAGTCAGGCTGCTATGGAAATCTCCGTGCCTTTTTTGGAAGACTGTGTCAAACTGCCTTTTGGTTTTGGGGTTTTGTTTTGTTTTGGTTTGGTTTTGGTTTTGCTTTTGTTTTTAAGTCCAGGATGTCCTTTATTTAAATAGGTATATTCATTTCAATATTAACCTATTTGTGAGTGCTGCGCTTTGGAACGTAGGGTGATAGCATGGGCAGAACCACATACTGACTGCTAGGAATCTGCAATCTGATGGTTGATACAGTTGCATGGGAAGTAGTTCAAACAAGTAATTTAATAAACATGTTCATAATTTAGGTCTGCAGGATACAGTTTACTGTCTCTTGGGGGAGACGATATAAGACTTGATGAATAATATAAAAAAATGTATATAGCATGTCCTTCACTTGTATAAGATTATAACTCTAGACATCAATATATGCCATTTTTATGTTCAGTAGAGTGCCTAAAACAGTTATGTCTAGAAATAGATGTCCATTTTCACATGATAAAGCCTGGATAACTGATACCTTCAAATAGTGTATAAAATCTCATTTTAGTCAAAGATTATAATATTTTTCCCCACTGAGCTTTCAGCCAGAGCTACTGAAAACATGGATGGAGAATGCCAGTGAGCGGGAGCCCACAAGCTTTGAGGACAACTGCTGGAGCTTTGAGAATTTAGGAATGTAGTGGAGGGTCCAATGCTTGGACACCCAGGGTAAGTGGGGCATTTGCCAAGAAGCAGATTGGAGTACCTGTTGACCTAGCAGGATTATATGGCAGCAGAGGAAGCCAGGAATGTGTGCAAGGCCTAAACTCATGGCTGGGGAACATCTCAGCCTGCTCTGGGATCAGAGGGTAATTAAAAGCCCATCCTGAGGAGAGGGACCCAGTCTTCTGAATGTTCTAAATACTTTTTGCAATATCCCATGGTTATTTATTCAATAATAATTAAGTGCCTACTATGTGCAAAAACTATGCATTTTGCATGGCCTTAATTCTGCTTTTATTTTCCTCAAGAGAGCACACCAGCAGGATCTTGTTGGGGGGGGGGAAGTGCTCTATTTGTCATTTCTGAACTGAAATGCTTCCATCAACCTAGAATTACGGGAAAAATCTCCTATCCTTCGCATTGTTTGCATCATCATCGTCATCATCATTCCGGGCTCCTGAAAGAGAGCTGAGAGTGCTTCTTTTAATGCCAACTGTGATTTGCATGTGCATAGAAGGTTTGAAGTTTCAGAAATTAAATGTCGGGGTGTAAAATTTTCTTGAAGGAAGAAAGTATGATTGCATCGAACTTTCAAAGTACAATCAAAGTCTAAAGGAAATATAATTATTATTGTCGGTTTATCACTTCAAACATGTTGTTGTAAATGTCATTATATCAGATGAGTTTGGTAACAGGTTTTCCATTTTGCACTTTATTTGACAAGGTGATTCATTGTTTAGTGCAGTTTAAGATGTCAGTCCTTCTGGAAGGAATTGAGCTGAGCTGATGTGCATAAGAACATTCTTCCATCAAAATATATGATTAAAGAAGGGTTAGACTCCTGAAATACTGTTTCCAAACTTGCTTTGAATAAACGTAGTTTCTCTGTCAAGATAGAATTTATCACAGTGTGCTACATCTGGGAAAGTGTGCACAGCCTATCCATGCTGCCTACAGTTCTTTGTCTAGCTCTAAGCCTGTGGAAGGTGATCCTACTTGGGATAAGTTTGTCTGCATTGTGGAAACCTATCTAGTAATTGAAATTGTCTACTTTTCTTTGTGTTTCAAGTAAAATATTTCACAGTGAACCAGGATGATAGCGCAAACACTTGGTTCAACATTACTGCATGTTGTATTTGAATTAGTATGCGTTGAACACCCATAGTACACATTTTACAACAGAGCATCTAGCTTTTGAGCACATAAAGGGAGTCAAGTCCTTTTTTTTGTTTTGTTTTGTTTTGTTTTTTGCCATTTTGATGACACCCAGAGCATTTCCTTGTTTTCTTCGTTAACATTCTATATCAAATTTGAAATAAGAACACAGGATCTTCAGAGTAATGGAAACCATTTATATTGTCTCTCAATATGTGTGTGTATACACACACACAGACAGACAGACAGACACACACACACACACATAGATACATATACGTGTGTGTGTGTGTGTGTGTATACCTACAAGCAAGTGGGCTAATTAATATATTATCTATCATATTCAAAGCAGTTTTATAAATTATTTGTATCCTTATTATATAATCAGGGGAATCTAAGGCTTTGAAAGGATAGGTGATTTGCCCAAAGACATACAAATAGTGACTAGTAGAGCTGGGGTTTGAACAGAGGCCCTGGGACTCCAATGCCAGAGCTTTTCCTCTATTGTGTATATGTCCAAAACATATTAAGCTTATCCCTTTTTAGCAGTTTTTTTCTGTGGTTTTATCGCTTGCCTGGGCAATACCTGTGGGAAGCCGTAATAAGGCTTGAGACGAGGACCAAACCAGGCCCTGACTTGTGCCTCCTTTAAAGTCGGAATAACCTAACAAAAGGTTTAGGACGGGAAAAGCTGAGTGGCACTGAGAAAGGGTCTGTGCTGTGTGTTGTGCGCTCGCCTACGGGACTTCCCACACGCTTGCTCAACAAATGAGAACAATTCGGTTAGGGTCAAAAGTTCGTTGCTGGTCCTTGCTGCCCTAGTACAGCCCATAAATTACTTTCAGGTTTGCTGTATCAATACAGAACAATTGTACTGGCATCAGCCGTTTGGCGTCACGAGGTCTGCTCATAGTCAAACGTGAAACTTATTATGGGAACTCGTGGTTGTTTAACTGGACACAGGTGTATTGCTTCTCCTATTATCACTATATATATGGCCTTAGTGCTTTGAATAAACTTAGCACTGTTGGACATCCTCCTCAGTGCTCCTCCTGCCCCCACCTCTCTGCTTCTCGAGTTCTTTTCTTCATCCTCTTATCCTCACGTTCCTGGTCAATTTGTCGTGCCGGCACGACAAATACCTATATTTATATACAGGATCTGTCAAAATTCCACTTGGCATTTGACTCAGGGTCTTGTTTTAGGACCAGTTGTGCATATCAAACAAAAACTGTAAGACAGAATATTTCTTCTTTTCTTCCGCCAATTGAAATAGATGCTGATTTCAAGAAAAGTCAAAATGTCCCAGGCCTCTTAGAGGGAAATAGAAGGGGACTCCCAAGTACCTTCCAAATCACAGTATTTAAAATGAACTAGATAGAAGGTATTATGTGATATAATTCCCTGTTTAAATTGAACAGCCGTAAAAGATAGATAGATAGATAGATAGATAATAGATAAATTGAACAACATTCTTATGAGATACACTGACCAACATATGAGAGTGTAAAATAATTGTGATGTATTTCTACAGCTGCCATTCATAGCTAAGTAAGATCCTCTCCAATGATGAAAGCAAAGGCAGACTTGACACTATGGAGATCCGAAGTTGACAAATTTTCCAGGTCTTTCAGTTCACTTTGAGGATGGATAAATCCAGGATAATTTTCAGAGCTCTTAGCCCTCTCTTAACTCTGCTGCTTGGAATGGAGTCAAGACACGAAATTTTGGACCCACTTGAGCACTCAGGTATCTCAAACTAGTACAAATGTTGTGTTGGCTTCCAATTTATGTTACTGCACTGGAAGCTTTGAACTTGAGTTTTTTTGTATATTTGACCATAGGTTTCTTGGTTTATGTTACCATGAATAAAACCATCTCTGAGTAAGAGGGTTTGTTTTCATTTCCATTTAAATTGTTTTTAAGACTTTATTTGGTTAAGTATATATATAGAGAGAGCAGGTACACACAAGCAGTGGGGGGGTGGGGCAGGGACAGAGGGAGAGGGAGAAGCAGCCTCTCTACTCAGCATGACGTGGGGTCCATCCCAGGACCCCAAGATCATGACCTGAGCTGAAGGCAGACACTTAACCGACTGAGCTACCCAGGTGCCCTCCTTTTAAATTTTTAAGGGGTGTATCTGTATGCATATGTCTGCCTACACACACCTGTCAACATACACATACTTTATGGTTATTAAATCCAATAATAGAATTAAAATAGTCATCACACTTTCTATAAAGAACACATTGCTCAGCAAGCAGTAGAGGCTTGGAGAACAGTGAAGGACTTTATCTCTGATGCATAGGTTCAGATCCCAGCTCTATTTCCATATTATTTCTGGGACTTTGGGAAATTATTTAACTTCTCCCTCAGTTTTTTCATCTTTAAATAGTGCCTATTTCATAGGTCTATAAGAATTCATAGTTACAAAGCACCTAAAAGACTATTTAGACACATGGCAAGTGCTATTTGCTTAATAAATGAGGTTTTTCCAAGAAGCAACAGGATTATATATTACCTCACACCTGTGAGAATGGCTGTCATCAAAAAAGAGCAGTAACAAATGCTGGCAAGGTTGGGTAGAAAAGGGAATGCTTGTACACTGTTGGTGGGAATGCAAACTGGTATAGCCACTCTGGAAAACAGTATGAAGGTTCCTCAACAAATGAAAAATAGAACCACCATATGATCCATAATGCTCCACTTCTGGATATTTTTCTAAAGAAAACAAAAGCACTGACTTAAAAAGATAGGCATACACTAGACTACTATCCAGCCATAAAAGAAGGAAATCCTACCATTTGTGGCAACACGGATGGACCCATGACTTATACTAAGTATATCAGACAAAGACAAATACTTAGGATCTCACTTCTTTGTGGAATCTAAGAAGCAAAAACAAACTCATAGAGAACAAACTGGTGGTTGCTAGAGGCAGGAGTTGGGGGTGAGGGGTGGATGGAATGGGAGACAAAAGTACAAACTTTCAGTTATAAAGTAAGTAAACCATGAGGAGGTAATGTACAGCATGGTGCCTATAGTTAATAATACCCTATTATATATTTGAAAGTTGCTAAAAGGGCAAATTTAAAAAGTCTTCCTCACAAGAAAAAAATTTGTAACTATGTATGGTGATGGATGTTAACTAGACTTATTGTGGGGGTCATTTGACAATATCTACAAATATTGAATCATTATGTTATATACATATGTTATATGTTATATGTCATGTATGCTACCCTAAAAAATACATGACCATAATGGATTAGAAAAAATATGCTTAGGAGCATATTTTGAGAAGCATTTACTCTTTTGAAGTTATACTTTGATAATAAAATTTGAAGTAGAAATCAACTTTAATGTGAATGGTCTTCTATGTAAAGGTGACCACAGAAAGAACCAGAATCATGTCGGTAGTGCAAATTGGTCTGACCATTATTATTCTGAACTACTGTTCTCAGAATTAGTAAGTCACAATGGTCAAAGAATTAATCTGCTTGAATCCAAGACAACCCTAGACAAGTTATCTAATGTCTCTGAGCCTCAGTATCTTTATTTATAAAATGGAAACACTAATATCTACCTATTAGACTATTGTGAGATAAAATATTTCAAGACCCATTAAGTATTGGGGCATCTGGTTGGCTTGTTCAGTTGAGTATATGACTCTTAGTTTTGGCTCCAGTCATGATCTCAGTTCACAGGTCATGATCTCAGGGTGGTAGAATCAAGCCCCAAGTTGGGCTCCATACTCAGCAGGGAGTCTGCCTGAAGAGTCTCTCTCTCCATCTGCCCCTCCCTTCCCACCCACCCAGCTCACACAATCTATAAACAAACAAACAAATAATAAAAATCTTTTTTTTAAAAGACCTATTAAGTATAGTGCTTTAGTCAATGGCACCTATAATGCATAATTTGACTGAGTCCCTTGTTCATAGTTTTTCACTTCTTTGTTAAGAGTAAGTGTAAATGGCATCAGTTGGCTACACTTACAATGAAATAATACAGGAGAATGTCAGTGGACCACAGTAAGAGGTGAGTAGCCAATATGCATATATGCAGTGATGGCCAGATGTTTCTGGAATAATTTGCCACTTTTTTATTACTGTATTTTTAAAAATGTGGAGAAATCACAGTGAATTTAAGGAACCAAAAATTTTAAAAGGAGATAAAATAAAATATTGAGGAAATAGGAAGCCAGCCCTGAGAAGAGAGATAGAAAACATTGACTTTATTTACCCAAAGAGATGGACAGATGACTTACTCAAGGTTTTGAAGGATAGTTTTTATGAGAGTGTTGACTTTATTTTATGAGAAGATAAAGAAACTGACTGTAAGCAGCAGAGAATAAGGTGTCTGACACAGAGACTCTATAGGAACAATGTTCCTGTTGCAGAACAGTCTTTGAACAGACTTTAAGAATCTTCAAACATACGGTAAACAAGCACTATCTTGGATATTTAGAATAATTTAATGCCTGGAAATACAAAACTGGACCTCATAATCTCTTTCTACTCTTAAGATTTGAGTCTATAAACTTAAGACCAGGGCTTCCCAAACTTGGTTCTGACAGGCACCAGAATATGGTGCTTCTGTTATGGTAAGGCTGGATCTTCTCAGCCCCTCTGGTAGCCCAGAGGGCCAATCACCATGACCAGCTTCCTTAATTTATTTCAAAGTATGAGATGATCACTTCCTATGTAGGTCATGAGGTGAAATATGAAGTAAATCCTTGACTTGGTTATGTAATGTACTGAAATAGAGCTGGTATCTAAATACAAGTATATTATCAATTAACTAAAAACTTTTTGGTGGCTAAATGTAACTCCCCAATACACACATGGAAACCATGAGAGAAATAAAAATAATTTAAGGAATTTACAGTATTCATGATTAAGACTCTAGGTATTCTTTAGATTTTAGAGAAACTTAGATTAGAGGAATCCAACTGGAACATTGCGATGGCTTGGCCAATGTGACAAGGTCTGTAACTTCATGACAAGTGCTGATGGAGCCCATCCATTTTCAAAATCTGCACCTTGGAAATCCAGAGTGATAGGATTCCAAATTTTCTTGACTGAAAGCCAAAACAGCCTCTTGAGTTCAACAACAGAGATCACATTCATCATGTCCTTTGACTTTTTGCTTCTTTCTTCTGAGTCTCCAAACTGTATGGTTAGGAACTTTATTTTTGAACACAGCCAAAGTAGGAAATATTCACCCATTTATTCATTTACCCATTATTTATTCATTCTTTTTTGAGCACAAATTTAGAGTACTCATCTATTTATAGAATGACCATTCAAAGCTTTGGATGATCCAATGTAAAAGAAAGCTAATTGGTCCTATAAGATATATGTTAAGGTAACTATAAGAGAGTATATAAGAAGAGGAATGAGGATAGATTGAGAAATAGGTTTGGATAATTGAAAGGAAGAAATCGGCATGCAGAATATATTTCTGAAGATAAAATGCAGTCTTTCAATCATTTAGAAGCACTTTAAGACTTTCCATGGAACTTATTGATTTATCATTGGACATGGAATCCATAAAGAGGCCTAAGTGTATGATCTCAACAGAGATTCAAGGCTTATAATTCTCTCTCAGAGCCATTACTGCTGAACAATATGGCACAAATTAACATGGATAGAAAAGGCCTTCTTTTTGACAGATGAAATGTCTATTTTAAATGGCATAAAACAGGGCTGGATCCCAAGGGCCCTCCTTTTAATTTTATAACTAAACAAATTGGTTGTCTTTCAATGACCTAGCCACAGCAAGACAAGTACCTCTCATGTGTTGATGACATGCCTTCCTGTCTGGTCACAGAAGTGGCTTTGACAAGCAATTCAACCTCTCGGTCAACTTATGTCAGGAAAAGTCACTATTAATTCTCCTAAATATTAATTCTCCTAAATATTAATTCTCCTAAAACCAAATGATCCATTTTGGCAGGCATACTTTGACATCTAAATGGATAATATTAACCTGATCTGATCAACTGATTGCCATTTGTATTTCCTTAGGATCACAGCGTGTGATTTACCTGGTTAACCCTTGGTATACAGTGGCCTTAAAACGAAACATTTCACAGGGGTCATGTTAAGGATCCTCTGCGGTCAAGACAGATCTCTGGTACTTCTTTATCCTCAAAACCTTCCAAGGCAGACCATTTCTTTTGTGCTTTATGGTATAGAATTCAGGCATTGCCATCAATTTGTGCAGACATTGAAATGCTTTGTGAGAATTGTCCTTGATCTGTTTGAAAGTACTCAGCTCACCGTTGTCCAGAGGTAAAATGACTCTCCGTTAAGATGAAAATATCAGGCAAGTCCTTTTATCTTCACAAGGAAACAGCATCTTTGTCATCCACACATCAGACCTTTCTTCAATTAGAAGTAAGGAGTACCTGTGAGAGAACTGGATAACATTCCCAATTTTGAGCTGTCTTCATTCAAAGCTGTATTCATCTTCAGTCAAAAGCCTGGCTGAGACTCTTGATACTTCGAAGAGATTATCGAAGGAATCCATCATTCACTCATTTCCGAGATTCTCCAAAATGCTACCGTATTATGCCCTCAGTTTTCATCTAAGCTCATCGTAAGAAGTAGCTCTATGCACTCTTCTTGAAAAAAAAAAAAAAAGATTTAAATTATATTATCTATTTTGTTAGTCAATGATCCCCAAATAAAGAACCATTGGGTAAATTCCTTTCAAAGCTCAGGAGCAGTAGAAAGTCATGTCTTTTTATTAGATAAAGAATACTCTCACTGGTCATGTTTTCTTTACCTTGATTGCTGAGTAGCTCAGAGTGAGTTTTTATGCTTCAGTTTCAGTACTTTCCTTTAGTCTAGATTTTCAAATAATCATTTCTTCAGGGTTTTTATTTCTTGGCTCGAGCCTTTTATTATCTTAACGATTTTCGATGTAATTGTGAATTTTATTGTAAGCTGTCTCACATCACACATCACTTTCGGAAGTAATGTATAAATACATATGAAAAATAGCTGTTCAACATGGAGTCAGTGCTTGATTGGGGACTATTTGGAAGAAAGTCTTAGAAAGTGCGGTCAGTATGATATAACACCAGCAAAAGAACAATCTGGGGTATTTGTTATGCAGATGATTAAGCTCTACTCTAGGCCCACTCCAATTAGAATAAAGGTGGGGACTGGAAATCTTCATTTCCACAAGATTCTCAGGTGAATCTTCTACAGGCTAAAGACTGAGAATTCCATAAACCACCTTCAAGAGGATACATCTGATATTTTACAAGCACTGTCTTCAGCTCCAGTAGGGCACCAATTTAGATGTTCACAAAGGGCTTGATTAAATCAGATGTGTGAAAGAAAGTGATACGTGCTCTGAATGACTCAAAAATGAATTTAAGAAATTATTGCTATGAACCATGAGTCATGGGGATCTTGGCATCAAGGTGGCAGTAGGAATGGAAAGTACCTAAAAGGGATTTCAAAATTTGGGGAAGAAGGAACACCAAGACTTTTCTAGTCACATTCAGGGAATTGAAGACAGAGAGAGAGTAAGAAAAAAAGAGAGAGCTAGGGGGAGAGAAAGAGAGAGAGAAATCAGAGCTATTCTGGAGTTTGAATCTTGAACAAGTGAGAAAATGTTAATGATAGAGAAGCATATAAAACAGTGAAAATTTCAAGTTTGGCTTTACTTCATTTTAAAGATTTTATTTATTTGTCTGACAGAGAGAGAGCACAAACAGGTAGAGCAGCAGAGAGAGAGAGGGAGAAGCAGGCTCTCTGCCAAGCAGAGAGCCCAACAGGGCTCAATCCCAGGACCCTGGGATCATGACTTGAGCTGAAGGAAGGCACTTAACCAACTGAGCCACCCAGGGGCCTCAACAAGTTTAGTTTTAAACTTTGAGCTCTGAAGTGAACTATCAGGTGGAAACACCATTGGGTAAAAGGAACCTAGACCTAGAATTCCTGAGAAAAACCAAGCTTAGATGAGATGTTGGAAAATTACACCTAGAGGTGAGGTGAAATTATGGAAATAGGCAATAACTCTGGTGCAAACTACAGAGTAAAAAGAGAGGAAGCCAAAGAAGAAAATCTGGAGAAAGTCCTGTAGCAGCAAAGGCAGGAAGGAGATACAGGTCAAAAAGGAAGAAGGAGAAGAATTCTAGACTTCAGGAGTCAAAAGAAAAATGGCTTTCAAAAAAAGTTTCAAGTACCAGATGCTTTTTTGCTGTCCAGTAGGATTATAATTTCTTCAGCAACTGTGGTTGAGCAGTCTCAGAGGAGTGGAGGAGGTAGAAATAAGATGACAGAGGGAGAATGAATGGGAAGGATACACTAGCATAAAACTTCCAAGAATCCAGATGGTGTAGGCTGGAGAGATACCATGGTAGCATGATGGGAAGGAAGGGTTGAGAACCGAGCTGCTGCTAGGTTCTATAGTGCCTTTCTGAACATGATGAAAACTTGACCCTGAGTAGACATATTCCCATGTGAGTGCTGGCATGACTTGGCCAGCAGATTATTGGATGGATTTTATCCTGACTGGCCCCTCCCGCTAGGCATCTCAGGAGGCAACACTCCTGAGAGAAAGTGTTTGATGACAGCAGATATTCAAGCATGTTTCTAGGCCTAAGAAAAGTTTCTAGTTGTTAGGGTTAGGGGTGGCACAGAGTGTAATTTAGAGACAGGAGGATAGGGATAACTTCTAAAGGAAAATCAAGAGAAGCATGAAATCATGGACTCAAAGCACAGCTGCTCTTAGACAATAAACAGAGAAGATACAACCATTTACACCAACACCTTACTTAAAGAAATCGCTCATCATTAATCTGTACACATAATACAGGCATGAATGTACTCCAAACCTCCTTTGGTAGATACAATAGGGCTTCAAAAAAGCTGTGACCAGTGAATGCCATATAGTTACAAAAAAGATTGAGGCAGCTCTCTGTGAAACATACAGAAGGACTTCCAGGGGACAATATTTAAAAAAAAAAATGAAAGGTAAAAGACACAGTGATATATTTTGTGTTAGAAAAGGAAATAAGAGCATATACATAGATCTACTTATTACAGAAAGAAACAAAGGACAAATAAAGCCGAAGACCATGAAACTGTAGGCTTGCAAGGTTGAGGGGAAATGGGCTTGATGGGCTGGGGCATGGAGGAACAGTGTTTTGAATATAACCTTTTGGGTGGTTTTGACTATAGAAAGCATGTTAATAGTCTGTACATCCAAAAAAAAAAAAAAAAGAAATTCAGTCAATAAGAATGGAAGAAAAACAATAACTTAAAACTGAAAAGAAATGAAAATGAACTTAACTTTATTTCGAGTGAATGTCATAACTGAAGGGGAGAAGTAAATAAGGGGAAAAAGAAGGAAGGAAAGAGGGAGGGAGAAAAAGATGAGAAAAATAATATAGGACATTTGGAACAAAATATTTAACCAAACTTCCTTCGTATTGAGCAGAGTGAGGTGTGTAGGAAGGGAAATGTGGGATTGGGGGAATTGCAAATGAATCCTGAACTCTTTTCAAGAGGTTGTTTATTATAATGCTTCTGAAGCAATTTCTGAAACTATTTTAAGTGTATTTCATTATTCCGTAAGTGAGTAAATGTATCGATGTTGCTGGTATCCAAGGTTGTCACAGCGGAAGAAGGGAAATACAAATACAGAATCAGAGCCATCAAGAATCTTAGAGGATAGATTGAAATTGGAAGAACTGGTGAGAACTCCTGATTTCTAAAATAAGTAAATGCAAGCTGGTGCAACCACTCTGGAAGACAGTATGGAGGTTCCTCAAAATGTTGAAAATAGAACTGCCCTATGACCCAGCAATTGCACTACTGGGAATTTACCCTAAAGATACAAACGTAGTGATCCAAAGGGGCACGTGCACCCGAATGTTTATAGCAGCAATGTCCACAATAGCCAAACTATGGAAAGAACCTAGATGTCCATCAACAGATGAATGGATAAAGAAGAAGTGGTATATATACACAATGGAATACTATGCAGCCATCAAAAGAAACGAAATCTTGCCATTTGCGACAACATGGATGGAACTAGAGCGTATCATGCTTAGCGAAATAAGTCAAGCGGAGAAAGACAACTATCATATGATCTCCCTGATATGAGGGAGTGGTGATGCAACATGGGGGCTTAAGTGGGTAGGAGAAGAATCCATGAAACAAGATGGGATAGGGAGGGAGACAAACCATAAGTGACTCTTAATCTCACGAAACAAACTGTGGGTTGCTGGGGGGAGGGGGGTTGGGAGAAGGGGGGTAGGGTTATGGACATTGGGGAGGGTATGTGCTTTTGGGTAAATTGGAAGGGGAGATGAACCATGAGAGACTATGGACTCTGAAAAACAATCTGAGGGGTTTGAAGTGGCGGGGGGGTGGGAGGTTGGGGTACCAGGTGGTGGGTATTATAGAGGGCACAGCTTGCATGGAGCACTGGGTGTGGTGAAAATATAATGAATACTGTTTTTGTGAAAATAAATAAATTGGAAAAAAAAATAAAAAAATAAAATAAGTAAATGTATGTGTATATGCATGTTTGTGTATGGGTATATGCATGTGTCCGAATATGCCTTTGAGCATACATAAATGTACATATATATACATATAAGGGCATACACGTTCATGTATTTCCTAGCTTTGTTGGATGACAGCACCAAGAAGCAAAGGCAGCCCCATAGCCATAAGCACTCCTAGAGCTCAGATCTCTGTCTCTAATCAATCCCCACTGAAAAGAGCTAAGGTCCTGCAGAGAAATGGCTGATTAAAGGATTGGGGCAGATAGGTACAAGATTAGACTGGAACACATTATTATACCAGAAAGAAAAAGATAGCTTAAAAACTGTCATAAGAATTCCGAGAGCTAGATTGAAGAGGCTCAGAGTAGCCAAATCTGGGACAATTTCTGCACCAAAATAATTTAAGTGCAGTAATGCATTATAAATAATGGGGAAATAATTCATGAATTTTTATCTATAATAAATAGATCAATAAACAAATACCAAAACTGACTGATAAATGGTAGCATTGGAAAGTCATCATTCTGCAACCATCTTAGCAAGGATCAAATTAGACAAGAATTATCAATGGATGCTAAATAATGGAAAATTTTGAGGCAGAGCAGCATATTAGCTGGCTTTAAAGTGATTCTCCACAAAATGATCAAAATCATCACCACTAATGGGGGACAGAGGCACTCTGTGTCTCCCGATATAATATGCCAAGGAGAACAGAACACCAACAATGCTATCGAGAATGCATGGCTTCAATCTAATCATGAAGAAAGATAAGATAAACACGAAATGAGGAATAATGTATTTTTAAAAGGGGTTGGGAGAAATCTATTTTTCATAATTATCAATGTCATAAAAAAAAAGCTGGCAAATGTTTCCATATTAAAGGACGCTAAAGAGATATGACAACTGAATTTAATACCTACTGTGTATAGTGAAGAAGGAAAAATGCTATAAGAGATATTATTAAGGAAACTGACAAAATTGGAATGTGAGAGGTAGATTAGATAAATATATGATATCAATATAAACTTTTGAAGTTGATAATTGTACTATGGTTATTTAAGAGAATATACCTATATCCATATTAAGAAATACATAATGAAATAGTTAGGGATAAAAGGCCATGATCCATGTAACTTATTTTCAAAGAAAATAAAAACACTAATTTGAAAAGCTAGATGCCCTTCTATGTTTACTGCAGCATTATTTACAATAGCCAAATTATGGAAGCAACCCAGTCTCCATCAATAAATGAATAGATAAGGAAGATATAGTATATACATACAATGGAATATTATTTGGCCATAAAAAAGAATGAGATCTTGCCATTTATGACAACATGGATGGACCCAGAGGGTATTATGCTCAGTGAAATAAGACTGGGGAGAAAGACAAATACTGTATTATTTCACTTATATATAGAATTTAAACAAAAACGAACAAAAATCCCCAGACTCTTAAATACAGAGAACAAACAGGTGGTGGCCAGAGGGGTGGTGAATGGGGGGATGGGTGAAATAGATACAGGGGATTAAGAAGTATGAACTTCCACTTATAAATAAGTCACAAAGATGAAAAGTACAGTATAGGGAAGATAGTGAATAATATTGCAACAATGTTGTATGGTGACAGATGGTGACGACACTCATCATGGTGAGCACCGAGTAATGCACAGAACTGTAGAATCAGTGTTACGCTTCTGAAACTAATACAACATTTGATGTTAATCATACTTCAGAAATAAAAAAAAAACCAGATGGGGTAAGATATTAACAATAGGTAAACCTGGCGAAAGTGTACTATTTTTATTTTTGCAATAGTTTGTGAACCTGAAGGTTATTTTATTATAAAAAGTAAAAAACAGTTGAATTTGTTATTTTAAATGTTTATAGTTTAGGGGGTTGCTAGGGTGAACTCCAACAGATATGACCCAGGAACACTGCTATCTTAGGAAATAACTCCTGAAGAAAAATGAGAAATGTTGAAGTAAATTTTTTTGGAAACTGAGACTAAAGTATTTACTTTTAAAGCAAGAGGACCTTTGGGCAAAAAGGCCCATGTGAAGAAAAATCAGGTGAAGAATGCTAGGAATCAACAAATCCCACATTTTCATGTCATTAAATTAAAATTTAAGTTTTATTTTCTAGAATTGTCTCTCTCCACCACCTCTTTCAGATATGAACAAAATACATGGAAGGGAAATTGCATCTTTTAAAGTATTTACCAAGCAAAATGCAATGATAAAAATGTATGTTCCTACCAGAACATTAATCTCGTCCTTCATGATTAACTATTGCGCTTTTCTTTCATCAGGCTCTGACCTTTAAGGTGTTCCTGTTGTGTGTGTTTTTAATGCTTAACTTTTCTGGAAAATGTGCAGAGGTCATAATGAGGCATAATTATATACAATATATAATTTTCTTTGGCCTTTTTCAAGTGCTAATTTAGCTATCATTTCTTCCTATAGAATTTTTTTAAGAAATTATTTCTAAGTGAAAGTCTTTTCTTCAGTTTTGGCATGAATTATATGTTCAATGAGTAATACAGACAGAAAATTTAGCAACGTGTGTGTGAATGTTAAGTGAACTCTGTAAAAATACTTCTTATTTATCTAGATCGAAAACGAGATTCTGAAACAGTTTTTTTCCCCTTCCAGACTCAGCCTTTATGTAAAGGAAGCCACGAGTAACTAGCCTAGCTCTCTTCATCCTCAGTTTCCTTATTGTAAAATGGGTGTCACTAATTAGTCCAGTGCCTGGTATACAGTAAACACTTACATGATGAGTTATTTTATTATTATTTAGATTGATTTAAAAAATAATATCCAGAGTATGTTTACTGACCTAGCCAGATTTCCTGTAACTTATTCATTTACTGTACCAAACAGTAATTGGTAATCACTATGGTGATGCCAAATCATCAAAGATTAAATTTTGTTTCTAAATGTTTGAGTGGCCAGTTAAGTCACAGGTGACTTAAATAAGCAGAGCCTTAAGTTAACAAGAATATTCTGGTTTATAATCATTCCAAATCAATCAGAATCTGTTTCCTTTTCCTTTTAAAAAGTAATATACCTACTGAATATTATTTCATTCCTATTGAAATGCCTCTTAGTCTTTCAATGGTTAGTAATTTTACAGCTTCCCAAAAAATGTTTCTACATACAGTCTGCAAGCAAATACATTAGTGATGAGAGAGTGATCCTGAACTTAGGAAGTTCTTAAAATACTTAGGAGAGAGCCAAAATGGGTGTACATTGTAAAGAGAACGGTTTCTGAAAAAGTCAAGATTTCATTTTACAACACCCTGCCGTAGGCATCATTAGTCACTTGAGATCAGCAGGGATAAGAGAACCTACATGAAGACTGATTTGATTTTCATACCACTTTAATGGCAAGATAAATTTTCAGCAACTTGAATTTCTATATAAAAAGACAGGTTAAAATAAATTAAACAGATCTGCAAGCAAGCAAACACACACACACAGAGGGAATTACTTGTTTTGACTTGCTAACAGTGTAAGTAACTTGATCAACTAATAGAACAAGACTAATTCTGTACACCATAGAGTATTTTTTATAAACCAGTGGGTAGGGAATATTGGGATTTAGAGAGGATCTTTTGCGTTTTTATGTTCCTAATACCTTCCGTCATTTTAGTCCTTGAATAAATTTTGCTGAATAATTTTTTTTATGTCTGTAATGGCCTATTTGTTTACAGGGAGGTAGGATGTGTTTTTAATAACAGGGTAAGTATAAGGACAAAGAAATATTTTAATAATTTTAGTGTTTCTTATAAAATCATGTATTAATTTTTATTAAACTGACAAAATCTACTATTGTATGTCTTGATGGTGTGGAAAAAACACCAGATTACACGTGGGTAATCCTTTTCCAAATTTCCACATAAAATGAATGTAGAAGGGAGAAAGAGTACTAGCACAGTCTATAAAGTGGACAAACATCACGGCTTCCATTGTAGAGATATGAAAGGTTTTGTGTACATCTGGAAGACATTGATGTTCCATATCTGATGCCTCTGTAGTTAACCAGGGGTGAACTTACCTGTACTAACTCATCAGAATCGGCCATTTCTCCAATGTAAATGTGAGGCCAAATTTTGTTGCATTTTACATTTGCTTCCCTTAAATTCACTTTTTAAAAAAATGGACTCACCAGAAAGCTTGGGTTCTTCATCACTGTGGAGTGTCCAGGGCTGTACATCCATGCACAGGGCTTTCACTTCTCCTTTCTTTCGAAGTCCTTTCTCAGGTTTTGGGGAACTTTTCAACCAAGAGAGCACAAGCCTCAGTATCAGTGATTCTTAAACATGATGTCATAAGGGATTTGTAATGAATAATAAGGCATGAATATTTTTAAATAATTTTTAGGGTCTCTAGGTGGCTTAATCCATTAACCATCTGCCTTCAACTCAGGTCATGATCCCAGGGTCCTGGATTCAAGCCCCGCATCAGGTTCCCTGCTAACCGGCCTGCTTCTCCCTCTCCCCTATTTGTGCTCTTTCTCTCACTCTCTCTCTCTCAAATAAATAAATTAAAAATCTTTTAAAAAAGATACTCTTTTAAGTACAAATTAGGTTTGCTTCGAAGTTATGTATAAAGTAATGTCACTCCATTCAGCTGCATCATGATCCCCTTATGAGTGGGACAGAAGCAGGGCGGTGGGGGGGGGGGGTCTTTCCTCACCGGAAATTGTTTATGAATCCTTGGTAAAAGCCTGGAAGGGTCTCACACAGGCGAACAACTTCCAAGCTGTGTGTGTTGCAACAGAAAAGAGAAGGAGAAAAGTTGCTTTATGTAGGCCCTGTTTTACTTCAAGACACAAGTACAAATAATCTTTGCATATTTTCTGCATTGGTGAGGGTCCATCAATCAACGAACAGAACCATCTCAAGGCATTTGCCAAAATGCCTATGCAACAAGAAACTATAATAATGTAGGCCTGATGTGCACACATCAGTGTGTTATTTTACTCTGAAAATGCAACTACATGGCAAGTCTCCTATTTAGGGGCCACTGATATATAAAAGGTATGTGGTTGCTTTTTAAGGAAGAGGAAGTGACTAAAAAGACCTCCCGTGAGTGTCCCCTCCATAGGCATGTGGCAGTAGGAGGTGGTAGTGCTCTCCAGCGTGAATTAAAATACTAAGAATGGTTACCTTTTGAACATCTTCTATTCAACAAGAATGCCCACCTGTGGCCACAGCAGGGTCTGTGGTGAATACTTATTTCCTTGGCAAATTCAGATTGTTAATTATGACCAGCAGGTGGGAAGTGAAAGTGTATCTTACACAATCAATGATCATGGTTTTTACCTTTGTTTGGGATGAAAAATAAATTTGAAAAAAAAAGAAAAGAAAACAAAAACAGACAGACAAACAAAAAACCAGACTCTTTGAAATGGCCAGGATTTTAAAATGCTTTAGAAAAACATTTAGAGAAAAGATTCCAGTTTATCAGTGAATTGAAGTGAGTTTAGGTTATGTCAATTTTCCTGATGGTTCTGATTGAACTAATGACTTAGTCTGTAATTGACTAACCCTCTAAATCAATCAAAGGCAGGCTGTTAATAAGTGAACTAAACTTGAGTCCTTAAACCAACTGTGGATGTGGAACAATCTTTAAGTTTATGAAACAAGGCATACTTTATTTTACTAAAGGTAATATGAAACTAAATCGAGAACTCATAAGTCTAGAAAGCAAAAAATAATGATGGTGGGTGCTAATACGTTACACTGATTTTGCAAATGGGACTCCATCTACCTTTAAGAAAATGGTGTCAGAATTTAGAACACTGTAGACCAGAAATGGGAAAACCTTTTCTGTAATGGAGCAAAAATGTTTTTGTAAATATTTTAGGCTTTGTATGCTACATGGTCTCTGCCTCAAGTACTTAACTCTGTAGTTACAGTGCAAAAGCAGCCATAGACAATATGTAAACAAATGTGTGTGGCTATGTTCCAATAAAACTTTATTCATGGACACCAAAATTTGAATTTCAAATAATTTTTACATGTCATGAAATACTCTTCTTTTTTTTCCAACCATTTAAAAATGCAAAAACCATTCTTAGCTCACAGGCCAAACAATAAAAGGCAGTGTGCCAGATTTAGCCCAAACTGTAGTTTGTTGACCCCTGCCTTCAACTACTAAAGCATGAACTGTTGAGAGTAGCTTGTGAATTTCAAAACACATCAAGAATGTCAGTGACTCATTCCTTCTTCATTAAAGAGTAGCTATTGAACACAACGTTACTTATGCCCTATACTTGACAAAAATGTTTACCCTGAGTTGAATAATGAAAAAATAAACAACTGGACACATCCAGATTGTGGGTCATTTTGTAAAACTGGCCTAGACTTTTCAGAAATGTCAGTTATGAAGGATCAAGGAAAGAAAGACTAAGAGCATAGGGAAACTGTTCCAAATGAAAAAGACATGAAAACTAAACGCAATGCAGGATTTTTGTTTGGAGGGATTAATTAAGCATTTAGATGAAGTGTTAGGATTTGAAATTTAATTTCAAATGGTTCAGCACAGTAGTATATTTATGTGTGTGTATGTGTGTGTGTGTGTGTGTGTGTGTAGAGAGAGAGATGAAACTAATGGAGTAAAATATTAACAATAAACAAATCTGAGTGATGAATAGGCAAATATTGTACTGTTCATTCAGCTTTTATAGGTCTGAAATTATTCAAAATAAAAACTGAAAAAATGTATAGAAAAAAAGACTATTGTAAATTTAGTTGGTTCAAGTTAAAAAATTTGAAGTATAAGAATTATACAGTGCTTGAAAAACCAGGTATTTATCAAAATTCTAAAATAATACTAAACTCATTTGGAGATTAAAATAATTTGACTCATAACAAATAGCAGGATTATTTCAGTGTGTTTTGATAGTTGCATCTGAATTGTTCCTAGGAATTTTAGCATGGGTAAAACCTAAGCTGGATGAAAGAAACATAACAAAATCACCAAATTCAGATTCTCAAAAACCCTGGATTTAGATTGTTCTGCTGTTGTGTAAGATGCAGATTTATTCAGTGACCAGAAATCTGAAACCTTCTTTCTGTAATTAAAATTTTCAGATTCAAACATTTCAACTCTAGTCGTCAAATCCAGATAGCTCTGCATACTATTTCTGCTCATTAGGTTTTTGAAAATGTAGAGAAACTAGATAGAAAACAAAATAAATGGGTCATCACTTAATTTGTTGAGATCACTCTATTCAAGGACATGAAAGGCACTTTCACAAGAAAAACTGTAAACCCTTTGTAGGCAGAGGGCGTTCTAGTTGCTTTTGTATCTCTAAGGCCAAACACAATGCCTCACACAAGTAGCCACTCAATGAATGTTTGCTGAATGACCGAATAAATGAATAAATAAATGGAGGGGAGGACCCTACCTTATATGGAAATGGGTTAAGTTTGGATTTGATGTAAGGAAAAGATTCAAGATGACTCCAGCACTAGACTGGGCCACTAAAGGACATGAGGGATTGAGTATTTATTTATTTATTTAAATTTACAATAATAGAATAAACATATATCTTGAATATATTTTTAGAGAAAACCACTTAAATGTTCAGATATTTTCTACATGTATGACGATAAAGACAGTTCCTCAATTTCAAGGAGTCTGTCTGCTAACATTCACTCAGGTTGAAATGGATCTGAAAATCATGATGAGTGAAGGGCAGTTGAGGGAATGAGGAATAGAAATCACAACGGCTGGGAGAAGACGAGTAACTGGCCTCAGTCATCTTCAAGGATGCCATGAGAAAGAAGGGGCAGAAATAGTCTGAGCAGCTCATCAGGACAGAACCAGAACTGGGAGCAAAATTAAAGGCAGAGGGAAGGCAGCACTATGTAGATTTTAGCTACCGAAGAAAGAACCTTCTAACAAAGATACACACCCAACCAGCTTGCCTTAACAAATAATGAATCACTCAGTGGAAGGTGTAGGCAGAGCTGGTGTGACCATTTTCAAGGATGGCTGGGGAGGTAGTGCCCACACACAGCAAGAGACTGAAGCTATCTCACCCCTTCCAACCAGAAAAAGTACTGTTCGATAGAAGTCATTTTACAAATTCAGTGTTAATACTAAGAAGGTAATTAATAAGCAAATATTTGTAACACCGCAAGGACTTCAGTGAGCGTATACCAAGTAAATGGGACATCATGGTCAGCTTGTTCCAGTTGATGTAGACCTTGGCATTACCCAAGGAAAATTTAGGTCATCTCAATATGTAAAAAATACCGTACCTTAACAGAGATCCCAAATGCTCTGAGGTGTTTCACAGACTCTCCATCTTGGGCCACTATCCCTATGTCCTGTTATTTCAAGCGTAGCTAATTTTCTACAGCTGCCTCCTAATGAGCCATTTATCTCTAATCTCTTCCACCTGTAATCGTCTTGCCCACCACTACTAGATGTCTGCCTAGAACTTCTTTTGAACTATTACTACCTGTTCAGAAGCCTAGAATGATTAATCAATTTAGAAATATGTATGGAAAAAGATTAGAAGAGACATAACAATAGTTTCTAAAATGGTAAAATTGTAGACTAGTATTTTTTTTTTAATGTTCTTGGTGTTGTACTCATGTTCTAATGATAAATGCAATCAGGTGCAAAAGAAAGACTTTCCTTACTACCTACTGTATTACATACAAAAGCTCCAGCTTAACTTTTTAAAAGACTCCTCATTCAGTCTCCCAGTTTACCTTCTGCCCACTAACCCTGCAATAAAACTTCACTCATTTTCTGTTGTCTAACTTTCTGGTCCCTTCTAGCCCTTCTCTTCAGCTCATCCCTCTTTGCTACTTGCTACTTCCGTCTCTGTGCCTCATTTACCACTCTGCTCTCATCCTTGCCTGCAGAACAATTACTGCTTCTCATTTGTGTATTCCCTGCATCTGGGCTGTAGGTAAGCCTCCTGAGGGCAGGGCCTTTGCTGATCTATGCATCTCCCACTCTAGAAGAGTCCTTACAGATAAAAGGTGTTAATTAGCTATCAGTTGAATAAATGATTGCATTACCTATTTTCCTAGTAATTTATGTTTTAGTGCAGGTGTCTCGAAATGAAAAGGTGCATGTCACCCATACTGTCTAAATCAATACTTAACTTCAGTAAATTTTTATTGGCTACCTACTGTGTATCAGGCACTTTAGTAGGTGTTAGGATATAAATTAAAAACTGCATTTAAGAAGAGCAATAAAGACCAGATAGAATATTTCTTAGCTCATTTCTTTTAACACAAAATAAATACACCTTAAATCTATAGTCTAAGTCAAAATAGTCATATTTTCTAGACCATCTTTCTAACAAACAAATTCAAAAGAATTACATAAAATAAATATGAGACTGATTAGGTAGCCTGAAATCCAATATCAAACCCTTAATGATAAGTAGAGATAAAAAATCTAGGATAGGTTCTTACTGGTTTAGGGGAACTGGCATTTAATCATTTGTGTTCTAAGATCTTTATAGTGATCAGAAAGATTTTGAAAATTGTGAACGCTTCAGGTGTAGTTTAAGTAATTTTAAGTCTCTTATGCAATATGGGTATTTTGGAAACTACTATGTGTTGTAGTTTTTCCAGAATCAGATGTAATAATTTGGTAAAGAACACAGGTAGAAGAGATCACTGGTTTTCCTTTTCCCCCAATAAACTATGTTTATTATGCCAATTTTAATTACCATGCAATCTAATGGTTTAAGGCTTATATTTTCCACATCACTAGACATCATAAACATGAAAGCATTTTATACTGTCATTATACATCAATGTTTGTACTTGGTTATACATATATACAGAAATTATTCACACATCTTAACCTTGCTATTTCCTCCTTTCAAACCAACATAATTTTACCGTGAAAGCAGCTTTTTAATAAATGGTATAAGAAATACAGCAAGGCACACTTTTTTAAAAAACTTTTTTCTCATTACCACCTCAAGAAGCATAAAAAACGAAAATGTTGTACATAATTTAATAGTAGAATGTCACCAGTTTATAATATACAACACCATATAGTTGTTTCTTGAAGTGCTGCATAGATAATCATTTTTAAAATAAAATAAATAAAATGGCGCTTTTAAAAGTTGCTTAATTTTGAAAGAAAGACCAGTATTTCTTCTGTATGCTGCAATCAAATCAAATGTTGGCCTTTTAGGTAAACCTCTTTCGATAAACATAGGCATCATACCATAAAAGAAAAAAATCTAGACTCAAACATGAAATTGGTCAAGTACGGGCAGGGCTGGGGGTGTCATTCCAGACAGGTGAATTTAACGGACCATCGATTTGGTGGACTGCAGAACTTTTTTAAAGAGTAGATGGGGAGGGAGGAGGCAAACGGAAAAGTCTCGCTGGAGAGGCAGGGCTGGCAGAGGTAGCTCGGGACAGGAATCCATGGGAAAACAAGCAGCTTCGCCAAACTTCAAAGACAATCACCTAAAGAAAACCAGTGCACAATCCAGATCACAAGGCTCATGTGGACAAATCGCATTCGGAGGGAAGATTCGTCTTGGGAGAGGTCAATGTGACAAATGGCAGTGACGTGATGAAACCACAGACTAGCCCGGGGTGGGACGAGGAGGCCACCCCTGAGTCAGGCTTATCTACAAGAAACAAAAAAGTGATAAGAAAAGGCATCAGAAAGGACTGTTTCATTGGCAAAACTGAGCCCTCTGAGGAAGACTGCCATTTTGGAACTACCTGCTAATGTTCTGAAACAAAAGGATATACAAAACGAAGTGATTTTAATAGCCCAACAGTTCACATTATTGACAAAAATGTTTCAGAATCAATTGAAAAATGCATTGATTTTTTTTAAAATACATGGTTTTAAAGAAAACAAGAAAAATCATCAAGTTTGAACTTTTCTCTGGATATCATCTACTCTTTTGCTTGTGAACTCAGTTTTGAACACTCAAGATAGATTCAAATCACTATGAAAATGTGAGGCCGCTGGTTCCAAGCGACACAGCCAAGTATCCACAGTGATTCACAGCCTGGGAACTCGGACCCTCAGGTGGTTGAACCTTTTCCTTAGGGACTGTATGTGTGACAGTAGAACTGAACAATTCCACCATTATATGGTGATGAAATATTCACAGCTTTGTCACAACCCCAAATGTTTCAGTCCCTTACTGGTAAAAGGATCTAACCTGGGTTTCTAGCTCGAATATGAATGCATTTCATTTAAGGTACAGATGCCCTGTGAAAGTAAAAATGACACTATTATTTCTGGACATCTTGATGGCTCAGATACAAATTCGTTCTAAACTCAGTCAGTTCTGCCTACTTCTAGGAGGCTGAAAGCAACAAGTTGGATGTGAGGAACAGCTAAATTCCAGGGATAGGAAGTAGAAGATGCAATTACTTGAGGTCCTCTGACCAGCTGTCAAATAAAGCAGGGTTTGCTTGTCTGGGTTTAAACCGAGTTCTGGTGACCAATGTCAGGTTGCTTTATTGTCTTTCTAGACCTAAATATTCTCCTTCTCCATCTTTCTCTTTCTCTATAATCATGTAACCTATTTATGAGCCAGAAACACTTCAGCAAATGTGGTTTGGCTGAAGTCTCAGGAAGCTGGGGAGAGAAGGCAGGTTCTCAAGAACAGGGAGAGATAGACAGGAATAGATGGGCCAAAGTTTGGTACAGTCAAATGCTGCAGTAACTCAAGAAAGTGCAATGGTACATTGTTCAAATGCTGAGGCCAGGACTCACTTGAAATATAGACACCGAGTGAGGAATGCTGAGGTGAGGCAAAGCCTGTCTTACTAAATGCCAGTATTTAAATTCTCTCTGGCTAATCAGGTCTTTTAACTTGGCCCACTTGGAAAGGGGCCGAAAGGGGCCGGCAAAATGGACTGAAGCACAGATCTGGGGTGTGTGTGTGTGTGTGTGTGTGTGTGCGCGTGTGCGTGTGCATGTGTGTGTGTTTGTGCATGTGTGATGGGTGATAACCAATAAAATCTTTTTTATTTTGCATGGCAGCTAGTTATTCAGAAGTGCTGGATAATTAAAAAGCATTTCACATCTACCAGAATCTTGACTTATTAAAATGATTTTAAAGGTAAATTTGGTAAGGATCCACTTGCGTCGTTTAGCAAAAAATTAATATACTATCACCAAGAATAGCTTCTTAAGCCTGCTGGGCCAGCTTTGGATCATATTAAACACTTAGTGTCAATCCAACTAACGGAGTAAGAATTTACATCGTATACATGAGAAATGTTTGCTCTTAAAGTTTTCTCAGTTTGTAATGACCAAGTAGGAGCAATTTTACTGGGTATGTGTATACTGGGTATGAATATGTGTATTCATAAATACAAGTAATTGCTGAAAATCTAAAATCGATGAGCTACCCACAGTCACATCTGCAGACCAATAAGACAGGAAAAGCAATGGAGTAAAAAGTTCTGAAGGAAATTCATGCATCCTAAATATAGCCCCTCCGACACACACACACACACACACACACACCCCATACACAGCAAAACAAAACTGAAAACCAGAGTAAATAAAAAAGGAAAAAAAAAGTACACGCTGGCTAAATGTGATGAGTGAAATTTTTATACCACAGGATTTATCCAGCCTGAAGTTTACGGTTAAATCATTCACCAAAGATCAGAGGCTTATGATGAGGATTATGAAGAAATAACTGTCAGAATACAGCAAAAAGATTAGTGCAAAGTACATCTCTTAGGCAGGTCCTAGGAGGCACTCCAGACATACATTATGTGCTTCCTCCAAATGAGGCAGAAATTTCTGGATCTATCCAGTTACCTTTTCTTTGATGTGATTTGCTGTAACTGACCTCTCTATTTTGGTAGAAACATGGCACAGAAATGAAAATAGTGAAAAGCACAGCAGTGTGCCTAGAAATCAGTGTAGATGCATCCTGTGTGAGACCATGTTTAAAACTTCAATAGCGTCAGTGAGTTTTTAATTAGAACAGTAAATGAATAACCTCAAAACATTTTTGAAAAAAATTCTTGGTACAGATGTAGACTGTAGCTGCTGTTCTAAGTTGTAGCTCTTTCCAGATGACATAACTTCATCATCTGAGAACTTATTTCTGGGGGGAAAAAAAGGCCCAGCAAATTGAATGTGGTATATTTTATTATCCTGATAGAGCACTCCAACTGATGGTTTTGAAATCCCTTTAAAAAGTAGAGCTTTTTTTCCCCCCTCCTTTGAATCTTCTAGGAAGAACAATGACAAGAGTTAAGCTCTTATAGACACGAAGTCTCATACCTACCAAATAACTTTATTAAGGATTCCTGATATTTAACACCAAAGGCATGTCAGCCTTTTGCGATTAAATAACTTGTCCTGGTTGGTAGTATTTTAACAAAATGTAAATATCTATGCCCAGGTACCCAATGCTAATGACGGGGGAATAATGTAGGCATCCAGATATCTGGGGTGTGTGATACGGAAAAAAACTGAATAGGACCAGTGGATATGACTATGGAAATGGCCCCTGGCTGATCACAAATCACTTGGGGCCATGTGAGTTCTGTAGAAGGAAAATCTGGCTGCGTCTCCCATTGTCTGAGACAGAGCCAGGAACCGCATCTCGGGGGCTCCACAAAATATTGCTGACTGGCAGGTAGGCCAGCTGATAGCGTTGCATTGTCATGCCTGTGAAATGTGAGCACTGCGCCCACCCAACAGCACAGCATGTTCACTTGCCCAAGTCCAAAGATGGAGCTGCTTATTATTCCCATTTCCACTCTCTAGCTACGTCATAGACTGAAAACTCCCAAAGTATCTAAAAGGGAGGCTGCGATCCAGGGGCTTCTCCAAGGCCAGTGCTGCTGGAACTCTGGGTCTCCACATGACCGGTGACTTCAGGGTCCCGGTCACACAACATCTTGCTCTGAGGGATGTTGCTTTCAAGCCTCTATCCCCTTGCAGAAAACAAAAATCAGTCGGGCTCCACCAGCCCTTCTGCAGGGCTCGGCCGAGCCAGCAGTAACAATCGGTACTAACAGAACTTGTTTAGAAGCAGCTTTTAGAATTGCAGTGACTCTCCCTTAATGGTCAGCTTTACTGCATACTGATGGAGAATGTGATTATGGGGTGGACATGTTTCACAGAAAATATATGTCTCTCTCTCCTACTTTTGTCCTCACTTCTGGCCAATTGTAAATTGAGTCTGAAACACAGAAAATTAGTTGAGCTATATTAGTAGGTAGGATGTCTTTCTTCAATTTTGCATACCGAGTTTATTTTTAGGGTATATATATGGTATATATTCCCCCCTCCCCATTTCTAGCAGCTCTACACAGAATCACACATTTTAATGAGCTTAGGGCACAGGTGTTGCAGGAAAAAAAATAATGATGTTTGCCATTCATCTTTCAAATTAAATAATGTGTTTTTAAATAGTAACTTTTTTCATAATACATTATGGGAACAACATTTATCTGTCACATTTTAAAAGATGTATTTGTAATAAATGTAAATTACTTTTAGAAAATCAGTAATTAGGCTCATCAAAAAATAAACAATCTGCCACAAAAAAGATAATCTTTAGCATAGTTAAGTATAATAACTGTTATTTGAATAAGTTAACAAATTAGGGTAGATTGCTTCTGTAATTCATTTCCTATAGCACGAGTTTAGGTTACAGCATTAAGCTTCTGGAGTGGGGGGTGGAGATGGCATTCGGCACCTCACACTTTGGTGAAATACAACTCTTATATTCAAAAGCTCAAATTTTCTTCTTTAGACTTGACTGAGAAAGTGTATTCACCACTGGGGCTCAGAAATGGAAAATAACTGAATTTTTGTGTCACTTTTCGAGCTATACCATCATCTCAGAATTATCAATCAATAGCTGTCTTATTAAATATGAAGAGTGGAATGACTTTCTTAAAAATTTTGATGGAAATCAGCCTGTCACCTTCAGGCAAAATTCAAAAAATTCTGTTTTTATCGAAACGCCATTAACCTGTCATGTATGTGCTCTGCATTTGCTTTCTGGGCCTGTTCTCGGTCTGTGTGTGGATAAATAGGAGCCTCTTCCCTAACATCAACTTTTCCCTCCTGTTTGAGTCCTTGGCCTTGGCCGTGATTAGGAGCTGTGACAGCACAGCCTTCCACTGGGGAAGCAAATGTGATGATAGTTGCATTAGACAGAAGCATAAAAGGGAGGCCCAGATCAGGAGATGCAGCCTTTAACCTAATCATTGTTCATTTCCAGGCACCCGAGGGAGTGGGCTGCTCTGTGTGCAGGAAACTGAAGCGGGGGGCATTGTCACTGGGCATGCATTTTGATCAGAGGGTCTAACTGCAATTGGGAGAACCTTTTTTCCTCCCTCAGTGGCAGGATGTGAGGTCCTGAATTATCTGGCTACTTCCTCAAATTTAACATTCTTCTTGTCAGAATTATGTAATAAAAATAATGTCACTAAAAATGTCGCTTGTGACCGTCTCTTTCCCTTTTGCCTCGCAGTTACTTGCATTGTTGTGAATGTTTCTTCCCCCCAAATGTGTTATTCTGATAAATGTCTGCAATGACCAGTCATTCTGACTAGTATTCTCTCCTATCATGGCACTGTTGACTCAAACTCATAGTGGAAGTATATATAGATATATATTAAATGTATATTAAAATATTATTAATAATATATATTAAAACACGAGGAGCATACATACCTTTCAATGAGATGATTTTCATGCGTGGAGAGGGTTGCATTCTACCTATGCATATTTTTATGTTGTTCTTCATGAAGATTTAGAAGGTTTTCTTCACAGGTTAAAGTTTTGGAGTTGGGATGCAATGCAGCCTTGTCTTTTGGCTGCTTTGCCTTTGAGGAGAGTTCTGGAACTCCAGATTTGGCTGAAGCAGCATTATGTTCTTCTGGCATTCCTGATTCACCTGTGTTTTCTGAACTTTCCTTTTCACTGCCCAGCCTTGAAGTGGTTACCTCTGAGCTTTCCCCACAGATTGTAGCTTGGGGCAAACCATCCGCTTCCTTTCCAACATCAGATACTTCCTGATGGGGAGGACTTGAAAGAACCATCATGTCTGCCTCCTCAGCCAAGAGAGATGTATCGCTAAACTCAGGGGAGCCAGCTGCTGTTTGTTGGGGCACAGAAGCCTCACCAGAAACAGCAGGTTTGTCTGGAGGAGGGCTGGAGAGGCAGGGCTCATCTCCATCCAGGTCATCATCAACGCAGGCCTCGAAGAAGCATTCAGGTTCCTCCTTGTCCTCTAAGCCAGAGTCGGTCATGTCCAGTGGCACTGGAGTGTTACTCTTCTCTTCCACGTAACTGGTGACCTCCCCACAATCACTGTCATGAGAGGAGAGAGATAAGTAGGAATAAAAGTCCCCTTTTCTCAGCTGGATGGGCCGGTGAGAATGTTCCAACACCTTCTCCTTGATCTGAGTTAACGAGGTAGGAGCAGCTGCCTCATTTTCAGGTTGAGATTTACTTTTTAGGGCTGTTGAAGCCATGTCGATGATTTCCTTAACAAAGTCGTGTACGGAACAATCCTCAGCATCTTTTTGATGGGAAACATCTGGCTCGCAGTCACAACAGGAAATGTTGTCACTGACAGAAACGTTCTCCTCTGTTTCATTTTGTTCAAGTGCAAGGCAGCAACGAGCAGATTTTCCAGCCACGCTTGGTGCATCATTAGATGAAGATTTCAGTACATCAGAATCCTGCCTACTGGTAACTCTAGCTTCTGAAGGCAGCTCTGGGCAAGACTTCTCAGTGGGAGTAGAAGCAGTTGTTGGATTTTCAAAATGGTGGTGGTTTTGACATTTCTTTGGACGGTGTCTAATAGTTTGGGGAACAAATTCATTTCCAGCAATATTTGCATCATCTGAGCTATCCATAAATACTTTACACTTACAATGCTCACTGTCTGAATTCTTCTTCCCAGTTGTACCGAGACTTTCCGATTCCTTCAAGATCCCATTCTGTTCATCTTTCTGCCCTTCTGGCGTGCTTTCAATATTTCCATTTTCCATGTCAGCCACATACGGGTCTTTATTGACTTTGAAAATATTTTTCTTATTTTCACCCTTTGTCCCTAACTCATGGGTGTGGGATAAATTCTTGCCGTTTCCATTACTTTCGGAGAGACATTTGATGGAGCTGTTAAGTAGAGCCTCGATGTTCAGGGTATCAGAGGGATTGGTCATCTCACTACTACTGACATTCTTACTGCCCTTTATATCATCACTGAGATTACACCTTCTCTTATCTTTTGTCAAGGAAAGCTTTGGTCTGATCCAAGTCTGCAGTTCATTCTTTATATAGTCCAATCCTGACATTAAGTTGCATTCTTCATAAATTTCATCATCTGTTGCAATACTGGAGTCGTCATCCTCATCTTTGATGCATAGCTCTTCTTCTGTCAAGGTGAGGGTAGAGCTAGAAAGGAGGTCGCTGTCATCTTCATCATCAGTGCAAGCAGAGGTACAAGAGACATTAACAATCATGCTGACATTGACGTCGCTTTCATCAGCCACCGACCGAGTCAGGCGCTTCCTGAATGATGCATTTGATTCTGGGATCTTGTTCTTGTGTAATACAATATCCTCTGAGCAAAGAGAGAGCTCATCGCTGCTACTTAGTTCTGTAAGAGATGCTGGCGAGTCTTCGTTGATAGAAGATGCTATGTCCAATGACAGCTGGCCACTAAAGGACATCTTTTGGGAACTGCTTTGGAGAGTCATATCAGAGACACTCCGTTTTATCTTTTGCTCTGAAGGGCTCTGGATATTCTCCAAACGATTCAGGAGATCTAGTGTCCTTTTACTCAGTTCACCAACTGAGCCACTGCTCACGCTTATGTCCCCAGAGCTGTGACAGCTAAAAAGATCCTCATTGCTTTTATAGGATGTCAACCAACTTTCTAAAGAGGTGCTTCGCTGGAGGCTGTCACTGCCATTTTTAAGGATGCCCAACCCAAATAAATCACCCCCTGGAGAAAGGGACTCAATAGATGAGCTGTGGGATAACAGGGAGAGCTGTCTGCCATTCTGCATGCCAGTGAATGTCTTCTCTCCATTACCATTTTTATATGAACTTCGATCCATTTCATGGGATGCACTTGCCAAAAGCCTTTCATGGGGAGGTGCATCTGGCTGTAACTCTGTAGCCTGATGTTTAGATTTGCAGGACTTTTTATCAAAATAAAAACCATGAAGCAGGGGATCCTCCACATGTGCTTTTTCACTTTGTGACTGTTTCATTATCATTGGTAATTTGAGTTTTGAGCCTTGGAGGTACGAGTAATCATAAAATGTAAACACATCATGTTTTCCTTGTAATTCTTCTCCCAAACAATCAGGGGTATATTTGGTAACACTGTTTAAATCTCCAACTTTTCCATTTACACAACTCACTGGTGAAATGGATGACTGAGAGCTGTTTGGAAGCTTAATGCGTTTCTCCTCATCTTTAAATTTCTGCTTTAACACATTAACTGCATCTCCCATTTGTGGGTCCAGATGTTCAGTTTCAGGGTTACTTGGGGACCCATCCACCACACTGAGCAAGCACATTTCTGAGTTGGTGGTGGTTTCAGTGTCCCCTTCACTCACGATTCCACTCTCACTGCCTGAATTCTGGCTCATGTCGCCTCCATGGCATGGGCAGGGCTTCACCAAATTGGAACCTCCGACAAGGTCCGGCAAAGATTTGGTGGATGAAAATGAAGAGTCTTTACTGAGACTCTTTGTTAAAACACTAGGCTGTGTCACACTGGTGAACTTCGGATTGTTTTTCAGAAATGGCATGTGGCTGTCCTCATAGAGTTCCACATTGTGGAGGCTGTACACTTGGTAAATGTGTGGACTGGAGGGGGCAGTGATACTCGAGGCATACTGAGATCCCCCATGGTCACCTGCCTCTTCTTCATAACCAGGGTCCTCACTACCTATCTCTTCAAGCTTTAAGGCAGGCATGACAGGTTGGGGTTCCTGATCAAGATCATTTGAGTCTTCATTCAAACTAATTAACTTGTTGCTTATGTCAGTTTCATCCCATTCCAGGGCATCCTCACTCGTCCCATTTAGATCCATCAAACCAGGATCAATCACATTCAAAGTCTCCTGTGTAGGAGGAAGAGAAAAAGAAGAAGAAGAAGAAGAAGCATTAGGGAACACAAGCATGAACATTTTATCCATTCAAAATCTCTTGGAAGAGTCGGGAAAGAAATTTGCCCAAGCATGGATTTGAAAGATAGCATAATTATCAGCTCTATTCTCCTCTGGAATAACATCCAAAATTATTGAAATGGGTTTTTCTATCAATAGTAATTTGTCACTGAAGGCAATAACGTAGATTAAAATGTAAGATTATTAGAGTCAAGTTGTAATTTTTGGAATAAACCATTTCCTTTCGATTCTTCTACATTTTTAACCTGGGATTGGGTGAAGATAAAACTGTGAGGTAAATGAAGGTAGAAAGAGTACAGCCTGTGACATCTTTTTTTTTTTTTTTTAAGATTTTATTTGTTTATTTGACAGACAGAGATCACAAATAGGCAGAGAGGCAGGCAGAGAGAGAGGAAGAAGCAGGCCTCCGGCTGAGCAGAGAGCCCAATGCGGGGCTTGATCCCAGGACCTGGGATCATGACCTGAGCCGAAGGCAGAGGCTTTAACCCATTGAGCCACTCAGGTGCCCCCAGCCTGTGACATCTTGAAGGCACATTCGCTCTGATACTCTTAGTCTAGCAGTCCACAGTGGAATACTATTTGTAGCCACAGGTGGCAGACTCCCTCCTCTATATGTTTGGGCTTTCCACTTGAAGCAGCTTTTGCCATGGGGAAGTAAAATAGGCTTGTAACCACCTGTAGAGCCATTCATGGCCGGACACCCTTGTTTGTCCATCTTTTCTTCTGCCTTCCCTTTCAGAATTTGGCCCTGTTCCCAAATAGATCCAAGATAGACAACACTTGACTGGTTTTCTCACCTACATGCTATTGGACCCTGAGTCTTGAGCCCTGGTTCTCTTAGTCTCTCTCTCTCTCTCTCCCTTCCCCAGTCTCTTCCTATGACAGAAATTCTACTGCGATCTTATGAACTTGCCTCACTATTGTCAGTCCTGCCCCTGTTTATTATAAGCAGGAACCCTCCCCTCCAGACCTAGAATAACAACTATCTGAAGACTTCCTGACTCTCAAGTTTGACTCAGCCCAGATTCTCTTACATTTCATTCTGCCAGCACAGTTGGGATCCTTGATCTTTCCTTGGATGTTCTGGCTTTAACTTGGTTTAGGTAGAGCTTGACACATTAGTCTGGGACATCATGGGTGAATGGGCTCCTGGACTCTGTCCAGATTCCCTCACCATCCTCACTTGCTGCCCAGCTGTCCAGATTCATGCCAGAACCAAGAGAGGTGATACAGGTATGCAGGCCCTGACAGGCTCACCTACAGACAGAAACTCAGAATTCTGTAGCTCAGCTTCTGTTTATGTAGGGTAGTCAAACAGATAAGCATGGCTCTAGAACAGTGCCAAGTAGTTGAAATGCTGACCTTGCCACCTACCAGCTTTGGGCAAATTGCTTAACCTTTCCGAGTGCTGACCTCTTCGTATCACTTGTGAAGGGGGCTAGCATTATTGATCTTTTGAGATAATTCTGAATACTACTGAGCTAATGCTTGTGAAAAACCGAGGAGGCAGTCAAAATTAGGTAGCTCTAACTCTTAGTCCATGCAGTATTGCTCGAGAGTGGCCTTGAGTCAATTCATAAAGGGTTCTCTCTGCCTACCTTCCCTCCTTATTATTCCTTTCAATTTGCCCTAAAAACCATAAGGGATTCATGACCTGGTAGGTAGAGAGAGATGTCACATAGTATAATAGGTCAGCATATTTGCATTACAATTAAGAATTATTTTAAGGGTCTGTTTGAAAAACAGGCCATGATGCTTTTATTCCTCAGTAGGGGGTGGGGAAAGGCTTCGCCAGAAACACATTCACAAAACTTCCCTAAGAAGCCCTCAGTCTTTCCTGGCACTAGTAGTTAAAGGATACCACAGAACCTCATTAAGTGTAAAATACCCATTAGCACTTTATTATACTGGATATGTAAGAGATTATCTGTATAGCCTACTTAAGTTTAAAAGAGTCCAGTTACAAAGTAAACATTAATTAAGGGACATTTTTATATTTTCTGACAGAAACCTTTCATGCTGCCAATGTTAGAGCAGTTCATCTAGAACACTGGCAGTCATCATACTCGCTTAGGTATGGAGTACATTCACTGTGATGAATTTTTATTAGGATTTCTGTTTATTCTTTGCTTGCTGATAAAGGAAGCACTAATGACCAGTTAGTATGGCTAGTGAATGTTAAAATCTTCAGCTGTAGAAACAATCAATCAGTCTAATCAAATAGTGTATTAATTTCAAATACTATCTTGCCTGACACCGGACTCTGAGAGTGTTAATAAATAATTGAACTGGTCTTTCAGAGACACTCTCTTTGTAACTCTCTGGTTGGCTTCAACATTTAGCAGCACGGATTTTCTCTGAGAGTCCTAAACCCGGGGGCTCACACCAGATGCGGGAATTGTGCCATCTGGGTGTGTGTCAGGAGCTTAGCCCAAGTGACGCCTGTAACTTGGACTTGTCTTCCGTGACACAGTCGTTTTCTGACCAAATGCTGCCTCTATGGCTTTACAAATGCAAGCCTCAGGAAGTGGAAAACTTACAGCAGCACCTTAAAGAACAAATCTTTTGCTCAACTAGTAGTTGGGGTCAAAATTTGCCACAGGAAAAACATGAAACTTTAGGATGTAATATTGTCCTTTCCCCTCCTTAAGTCTCTCTTCCTATACTCTCTTAAATTTATTGTAATTGCTGAAATTTTTTATATGTCAATTCCTGGGACTATCTGACAAGATCTTTAGGAAATCATTGACTTCGGACTTAAAATTTTATATATTAAAGAAGTGCGATTTGTTCTGCCCTCATTCACTCCCTTCTGTTGTGGATTAAATTCTGTCAATATTTTCAATAAAATCTCCATTTCCTCAAGATTTAACCTCAAACATAAAACCTCCCCTGGGAGCAAGTAAGTATGGAAAGTTTCCAAGAGGAAGGGCATGGGATATTTATATAACTAAAAAGTTATCCTTAAAAGAAATGATATGTGTATAGAGAGATGTAACTGGCAGGAAAATTATTTGGTCGAATGCTCTCTTTGATGATAGCTCAGCAGCCAGTAATGCTCAAGCTAATTAACCATTTGTCGTTATTTTTCTAGAGAAACTGTCTAGTACTTTTTCAAAAGGCACAAATATTCCTGTCTTTGATAACGTGATAAATCAAAAATGGATTTAGGCAAAATCTAATACTTGACTGAAACCAAAAGGATGGTGAGTAGTTCATGAGGTTCCAATAGAGACACTGAAAGTTCAAAGATAATTCTGAGTTAAATTAATTTGTGTGAGGCTCTTTCATTCATAAACTTGCTTCACTGGTGTAGAGTTTGTCCTAAACCTAAAAGCTCTATAGAAATAATTGCACACACACACACACACACTCCTTCAAGATCTGCTCAAGAAACAGGTGGATTAATTCATGCTGGGTTTTTGGTGGTTGGTTTTTGTTGTTGTTGTTTTGTTTTTAATTCTTGGAAGTAGGTTCTATATTTCACCACAATACATACAGAAAAAGTAAAAGAGGCTGGAGAAAAGATGATGAGGATGAAAGAATCAAGATTCCAACTGTAGCAAGTAACATACATCAGAATTCATTTCTTTCTGTACTTATATGGCTTTAATTGAATTATGTCTCCCAGGATTGCATTTCTAGGATTTTCTTAAAATTTTAGTGGGTTTTTGTAAGAGAGGAGAAACACATTACCAGCTAACGTATGGGGATGAAGGAGCCCGACATTCTATAAAACAACCCAACAGATATGGTATGATATGATATAGTTGCATCTTTTGAAAAACTAAAGAAGGTCAAAAAGATCAGCATGAACAGAATGTTCCAGTCAAACTTCTGGTGCTCGAAATGGGCAAAACCATTAGGAGGTCTTGCAATTTGTGTTCCTCCTATTTATTTCAGGTCCAGGACTTCATTAAGCAATACCACTTGCAAAGTACTGGGAATAGAGATTTATCTATAGAAAAGTAGAATATAACAAAAACATACAAATAAATAAAAATGATTAAAAAACAAACATCATTAACTGTAATTGAGTAAAGAGCTGTATATTTACCTTAGAGCAAAAAGCAGACCACAGGGAAGTTTGAGGTTATGGACAGGATAGAGAAACTACATATATGGATCAGGGTGGGGGAGTTAAATTAAAGAAAGGGAAATTACAACTTTCATATATTTGTTCTGTTTTCCTGGTGCAATTATTTTTTTCTTGTCTCCCCCTCCAAATCTAAAACCAGAGTATCTGAGCATTAGATGCAAAATTGTTTTCCTAAACTTGACTTAGGTGGAAATTTTTTTAAAACAAAATCAACATCAACAACCATAACAAATTGCTAGTTTTCAGAAAATGGAAAGACAGCTTTTAAGAGAACTTGGGGTTTGTTGTAATCTGCCTCTTTTTGGGCTGAGGTAGATTCAGAGTTAGCATGAAAAAATATAGATGAAAAAAGAAATAGGATGAAAAGCAAAGATGTTCACTAAATGCTTATCAATCATTTTGGGATTTAGGGCAGAAATTCAAATAGATCTCAGTGTGAATCCTGACTCTCTTCTCTCACATGTTAGCTCTGTGGTCCTGGACAAGTTATTTAACAGTTAGTAGTGACTTAGTTCAACTATTTAATGGGCCTCAGTTCTATCATTTGTATACCCAAGATAATCACAGCACATTGGATCTACCTTAGGGAGTGTTGGGAGCTTCAAAAGAGAATATATATGTCAAGTCCTATGGAGAGGGCATGAGGTTGGCACACAGTAGGAGCCAATGACTGGCAGTTATCAGCATAGATTCCCTTTGCTGAAGTGGGACAGGGCTGACAATTAAATAAGCATAACTATATTTTCATGAAGACTGGTGGTTGGCTGAATAATCTCTATAGCACAACCACATGCATGAAACTTAATGAAATAAACATCAATTAGACACTTTACTCACTCCTTTACTACAATATAAATAGGGTGTAGGTTTGTCTTTGTCTGTCCTGACTGGGCTTATCCCTCAGGAATAACCAGAGGAGAAAAGACACCTGCCCAGCCCTCAGCAAGGCCCATAACTCAAGCACTTTCTATTTCCTGAAAATAATCTTTTTTTTTTTTTTAAAGGCAGGTCCATTGTCTGTGAAATTCTATCACAACTGACACATGAGAGCAATCAAATCCTGCTCACTATCTATCAGATTGACAATAATGTTAAAGTAACTTGTCTCAGCTCAGAAAATGCTTTGAAAGTCTATCTCACACTAATGATCAAAAACTGTTCTAGCAAATGCTCTTTTTCAATAACAAAGCTGATCAGAAACCCAAAACAGACAAGTAAAACCCAAAGTCATCTCACAAATTGTACTAAAATGAGTGCTGACATGGACATATTTCCTAGTCTTGACTATACCGACATTTCTGAAATAGTTGAAAAGGAAAAATCCACTGGATGTTGTTCTAAAGTGAGTTTTATAATAGCAAAAAATTGCTTTAGTTCTCAACAGGGCCTAGGGACAAAAAAGAGAGTCCAAAATTAAGGATCAGGGATTTTCTTCCCCGATGTAAACTCCATGATGGCAGGGGCTCTGTCTGTCTTGTTTCCAGAAGAGCCCCAGAACCTGAAACAGTGCCTGGCAGAAAGCTGGTTCTCAGAAACCTTTCCTGCGTGAATTGCATGAAGACTGGGCTGTGGTCCCATGACCTCTTCAAAAGATCTGGGGAAAGATCCAAAGGTGACATTCTGCCATGGTGAAATCACCTAGAGAATTTCTGACTTTCTAGGTGGTGCCCCCTCTCAATTAGAAAAGCTAGTATCCTCAGAAACATTATGCTCAGAAACATTATGCTCAGTATGCTAGTATCCTCAGAAACATTATGCTCAGTCACATATTGTATGGCTTCATTTATATGAAATTTCAGACTAGGTAAGTCCCTAGAGACAGAATACAAATTGGTGGTCACCAGGGGCCTGAGGGAAGGGACAAGGGAAGCAATTGTTCAACACCTGTGGGGTTTCCTTCTGAAAATGTTTTGGAATTAGAAGTGTTGGTTACACAACATGGGAATGTACTCTATGCCAGTAAACTGCTCACTTTAAAATGATTAATTATATGTTATGCTATTTTTGCCCCAATTAAAAGAAGAAAAAAAAAAAAACAGGCACCTGGGTGGCTCTACCTTTGGCTCAGGTCACGATCCTGGGATCCTGGATTCGAGCTCCGCATTGGAGTCTGCTTCTCCCTCTCCCTCTCCCTCTACCCCCCTCCCCCACTTGTGTGTACTCTCGCTCAAACAAATAAAATCTTTTAAAATATAAAAATAAAATAAAATAAACAAACAAGCTAACAGGAGTCTTCAGTCCCATTGAGTTTCAGAGCCTGTAATACCATCAAACATAACAGGACTTTATCACTCTCTGAAGGAAATTGCTTATAAAAATGTTACAATATTACAAAAATATTGTAAATTTTTGTAAAAAATATTACATTCAGATAATATATCTGAATTCATGTATATTTTGGTGCATATATTACCAATAAAGATGATCTTTTTATTACATCCCTCTTCGTTTGGTGTGTGTGCATGCTCATCATCGTCAGAAATGCTGAAGAAAAGAGCATCCTGTATGTAGTACTTCTCTTAGCTCAACTTCATTTGTTTTGATGCATTAGGCTCTTTTGAGGAGACAGGAGTGGGATTAATAGGCTCCTTATTTACTGGGCTGGTCCAATCTCCTTTGACCTTATTTTACTGGATTCCTCTGTAGTATTTGACTCCATTTTTCTTGAAAATTTCCTCCTCCTTTGGTTACTTTGATGCTAAGCCTCCTCATAAAATCCATTTCAGCTGCCTTTTAGATGACAGGATGTCTCACAGTTCTGTCTTGCCTCTTTTCACCCTATAGACTTCCCTGCCTTGAGTTTAGCCATCATTGCTATTGTCTATTATTTTGAAGGGCATATACACTACGTTTAAGAGAAAGGAACTCAAGAGAAAGTATAGGGGAAGGGGACATTGCAAGAAGAGGGAACAGTAAGAAGCAAAGGCAGATGGGATAGAATTTTATGGGTACTTTCATAGGAGGGAAGAGCAACCAGCAAAGGAAACAAACAGCAGGAAAATGTAAGGAGGACTGGTATAATATCATGGAAGTTGAGAGAAGGGGACATTTAAAGCAGTGGGTAGTTTAGAGTGTTTTAAGAGCAGAAGAGATAAGAAGAATGGGAGGTGAGAGAAGACCACTGAATTAGCAAGAAGAAGTTCATTTGTAACCTTAGAGAAGGCAGGTCCTAGAGGCTGGAAGGTCAGGATTGAGCATCGTATATGACAGAGAATAGCCTAAAGAAAGCCTGGTTCCCCAGTAACATTGCTGTTGAAATCAGGAGCCCTGTCCTAACAGGTGCTCTTCACCACCTTTTGTGTCCCCCAGCATCAGTCTTGGAAGGAGAACAGAAGTGGAGAAACCATGGAAGCCAAAGAATGTATAAGGTTCAATAAGCAGGGTGATCCTGAGGCTGTAGGAAGGAATTCCACAGAAGAAAGAAGGATCCATGAAATAGAAGCACTGCTTTCTTTCTTTTCTACAACTTCAGTTTCACTGGAGAGCCGGCCCCCCCGGGACTACTATTCAGATCAAGAAGCAGTATCTTGGGGCACCTGGGTGGCTCAGTGAGTTAAGCCTCTGCCTTCGGCTCAGGTCATGGTCTTGGGGTCCTGGGATCAAGTCCTGCATTGGGCTGTCTGCTTGGTGGGTAGCCTGCTTCTCCCCTATCTCTCTCTGTCTGCCTCTCTGCCTACTTGTGATCTCTTTCTTTCAAATAAATAAATAAAATCTTTAAAAAAAAAAGAAGCAGTATCTTTGTGCCAATCAATTAAAGACATTTAGATATTGTCATAATTACTAACTAACACATAGGTGCAGTAGTCTCAGTGTTGGTAGTACTAAAGCTACATGGCAATAGTCAGATGCCTTGCTTCAAGCTATGTTGTCCTTAAGCATGTTAATTATGGTATAAATCATTACTCATATCTGTTAGGTGTCCACTGTAGGAAAAAGGTCCCTTCCCATCCAACTCCGAATGTTTTACGGGAAGTAACTCAAAAAATCATCTGCTACCATTGGTAAATAAATCATTTTGTCTTGACTGTTGCTTTATATGCAAACATACTGAAACTTTCATCATATTCACAACAGAGTGAATGAGAAAATTAGGTATCTTGCTCTTCTTTGTCACTATTTTGTTTCCCTGAAAATTTTTCTCTAGAGTTTCAAGAAAGTAACTAAATTCAGAATGGCTTAAAAATGAAACAAGCAAAAAAGAACTTAGGAACAGGTTTTTAAATAAAAGGATGTCTTGATCTGACCTCTTCAGTATCATATACAACTGAAACAAATAAAAGGAAGTACAGAAGAGACATAACTTCAATAAAGTCATAAAACCCCAACCCACAATAAGATGGTGGCATTTTCTACATTCTAGCACGTGATAAACCCATTTAGGAGTCAGTGACAGAACCACATGCCAAGTCCCGTAAATAACTTGTTTCCCCCTAATGTAATATCTGGCCTCATTTTGCTGGCATCCTTTCAGCTGTTTGGTGTTTGCCTTTTGACTGTCAGGACTGACAGAACATTGGAGTTTTATGCCTCTGGAGATCAATTTTGCCTCACCTTTGCCTTAGCGAAAAGTAGACTCTTGTCCCTCCTTTATGATAAGGACCTCTCATTAATACAAAAACCTACATTTTTTTTAAACCTGCAGAGCATATTCGTAGTAAAGAGGAGGTTAAAGGCGCTGTCAACTAATGGAAATTTCCCAGCACATGGGCTTTTCTGTGACATAGAGTTGGGTCTCCAACTTCAGACCGAAATCTAAGAACATGAGATTTATGGCATGCTCCTGAGGTAGCTTAATGTGTAAGGACGGCCTTGCCAACATGCGGAGGTCAGCCTAAAAAGCCAAATACCAAATAACGCCCTTTACAAAGCACATATTAGCTGAGAGAACTGTGTGTCTTTTCATTCTCAACAAGGTACATATGAAAAGCCAACACGGTATTATTCTAGTTCTTAATCGTCTGTTCCTCTCAGATAAATAAGCGGTGGGTGGTTTTGTTTGGTTTTTGTTTTTTTAATTCTAAGACTGTGACTACAGTGCACCATTTAGAGGGGGAAAAAAAAAAACTAAGACTAAAATGTTGGCCAATTTTGATAAACCAGATTATCAAAAATGGTACATACAATTTCAGTCTCTTCTCCCTCCCAATCAATCAAACTTATCTTGCTTTTCTGACTTTTTCATCTGATTGGACCAAGGTTTAAGATGATTAACAGGCAGCTCATCTATAATTCATTTTCTTATGATGGCTTAACCCTTGTTTCTATTATCTGATTTTATTCCACTTGATTTATACCTTTAATAGACTCCTTTAAAGATAACGGCATTCAGACGTAGGGAGAGCTAAACATTCTCAGAGTTGCTAGGACACCTCCCTTGCGTTGTCACTATTCCCTCCATAAAAGTGATGGGAGAGTACGCAAGTTACACTTGATGCTGGAAAAGCTGCTTGAAATTTCAGGATGAATTTTCCTATAAGGTAATAAACATCTTTGATGTAAGTTTCCTGAGATTTTTATACTTTTGATTCCTAGAATCCTTAGACATGTTAAAACCACAGAATCCCTGGGGGGATTTTCTTTTTCGATCTCAAGAGAGAAATACTAAGGATCCTAAGATCCGATTAGATTTAAAAACTCCATCTTGATTGCAATAGAAGCTCTGGTCCTGGTCTCTCATGGAGGAGGCACTTGAGAGTTTTGAATGTCAGGACGTTAATTCAAACTGTAACCCGAATCAAAGATTCCCAAATCAAAGACATGTAAATTTCATTCTAGAGAAAAAATGACCTCAAAATGTGAGTTCATTTTGTAAATTAAAAAAAAAAAAAATAAGGCAATATTAGAGGTTTAGTGTCACCTTAATCCCTTAAAATCCTTTTGCAAGGCAAAGGCAAAAATAACAAAAAATAACTAGAAGCCTCAGACCCTTCAGATATGGATTCTTTAAGCTGGCAATTTAGAGAATATGCTGAGTTTATAGTCCAGGGAGGCAGGACACTGACCGGCCAGTGTAGCTAATAACGTGGGCAAGACCTGCTGAATTTACTACTCCACGCACTCAACAACAGTAGCATTTGTGACTTATCTCTGCTTTGTTTGCACTCCGTGCACAGCGTAGCGTACGTTAACTACATAAACCTTGACTGCTTTTCTTTTCCCCTTAATAAATAGCAAGCAATCAGGGAAATATAATGTAGGTGACCTCCACCTCCTCCCAAATCAACAATATTTTTCAAAGGTCTACTTTACACAAGACATTCTCCTGGCAAACATCATCACTGCTATTAGGAAGCGTGGGGAACACTTGGAGAAATAGAGATCCCTTATGTTTATCTGCAGATAGGCTCCATACCAAGGTAACAAAGCGTTATTTTTTTCTCCTAATTTAAAGTCCCTCCTCCCACCAAATTAATCATTTTCTCTCGTTATTTAGTAAAATCACTAGATGAGCTGTGACTCCATAAACTTTAGGAACTCATTTATTATGTTGCCTGATCAGACCTTGCATTTATTTACACAGTGTACCCATAAAACCCAGCTTTCATTAGTGCTGGGGAGGAACAGTCCTGCTCCCTATGCTGGGGAAGGTGAAGCTGGAGAAGATAATTAACCATGAAACAATAAGGAGGCTTGCTGGGTAAGCAGTAGTGTGAAAACAGTTACTACTCACAAAAGAGGGGAAATTAGCTTGCTGGATAAAAAAGGAAGTGTCAGATTGAAGACTGAAAGGCCTGCCAACAGAAGTAGATAGCTCTATGCATCATTAATGAAATTTTTTAACACTTAAACGCCACAGCTGTCCACATTTAAATGCATGTAAATGCCATGTGTTTCCAGAGATTAATATGCATGTTGAAATATTTCTTTTCCCCTTAAACTTCTAGATGTTGTCTCTGTCTGTTTCATTTCACCTACTTTCTCTCCAAGAATAAAAATGCACCAGCTTTCTCAGCATTGTGTCCTCATTTCCAAAACCCACATACACTGAGTATCCTGGAGATGGGCAGCGCGCTCATTATATTTTAACAAACACATTATTTTACATTCATAATACCGATATTTTAGTAAACAGAAAGTTTGTTTTGATTTTGCTGCTTCACAGAGTGAAGACTTATGATGTGCGTTTCCTTTCAAAACTTCCTCCTGGAGCATTAGTGCTCCCCGAAGCAGCCCCATTTTGGCAGAAATTCAGTTCTGTGAAGTGCCAAAAGAAATAGAATAAACAAACACTGCTCCATGCAGCTGGCAAGATAATTTACATATTACTGCACACCAAACATGAAGACCTGAATATGGATTAGAGCGCCGGTGATGACACAAATGTCATATAGATAAAGAGAAACAAAATCCAACACATCGTTGTTTATTTTACCCCTGCTACTGTATGAGTGCCACTCAGAAAGAAAAAAAAAATATGGAGGGATTGCTTTTTGAAAATTGGATTCCCTTTCTCATTTGAAGTGGCTTCTTTCAGACCATGAAACAAGAAAGAGAGCAAAAAGGCAAGGATTCTTTGGAGCCCCTCACATTCTGTGCTTTTGTCCTGTGAGTTCAACCGATTGTAATGTGCATCAATTTGAATGACATGGGTTAGCCATCTTAGAGAAACAACCTTTAATATACGGGCACCTGGATCCCCACCTCATCCTTGTGCAGTCCTTGAGGATTCTGGCTGAGCACATAGCTCTTTAACTGAGAATTTAATTTCCCTGAGTGGGATCCTTGGGTAGGCAGGTCCAGTAGGCCATCCTGGCCCATTAAAGTTCCAGCTGGAAACACCACAGAGTAGACAGGACTTGCCTTGAATCCTTAGCTAACTTCTCTTCTCTCCTCATTCCTGCACATGTCGATGGCTTGCCTGCTGCAAAGGGGTTGACCCTTCCTGCTCATGACTAGATGTATTGGTGTCCTAGGGAGGAAGGGAAAACTCTCTAGATATTTATTGCCATAACTCCTTTCCAGTCCTTGGGGATGACAAGAGGATATGAAGAGCTAAGAAGGTAACACTTAACAAATGATGATGGTGACAAGGTGAGGAATACAGAGAACACCGGATATGTTTAGCTTCCACCAAAGTAAAAATTCTTTATCCCACATTGGACAAGGTTGACTTTTCTTATACTATCTTAGAAGCTTCTAGTACTTTAATATTTAGAAGTAATTGTCATGATACTTACTCTTGCTTAAGTGTAAAAACAAGGGGAGAAATTGGGGCTGTGTAGGAGAATCCAGTTAGTTAGATACAATTAAAGTTTAGTAGTCAAGGAATGTTCTTTAACATTGAAGAAACAAACCATTTAAGGTAGGTCAAGGGAGTTGAGTGTTATTTTACCTAGTGGGAAAAAGGCTACACAAGGGCTTATTTTCCACAGCATTTGGAAGGTTACTATGACTAGGATAATGAAAAAGTTATTTATTTTCATAACTCCAAACTCAAGAAATGGAATTACACTGCAGCAAGAAAAAGTAGGTGAGATTCACCAGAAGGATTTGTTATTGAAAGGGCAACTAAACATTCTCATAAACTCCCACAAAGTTTGTGAAAAATCTATCCCTAGATTTCTTTAAAGACAGAAGGGAGAAAACAAAGTGGTTCAAGATAATCCTACATACCGCTTCTCAAACCAAGCTTCCTAAAATAAATCCTTTCATGGTGTTACTCCTGTCATTAAAAACAAAACAAAACAAATACCAACAACTTTCAGTGACTTTTTTCTCTTCTAAATTATTCTGACTTTTAAGGCATTCCATAATCTGGTCAAATAAAAATGACCAAAATTTAATTTAATGCTTTCAAAGCTGACCTTCACCACAGTAACTGCCTCATGAATATCCCCTGCTCACTCATGTTGCCGTGCCTCTGTTCGTAGCAAGTATTTCATAAATATTTTCTGAATGAATGAATGTGGTTTCTATTGCCCTCACCAAGTCTCTCAAAATTCAGTCTTAAAGTTCTCTATAAAGATTGATCTGGATACTCTGCGCTCAGTGATTTCTCTCTCATTTGATTCTACACCAGTGATAGAATCATACAATTTACTACTGACATTTGTTTATCCATTCAACAAATGTTCAATGAATACTTACTACATAGTATGGCCCAATCACTGAGCACAGACTCACCTGTCAAATATCTTGCAGCTTTGTATTTAGTTTTGTAATTGGTGCTCTCATTTCCAGCCCAAATACAGCCTGGATTAATTACTGTCTCATTTATGTTGATATTATCTTAGTATCACTCCATATAGCTTGCCAATTTCTTTAGGGTAGAGACCATATCCTGTAGTACTTCTGTGTAGATAAATCTCTAACAATGCTGACCACAGAGTAGGTACTCAAGGTACTCTTGATTATCTGCCTATAGGTTCAGTCCCTTTCAATTCCATGACCCAGTGGAATCAGGCAACAAACCTTCCTTGCAAATAGGTTAAATATTCAGAATCCAACTCATGCATAATCAGTAGTGATATACTGATGGTATTATGACTGCAGAAAGAATATTTAATCTAAGTTAAAATACCTTTGGTTTTTCAGACTTAGGGCCTATGGATCTGCCTTTACTATCCTGCTTTACTATACTTTTCTATGCAAAAATTTGCTTTTTCAATTTTGGTATTTCAATTTTAACCGCCTTGATGACAATACAAAAACTCTTCTTGACATTCAGCAAACTTAGTTATTTACATGTTAAAAAATCATAAACACAACTCAAGTGAAACAATAGACCTGTAATATTGGACCTGAATAAAAAAGAAAATTAGAGTAAATCTGATCTTCCTATAGCAGGATAAGAAAATTATTTGACCCTAGTGGCATTTTCAATTATGTTTTTTCTTCAATCAAAATTTAAATGTGACTATTGTTTCAAGATCAGCGGGGTTGGTATTAAGGCTTAATGCCTATTATGTCTAGGGGCACCTGGGTGGCTCAGTGGGTTAAAGCCTCTGTCTTCCACTCAGGTTATGATCCCAGGTTCTTGGGATCGAGGCCCACATCGGGCTCTCTGCTCAGCAGGGAGCCTGCTTCCTCCTCTCTCTCTCTGCCTGCCTCTCTGCCTACTTGTGATCTCTGTCTGTCAAATAAATAAGTAAAATCTTTAAAAAAAAAAACAAAAAACCTAGGGCACTTGGGTGGCTCAGTGGGTTAAGCCGCTGCCTTCAGCTCAGGTCATGATCTCAGGGTCCTGGGATCGAGTCCCGCATCGGGCTCTCTGCTCAGCAGGGAGCCTGCTTCCTCCTCTCTCTCTCTCTGCCTGCCTCTCTGCCTACTTGTGATCTCTCTCTCTGTGTCAAATAAATAAATAAATAATCTTAAAAAAAAAAAAAAAACCTATTATGTCTAGACCCGTGCTTCCCAATCTTCTTCAAGTTATGACATATGGAAAGTGCTAATATAGACTTGCTTACCAGGAAGGAAGGAAGGAAGAGATTACTCACTAAAGATTACTGATTACTCCCAGGCCCTGCCCAGCATTCCCCCTCCCCACCCCCACCTCCCATACACACACCAGGAGGGATGAGGGTTTCAATATCTTAGCTCACCTCTAACTAATTCAAGGTACATGGATGGGATGACATAAATATAATTAGAGGTTTCTCTGGTTGGGAAACCATGAACATATGAGAAGGTGGAGAAGTGGGTCGATGAAGACTGAATTAATGGCAGTTTGATATAGGAAGAAAAAATAAATACATAGACTAAAGCAAATTAATATGAACTTTGTAGAAAATGTCATTCATTCAATAAATATATATTTAACAAATTCATTCGGCACATATTTATTGAATCCCCTGTCCTGAATAAAACAGACAAGTTTCAGTGGGTAAGATTTACCTAGTGGGTAAGATTACAATCTGTGATAAGATATAAGAGGCAAACTTGATCTACTCCAGGAGGTCAAGAAAAGCTTGCCTGAGGAAGTGGTTCTTCAGCTGATTTGCGCAGGATAATAAGAATTTTCTGGGAGGCAACTCACAGCATGGTGAGTGGTGAAGGCAGAAGGAACAAGGCTCTCAGGCAGGAGGGAACATGCTGCATTTGGGGGCCTGACAGCAGGTAGTGCGTTTGGCCTGCAGAGACAGGGTATGTGACTGGAAATAAGTCTGGAGAATCAGGCAGAGTGGTATGATCAGATGAGTGTTTTTTTAAAAGATTACATGGGTTGCAGGCTAGAGATCAGACTGGAAAGGGAACAAAACTTGATGGGAAGAAGACAACTTTAAACGCTATTGCAGTGGTGCAGGTAAGAGGAATAATGAACATTTCCTGAGCACTTGGTCTGTGCTGGGTAGTATCCTAAACACTTTATGAGAGATGCCAGCAACTCTGACTAAGGTGGTGTACAGGTAGGGAAAACTAGATGGACTTCAGAGCTCTTTTGAAAGTCAAACTAATGGGACCTGAAAAACATTTCTGAAAAACATGATTTTTAATGGGTTTAAATATTCCAACAACTTACTCACAGTTTACTTAAATACATATTATAAATCCATACTGTTTTCATTTATGTTTGATTTTTTAAATAAAACATGATAGAACTATTCATATAAAGGGCTCAGATTATTTTCTGAGTAAATTTGAGAAGAATAAACAGTAGGCCAAAGGGTGTGACAATTTTTAGGATATTGATAAGTAGCTAAATACATAATTATGCTAGCTTGCAACACATTCTCACCTCTCTAACACAGGAATATGTCGTTAATTTCCCTTTCTTTTGATGGGTAAAAAATAGCAACTGACAAACTATGTTACTTTGCATTTTTTTTCATTACTAGTTGGACTGGATATTTATTCGTGGGTTTAGTAACCATTTGTATTTACTACTTTGCATTTATTTATCATTTGATCATACCCTTTGCCCATTTTTTCAGTATTTAGAACTAATTGGACAGACAATTATTAGGGCAAATGGTTTATGTAGTGTGAAAGGATTTTAATACAAAATGGAACTGGAGGATACAGACTGGAGAATCTCACACACACTTCCTCAGAAGAACAGAACTTAAGAACTGAGAAATGGATTTCTTTAAAATTTCTGATTTATACAAGATTGAGACTTATCTCCTGATCAATGATCTGCCAAGAATCCTCCCCAACCTCAAGCCAATGAACTTATGCTTGGACTCCAGCAGGACTTCCTGACCTTTGCACACTTTGCCTATAAATACAGCTCACCCTAAACCCTCAGTGGACTCACCTGTAGCTTGCTACAGCATGCTTTTCCTGAATTGCAATTCCTCTGCTATTCCTGAATAAACCCAATTTCTGGTCATTCAAGCTTGCCTCAGTTTACTTCCTTATTTAGGTTGATGGTAGTCAGAGTGGGGCAGGTCTACAGTGGCTTGGAAGGTAATAAACTCAAATTTGCAAGCAAACTAGAGGTACAACATATTGTTGTTCAGTGGGATGACATCATTCCAATAGTGTTTCTGTCAGTAAAGCTAGACAGTGGTATGCTGAGTGACTGAAGAGGTGAGTTGGAAATCAACATACTGACGAGGAATCTACTCTAATCACCAGGCTGTGCCAAGAGTGGACTAAAACTAGGATGGTGAAAACAGAAAAAGGAGAGTGTGACTTTGCATCACCTTGTCACCCCAAAATTACTCAGGGAAATGGAAGCCTGCATCTAACCTTAAACCACTTGTACCATTAATAGTTCAATTTCTACAGATTCTCTATCAAAAGGTCTGTACTCCTTTGAGTACTCATTGCCCTTGGATGTACTATGTATAGCCCGTCTGCTGCAATCTAGGTTTGAAACTCTTGTCTGGGCTCTTTTTGATTGATGTTTCCTAAGATTTGGATTCTTAGCTCTGCTTGATCCTATCCTGCTTCTTAGATTACTCCTGGATTTATATCCTGCAGACTTTGATCAGGTTTGCACCTACTACTGAACTCTGGAGCCCCTGGTTTGGGTCAGAACACTTCATTTTTTTCTTTCTTTTTTTTTTTTTTTTGTCCAAAGATTTTTTATTTATTTATTTGAGATAGAGAGAGAGAGCAGAGCAAGGGGAGGGATAGAGAAGAGAGGGAAAAGCAGACTTCTTGCTGAGTAAGGAGCCTGATGGTGGCTCTGGGGTCATGACCCGAGCCTAAGGCAGACACTTAACTGACTGAACCACCCAGGCGCCCCTAGAATACTTCATTTCAACTTGTGCTGAGGGCTTCTGATTTTAACTCTGATAGGTAAACAGCTTTGGTTATTGTCACTCCTGTCTTCAAAAGAAGGAAAAACTAAACAAACTGAAAGCCAATAACTTTTCTTGTAACCTTCTAAGCACTGAGCTTGCCAGGAAAACGGACATCCTGAAATCTGTAGATGCAGGCAAGTCCAGATAATCACAAATGAGATCTACTTACCTAAAGCAGAAGCTATTAGAGCCATAAACTGGTTGGAACTCCTAACTTTCCTATCTCCCCTCAGGTGTGGGGAAGCTAAGAAACACTTATGAAGGACACAGCCCAAGGGCACAGGCCCACTAAAACTGAGAGTTAATCTTTTTTTTTTTCTTTTTTTAAGATTATTTATTTATTTTTTAGAGGGAGAGAGAGAGAGAGAGAGTGCATGAGTGAGAAGGGTGGATAAAAAGGGAGAGAGAATCTGAAGCAGACTCCACACTGAGCATGGAACCCAATGTGGGACTTGATCTCATGAGCCTGAGTTCACAACTTGAGCTAAAACCAAGAATCAGATGCTCAAGTGATTGTACCACCCAGATGCCCCAAACTGATAGTTAATCTTAAAAGTATAAAACACTCCTTCTCCCCTACTCATTATCTACACCACATAGAGTGCCAGTAGAGAGGGGATTATACCTAAAAGAGTGGTAAAATATCTTAAGAATTCTTAGGAAACCTCAAAAGCTACAGAGGAGTTAAAAATAATACACTAAAGAAGTTTGAGGTTTGTCACAAAAGAATAACAGCTGTGGCAAACATGAAATACAGCTTAACTCCTAGAAAGATTAACATAAAACCTACATTAAGGTCCTATTTACCTGAATTCCTATTACCTGATATACCCTGTCCAGCTTTCACAAAAATATTATAAGGCATGCTAAAAGACAAAAAGAAAGTAAAACAGTCTAAAGAGACAAAGCAAGCATCAGAATCAGACCCAGGTATGACAGATTTGGGGGTTACCAGTCAGAAATTTCTAAATAACTATGATGAACATATTAAGGGCTATAATAAAAAAAAAGTAGACAATATGCAAGAACAGACAGGTAGTATAAGCATGGAGATGGAAACTCTAAGAATGATTCAATAGGAAATGTTAGGGGAAAAAAAAACTAAAAGAAACAAAGAGTGCCTTTGACAGACTTATTATTAGACTGGATACAGCCAAGGAAATAACTGATGAACTTGAAGATAGTCAATAAAGACTTCCAAATCTAAATACAAAGAGAAAAAAAAGTGCTAGAAAAGAATGAAACATCCAAGAACTTTGGGATAATTTCAAAGGATACAACAGATGTGTAATCAGAATACCATAAAGAGCAAAAAGACAGAATGGAGAACAAGAAATATTTGAAGTGGAATGAATGAGAATATTCCAAAATTAATGACACACACCAAACCCAGAACCAGGAATCAAGAAAAACACCAAACTGGCCTATCATATTCTCAAACTGTAGAAAACCAGAGACAAAGAGAAAATCTTGAAAGAAGTCAGAGGGGGAAAAATGCCTGACTTATGGAAGAACAATGACAAAAATTACAGTGAACTTCTCATCAGAAACCATGCAAAGAAGAAGAAACTGGAATGAATACATATAAATCATCACAAGAAAAAAATCCTGTCTTTCTTTCACAAACAAAAACTGAGGAGATTCATTGTAATCAGATTTTCCCTGCAAGAAATGTTAAAAGATATTCTTCAGGAAGATGGAAAGTTATATAGATCAGAAAAAGGAAAAAGCAATGGAGAAGGAATAAATGAAGGTAAAATAAAATCATTTTTCTTATTGTTATTTGAGCTAAAAGATACCGTTTACATAAAGTAGTAATAGTAACAACGTTTTGGGAAATGAATGGCAGTGATATAAGGGATATGTGGAAAGAATAGAGAAAACTCTTATTATAAGTCACCTGCAGTGTATGTGAAAAGGTATAGTGTTATATGAAGGCAGGCTTGGATTAGTTTAACATGTGTCTTAAAAGTTCGAGGATAACCACTACAATTTTTGATATGCTAAAAGAGAAGAAAACATGAAATAATACAAAATGTTCCATTTAAATTTTAAAAAAGCAGGAAAACAAGGAAAAGAAATCAAGAACAAATGCAATGAAGATAAAATAGTTACTATGAATACAACTATATTAATAATCACCTTACATGTGAATGGTCTAACTACTACAATTAAAAGAGATTCTCAGAGTAGATTAAAAAAAAAGGAAAATCCAACTATATGTTGTCTACAGAACCCCATTTTAAATACAAAAATTCAGAAATGTTAAAAGAATGCAAAAAGATATACTATGCTAACATCGATCAGAAGAAAACTGGACTAAATTTCAGACAAAGCAGACTCAGAAAACAAGGAAAATTATCACAGGTAAAGAGGGGCATTACATAATAATGGAGAGATCAATACTCTGAGAAGAAGGAACAATCCTAAACATGTATGCCTCTAACAAGAGGACATCAAAATATGTGAGGTAAAAACTGATAGGACTGCACGGAAAAAAAGAAAACCCATTATTACAGCTAGATTTCAATCAGTGCCAAGGATTCCACTTTAGCTTTATTCTTTCAGTAATTGATATATCAAATCAAGCAGAAAACCAGTAAGGATACAACTGACCTGAACAGCATGATCAAGCAACTAAATCTAATGAACATTTATGTAAATTTCACTCAAAAACAACAAAATACACATTCTTCTCAAACTCACATGAAACATTCACTAGGGCAGACAATATTCTGAGTCACAATATACACTTTAACAAATTAAAAAAAAAACAACAGAGATCATACCTACAATGTATGCTCTCAGACCACAATAGAATTAAACTAGACATCAGTAACAGAAAGTCCGCTAAAAAATCCTCAAAAATATGGAGATTTAAAAATCCATTTCTAAATAACACATGGGTTAAAGAAGTACTGAGAGAAATTTTTAAACATTTTAAACTAAATACAAATTAAAATACAATTCATCAAGATTGTGAGATGCAGCAAAAGTAGTGCTTAGAGGAAAATTTATAGCATTAAATGCATATATTAGGAAAAGAAGAGAGATCTAAAATTTGATAAGCTAAGCTTGTACCTTAGAAAACTGAGGGGGGAAAAGGGCAACGTTAGCCTAAAACAGAAAACATCAATTAAAGTAATAAGAGAACGATGGAGAAATAAAATCAATCAGTGCTGAGAGGGGTGTCTCTAGAATTAATTTAACTGGTTTAGGTTTGGCCAGTTCTGGCTGGAAAGGAGAGCTTATGTCATCCACAGAATCTATCGCACAAGATTTCCTCCGCTACTACTCACTTTTCTGCCATTTGCTCATGTGTTTATTAAGCAAAAATAAATTCATTGCCCCATATGCCAGGCAATGTATTGATTTCTAGACTATTACAAAGATAAATAAGACTTGGTCCCTGTAATAAATAATAATAGCAGCTAACATTTATTGACTCTGAGGCAGCAGTTATTCAAAGAACTTTGCAACTTTTAATTCATTTAAACCTCACATAAAGGTTGGTGGATATCATAGTTTACCTCCATCTTATAGATGAAGAAACTGAAGCATAGAAAAGCTAGAAAATTTGCCACAATCACATTGCTGCTAGAGGCAAAGTCTGGGCTAAGCTCTTGGTCATGGCTTTCAACTGCAATACTCAAGGAAAGGAAATTTCTCAACTTCCCTTGAAAATCTACTCTTGTCTACTGGAAATCCTCACATTAAGGGCACGTACTTTACATTTAACATCAACCCCTTCAACTGAAATCTAAAAGCATTTCTTTCTTTCCTTCCCCTCTCCCTTTCTTTTTCTCGCTGAATGGAAACAGGAGGGAGGGAATAGAGAGCTGTGTATAATGCACTTTCATATATCTGAAAAAAATGGTAAGGAATTTATGAAAGAAAAAGAAACTTATTGGAAATCACTTTTTAAAAGAGCTTTTTGGTATTTGAAGCTTGGCTAGAAATACTCTAAAGAAGAAAGCTGTTTTTGACATGTATAAAGATTTTTTAACAACCATCTCTCTTGTAAGTAATTAAGTACAAGTAATTACATAATTACTTGATTATGTAGCAGCACTAAAATTTTACAGGAGGTTTTTCACTTAAACTCTAGCCTTATAAAAATAATTGCCACAAGTCAAAATTATTTTCTAAATGCAGTAATTCTTTCTGCCTTTAATTTTTTTGAGGGGGGGGCGGGTGAGGTGAAATCTAGGTCTATTTTTGTTTAGCAACCAGAGCCAGAGAAATATGTAATTTAATAATGTGTCACTGTGTTCAGACACTGACTTAAAACTTAGAATGAATCTCCAAGTTACAATGGTGAGAAACACTTAGATAGGAAATGAAATTACAAGCCAAGGTCACTTTTTGAGAATTTCTTTGGTCATAAATTTCTAAAACCATCAGTCATATTTGGGTGAGAGTGCTATTATTTTAGTCACAAAAGGGCATTTTAAAATACTTGGTTTCTCAAAGCACATCACCAAATAATAAGATTGAGAGATAGAAAAAGCATTAGAAATAAAGAAGACTCACAAAACATTATTTTATGCAACCTCTGCTTATAAGAAACAAGCTTGAGTAACATATTATGTAGGCTGGCCTGCCTGCCTGCCTGCCTTCCCTCCTTCCTTCCTTCCTTTCCCTTTCCTCCCCTCCCTTCCTCCCTCCCTGCCTGCCTACCCTTCCTTCCTTCCTTCTCTTTTCATTTTAAAGTGAGCTGTCTCATCATTGCAAATTTTCTCAAGTTCTTAGAACTCTAATTAAAATGTGGTAATTGGTTATGTTACCTCAATTACCATGATGCATGGACATTGATGCAAAGTGACATCAATTGAGTCCCTTGGGTGTTTTACCCTGGGGCCATCCCATTTACCGTGGCCTTATTATTTTCAATTATGTGGCTAGCTATGTTGCATAGTTTCAAGGCCAATAAAATTGCAGGGGTTTTCTGAACTCCAGGTTCTGTTTTCAGTGCTAGAGCTCTGGAGTGCCAGGGCAGAAAGAAAAAAATAGAACTTATTTTGTAAAGAATAAAAATGTAAAATCCTACATCCACTATGGAGTCAAAGGTACACTTGCTAAAATAAAGGTATTTCAAAAGAACACAGATTTTTCTGTTTAAAACATCTGTTTGAAAAGTAAGAATGATTTATTTGCTACTGAAATCTACTCCTCCTAACAAGAAAAAGAGTGATAGGACCATTCAGAGATCTTATATGAGGAGGTAGACAGGGGAAGAAACTGAGATTGAAAAGATAAACTTTAAAGGTTTGGTTTTGAACAGGGCTAAGCAGAATTGAATTGAGTGTGCTACAAGCTTAAATTACAGCATGACAGTATTTTCCAGAGATGGGTCCCAGCATGAATGTGAAGGTAAGATCACTCCAAAATGGTTACAGTATACAGTGCTGCCCCATGGGGACACCACTGGCGTTTGTGGGGAAAAAGTCATTGTTTGTTCTACGCAACGGTGGTTGTCTCCCCACGTGCATCCATTCAGGGCTAGTGGTTTCTGCAGGAATGACTCCTGGACATTTCTCCACAAAACCTCTAGGAGTGAATTTGGAAATAATTTGGGGACATCATCAATAAATATACTTTGACACTATATCAAACCAGTTTCATTTCCTGAGTATGATACCTGTGTCTTCACAAGGTTTTAATTTTTAAAAAAAATCATGTTCTCAGATTTCCAAAAAAAATTAAGAAAATTTTCTGTCCTTTTACTTATTAGTTTATTTTTTTTTTTTACTTTGTTTTTACTTATTAGTTTATATCTTGATTTCCTTTGAGTGTTTCCAAATTGGTACATTTGTTCATGCAGGTGAGAGAGGAAACTGAATTGGGAAAGTTGTAAGAGAAAGGAGGAACTGTACTGCCTGAAGATCTATTTTATTTTTTAAAATTTTTATGTTTTAATTGAAGTATAATAGACATTCAATACTATATTATATCCAGGTTTACAACAGTGATTTGACATTCATATAACATTACAAAATAATCACCACAGTAAGTCCAGTTACCATCTGTCACCATACAAGGCTTTTAGAATACTATTGATTATATTCCCTATGCTGCACATTACACCCCCACGGTCTTATTTTATTTTATACTTGGAATATTGTATTTCTTAACTACTGTTACCAATTTTCCCATTCCCCACTCCCCTCTCCTCTGGCAACTACCAGTTTGTTCATTCTATGAGTCTATTTCCATTTTGTTTTGTTTGTTCCTGTTTTGCTTTTCAGATTCCACATATAAGTGAAATTATATGGTATATGTCTTTGTCTCATTTATTTTACACAGCATAATATCTTCTATCTAGGTCCATCCATGTTGTCACAAATGGCAAGATTTCATTTTTTTTATGGCTGAGTAATGTTCCATTCCATATGTTTGTGTGTGTACACACACATATACATACACACACACACACACACGCACACCTTTTTCTATTCATCTACTGATGGACACTTAGGTTGCTTCCATATCTTGGCTACTATAAATAATTTTGTTATGAGCCCAGGGGTACATATGTCTTTCTAATTAGTATTTTCTTTTCTTTCAAATAAATAACCAGAAGTGAAATTGCTGAATCATGTGATAGTACTATTTTTAATTTTTTGAGGAAATGTCACACTGATTTTCATATTAGCTGCACGAATATAAATTCTGACCAACAGTACATGAGGGTTCCCTTTTCTCCACATCCTTGCCAACATTTATTTCTTATCTTTTCGGTAACAGTCATTTGGACAAGTGTGAGGTAATATCTCATTGTGGTTTTGATTTGCATTTCTCTGACGATTAGTGATTTTGCACATCTTTTCATGTGCCTTTTTAGAAAATGTCTATTTAGTTCTTCTGCCCATTTTTTAATCGGATTTTTTTTCAATATTGAATTGTGTGAGTTCCTTATAAATCTATGTTGCATGTTAACCTTTTATCAGATACGTCTTCTCCCATCCAGCAGATTGCCTTTTTATTTTGTTAATGGTTTCCTTCACTGCACAAAAGCTTGTTAGTTTGATGTAGTCATATTTGTTTTATGGCTTTTGTTGTATGTGCCTGAGGAGAGGGAGGTAAGGAAATATCGCTAAGGCTGAAATAGCCAATAGCTATTTTTCCCCAATTCTTACATTTAATAAGGTCATAGCTATTTGATAATAGCTTACTTACCACCTAAGTTTTCTTCTATGAGTTTCATGGTCTGGGGTCTCATATTTAGCACTTTAATCCATTCTGGGGTGGGTTTGTTTTTTTTTTGTTGTTGTTGTTGTTTTTGTATATAGTATAAGAAAGTGTTCCAGTTGCATTGTTTTGAATGTAGTTATCCAGTTTTCCCAACATCATTTATTGAAGAGAATGCCTTTTCCCATTGTATATTCTTGCCTCCTTTGTTGTAAACTAATTAACCACATAAGAGTCTGTTTTAAGACCACATAAGTGTGGATTTCTGGGTTCTTTTGTATGTTCTACTGATGTGTGTCTGCGTTTGTGTCAGTTCCATACTGTTCTGATTACTATTGTTCTGGAGTATAGTTTGAAACCAGGATCATGATACTGCCAGCTTTGTTCTTCTTTCTCAAGACAACTTTCAGGGTCTTTGTGGTTCCATACAAATTTTAGGATTATTTTTTCTAGTTCTGTGAAAAATGCCATTGAGATTTTGATAGGAGATTACAGATCTCTACATTGCTTTGGATAGTATGGACATTTTAACAATATTAATTCTCCCAATTCATAAGCACAGTAATCTTTCCATTTATGTGTCATTTTTAATTTCTTTCATCAACGTCTTAAAGTAAATGTCTTAAAGTAAAGGTCTTTCATATTCTTCATTAAATTTTTTTACTAGGTATTTTATACTTTTTGATGAAATTATAAGTGGCATAGTTTTCTTAATTTATCTTTTTGGTAGTTTGTTATTAGTGTATAGCAACTTATAAGATTTCTGAAAGTCAGTTTTGTATCCTGCTATTTTACTGAAATCATTTATAATTCTTACAGTTTTTTGGTGTAATTGTTAGGATTTTCTATAGATAGTATCATGCCATCTGCAAATAGTGACAGTTTTACTACTTCCTTTACAACTTGGATGCCTTTTCTTTCTTTTTCTTGCCTAACTGTGGTGGCAATTCCAATTCCAATACAGTGTTCAATAATGTGCTGAAAATGGGCATTCTTCTTTGTTCCTGATCTTTCCTGAGGAAAGGACTGGTATGATACCTATGGGTTTGTCATATATGGCATTTATTATGTTAAGATATGTTCTCTCTATACTTATTTTGTTGAGACTTTTTGTCATAAATGGATGTTGAATTTTGTCAAATGCTTTTTCTGCATCTATTGAGTTTGTCGTATGATTTTCTTCCCTTCACTGTGTTAATGTGGTGTGTCATGTTGATTGATTTGCTGATGTTAAATCATCCTTGAATCCTTGGAATAAGTCCTATTTGATCATGATTTATGATCCATTTAATATATTGTTGAGTTCGGTTTGCTAATATTTTGTTGAGGATTTTTGCATCTATGTTCATCAAGGATACTGACTGTTTTTAGATACAATGTTCTATGTATCTATTAAGTCTATCTGGTCTAATGCGTCACTTGTTGATCTTCTAAGTGATCTATCCATTGATGTAAGTTAAATATTAAAGTCCCCCACTACTATTGTATTGCTGTCAATTTCTCCCTTTATTTCTATTAGTAGTTGCCGTATGTGTTCAGTTGTTCCTATGTTGAGTGCATAAATATTAACAAATGTTACACCTGTTGTTGTATTGATCCATTTACCATTATGTGATGGCCATCTCTGTCTTTCATCATGGTCTTTGTTTTAAAGTCTATTTTGCTTAATATAAGTATTGCTACCTTAGCTTTCTTTTTATTTCTGTATCTTTTTCCTTACCTTCATTTGTGGTCTTTATGTATCTTTACATATGAAGTAAGTCTCTCATAGGCAACATATAGATGGGATTTGTTTTTGTTTTTGTTTTTAATCCATTCAGCCACCCTATGCCTTTTGATTGGAGAATTTAGTTCATTTACATTAAAATAATTATAGATAGGTTTGTACTTATTGACATTTGTTCATTGTTTTCTACCTGTTTTTGTAGTTCTTCCTTATTCCTTTTATTTTCTGTTGTTACGTTTGGATTCCTTTCACTTTGTTTCTGAGAATCTATTTTTTTTTAAGACTTTATTTATTTTTATTTATCTGAGAGAAAGAGAGAGAGAATTCGCCGGGGGAGTGGGGTGGCAGGGGGAAAGACAGAGAGAGAGAGAGAGAGAGAGACAGTCTCCCTGCTAAGCAAGAAGCCCAATGCAAGGCTTGATCCCAGGACCCAGAGATCATGACCTGAGCCAAAGGCAGACACTTAACTGACTGTGCGACATAGGTGCCCCTGTTTCTGGGGATCTATTATAGGTTTTTGGTTTGTGCTTACCACATGGTTCACTGAGCAAGGAGCCTGGTGTGAGACTTGATCCAAGGACCCTGGGATCATGACCCAAGCTGAAGGCAGATGCCTAACCCAACTGAGCCACTCAGGTGTCCCTACTGAAATTATTTTATTTTAGTTCCAGAGTAGTTAATATTCAGTGTTATATTAGTTTGATGTATAGCAATTCAACAACTCCATATGTTACTCAGTGCTCATCAAAATAAATGTAATCTTAATGCCCTTCACCTATTTCATGCATCAGCTCACCCATCCCCCCACCACTTCCCTTCTGGTAACCCTCTGTTTGTTCTCTATAGTTAAGTATCTATTTCTTGGTTTTTCTCTCTTTACTTTTCCTTTGTTCATTTGTTCTGTTTCTTAAATTCCACCCATGAGTGAAATTATATGGTATTTGTTTTTCTCTAACTGGCTTATTTTGCTTAGCTCTGTACTCTCTAGATCCATCCACGTTGTTGTAAATGGCAAGATTTCATTCTTTTTTATAGCTGAATAATATTTCATTGTATATCTATATATAGATAAATAAATCCATTATGTATCTATCCCACACCTTCTTTATCCATTCATCTATTTCTTAAGATTTTGTTTATTTATTTGTCAGAGAGAGAGAAAGAGAGAGAACACAAGCAAGGGGAGCGGCAGAGACAGAAGCAGGCTCCCAACTGAGCAGGGAGCCCTGGGATCATGACCTGAGCCACAGGCAGACATTTAACTGACTGAGCCACCCAGGTGTCTCTATCCATTCATCTATTGATAGACACTTAGTCTGATTCCATAATATAGCTATTGTAAATAATGCTACAATAACATAAGGGGGCATATATCCCTTTGAAATAGGGATGTTCATTGGATAAATACCTAATAGTGTGATTGTTGAATCATAAGGTAGTTCTATTTTTAATTTTTTGAGGAACATCCATACTGTCTTTCACAGTGGCTTTACCAGTTTATATTTCCACCAACAGTGCAAGAGGGTTCTTCTTTCTCCATATCCTTGCCAACACCTGTTGTTTCTTGAGTTTTTGATTTTAGCTATTCTGACAAGCATGAGGTGGTAACTCAATTTGGTTTTGATTTTCATTTCCCTGATGATAAGTGATACTGAGCATCTTACATGTGTCTGTTAGCCATATGGATCTCTTCTTTGGAAAAATGTCTGCTTATGTCTTCCACATTATAAAGTCAGATTTTTTGGTGTTGACTTATATGAAGTTCTTTATATATTTTGGATACTAATCCTTTATTAGATATGTTATTTACAAATACCTTCTCCCATTCAATAGGCTATCTCTTAGTTCTGTTGGTTGGTTCTTTGCTGTGCAGAAGCTTTTTATTTTGATGAAATCCACATAGTTCATTTTTGCTTTTGTTTCCCTTGTCTCAAGAGACACATCTTGAAAAATACTATTTCAGCCAATGTCAGAGAAATTACTGCCTGTGGTCTCTTCTAGAATTATTATGGTTTCATTTAGGTCCTCAATCCATTTTGAGTTGGGTTTTGGGTATGGTGTAAAAAAGTGGTCCAGTTTCATTCTTTTGCATGTAGCTGTCCAGTTTTCCCAACACCATATATTGAAGAAACTGTCTTTTTTTCCATTGCATATTCTTGTCCTCTTCATCAAAGATTAATTGACCATATAATCATGGATTTATTTCTGGGCTTTCTATTCTATCCTATTGATCTGTGTCTATTTTGTGCCGGTGAGGCAGATAGAGACTCCCAGACCCCAGCCCTTTCCCGCCCCCTGCCCCACCCCCTTTGCTCCTGCTGGGGCAGAAGAAAAGACCAAATGGCCATCCCATTTGGTTAAGATAAGATAACAAGGAAGATGTGGTCCATACACACTATGGAGTATTATGCCTCCATCAGAAAGGATGAATACCCAACTTTTGTAGCAACATGGATGGCACTGGAAGAGATTATGCTGAGTGAAATAAGTCAAGCAGAGAGCCAATTATCATATGGTTTCACTTATTTGTGGAGCATAACAAATAGCATGGAGGACAAGGGGTGTTAGAGAGGAGAAGGGAGTTGGGGTAAATTGGATAGGGAGGTGAACCACGAGAGACTATGGACTCTGAAAAACAATCTGAGGGGTTTGAAGTGGCGGAGGGGGGGGGCGGTGGGAGGTTGGGGAACCAGGTGGTGGGTATTATAGAGGGCACGGATTGCATGGAGCACTGGGTGTGGTGAAAAAACAATGAATACTGTTTTTCTAAAAATAAATAAATTGAAAAAAAAAAAAAGATAACAAGTCATTGCTCTTACTGAGGCAGAAGAAAAAAGACCAGATGCCCATGCCAGTCCTGTTTGATTAAGAAAAGAAAAAGAAACAAGTCCCCAGGGTGATTTAGCACTCTCCTGAGAGGCCTCCTCCCATAGATTATAATTCCACATGAAGGGGCCATTTGGCCTTGAGGGACCTCCAAAATGTCCCGTTACCATCCCCCATCACCCATAACCATAAAAACTCATACCTAACCCTGTTGGGTGCTCAGCCTTTGGGAAATGATCCCACTGGGTCTGCCAGCGATAATAAAGCTAAGTTTTCCCTGATTTCCTGTGTGCCACTTGAGTTTCCTCAGTTGCTTCAGATTTTCCACAACACTAGTACCATACTGTTTTGATTACTACAGCTTTTAAAGACTGGCAGAGCAGAGATATTTATGGCAGAATCCCAGAGTTTATTTCCAAATCAACATCAAGAAAGCCTTGTATTTGCAATGCTTCTGAGTCCTTTTCCATCTAACATCATGCATATATTAACTGTTAGGTCACTTTCCCCTTTATTTTTGTCTTTGGATTCAACAGCAAACTCAAGAAAGTTTTACAAGGAATTCACCCTATTGAAATACTTTCAGAGTAAAAAATATGGAATGATGACATATGATGAACTTATCTACAGCATTTCATTCATAAAAATACATGCTGAAATCTAAATGTTGCTGAAATCTAAACTTTATTTTTCAAACTTTTCAATTTTTCAAAAGAAATTTTTTTCCTCTCATTTTTTCTTTTTTTATTGAGTGATTTCTCATTGTTTGATTTATTTTTTCCAAATAATCCCAATACTTAACCCTATCCATGTATTCCTTCCAATGAATCCAAATCTTTTTTTTACACAAAAGCCAAAAGATAATAATACAGAGAAGCATTGGGTTTACTTTCAAATGGAATTCTCTAACTAAACTCAATTTAGCTTGGGTCTTTAGATCTCTAACATAGCATTCAATAATTCTTAGGACTGACCAACTAATAAAAAATAGTGTATTAATGGAAATTACTGTGTTGTCATTTGTTTATATGATTCTTCTTGTATTCAATATAAAAAAGAATTCCAGGAAGTTTCCAAATAAAGGAAAAATAAGACTATTAGGGGGGAAGGTGAGGCAAGAAATTTTATCAATAAACTGTTTAAGAGCTGTGAAAGAGCTCAAAGTCCCAGACTCACATATGTATGAATCCAGATCTTTTTCCTCCACTGACTAGTTCTATGACCTTGGGTAATTTACTTCATTTTCCAAAAAGTTAGTTTCTTCATGTACAGTTGTTACAAAAACTAAATGAGACAATGGATGAAAAGTGGTAACCCAGGGACTAAGACAAGGTTCAATACGGCTAGCACATACCACAACTGCCCCATCCTTTGTATAACTTATGACTGACACTTATACCACTTAACTTTTTAGAGGGTATTTGACAGACCATCAAAAAAATTAACACGAGTGAGAAACACATTTGCTCATCATGTATGAAACTTTGTTTTAAGATTTTTTTTTTTAAGACTTTTTTTTTTATTTATTTGTCAGAGAGAGAGGGAGAGAGGGCGAGCACAGGCAGACAGAATGGCAGGCAGAGGCAGAGGGAGAAGCAGGCTCCCTGCCGAGCAAGGAGCCCGATGTGGGACTCGATCCCAGGACACTGGGATCATGACCTGAGCCGAAGGCAGCCGCTCAACCAACTGAGCCACGGGCTCCCCTGAGGGAACAGGTCTGTATTAGACTGAACCTATCTGGTAAATGTCTATTGAGATGGCATTTAAAAAAAACAAATCTGACTCTGGAGCCAAAATGCCTAGGTTTGAATGCTGGATCAATTACAATACACACACACACACACACACACACAAAATTACAATACACAACTGGAGAACTGGCCTTCTTAGTACAAATTCCATGAAAGTCAGGAGTTTCTTTGAAGCATGTGTGAATTAATAAGAACACTCAAGTGCTTATAGCAAATGTTTAAATAAGTGTCAATGAAATATCAGTGGTCAACTAACTCACATGGTAGTCCAAATTTTCTTATTTGGAGATTTGATAGCATTTTCTGCATAGATGATCATGGAATCTGTGAGTAAAGATAATTTGACTCCTTAACTTCCAAGTGGAATGTCTTTAATTACTTTTTTTCTTGCTTTATTGCACTGGCTAAAACTTCCAGTGCAATGTTGAATAGAAATGGTAAAAATGGACACCCTTGCTTTGTACCTGATTTTAAAAGAAAAGCACTCAGTCTTTTACCATTAAATATGTTAGCTCTAGATTATTTGTATATGCCCTTTACTAAACTGAGAAAGCTTCTACTTTATTCTTTGGTTCTGAGTTGTTAATAAGAAAAGATGTTAGATAAATGCTTAAATGCTTTTTCTGTACCCACCACTACAATCTTAGAGTCTTCCTTTCTTACTCTATAAATATGGTAAATTACATTGAGTTTTTTAAATTGGCATTTCTAAACCTCACACTGACATGGTGTATTATCTATTTTATAAATTGTTGATTTGCTTTGATAAAATTTTGTTCAGAATCTCTATCTCTATTCATGAGGGATATTGATCTGTACTTTTCTTATAATGTCTTTGGGTAATACTGTCTCAGAAAGTAAATTGGGAAGTATTCTTTTTAAATTTTTCTGGAAGACTCTGCAAAAAAATAGTACTATTCATTCCTTAACTATTAGGAAGAATTCATCCCTAAAGCCATTTTGGCCCAGATTTTGGTTGTCGGGAGGTTTTTAACTGATGGTTCAATTTATTTAGCAGATATGGGGCTATACAGGTTGTGTATTTCTTCTTGAATAAATGTTGGTAGCTTGGAACTTTTGAGTTTTTATTTTTATCTATATAGTTGAATTTAAAGGCATAAAATTATTCTAATATTCCCTTCATATTTTTTTATATTAGTAGAATATGCAGTGATGTTTATTTATTATTCCTGATGACAATTTGTTTCTTTTTTTCCTTTTTCCTGCTCAGTCTTGATAGAGCTTTATCTTCTCAGTAAAACAGTTTTTTGTTTTATTTATTTTTTTCTCTCTATTATTTTTCTGTTTTCAATTTCAGTGATTTTTTGCTCTGATCTTTATTTCCTTTCTTCTACATACTTTGTATTTAAGTTGCTCTTCTTTTTCTAGTTGTATAGGGTGAACGCTAGATCATTATTTTAATGATAAATCTTCATGGCACAAATTTTATTATTGTTTTCTATTTCTACTCAGTACAAAACACTTTATGATTTCCCTTTTGCATTTCTTCTTTGCTCCATGAATTGCATATAAGCATGCCATTTAGTTTCCATATATTTGATGATTTTATCAACATATCTTTTATTTCTTTCTAAACTAATTCCATTATAAGCAGACAGCATACTATGTATGATATGAACCCTTTTAAAATTAAGACTTATTCTGTAGCTCACAAGAGTCATTTTTGGTAGATGTTCTGTGTATATTTGAAAAGAATGTATATTCTTTTGTTGTAGGATGTGGTGTTTTAAATGTCAGATCGAAGTGTTTATGGCTTTCATATTCTTACTGATTTTCTGTCTGCCTGTACTATCAATTATTGAGGAAGGCTCTGTTAGAATCTCTACCCAAAACTGTGTATTCCTGTCTTCCATTTGTATCAGCTTTTGACCTGTGTAAGGTCTTTTTTATTAGAATATAAATAATGTTCTAATGGCGTGTCCTCTTGAGTAATTAGCATTTTTATCATTAAAAATGTCTTTATATCTTAAAATATCTTTGCTCTGAAATCTAATTTATTTACTATTAATAATTGTATTTGCTTAATGTATATTTTCCCATACTTTTAACCTATTTTGTCTTTATACTTAAGGTGGGTTTATTATAGGCAACACATAGTTCAATCTTGCTTTTTTCTTTTAATCCAATCTGACAATTACTGCATTTTAATTGGGGTTTTTAGTCCATTTGTATTTAATAGAATTACTGATGTGGTTGATTTAATCTTCCATCTTGCTTGTTTCTCTTTGTTATACCTGTTCATTATTCCCATTTTTCCTTTTTTCCTAAATTGTGTGGATGGTTTCTTAATGATTTCATCTTATTTCCCTTGTTGAACTATTAGTTATAGTTTCTTGTGCTTTTAGAGAGTCATAGTATAAATTTTATCTTTTCACAGTCTATCTTTAAGTGATATTACAATACCCCATGTAGTATAAGAACCATTCAACAGTATAGTTCCATTCCTAGCCTTTGTGATATTGTTGTCATACGTTTTACCTCTCCACGTGTTATAAATCCCACAATACATGGTTATTGTCTTACTTTAAACAACTAATTATCAGTTAAAGGGATTTAAATAATACAAAAAATATTTCATATTAACCCACACAGTAACCATTTCCAGTGCTTAGCATTTCTTTGCATGGATTCAAGTTTCCTGCTGATATCATTTTTCTTTTGCCTGAAGTATTTCTCTTAACATTTCTTGTAATGTAGTTCTACTGGTGATAATTTTTTTCATCTTTTGATGTCTGAAAACCATTTTTATCTTCCTCTTTGACTATTTTCTCTGTGTATAGAATTCTTGGTTGTTATTTTCTTTCAATTCTTTATAAAAATGTTGCTCCACTGTCTCCTGATTTGCATTGTTTCTGACAAAGAAGTCTGCTATAACTGTTAAAAATGTTTGTTTTTCCCTGGATGCTTTGAAGATATTCTCATCACTGGTTTTAATCAATTTGATTCTGATGTCCCTCGTTGTAGCTTTTTTCATGTTTATTGTGTCTTAGGTTTTTTTATACTTTGGATCTATGGATTTATAGTTTTATCAAATTTGGAAAATTTTGGCCATTATTTTTTCAAAATTGTCCTTTCTTTTAGGGATTCTAATTACTTATTAGGCTGCTTAAAGTTGTTGCACAGCTCACTGATGCCATGTTTTCTATTTTGTCTTGTTTTCTCTGTTTCATTTTAGACATTTTTTACTGTTGTCTTCAGGTTTATGAATTCTTTTTCAATATATAATTGGCTATTAATACCATTCTATGTATTTTTCATCATAAACCATGTATTACAGTTTTCATGGGTAGAAGTTTGATTTTAGACACATATCTTCAATGTCTCTACTTAATAAGTGCAATATTTTTTGTCTAGCTTCTTGAACATATGGAATGCAAGTAAAATAACTCACAATGTTCTTGTCTATTAATTCTAAAGTCTGTGTCATTACTAGATCTGCTTATATTGCTTAATTTTTTCCTCCTTATCAAATATATTTTACTTGTTTTTTGAATGCTAATTGATTTTCATTAGGTGTTAGATACTAAAAGTTTTACTTTGATGGATCCTGGATACTTGTATGCTTATAAGCATTTTTGAGTTTTGTATCAGTGCAGTTAAATGACTTCGAAAGAGTTTCATTCTTTTTTTTAATATTTATTTATTTGAGAAGGCGGGGGGTGGAGAGGAAGAGTGCAGAATGAGAGGAACATAGAGAATCTCAAGCAGATTCCCCACTGAGTATGGAGCCTAAGGCAGGGCTTGATCTCATGACCCTGAGATCATAACCTGAGCCAAAATCAAGAGTCAGACACTGAACCAACTGAGCCACCCAGGTGCCTTAAAAGAGTTTGATTCTTTCAGTTCTTGCTTTAACAGTTTTTTGGCAATACTAGAACAGTATTTAGTCTTAATTTTGCCCCATTACTAAAGCAAAATCATTCTTAATAATCTGGCACATGCTCCGTGAACATGAGGGTTTCTCCTGTGACTCTGATGGGAAAAGGAACTAGTGCCAGCTATATGTAAGTTCCAGGAATTATTCCCTGTAATTTTTTTGGGATGTTTTCTTCTGCTTAAGACCTGCATATGTCCACAGCTCTCTCTCCTGCGCGCTCTCTCTCTCTCTGTACCTCCCTCCTCTTTAGTACTCTGTCCTATAGAAACTTTAGCTGCCTCAGCCTCTTCAGACTCCCAGACCTGTCTCTTCTACTCAGTGAGACTCCAATTTCTGCATAGATATCCTTTCTGTACATTGTGCTCTGGAAACACCAGGCAGATGTCTGACTAACCATTGTATCACTTCATTCATTTCACATCACTTCATTGTCTGATATTCAAGGTTAAAAACTGTGATTTTTTTTTCCAGTTTTTTAGTTGTTTCAGGTATGAGGATGAGGGTAATCTACTCCCTCACTTTATCTTGGCTGAAAGTGGAAGTCTGCTAATGTATTTTAAGATGAAGAAGGCCTATAGCCTTCATCAGGGAGTTACTGTCTCTCGACCAAAAATTAGGAAACACTGTTCTGAATGGATTTATAAATTATTGGTAGGGATTATTGTTGTTACTGTGGACTGTCTTATACATTTTAATTTTCATCTATTGTAGGAAGTGATATTTAAACTGTTAAAATAATAAAAATCTTGGTTCTCTATAATAAATTTGGAATGCTATTTTGGTAGCTGGGATGGCTTACGGTAATAAAAATGTATAGTATTGTCCCACAAGAAATGGGCCTGAATCAATGAAAGGTGTAAAAGGAACAAAGTTCAAATTTCTTTGGCTCACAAAGAAAGAAGGGAGGAGACTAGGAAAACAACAACAACACAACATAAAAATCAAATGAAAATTAGATTTAAAGCTTGGAAAGTATGGACAGAGATCAATTTCATAGGTAACACACAAAAAATTATACAATTTCAAAATCTTGATAAGGGTTTTAGAAAGATGTTTCGGGGAATTAAATATGTGATCTCCTGCTTTCTTACAAGTGTTAAAAAAGAGATAAATATATTCATTATTTACATAGTTAGGGGTCATAGAAAAGCTTGTTTGACATTTATACACATAACTAAATTTTTCTGAATAAGGCTTTCCATAGAAAGCTTTCCATATTTTTGTCAGTATTAACTATAAGAGGGAACGCAGTAATTACCTTTGACTATTACCTAGTATTATAGTTATTTATAAATTTATTATCTTTCTAGGTATGGTTTTTCAGAAGAGGGAAGAAATCTTACTTACTTCTGAATATCTAACACTGACTACTATAGACCATCACTTAGAGAAAATCCACTTATTTAACAGATTCTATGAAGTACCTATTGAGTCCTAAGTACTATGTGGGACTTTCAAAACGCAATGGTGAGCAGAAATTGGCTGTATTGTTGCATTCTTCAGACCAGTGGAGAAGACTAATAGTAATCAAATCGTCACACAAACAGATGTAAATAGATAAGAAGGAGCACTGCATGTACAATTAAGTGACATCTCTTATATAAGCTATTTCCAAAGTGATTAATGAAGAAAATCCTATAATGCAATGACCGAATCAGAGCTTCTAATTCTCAGTATCAGAATCTAGCCCAGATGTTTAGAACCACTTTTCTAATATCTCATATAGAACTAACTTGAAGAAAGGAGTACACCATGGGGTAATTCGATCATGTTTTAGAACTTGGAAACATTGTCCCTGTCAGACAAAAAGAAAGGTCAGAATGTTTTTTCATGATTTCATGAAGGTGAATATTCCTATAGAAATGGAACAGTGCTCAAAGCCATTTTGTGGGAATATGAAGACTGATAATGAATATAAATATAACTCTAAACCAAATGCCAGAATAAAACAAAATTTACAAAATAAAGCATGTAGTCATTCATTCAGCAAATATCTGTTAAAACATCTACCATATGGAAGTATGACCCAGGCCTTGGAAACCTAGCAATGAATGTCCCTGTACACAAGAAGGGGATGGCAGGAGGGTGGGGACATATGATAAAGAGCAGACAGACCACTTAGAGACTTCTGATTCTCTGCATCAGCAGCCACCAACAATGGTCAATACTTGCCTGCCTGTCAAAGCAACTTGGACTCTGTATCCAACCAACAGAGATCAGAAGCAAGAAATATCTCCAACTTAGAAGGTACTCTGTGCTTACTGTATTGTTGGCGTTAGTCCCATTCTCTTCTATCCTTTTCTTGACAGTCATTTTCAACCTTGTTTAGCACAGAAGACCCTATTTGCTACCTCCATCATTCCAAACAACCTAAACATTCAGCAGCTAACTTAAAGAAAAGGGAAGACTTTCCTCTATCTGCAATTTATATCTACTTCTATGTATTATCTTGAGCCTCTAAGAAGTAGCCAGGATTTTAAAGTGAAAGCTTACCTTTACCACAGAAGCAGGATAAAAATGTCTACATCTAGTCCACAGAGATCTAGTCCTGTATTCCTGATCATATGATTTCAAATAAATCCCCAAAGAAAGCCATTTTAGTCTCCGCCAAAGCAGTTTGAATGCTTCCAAAATGTCAAAGCTTCTCCAAGTGCAGACGGTTTTTGTGTAAGTTTTATTATGGTCACTACCATGCTTAGAGGCTTCAAACTATAGAATAAAAAAATAACCTCTTTTGTGCTTCCCAACACTCAGAAAGAAAGAAAGAAGGAAAGAAAGAAGAAAACACTCCAGCTAAATAGCTTCAAAATAAACATTTCAAGAAAAGACATCCAATTATATAGACTCTGATTACTGGTAATAACTTGGAAGTCTTAAGAAATTTAACAACTTCAGCTCAAAACAATTAAACTGAACTGTTAAGGATACAATCACCCCCTAGACTCAACATAGCTACAGATGCAGAAAGAGTAAGAAGGCTTCCTGATTCATTGTCCCTTCTGTTCTCAGTCCCAATACCAAATGTATCAGATAGCAAAATATTAATGCTTTTTTAAGAATTAGAATTCATAGGAGAAGGATTTTTATCTGTGGCAAGATTATTACATGATTTTTCAATTTTGAATCTTGGACATTCCAAAGACAAGGAACTAATAATATAAACACATAAGGAAAACCTCCCATTCCACATATGTATGTATGTGTGCATGGCTTCATTTATGTAAGACAAACATGACACTTATGCCTTCAACTAATGGACACTAACTTCTAGGTCATTTGAGGAATGCAACTGTTTTATCAAGAAACCTTTTCCATTACGGATATGAAGGTTTTCTGGACAAGGGTTTATTCCATATTATTATCAAACAATTCTAGTCACATTTATTTCCTTCATGTAGCAACAGCTTGAACCTACAATTAACTTGGAAAATTCTTAGAAGGGACCCTACCCCTACCTTGAACACTGCATTAAAACACGAAGAGGAAACTTGCTTGCTCTCAGCAATGCACCTCCATCAGAAGGAGCTCCAAGAAGGAACAGTGGAGTTTGTTGTACAAATAGTATTAACTCATACGTAATGAAAAGGTAAGCAGTATACTTTATCTGTAGAGCACACACATTACAGCATACACACGCTGTAAGAGTGGAAAGCCACCTTCTAACAATATCTTCATAGGGCATTGTATGATTAAAGAATATCATTGGTGAAGGAATGAGTGAAGGAATTAATGGTTTAGTTTGGTAAGATTAAGGAAAATCTTCATGAGATTTTTTTTTTTAAAAACAATGAGATACACCCAAACATGTCTTATTCATAGGCAAATAAATCTCTGTGCTATGTCAATGGAATTTCATTGAGTGGCTGAAGGTATCTGTCTCTTTGGTTTGCAAAACCACTTGTAAGATAAATACATTTTCCAAGCCCCAAAATAATTTTTTTTCAGAGAAAAATAAGAGACCATTATGCTTTAAAAAAAAAAAAATCACTCACAGACTCCTTTCCCATCTTCTTTTGTAGCCTTGTCTGCCACTGGACAGCTTGCATGACAATGGCTTCCCACCTTCTTTCAAGATTTACAATGATCAGTTGCATGGGCTGGTGGTCTGCGTTCAGATTGCAAGTCTCCCGGTCATCCAGAAGATGCTGGCATAATCGCAGGATGGAGGCCACTCCACGACGTCGCTGCTTGATTTCACCACAGAGGGACTGCAACACAGAGAGGGATCAATCCGTGTGTGTTTATAGAGCAGAATTCCCTAAAACATAAAATGCCTTGTTTCACCATAATTTCATATTGTAGTGAAATACTCAGCTATGAACAATAAGACAAGAAGGGTTCTGGAGCTGTCTTTAGATTGGAGACCTCCTGTTGAAACCTACCTAATGTTTAAGAATTTAGTTGCATCCCATCCCTCCTCCCTTTTTTCACTGATTTGTCCATCTAAAATTCTGGGTCCCACCTTGACACCTAGTTGATTAACAACTTATAACTTAATGAAATAAATCAGGCAGGTCATGTGAATGCCAAATAGATTGACATGCTTTGATAAAAAGTGACAGGAATCAAAAAAGATAGAAAAGTGCTCCAAATGGAAATGGAATGTTCCCAAATTTACTCCTCAATTTTTTGGAGCCAAAAGTTTAGTTTTCTACTGGCTGGGGAAAACTTAAATAAGACTGTCAAGAATTTTGATACATAACATCTATTATTGGGGGAAAAAGGGATAAGCAACATTTCTCTTCCGAAGCTTGATTAACAAAGCAATAATGTTCCGAAAACAGAAATTAGGATACTGGATTATTACTGCACTATTTGTTGGTTGCTGTTTCTTTTAATAGACAGTCACACAATTTAAGAAGGATATTCATGCATCAAAATAGCATTTTGCCCCCAGAAGCATTTGTATTGCTGCAGTGACCCTAAGCTGAACGATTCAAGCAAAATAGTGGGTACACATGTCTAAAAATATTATATCTTTTCTTTGCCTACGGATAGTGTGTAAGTGATATTCTAATTCAAAGCCTTCAGGAGAAATGATGATTATATCCACAAACATCACGGAATTACTAATCTCCTTCGACTGCTACAATTGGACTGCTCTAACAGTTAACAGATTGCTTATTAATCAACAAGAGTAAACAAGACAATGCAATTTCATTTAGTGTGAGAGTTTTAATGCCTAAAAGTATTTGTGCTTAAAATGTTAATCTAGATAAAGCTTCATTAGAAGAAGTCTTAAAATGATTAAGTGCAGTTCACTGAAATGTGCACAGAGCGGTAGTAGATCAGCAGGTGGACATTTCATACAGATGTCCCGCTTATTGATATAATACATGCTCTAGCCATTTAAATGACCCTAACTCAGTAATAGCTGAAATTCTATTATTTCTGTAATGAGAGAACACTGTACCTTTAATATTTCTGAATTTTAAATAAGGTGAATGACAAATTCCCAAACCTCTATTTATGGCAAAATATGACTAGGAATTTTATTATTCAATTTTTACCAGTGCAGCATTTTTAGTTATGTTTCCTGAACTTACCCTTATTTATTTTCCTAGCATTCATTATTACTTTCCTACATAGCTCTTGATATAACCACCAGGTCTGACAAATTTCTTTACTGATCTTATTCATTTGTTCAGTGCTGATTGAGAAGGACCGCTGGATATTTGAAGATAAAACTTGAGGGCCTACTAGAGCAAAAAGCATTGCTTCCATACCCTCCTCCAATACTGCTGCCTCCTCATTCCTAAATGCATTCTCTCTCTTTCTGTCTCTCTCTCTCTCTCTCTCTATGTCTCTTTCTCTCCCTCTCTCACACACCACCCCCTTCAATTTCCCCTCTTGCTCTAGAACTGTTGAGTAAGTCAAACTATCAAGCCAAATTATCTCCTGCCAAATTTCGGTCCCATATTAACACTTCAAGATAATAACATAGCCAGCTGAAATTGGTTGAAATGAGTCCTGTGACTATGAATATTGAGGATTTCATTTTTCATTTTTGTGTTGCTATAAATTTGTTTAACATACAGGGTTAGGAAAATCAAAAGTGTTATTTCCATGGCATAAAATGGGATTTTACAAAACTCTCTTTGCAGTTGACTAGACTAATAACTGCATTCCTCAAGCCAGCAAAAAGTCACAATGTTTCTTAGCCAAATGAAAATTCACCATAGATAGCACTAACTGTAAGTGTGGAGTTAGCACAGCCTCCTTGGTAACATTTACGAAGTAGTCCGATGAGCTTCATACACCTCACAGGCACTTTCAGAGTTCTGAAACAGGACATGTGTGATCACTAGGGGAATTTTTCATAAAGGTCATTAGCCATAATTTTTTTATGAGTATCTAGAATGTATCCAGTATTTAAGTATCCAGATGATCCCCAACCCACATCTTAACGTGAGTCAGTCTAGGTAGTTTAAAAACCGTGAAAGCTGTTTTTGACATTCAATATCAGATTAGATGGGATGTTAATATTCACTATCTAATTTTGGGATCTTCACAATCTTACTTTTTTTTTTTACTTTAAATATCCAAAGAGCTAAGTCTATAACCTGGATTAATAATTTATCTTCTATGCACATGGGGAAATAATACTACTTTAAAAGGAGGCAGAAATTGGGAATTTTAAATTGTCAACATATTTTTTGGTGCTTTTTTATATCTAGGAGATAAAACTGATAAAATATAATTCTTCCACATAAATGGGTTTCTATGACAACCATTAAAATATACATGTTTATTTATAATCACAAACACCTACTAAATAAAACGAATGCATTTGCTGGTAATGTTTCTTAGAATCAGTAGCTTACATTATTTCCATGATAAACTATGCACAGAGAAATGTTAAATATAAGTATACAGGAAAAAATAAGTATTGTAACTATTTCTGGCTTACATTTTCAGAGGAAACTACTTTAAAACAGAAATTCAAACTAAACAATCTAAGTAGATGCCGAATAAGATAAACTCATCCCAGTCTCTCAGACCTCCTCAAATGTGCATTGTACCTTCCATCTGCTCTGCACTGTTCCAGGCACCAAGGCTTCAAAAAGGAGCAAGTTACTGCTCCTTCTCTCAAGGACCTGAGAGTCTATGACAGGTAGACTACACAAATTAGTGTGGTAATGAGAGCAACATACAGAGAGGCATGTTAACATAAATTTGCACAAGTTGCTCTTGGAAGAGTTGGTGAAATCTTCAGGGAAACGTGAGCCAGGTTGTCCAAGCTGAATGGTTGCAGTTCTCAAGATAGAAGGGTCGGGAAGCAAGTGTCCTGGGACAGTGGGGCACTTTAATGTGTTAGGGAGAAGAGACAGTGAAGCAGTTGGACAGAAGTAAGGAACAGAAAAGTTCAGAATGCTTTTCATTATGGCCAATTTGGAAGCATTTTCCTTGATATCTCATGAGATCATATTGGTTCCCAAGCATAGTTGTATTGCCTTCACAGAAAAGTACAGAGATAAGAAGAATGAAAGGAAATCTAAAAGGAACAAAAAAACCTCCACTAATTATCAGTATGTCTAAGAAAGAGATTCCAAATGCTTTTGTATGTAGTTGTCCTATTATTTTGTGATTGTTAGGCAACTTCTTCTTATAAGACTACCTCTGTTAGTACCAAGGTCGTTGTCTTGTATCACTTCAGAATTCAGTTTTTGGGATATGGTTTGAGTGTGCTAAATTTAAATTTCTGATAAACTCTTAATTTACTTTATTTTATATTTCCACTCAAATTCTTCATGTTATTAAAAAGGCAGGCTTGCTATGAGAAATGTAGAAAAGTAAAAATCAAAATTTTTAAGTCCATTATTTTTGCCTTTACTCTAATCAGATCTCCAACCCTCTAAACACATCTTTTTGGACATGTTGCAATAGCGTTGCCAACAGGCTGAAGGTTTTTTGTTTTTGTTTTAAAGATTTTATTTATTTATTTGATAGAGAGAGATCAGGAGCAGGAACACAAGCAGGGGGAGTGGGAGAGGGAGAAGCAGGCTTCCCGCTGAGCAGGGACTGATCCCAGGACCCTGGGATCATGACCTGAGCCAAAGGCAGACACTTAACCAACAGAGCCACCCAGACACACCCAGCCTGGAGGTTTTATATCACACTTACAAACTGCCAATTTATCAATGGTGATGCAAAGCAGGGCTTTTGGTTTATCTGGGGCGTTTTCTTCCCTTTCTTCTTTTTTTTAATGGGTTTTTTTTTTTCCTCTTTTCTCTCTCAACCCTTTTGACTGTTTAAACCTCTCTATTATTAAGCCAAATGTGATGTAACATCATTTTTGACACTGGCTTCAGTTTAACACTATTAAAGGTAAGGCTTCCAGTATTCCAATATTTCAATATACTTATAGTGGTATTTTATTTTCCATTATATTTTAAACATAAACATATATATACACACACATATATCATACTGTATAACATGATTATAATTTACTTATATACCTGTATTCTTGACATTAAAAGTAATAATGTCATCTACTATCACAGAAGGATATAAATCAGTTTACAATCAAAGACCTATAATTAAACCAAAACCCAAACTGCACAATAAGTAAAATGTAGGGGTAGGGGGAATGGGTGAGCCCGGTGATGGGTATTAAGGAGGGCACATATTGCACGAAGCACTGGGTTTTATACGTAAACAATGAATCTTGGAACACTACATCAAAAACTAGTGACATACTGTATGGTGATTAATATAATAAAAAAAATTTTTAAGAAGTAAGTAAAACGTAAGACCCAAATAGAGAAAAGAGAGATGAGGAAGAAAATGCAATTTTAAAAGTACCAAAACTAAGCATATGTTAAAAGCAGAGAGAGAAAAAACCTTGCTGAGAAAACTCCAAAGCAATTTGTCTCTATATATCTTACATAATTATATTCAGCAGGTTAGTGTAACATCATTAGGTAGGTCAACATGAAAAAAGTGGTAAGACTTTAGGTGATCTGTCAACTAAAAACCATTTATGAAGCAATTCCATTTATAAAGTCAAACACACCTTTATTTTCTAGATTGATCAACTTTAACAATATCTATTGAGTATGTCCTCTCTGTGGCAAGCACAATAAAGAAGTTTCAACCTGTTTTTTGGACACATACCTGCCTTCGATCTAGTTGGAGTAAGGAAACAACGGGGGGGGGCGGTTGGAAAGTGAAAAAGGCAGGCAAGTTCTTCTGGTTTAAATATTCACAAGTAAATAGCTCCATCTCCTGCGGCAAGGACTTCCCACACTTTTTCAAGTGTTTTTCTTCTTTTGGGTACTTTCTGTATTTTACCATTTTAATTTCATGAGGTAGGCAATAGTCTTGTCTTAGTCTGCTACCTGTGACTAGATGTGTAGAGCAACGGTGCTCCGAGTGTTCCCCCAGGCCAAGCAGCATCAGCATCACCTGTGAACTGGGAAATGCCAGTTCTCTGGTGCCTCTCCACATCTTCTGGATCTGCAACTCAGGGATACACCCCCACGAGCTATGGTTTAACAAACACCACAGGTGATTATAGTGCATACTAAAGTTCGAAAACACTGGCCTACAGGGAAACGGAGGAGCTTCGTTTTGCACGTCAGAGAATAAATCTAGGCGGGCAGATTTTTTTTTTAGAAGTATAAAATAGAAGTTGCAAGTTCTGATTCTGGAGTCACACTGCTAGCCAAGAGCCTAGAAACCACACCCATTTGGTGATCAGTTATTTTTTTAATTGTTACTGAATTTCTGAAAGAAAATGAACCAATCAGTCAATGAATAGAACTTTTTGACTAGAGGTATCTTTATATTACTAGTACCTGCTTGATGATCTTCAGGGATATTCAGTATACATTATTAAGAATGATGATAATGGGGGTACCAGGGTGGCACAGTCGGTTAAACACTGGACTCCTGTTTTCAGCTCAGGTTGTGATCTCAGGGTCCTGAGATCAAGGACCATGCCAGGCTCCACGTTGAGCGTGGAGTCTGCCTAAGACTTTCTCTCCCTAGCCCTCTGTCCCTCCCCTCGGTGCTCTCACTCCAAAATAAATAAATAAATAAATAAATAAATCTTTTTTAAAAAAATGATATGTTAGGTTGTCTGAATACCATATTTGGGAATTTTACTCCTTTTTTTTTTTTTTGCTTTTTATACTTTTATTTATTTATTTATTTTTCCAATGTATTTATTTTCAGAAAAACAGTATTCATTATTTTTTCATCACACCCAGTGCTCCATGCAAGCCGTGCCCTCTATAATACCCACCACCTGGTACCCCAACCTCCCACCCCCCCCACCACTTCAAACCCCTCAGACTGTTTTTCAGAGTCCATAGTCTCTCATGGTTCACCTCCCCTTCCAATTTACCCAAATTCCCTACTCCTCTCTAACGCCCCTTGTCCTCCATGCTATTTGTTATGCTCCACAAATAAGTGAAACCATATGATAATTGACTCTCTCTGCTTGACTTATTTTACTCCTTTTTATAAATTTTATCAAATTAGTCATTTAGTGATGAATGACTAATACATATGGCATTGTGCTAAATTAAAAAGAACCTTCTCTCAGAAAGTGTATATAGTTTAACAAAACCATGATGATGATTTGAAAGGTACAAGGCATCAGATGCAGGAAACGTAAATGCTGCAGCCATGGTCTAATAAGAACATACAGCAGATGGGGAATATGAGAGGCAACACTGGTACCTCTGTGAGTCTTCAAAAGATGCTTTTAACTGGTTGATTCTGGATTATTATTTTGGGGCAAAGCTGACAGAGATCATATAGATAGTATTCCTCACAGCAATAAATATTTATTGAGTATCAATTATGGGCCAAACTCCATACTTTTCATTATAGGATTGGGACCGGTAAATAAGAGGAATATAAGAAGATGTGGTACCTATTTTGAAGTGCTTGTGATTTGTCTGTCAAGAGAAGACTCTGCCTCCTCAAAATAAAAAAATTTAAAAAACACAAAAACAAAGGTTTTTTTTTTTTTATAGGACCTAACCCATCAGGTTGTTATAAGTTTTAAATGAATTAAACACAGGAGCAAATCTACATTACCTGGGGATAGACAATGTTTTTGTTTGTTTATTTGTTTGTTGGTTTTTATAGGACATCTAAAGTAGAAGTTACTTCTGATGTCTTGGGCAATGATTTCTTAGATATGACACCAAGAGTACAAGTGACTTTTGGACAACTTGATCAAAATGAAAAACTTTTGGTCTTCAAATGACACCATAAAAAGTGAAAAGACAACCCACAGAATGGGAAACAACATCTGAAAATCATATATCTGATAAAGGACTAATATCCAGAATATATAAAGAACACTTAAAATTCAATAATATAAAGATAAGTAACACCATTTTTTAAATAGGCAAAGTATTAAATAGACATTTCTTCAAGGAAAACATACAATTGGCCAATAAACATATGGAAAAATATTCATCATCATTAGCCATTAGGAAAAAGCAAATCTAAACCATAACTACATACTACTCACCTGCACTATGATGGTTAAAATAAAAAAGACAGAAATCATAATGTTGGTAAAGATATAAGGAGATTGGAATCCACATGCATTGCTGGTGGGATTGCAAAGTAGCACCATTCACTTTGGAAAACAGTATGGTATTTCCTCAAAAAGTTAAACATGGAATTACTATATAGTCCAGCAAGTTCTCTTCTAGGTAAATGTCCAGAATAACTGAAAACATATGACCACAGAAATATCCATAACCATGTTATTCATAAGAGCCAAAAAGTGGAAACACCTCAAGTATCTATCAATGGGTGAATGGTCAAAAAGATGTAGTGTACCCATATAATGGAATATTATTTGGCAATAAAAAGGAATAAAAGGAGTGTATGCCTGACTCAGTCAGGACAGCATGTGACTCTTGATCTTGGGGTCATGAGTTGTGAGATCGAGCCCCTTGCTGGGCTCCACACTCAGCAGGGAGTCTGCTTGGGATTCTCTCCCTTTTCGTCTGCCCCTCCCCTGCTCTCACTCACTCTCTCTGTGTCAAATAAATAAATAAATCTTTTTTTAAAAAGTAATGGCTATAAAATTCCCCTTGAAACAGACAAACACATCAAAAAATGGACAGAAGATATGAACAGACACTTCTCCAATCAAGACATACAAATGGCTATCAGACACATGAAAAAATGCTCATCATCATTAGCCCTCAGGGAGATTCAAATTAAAACCACATTGAGATATTACCTTACACCAGTTAGAATGGCCAAAATTAACAAAATGGGAAACAACATGTGTTGGAGAGGATGTGGAGAAAGGGGAACCCTCTTACACTGTTGGTGGGAATGCAAGTTGGTGCAGCCTCTTTGGAGAACAGTGTGGAGATTCCTCAAGAAATTAAAAATAGAGCTTCCCTATGACCCTGCAATTGCACTCCTGGGTATTTACCCCAAAGACACAGATGTCGTGAAAAGAAGGGCCATCTGTACCCCAATGTTTATAGCAGCAATGGCCACAGTCGCCAAACTATGGAAAGAACCAAGATGCCCTTCAACGGATGAATGGATAAGGAAGATGTGGTCCATATACACTATGGAGTATTATGCCTCCATCAGAAAGGATGAATACCCAACTTTTGTAGCAATATGGATGGGACTGGAAGAGATTATGCTGAGTGAAATAAGTCAAGCAGAGAGAGTCAATTATCATATGGTTTCACTTATTTGTGGAGCATAACAAATAGCATGGAGGACAAGGGGCGTTAGAGAGGAGTAGGGAATTTGGGTAAATTGGAAGGGGAGGTGAACCATGAGAGACTATGGACTCTGAAAAACAGTCTGAGGGGTTTGAAGTGGCGGGGGGGTGGGAGGTTGGGGTACCAGGTGGTGGGTATTATAGAGGGCACGGCTTGCATGAGCACTGGGTGTGGTGAAAAAATAATGAAAATAAATAAATTGAAACAAAACAAAACAAAAAAAAGCAAACTCCTACTTTAACTCACAAAAAAAAAATTCCTTCAGATGGAGTCATAACTACAAATCTATAAATCTCAGTCCACAGATAAGACATTCTGCTATATGATAAAAATAATATGCCATTTTTAATATAGCTGAACAGCTTCTTCTAGAAGTTCAGAAATACTTCTAGAAATATCATACTTCTAGAAATATCGTAAAACATAAACAGAAAAGCATACCTAGAAGAGCGTGGATGTGGAAAAGGAGTTGAAGAAAATGTGGAAATTAAAGAACATTAGTTAAATCTAATTACTGCAGTGATGAGTTTCACTTATAATCATGTACATCTTACGGAACTGTAATCTATTGCGTTGTTGGTGTCAGTAGAAAAATGAGAAACATGACCTATCAAATGTACATCATGTACTTTGCCAAAGACCATTCTAAGTTGACTATATGTATATGAACCAACACAAAAAATTTTTAAGATGTTATGTTCTCTTCAAACATGTAGTCAAGGATTTCCTTGACTGCAAAATAATAACCAACAATCATTGAATCTTATTAAATTGCTAGTATACTGTTCTGAGTATTTTCTTAGTTATTTTTCACTAATCTCATACATTAATGACAAACATTATTTGTGTATTCCTCTGCTATGTATTTCATTAGGTATTTGATATATATTGGCTCATTTAATCTTTACAACAGCACTACAAGATATATATTATTGCCATGTGCCTATTTCACAAACAAGGAAATAGCAACAGAGAGGCTAAGTAAATGATCAGAGTTAACACAGCTAATAAGCAGCAAAGGCAGCATGCTAACCCACGCAACCTGAATTCCAAGCAGTTCATAAAAATATTATGCTACATTTCCTTTCATGAGAGCTAAAGAGGCTTGTAAAATTTCTCCATTTTCAGACTATTCTGGTTCCCAATTTCTAACCAGAAATGGCCAGAGCCATAAAGTTACTGTTGAAAAGACAGCCAACAAGTTCTTCAGGATAACTTTCAGGGGTCTATCTTATACCCATTTCTAGGCCATTGTTAAAAATTAGTAATCTATGCAATTCTTAACCCAGGGTAGTTGTGACAGCAGAGATGGCAAAAATACTAGTTCGTTCACTGAACAAGTATTTATTGAACACCTACTATAATGGGTACTGTTCTGAGTGTTTGAGACACACCTGTGAATGAAAGAGAAGAGTTTCTGCCCACAAGGACTTCATATTCTAGCACCCAGTGGAGGATAACCTCTTTTCTGAGAAAAATCTAAGTTATATAAGTCATCAAAAAGAGATTAAACAAAAGTAGGAAACATTCATTAGGCAAATGATCACCCAAGTTTCCAGCAAAAGGTCAGCAGATCTTTTGGTCCTGATGGCTCCATTCTTGAACCAATTATGTGCTTATCTTAACTACATCTCCTGCATAAGTACTGCAAGTAAGACTTTCCATCCAGGAATTGTAAAGAGATAATTCTTCAAAACAACAAAAAAATTAAAATACCTCAAGTGAGGTATGAATGATGACGTGCATATTTTAAAGGAAACGTGGGCAGATGACATCTGCATACTTTAAATGATTCCAAACTTAAAAGACAACGTCAGCCAATATAGGAACTCAGCTCAGTTGCAAACCCTGGGACTTAATCTATATTGAAGCTAAATATTCTATAAGTATGCAGTGAAGTGCAAAAAATAGCAATTGAAAAATGACATGATTAAATGGCACGACATGCAATCATTTGCTCTCAATTATATCAATGTATCTTCTTCATTTCTAGGAGTCAGGCAGAAATATTGTTTTTTAAATGCCTCTATTAAATTGGTCACCAATAATAAAATAGATGAGAGTCCTAATAAGCTCATTTACATAACATACATCATACACTACAAAACTATTCTCTCCAAACAGTTTTGCTCATAGATTTGTCTCCTGGTTGTCATGAGTCTTTGCTACATTAGCAGATTTCAAAAGCATAATACTGCCTTCAGAACCATTTGTAGAAAAACGTTTATGAAACTTTTCTAGTTAACCCTTGGCAGGATCCTTATTGCTAATTATGGAAAAGGTATTGATATAATATCTTGGCTGTCACATTTTATTATGGTGATGGTAGAAGCAGAATCTAGGTCTGACATTTTGGAAATATCATCTAATTGCAAGTTAGAAACAGAGAATGACAGTTTTAAGTAGATTATAACTTCTTTCAAAATAACAAACTGGTTTATTTAATGTAAAAGCTGGATTTTAAAAATAGCATTAAAGACCCCTGAATTGGTTTACCAAGCACATCTCTATCAGCTTCTTGAAGGTCTGGGATGTGTGCCAAAATAGTTTCAAAACTGCACATGTCAATGTAAGTCTAGATTCTAAAATCAAATGATTTCTTATAACATTGAAAATCAAAATATTTCCAGTGAATACTTCCTTTTTTTTTTTTTAAAGAAAAATCATCTGCCCTCTATTCACCTAGGCAACAGACAATTGAAGTCCAAAGACCAGTCACCTTAACCTCCGTGTCCCAAATAACCTGACCTTTGACCTAGAAAAAGATCTAACTTCTTGCAATCTAGCATCCTCACCAATGTAGCTGAACCGTGAAGGGCCACAAGGACTATTAGTTAATATTGCAAATTCTTGGGTGAATGGTGTTATCAAGGGAAAAACTAATCTTTCTTTTACAAACACTCATTTGATGTTTTAATTGTTTGCACTTTCGTGTGTTGAAAAATATTAATTATATTTGGAAAGGAGTATTTCTATTTCTATTAGTTATTTTTTTTTTTTTAGCTGTGGACTAAAATATAATAAGCATGCTAAAATTAGCAGGCCCTCACTGTGTTATTCCATGAAAGCTGTTGTTATCCCTGTGTGGTATTCTTTAATTTTTTTGTGTGACTTTTCCTACATTAGGTTAAGTACTTTTAAATATGTTTGTTTTTAAAAATCAAGCTCAGTGGTCATGTGCTTAGTTCATATTCACATGCAATTAGTAATATGTTTTATACTTCCTTTTCTAAATTAAAAACACTATTAAAATTCCAGACATACAAAACAATATGAAGATTAAGTTACTCTAAAGAAAACTGTAATAGCTTACAGATTGCTTGTATCATTACTAAAATGCTGGTATCTATTACAGAGTCTCCCTGGAATAAAGAATGCACTTTTGGCAATAATCTTTTAAAAACATGTCCATTATTGTTAAGATGTTAAACTAGTCTGCAATTATAGGAAGGTAACTTTTAGCAATAAGGAGGAAAAGGAGCTGGATATAAATGCAACTTAGACATTACACTACAAAATACCTTTTCTTAAAATTCTATAATCACTCTTTTCATAAGCAGATAAGGCATTAATTGCCATTTATTTTTACATTATTATATTTTGAAATCTATTGACAACACCCACTGCACTTTTTTATCTCTTATTAGATTCCCTGGGAATCATTTCAAAGTAATTCTGGAGAATGGATAAAGGCTATTTTCCTCCTCTACATTATCTGTTGATCCCAGCTACCTGAACTCTTTTGCTCATTTAATGGATATTGGGTATTCACTGGCCAGGTCAAAGGAATATTCAGGACAGTCTTGAGGAAAAGAAAGAAAAGAATTCTATGTGACAAGGTACAGCACAATACACCCATTAGGCTAAATCTATAAAAGAAGGATTATCATAAAAATCATACCTGGAGAATGAAACAGCAAGAAAAAGCAGGGAGAAAGAAAGTGAGAAAACACAGAAGCAAGGATGACCTAAGAGGAATTCCGAGGGATAGTGTGGAACATGTAGGAGAGGACAGATGATTGAACTAACTGGTGTCACGACTCACTCAACTCTGTTGCATGGTATTTTTCTAGCTCTCTCATCCATACATACTTGACTATTCCTCACCCATCTCCCCTATCAGACTCTATTTTCCCAAATTTATCCCTGAGTAACATATTGTTTACTTCCTATAAAGCCACTCTTGGTTTCTTTGTCACAAAGCTCAGAGTGTTACTTGAAGTATAACAAGTAGGAATGGGTATTTTAGGGAAGTATTCCTCTTATTGCAGAATCCTACAGGTGGGAAATAAATGAATTCAAGAACACTTGGGACACAATAACAAAGCAGGAAAGAGTTAAGTTTGGGGGAATAACACCACCGAAAAGGAGGAAAATGATACTAGGGACAAAAAGTCAACCCTGGAAAGACTCTTCTGTTTATTCATTTACTCCTCCCCAATCTGGAAGAGACTGAGGTATAGACAGCTCTATAAACTACATATTTCTGATTTTATTTTTATAGCATCTAATAGGGCATTTTCTTGTGAGTTTGGCTCACGAGGAATTTGCTTCTTAGCTCTTTCCCTTGCTTTTGTGGTGGAAATCCAGGGCAAATCCACTCCTTTTCACCAGTTTTCAGTATTCCCAGATGTGCAATAATACTAACCACACTCTCAGGGTCGTTTAGAAGTTTAACTAATATGTAACAGCAAAACACTCTTCAACCATTATATTAGGTAGTAGAGAGATGCTGACTAAATATTAGCCAACTGGTAAATTGCTATAATGATTATTTAGCTCAAAGCAATATTCCAGAACCTTGTGAAAAGGAAATGTATTAAGAACTTCATTCTTTAAACACTCCCATAGCTAAAATAAAGCAGAGGTCTGGGAGAATTGTTTGAGTGAATTTTCTTGAACACAGTTAATTCTCTTTTTAGAGGATTCTGTTTTCATTTCTTCTGAGACACCATGTCTCTCTCCTGCTTGCTCCCTTAAAGATGACTGAATATATTAGGGGACAAGTGCCTTCATTCATTCCATCTAGTATTTTGGCAGCAAGGTAGAATATATGTTATCCGAGCATGAACGTATACCTGTCGAACATCTGAGAAGCAACTTGGTTTGAAGGGGGAAAAGCACAACTTAAGAGTCTTTTCCTAGTTTGGCAATAACCAGTTGTGTGATCTCAAATAAATCCTGTAACTTTCACATGTCCTCAATACCCTTTCTCTAAAGTGCAACAATCCTTTGGCTTTTAAAATTTTCTGGCACCAGATTATTACCTAAGCTTATTCTGTTAAGAAATAGGAAAAATATCATGTGGTGGTCTACGATGGTCTGCTCATGTTCTAAAATCTTCAAAGTCTAACTCCAAAAACCTTTACAGTGAGAACCACATGCCTAAACAAGGCACACAAAATTGAAAAGCTGACTTCCACTGTTGCTTTCATAGAGCTTTGAAGTCCCTTGCACCAATGTTTTACTGGGAGTTAGGATGGCATGGTTGAATGGATATCCATTGGCTCTCTTGCTGGTAGGTAGTCTTGCCTGACAGATAAAGGAATGAATGGGTCTTGAAACATTCTTCCAATTCTTAAGTCATTTCTCCTGTCATGACTGAAGGGCAGTAGAGAAGGACATTTTGAGAAAAGGGGGAGAGCATGAGGGGAAGGCAGAACCTGGTTTACCACCTATCCCACACTTCTCAAAGGAACTTCTAAAACCAGGTCTGCCGATCCATTTTTGCACTTATCCTAATGTCATTAAATTCAAAAAGGAAGAAAAATATCCTTGGGGAAGAGAATGCAATATTCTAAATGTACAGAATGTAAGTTAGGATTTAATCAACAGTTTAGAGCATTAATGAAATTAAGAGAGATAAGTTAGGTTATTTTTTTTTCCAGATGGGAATAATGATTTATGCTTCTGTCCTATCTTAGAGAGGTTTTGGGAGGATTAATGAGCTAATGTCTCTAAAGCTCTTTAAGCTCCTCATATGGAGGTACAACATAAACAGAAGGTGAAAAATGATAGCTAACTCAACACCGAGTTGAACTCCTGAGAGTAAAGCCCCTGGAAATGAGAAGCTGTTGCAGGTCAAGATGGTAAATCTCTGAATTCCAATACCAAAGGGGCCTTGGTTTATTGTCATATGTATTTTTAATATTATTTATAATAGAACTTCATAGTATTAATAAGCATTTCTACATTTCCTATTAATCACAATGTCCCTTGTAATGATCATTTTTTATTTCTATTTATCAGATGAGATAGGCTCAGAATTTCTATTTTATAGATAAAAAATTGAGTTGTGAGAATTGCAAAGACATCAGTATTAAGGTGCAAGAAATCTTTGGTTTGGTATTATTGGACTATGGCCTGGATTAGGATTCAGGAGATGTGGGTTGCCGTCTGGCTCTGGTTGTGTGGACATTTAATTTATCAGAGACTTTTTTTTTCTTCTTTGGAAAAAAAAGTTTGAGCTAGCTATCTGATCTCAGTCTGTCTTACTTACAATCTGCTAAGTACTTCTCGAGTACCTAGTGACTCTAAGGTACATTGTTTATGGTATAATAAAGGGTATGCAAAACAAGTATTTTAAGATAGTCCTACTTTTAAAAAAGTTTATACTCAAAATAACAATGACATATCACCACACACGTATTAAAATAGCCAAAACTCAAAATACTGACAACACAAAATGCTGAAGAGGATATGGAAAAAGGACTCTTATTCAGTGCTGGTGGGAATGCAAAATGGTATGAGCACTTTGGAAGACAAAACAAAATACACTCTTACCATACAATCCAGCAATCATGCTCCTTGGTATTTACCCAAAGGAGTTGAAAACTTATGTCTACACAAGAACCTGCATATGGATATTTATGGTAGCCTTATTAACTGCCAAAGCTTAGAAGCAACCAAGATGTCCTTCAGTAGGTGAATGGATTAATAAACTATGTTATAATCAGACAATGGAATATTATTCAGTGCTAAAAAGAAATGAGCTATCAACCCATGAAAATGACATAGAAGAATTTTAAAAGTTTATTACTAAGTGACAGAGGTCAATCTGAAAAGGCAACATACTGTATGATTCCAACCATACAACATTCTGGAAAAGGCAAAACTATGCAGAGTAAAAAGATCAGGGACTGCCAGGGTTTGGGGCAGGGGGCTATGGGTGAGGAATGAATTGTCAGAGCACAGAAGATTTTTAGGGGAGTGAAAATACTCAGTATGATAAACCATAATGACAGATACGTGTCATTATACAGCTGTCTAGTCCCACAGAATGCAAGCATTGAGTGAACTGTAGTAAAACTATGAACTTGGAGTGATCACAATCTGTCACTGCAGGTTCATCAGTTGTGACAAATGTCCTACTCTGGTGGGGTAAGTTAATAATGGGGAGGCAGTGCATGTGTGGGGCCAGGGAGTATAATGGAAAATCTCTGTATCTTTCCCTCAGTTTTGCTAGAACCTCAAATTGCTCTAATAGAAATAAAATTTTAATTAAAAAAAAAGTTTGCACTCTAGTTTGTTGCTAAGACACATAGATTCCTACCTACAGATGCCAGAATAACACTGAAATAAACACAGGAATTTCTTCAATCTCTTATCTCCAGACCTCCAGGTACATGCACTTATTATTCTGTTCACTCTTCCCCTCCTTCACTTCAGATCTCAACTTAAGAGTCACTCATTCTAGGAAATTCCTTGCTATTCCTCAGTAATGCCCCACATACTTTCACAGCACACTACATTAATTCCCACCACAGCCCATACTACATTCTATTCTACTTGCCTGTTGACTTGTTACTATCCCCCTTTAGACTGTGTGTTCCTTGGAAGAGGACAGAGGATGTTTCACCCTAGTACCCAGCACAACACCTGACACAGGTGTTTGCATAACAGAAAAGTATTGAATAAATTTCAAATATTGTTAGCCAAATTCCCAAATAATCTTGAACTGGCTTCTCTTTTTAGGTATCAGAACTCCTCTATCTTTACACATGTTCTACTACTTCCAAGGCTTTTTGTTGAAGATTCTCTTCCTGATTTAAAAACAGAAGAAAGCATTCCAGGAAGAGAGGAACTCTTAGTGGGAGAAAGTCTGGAGAAGGCCTTCTACTTTCACACGCCTCCCAGCAGAGCAGTTCCCAAATCCTGTCACCTCTAACCCTGAGGTCTCCCTTAAATCCAGCCTCCTATCTTCCACTATAATTGTACTATTTCAAGTCCCCAGAACTTATCACCTAAGCTACAGAAGAGCTACCTTCTAATGGGACTTTCTCTCTCAAAGCTGATGGACACAACTCTGCAAGACCACCCGCCTGCTCTGGGATGCTGAAGATGCCCCTGATGAATGAGAAAAGTGTAGATTCCTTAGCTTGCTTTCAACCTCACCTGAAAGTAGAGATGTAGGTACCCCATGCTTCAGTATCAATAGACAATTTGCTATCCCTTGTATATGGTCTATTTTTCTCATTCTGGGATTTAAATAAAACTAAGGGGAATTGAAATTTTCCATTTCCTTTTTGTCTGGGCCGGAAATATTTGTACAGGAAGCCACCTAAGAATCTCTTGGAGGACCTATCTTAACACTTAGTTCCAGAAAACAAAACTTCCTACTTAAGAATAAAGAGACACAGAAAGGAAGACACTGTAGTTCAAGGGAGGCGCCAATTTGAACACTCAAAGCAACAGACTAATAGATTCCTTTTGAAGCAGAATGAATACAAGAAAAAAGAAAACTTCAGAAATTTTTAATCCATTTCTCAAAAATATGCACAAAAATACTGCAGCCGTAGCACTGAGGTAGGCACTTCTACAAATGAAACAAATTAAGATTGGTAAAAATTGTACAAAGATGAAAAGAACTTTTGGTGAATTTAAGATTGCAATGAAGACAACCTACTACATTAGGTACTGCAAAACCAGAAAACAACCTTGAAAATTCCATCGAAAGTCCCCGATAAGGAAGAAATAAAAATACACTTCTTTAAGTGAAGGAAAGATCTAGCTGACTCAATGTGCATGGAATGATTTCCAAAAGGAGGGAACTAAATGTGTGGGCAACTTGTGATAATCAAACAGCAGGTAAAACTCTCCAACCCAGGGCACCTGGGTGGCTCAGTGGGTTAAGCCACTGCCTTCGGCTCAGGTCATGATCTCAGGGTCCTGGGATCGAGTCCCGCATCAGGCTCTCTGCTCAGCAGGGAGCCTGCTTCCTCCTCTCTCTCTGCCTGCCTCTCTGTCAAATAAATAAATAAAATCTTTAAAAAAAAAAAAAAAACTCTCCGACAGAATTTCAGTTTTCAAAAACTAGGACTCACCAGGTTCCCAGCAAAAGAAATAAAAAGAGACCAACACCCACTCATAATAAGTGGAAAAAACAAGGGTACTATGTAATAACTAAAATCAGACCTCTCCTTTATAACTATAAATGCCGAAAGAATCACTGGCATTTTTGATGGTCAAAGGTTATATTCCTCTTGGCAAAATTTTATACTCAGCCAAGCTACTGTTTACATGCAAGGTCAAGCAAAACACATTTTCAGACATGCAAAGGTTTGAAGGATATACTAAGAATGTACTTTTCCTATAAAAATTATTAGAAGACAATATAATAATACTAAGAGTAATTTTTGTAAGAAAATGGAAAACCATGGTATAAAAAAGCTGATATTGAGCAATGAAATGAGTATAATAAAATATTCTGAATTATTTTTCATATTCTTTTTTTTATTTTTTTATTTTTTTTTATTTTTCATATTCTTATAAAATATAATGCTAACATCAAAAGGAATTATTGCAAGTATGAGAAAGAATTTAATTAAGTTAGTAAATTAATAATAACATTAGCTAATAACTAAATCCAAGATTATAATAACAAAAATGGAGAAATAGGGCAGAGGATGCAGAGAAGTCAATTTCTCATTTTAGAAGTGGCATCAGTAAAACGTCAATGCATTGTTATTGGATATAAAGGATATGTTAAAAATATTCCAATCTCCTAGGATAAAAATGAACAAAACAACATGTCTTACAGCAAAACGTTTAAACAAGATTGCAGCATAAGCTCCATGCATCACTAACACTCAGCCCAGTGCCTGCCACATGGTAGGTTCCAAGAAATATTTACTGAATGAATAAATGAATGAACATGATGAAATAAAAGATCAGCAATCTTAATCAAGAAACTAAATGGGAATGGGCTTAGTGTTTTTACTAAAAGATACAGACTTTCAGATTTCATTAAATTGCAACTTATAAAAAATTTACCAAAAACAATATGCTAAAAAACTGACAACAAAAATGAAAGGCAAGATACATTATTATGCTTTTAGATACATCATGAAGGACTTCAGGGTACCTAATAGATGAGGAAGGAATAAAGTGAGGGGAGGTTATCTGACTGTACGGTCTCTGATTCAACCTCTTTGATTCAAACCTTCCATCTCTTCACCCTGGTCATTAATTTCAAATATATATATATATATATATATATATACATATAAAGATTTTATTTATTCATTTGAGGGAAAGAGAGAGCACGAGCAGGAGGGAAAAGAAGAGGAGGAGGGAGAAGAAGACTCCCCACCGAGCAGGGAGCCCGATGCGGGGCTCAATCCCAGGACTTGGAGACCTGAGCAGAAGGCAGATGCTTAACCATCTGAGTCCCCACTGGTCATTAATTTTTACCAAGGGTTTTCTGTATTCCACTTCTCACAGACCTGTACATTTGTTTGTAATCACCATACCAGCATTTATTGGTATAGTTCTTTCTACTTTTAAATCAACCAAGTCCCGAGATGCATAAAACATCTAAAACACATATATTCATGTTACCTGTGCCACCATTCTGACTGAAATTCATAACTAGGAAGACCTTTTCTTTCCCATTTTAGATGAGCATCTCTATCAAATTATAAAGATACTATAATGCTGGAAAGAAAATGGGTACAAAGACAAAGTTGGCTACTGTGGTGCCAAAGGCAATGAACGCCAGTTCAAAAGATGCCTTTGTCCTTCTGAAGCATCATTCTCAATGAAGTAAAACATGACTCTGGGAACATTGAATTGACTATGTTTTGGAAGTTTTGTGCCACACTGAAAGTGTTGTTTAGAGGAATTAAATGGCATCTATAACTGAATAAATTTATCAAAGGAAAAAGATGCCTACTACAAAGTCACAGAATGCTAGAGGTGAAGGGAATCCTTTCAAACCAAAACCCTAATTTACAAATAAAGAATATCAGGCAAAAAGAACTATTTACTGAGATCACATAGCTGGAAATCCTAGATCATAATGTTGCCAATCAACATGACCCAGTGAAGGTACTCAATAAATACTATTTATTGGTAAATTGTAAAAGAATAATGTACTAAAGTTACAGAAGAGGACTGACAACTCATTATGAACACACAAAAAAAATAGGAATTTTGCTTATCTTCTTCTTTTTTTTTTTTAATATTTTTATTTATTTATTTATTTGACAGAGAGAGATCACAAATAGGCAGAGAGGCAGGCAGAGAGAGAGAGGAGGAAGCAGGCTCCCTGCTGAGCAGGGAGCCAGATGCGGGACTCGATCCCAGGACCCTGAGATCATGACCTGAGCCGAAGGCAGCAGCTTAACCCACTGACCCACCCAGGCGCCCTTTGCTTATCTTCTTAAATGGAGATCTAATTGTACATGTAAAGCTGTAATCCAGGAAAAAATAGGATGAAGATCTAAAGAGTGTTTACAAAAGGTCAGGGAGAAAGAAAATGGGAAAGAAGAGGGACTCTTAGTAGCTATTTTGCCATCTTGTTCAAAAGCTGAAAAGTAGTCTAATGTGAAACCTGTTGATACTCTGGGATCTGGTATACTGCATCCTAAAAGAGCTGTCCATTTCACAGGTGAGAGGGGAGATTTCAAAAAGAATCTGACATAAAATTTCATAAAGAATCTAGCCATAAATCAAGAGTTGGATGCTTAACCAACTGATCCACCAAGGCACCCCTATTATCTCCATTTTTAAGATGAGAAACCTAGGGCTTTAAGGAAGATCATGAATTAGAAATAGGTAGAACCACTATACATCTAAGCATCTTGAACCCATTGGTGAATCCTCACTATTATGGGTCAGATGCCTTGTTCCCATCCTATATTTAGATAAGTAGAGAGCATGGAGAAAAGTTTGCAATTCTGTTCTCCCAGTTTCTTCCTTATTTGAGTTTATTAACAATAAAAATAATACTTAAGTAATGTTAAGAAATCAATGAAGAATTAAGAATTGAAACAGTAATCACAGTGGTTTCAGAGACTAAATGCAGTTCTATTGATTTCCAAGTAGCCATAAAGTAAAGATGGGTGAGACCTCTCTCATCTGTCTAGATTAGCATTACAGCCTTTAATTTCCATGAATCTGGTTTACCTGATAGAAGTTATACAAATGACAAATATGAAATGAGTATACAGCTATGTCTTTGTATCCTCAACACATTTCCCTTCATAGAAATCATGCAACATCTTCTTCTAGTAAAAGGTATGCTCAGAAAGAATTATGCCTCTGTTGTTTCTTTTTATTTACTTTAAAAGGCTGTACTGGGACTGCTTATAAAAATTTCCTGTGGGTCTTCCCACCACCCCCCAGATGGTAGTGTATATAACATTTATTTAACTCTATCTTTGAATTTAAACCTTAACCCAGTCAAAATTTTTAAAGGCAGTTCTAGATTGTATCCAGTTACTTAAAATTACTAAATTGTTAGATGATAGATTTTTTTACATATGGTGGAAAAAAATATCTGATAAAAGTTTAATTCAGTATTTTCTTTTGATGGAATTACTTGGTTAATATATAAACTTTTTAAAAAAAATTTATCTAAGACATATAGAAAAGATTAAGTCCTGTCTGATGTTCGTTGATTTTGAAAGCATTCACATGCATTTGTCACAGCCAGACTGAATCACTGTAATTCTTTGCAGCTTTGCCAACAACATCATTACAAAGTTTATAATGGCTTCAGGACACAGCAACAGAGATGATCCTGGACCTGCAGGAACCACAGCTTCCTTTCACTTATTTCAAAACTTCCAAAATATTCTCTTCTCTCTTCCAACCTAATCTCCTTAAAAATGTGGGTTGTGAGGGACACAGGAAGTGTGATTATTTATGGTGGCATTTGAGATCGGTTAGAGTGGACACGGGAAATTCCCTCTAACTATCTTGCCTGGATTGGACCAATTTTTTACTTTTGGAAATTATACAGTGAGATTTGGGAAAATATTTCCTCAAGCACGTGAACTCTGTTTAGCTCTTTTATTTACCTCCTTTTTAAAGAAAGCGAATTAGTGATATTCCTTTTCAGCGTATCAGTTAGTAATGCTACACATTTGATAGTTAATTGACTCCCTTTTAAAGACTCTACCCTAAATTTTTGATTTCCAAGATTTAAAACATTGACTGGCTGACTTCCTTCAGCAGGCTGTCAAGTATTCAGAAATGGGAAAAGAATAAGAATAGGCTACCATTTAATGTGTTTTTCTCTTTTCAGAAACAGATCTTTGACCTAGGGACTGTTGGGTTTACAAAATAGAGACCAATTCTGGAATAGATTTACTAGGCCCAACTATTGGCTCTGTCATTAACTACCTGAATGACCTCAAGCAAATTACTTGAATTTTCCCTGCCTCTGTTTTCTCGTCTAGAAATACGGGATAATAAAAAACCCGCCTCAGGATGGTGGTAAGGATTAAATAAGCAAATTCAGGTAAAACACTTAGAAACTGTGACAGACATCTTGTGAACACTTGGTCAGTATTAGTTGTCCTTGTTCAAACTGTTAAAGAACATTTTGTTCCTCCTATTGCAATTCTCGCATCGCCTCCTTTCTGAAAAGGAGATGTAGATGGTAGCCATTCCGATGTTATGATAATTTTTATAATCTAGAGCAGGGTCAGGGACCTAAAGCCGGAGGACCAAATCTGGCCCACTGCCTGCTTCTGTAAATAGTTTTGTAAATTAGTTTTATTGAACAGACTATATTAATTCATTTACATATTACTGGTGGCCACTTTTCCAGGACAGCAGCAGAGTTGAGTAATTGTGACAGAGATAGTATTATCTGGCCTTTTACAGAAAATGTTTGCCAACTCTTGATTTAGAGGACAACAAGGTTTCAATGTTTATTTTGAAGGATCGGTGAATGACTGGATGGGAGAATACTGGAATTTGAACCCAAAGACCATGGCTTTTGCTCTGTCTCTGATGCTAGTTGCTGTGTGGATTCAAACAAGTCATGCTGAATGACCTCTCAAATTCATTATTTTTATGAATGATAAACTCAAAAGTTTGTCATTCATAAAAATAAATAAAAACACCCATAAGAGAGTGATCATAATTTTTACCTTACATAATTAGTGTAAAGTTTAAGTAGAATAGCTTGGGTAAAAGTGCTTGGTCCAATTTAAATTGCTAAGCAAATGTGGGGCATTAATCATTGCCAAGCTTACCAAATCTACTCCACTCATTCACCTTCTTGATGACAGAGCCTCTTGGCAGCTCTAAACTTGTCCTTCCCGGGCTGGTTCTGGGCCCAGTCCGGTGCCACCCCCTCTTTCAGCTAGTAGTATTGAATAATTTCTCCCCAATTTGAGTCTTTAGAATAATGAATTCAGTTATGGAATACAAGGAATGTATGATTAAACAATTATTTTCTCTTTGAAGGATCATCATTAAAGAGTAGTGCTTTCCAGCTAAAGGCCTTAAAGCTGTGCATGCATGTGCACGTACACACGCATACGCGCGTGTGCACACAGATAGACACACACACACACACACGCAGCTCTAAGGGGCCCTTTGCCAGCTGACCTCATTAAATCTCTGACATGCTCTCCACATTTGACTGTAATGGTTCACACCTTCATGTATCTCCCCATGCTGGGCTTTGACTCTTTCTTTCTTAGGTAGAATTTTGCCTTGTGTCTCATCCCCCATTTATCACACTCACTGCCTTTGAGAGAAATAATACATTCCGCAATTGCTTTTTCTCTTCTTCTGAATACTTGAGATCCTGATCCTTTTTCTCATCCCAGACCGAACTCTAAGAAGGAAACAGTTGAGACTACAAAGTGATGGGTTTTCCTTTTCATAAGCAGCACCCTCCCACCCCGTTTTCCTGGGCAGCACACTATAGCTTATCTGTCATTGCTCTGGGTGCATATAGAAGAATTCATTCTGTTAAAAGCCCAAGATTTCAGAGAATGGAGAATCATAAAGCTAAGTCCTATGGATAGAGCCTGTCTTCAGTGTGACCAATGACAGTAGAAGACATTTGGGAACACACAAGAAGAAGAGAAATGTGCGAAAGAGTTCCATACTTAAGGTTCTTCAATAACTCCTATGTGAGGGTGCCTCGGTGGCTCAGGGGGTTAAGCCTCTGCCTTTGGCTCAGGTCATGATCTCAGGGTCCTGGGATAGAGTCCCGCATCAGGCTCTCTGCTTGGCAGGGAGCCTGCTTCCTTCTCTCTCTCTCTGCCTCTCTGCCTACTTGTGATTTCTCTCTGTCAAATAAATAAATAAAATCTTTAAAAAAATAACTCTTATCTGAGAGGCTTTATCACTTAGAAGGCAAAGGTTATCTGGTCTTTAGATTTGTGGTAAGTAAGAAGTTTTTATTCTGCATATGCTTATTATCAATTATGATTCTGGCAGGTTATAAACATTATGTTACATTATTATTATATTGCAAACATTTGGTTTAATTCATCCAATGAATGTGGTAATATACAGAACACTTGATTAATCATACACTAAGCACTAAAGAGTAAACAGCTCAGAAATATTTAAAATTCTGGCAAGGAAAGACATTTATTCCAACAGACAAGTGTAAAGCTTTCTTACAAAACAAAAAAGAAGTGCCATCATGCTGGGTCCACTTAGCAGATCTCATCAAACTCCTCAAGCTCAAACTTTAGAAGGGACTAAAGTTTCAAGGGATACAGAAAAATTATCAGGGCACCGTAATCTCAAAAAAGTTTGAACATTTCATTTTAAAAAGTGACACATGCCAAAGAAGTTCACACTGATACAGTACAAAAATGTAAAATAAAAACACAAATATTTTCACCTCCCAAGAACTTCAGTAGCTAAATCTATTTGCTATTCTGGCCAAACTGCTGAAGACTGTGGCTGATAAACCAACCACAAAGACACAGTGACATTTAGTACCATCCTATTTTTCCCTTTGAGTCATCTGGCATTGAAGGGCATTCAGTAAATATCAATAAAAATCAATTTTGCATAGTAGTTCAGAGGCTTTAGAGTCAGCCTAATTCTGTCTGACTTAAAACCTAATTCTACCACTCATATGTGGCCTTGGACACACAAAACTTAACCTCCATATACCTGTTTCCATAGGAATATCCTGCAAAATCAAGATCCTTATACAAACTTCATATGTTGCTATTAGCATTAAATGAGATATATGTATATACTCATGATGGAATATCATACAGTTGTCAAAATAAGTGAATTACAGCCATACTCAAAGACAGGAATGAATCTTGGCATTATAATATTAAATGAAAAAGGAAGTCTTAAAAGATAACATACAGCATGATTACCTTTTAATAAAGTTAAAAACAACTAAAATCAAAAATATTCTTTCCTACCAAGGGAAGCAAGGGCACAAAGAATATTGAGTTTATGATTATCTTAAGTGAGGAGAGGAGGGGATAGAATAAGGCTGGGAAACCATATGGGGAGATAAACATTATCATCAAAGTCCTACCTTTTGGGGGGAGGGGTAGAAAATTTCTGTATTTATTATTATATTATTTTAAAAACAGCTAAATATCCAAGAGAGGGGTATAAAAGCAGTTAGTTCATAAATAGTGACATGGAAAACATAAAAATTCTCTAAGAAAAACACTCTTAGAAAAAAGAAATAAAATAGCAAAAAGCATGTGATAGTCTCTGGTACTTTTGAAATGAAAATTCTAGGATTATTTTTGGGGACTAAAATGCACATGGTAAATAATGAATTATGTGCAGTGAATATTTCCATCCTGGCTAGAAAGTATTACCAAATGACTAGGACACCTAGGAACTATCTAATGATATAGAAGGCTAGAGATTCCTCTCTGTCTCTCCCTGTTTCCCTGTTTCTGAAACTCTTAAATTTGCTTCTAGGATAGCTGAAAATCATGCTGATGACCCTATACAAAGCTAAAGCATAAAGCTAATGTCTTTTGGAAGCATCAGCAAAATTAATGCAGAACTGCTTTTTCCATTTATAATAATAATAAAAGTGGAAGGGGGGTTGTTTTTAAATAAATAAATTTTAAATCTATGAAATACAGTGGTAGGCAGGTATATAAATAATTATAGTAACAAACTTCCCATTATTATTTCCAATTATTATGTAACATTTTGGGATTTATAATATTAAGAGAGTCCTATCCCTTAAATATACCATTACGAAAAGTAGAAATAATAATTTACGTATGTAAATGCATAACTGTGTGAGATAAATACTATCACTATCCCATTTTATAGATGAAGAAATTAAGACACCAAGGCTTTCATTTAATTTCCAAGTTTGGTCCTGTCAATTGAATGGCAGAAGAGGAGGTTTTCAACCAAAACTGTCCGCAGGTGTGTAATGCAGGCAGTTTATTGGGAAGTATTGTGGTCTTACCTTTGAGGGCTTCTCCTCCGGGGCTATGCAGATGAGAAAGGTGAGCCTGCCTGTCTGGCAGATGGAAGGTGAACCACATTTGACTGAATTCTCTGATCGATTGCTGGAAGATTGCAGGGCTTCGAGGGGATGGCGGGGCATGGGGTTGGGGACTGGGGGCTGAATAAAATCTGGTCCTGGAAGGCTTTGCAAAGAAACAGTTGCTTGGTCCTAAGAAATTCTTTCTTTCTTGGTTTTCTCCTTTCTCCTCTTTGAGACCATTCATGCCAGAGGGTTTCTTGCCACCCAGTTCATACCCTATTACCCCAAGGCCTCGGACTGACAACAGCCAGAGCCCAAATAGTCACCGCATTTACAGGAGGATTCAGGTAGTACAGGCTGGCGTAGGCAATAAAAGAAAATACTCAGATTCTAAACTGCTTTTCAGTAGATACGGCATAAACCATGGAGACAAAGGGGTAAATGCTGCTTCTTCGTGGATACACAGTGAATGCGCACTCACTGTTTGGCTGAGGTTGGTGCTTCCCAACGATGGAATGTGCCTGTCATGGAGGAACCGCTCACTTTATGTCTTCCCTTCGTAAGTAGTTGATTCTTTCTTATGTAAAAATTATGTTTCCTTTTGTTAGCACTAATGGTCTTCAATTAAATCACGTGCTTTTATCGTATCAATTTATGGAAGTATTTTTAGCCATATTATTTATGGAACATTTAGGTCTGCCTCTCCAAGTCCTCAGTAATCTTTAGTGTTTGCTGGTCTGCTTTTAATTTATCAAACCCTCCCTCCACAGGCATTGCACAAAACACACAAGCAGCAGCGATCTCCCCTGTACAATGTGTGTTTGATAGGCTTAATGTTCATCTTTATACACACACAGACGTTGGCATACAAGAAATGTGGAGGGTGTCTATAAATCCAAGGAAACATTTAAGTGCACAGTGATACATAGATACATGGGTATCATACTTTATGTACTTGATAAATATTTCATCCCTACCATAAAGAAAGCTTTTTATCAACTTTGATTGTTTTTTTATTACCTTAAAGTATTGCAGTTGTTTCTCAGCATTCATTGTTCCTTCCTTTTCTTGTCTCAGGCAGGAATTGAAGATGAAAAGCTCTGTATCTCTTAGCCACCCTTTCAGTTCTTTGATCCTGACCTCCAGCTGCCTTACCAGGTTTCCGCTTTCAGGAGAGAGCAGGTCACGTGGACCAGACCCACTGTGTCCTGCCATTGTGTCCTGGATCTTCTGTCTGAGGGTTTTCTAACGCATCCGATGAAAAACAAAAACAAAAACAAAAAACCACCAACAAGAAAACAAAAACATATATTAGCTTCAGTACCAAAAATGTACCACAGTTTGGTTAGCAGCAAGGGCCACCTGGAAGGTGTCCAGCTGCACCTGCCACCTTACAACGGACATTCAGTTCAGATGAGCTCATTGTTCCATTTAGGATTTTCGAATTCTTGAGCAGTGTGTGTTGTTCTGACTACCACTAGAGGCTTAAGAAGACCTCATTCACTTATAATTTCCTTTAACAGGAAGGAAAAGTTCACCATGGTCACTGATGAAAATTCATTTGAATTCTCATGACAGGAGTTTACAGTAAAATATTCTCTGCATAACATTTTCAGGAGATAGAAGTCTGAGTTTAATCAATATACTAAAGAGGCCAAGAGTAGATTTTGCATGGAGAATTAAATTCCCTTTTTTTTTTTTTTTTTTTTGGTTTCATAAAGTACAATTTTCCCCAACTATATGACTGAGGGCTGTTCAGAAGGGGTAGCTTCCTTGGTGCTGTTGTTGCATTTTACCTGACTTGGAAAATTGTTCAATCCCACAATTCTTCCCACTTTGCATTTCTGGATGCTAGACTTTCTAATATACGTGTCAAAGTAAGTCCCAATCTACTTAGAAGCCTTCTTAGATTGACCACTATGGCATGAAAGTGCAGCTGAGAGGGAATTTTTTTTTTTTTTTTTGTGGAAAACACTCTGGAGAATCAGTAGGAGTTAATCTATAATGATGAATTAAACCTACAAAAATAAGCTTTAAAACACAAATAAAATTAAGTCAATAAACATTCATTTGCTGTGTAGTGTTCTGTAAATAGTATCTTTAGGAGATCATAACAGAAAAATAGCCTTTCTTGGCAACCCTTGTATTTTCATGGTGCAAATATTGATAATTTGAAGACCCTCAGTGGAATCCAGATTTAGCTATTGTTTTTATGCTGTGACAAAAGTAGCAGCAGGAGGTGAAATCAATGCCCTTGGAGGGTAGGGTCACAAAAAAGAATTTATTGCCACTTTTTTGTTCTGGAACAGTTTGCAATCATAAATTCTTCATAAACAGAATACTTCAGAGAATGGTCCGTCTTCATAAATATACGACAGAGGACATCAATTTCATTTAATTCACAATTTGTGTCAGCACAGCAGATGCCAATGCCTGCCTTGATAGGGTTGTTTAATATGCAATTGAGACAGAGTAATATGCAGCACAGGGGACAAAATTTCACAGATTAAACTGTACGCACCACTGACATTTCATTCTAATGTATTTCCATTCCACACTGTTCACCTTAGATGAAAGTAATATTAAAAACCATATCCCTCTATTTTACTATTGTTAGAAGTTAAAATCCTTGTCTTTAAATTTTTTTCATGCCAATTAAAATGTAATCATGCCAATTAAAGCAGGATGCCTGATGGTGTTAGTGTGGCATAGGTTTTGTTAGAATTTTCCCTCCACCTTTCTCTCCCCCTGAATCATTACAAAACTCTGCATATTGTCCTCAAATGGTATTTTTGTCAAAATGGCAACCCTTTTTCAGGTATCTGACTCATGAAGGATAGCTAAATACTCTCTTTTTTTGGATGTTAGGATGATTTAAAATTTTTGTTGAGGAAGCAATATACATGACATTAAACAATTTTCAAAAAAAGATGACTGTCAGTTACTTCTCAAATTAGAAATAGGTATGTGAAAATACAACATAAACTATTGCTCCTTCTATCAAGCATATAAAGTTGCTGATCTCATCTGTTTTGTGAAACAACCCTTTAAAAATGTCGTACGCTAACCACATTTCTCTTGCAGGAGATCAATGAATTCTGTGGAATTCGGTAGGCTCCAATTTAAATCACCATATTATAAAGTGGAAGCCATTAATTACTATTAAAAAGTAATGCTAACAGTAGGCCAGAAGAAAAACTTTCAATGTTCTAAGTTACTTTGCACAAGGGTAGAGTGTTGTGAATTTAGATGAGAAAGCAAGGATTTAAACTTGCAGTTTTTTAATCACCTAGATTAAGTATGGCATAAACCGAACACTGGCATTCCTCCAAGTCATCAAGGTACACGGAGAGCTTTTTATTCAAAATATTTTTGGAGTATTATTTCTTTAAAATTAAAAAAAAAGGCAGGCAATAGAAGGCATGCAAAATTATGCTCCATAACTGACACCACCCATACTTTGCTGTTATAATTAATCATTTAAGTAATTGACAAATTTAGCTTACCCTTGATTTGAAGTGAAGGCAATTTAGGGGAGAAGTTGATGAAAAAATACAGTTTAACCTCTCTCTCTCAGCTGTCTTCCAACAAAAGGACGGCACTGTCTCCTGCACAGTGCCATCCTGGTCTCTGGTTAACAGAATCTCTATATTGCCTTTTTGCCAGATTCTTGCATCTCAGTCTTTGGCTGCGACCCAGCCCATCATTGCGTGAAATGAATTACACGAAACTTTTTTTTTTTTTTTTTTTTTTGGGCTTTTGTTAAAAGTGAGCTGGAAATTGAGGCATAAAACAGAGGCTGATTTCATTCTGCAATTCAGATTTGGGTCAGAATTGCATCTTTGTTTTGGTGGCTTTAGTGTGACTTGAAAGCTGTAGTGACAACTCCACTTTTCATCTGAAGGGTACAGTAAATAGTTAAACAGTGGATGTCTCTAACATGTACCTTCAGAATAAATTCTATTAACATTCATTCAAGCATGACAGTCAGTGTATATCAGATATACTGTATTATAGTTGACTTGGTGCATACCCATAATACATGGCATATTTTACTTACTTTTTTATGTATTAAAGAACCAAAATTATTAAATCTGAGAGGAGACAAGCTCAGAGTAAAAAAAAAAAAAAAATCAACAGAAGAGGAAAAGCAGTGTTTTTCCCTCATAATAGCATAAATAGCTTGTTTGAAACGTAGGTACTGAATTGAAAGAGAGAGATATTTGTGCTTCATATTAGAAATCAGACAGATAGAGTACTTCACTACACAAAAAATGTACACATAACCTACAAACAGTAATAAAAATGCAAATACCCCAAGCAGTTCCCATTTTTCATTAATTGAATCCACTTTTTCAAGGAGATCATTTGGTAGTAAAACGCCACCTTTCTTCAGAGCTTCAACCTTACTAAGCAGCTCCGTCTTTTTCAGGTCCCTGATGGTCATTTCAACACTGTATCGCTAAAACGAGAAGAGAGAAGGAGAGATATCATTAGGGAAACAGGTGTTCTTAGAAAATCTTTGAGCACAGAGTTACTGATGCTCATGGCTATTAAAAGTTTTTGTTTCCAATAAAATGTATGGGGAGGCTAAGCCTAAGTACCTTCAGAAGGTGAAGAATTTCACCGAAAACAGTTCAAATATGTATATTCACACATACATAAACATTCAAGGTATTCCATTTAATTGACTAAGATTTATGTCATTTTATTTTTTTTTTGAAGATTTATTTATTTCATTTTATTTTGAGAGAGAGAGCAAGGAGGGGAAGAGCAGAGGGGGAGAATCTTTCAAGCAGACTCCCAGCTGAGCAAGAAGCCTGACTTGGGGCTTGATCCCACAACCCAGGACATCATGAACCAAGCCAAAAGACTCAGATGTTTAACTGACTGAGCCACCTTAACTGATTTATGTCATTTTAAAGTAAAGTTTACATAGACATTTGATCTTTAATGTAAAATATTCCACATAGGAAAATACCTAGTCCAAGAGGATTTAATATTACAGTTAATTTCAGTCACTATTTGGCTCCAGAGTGCTGCCCATCTCTCATCTCTGCCCCACAGAGGACTGGTAGTATAGAGTAGTACAAATAAAAAGATCCCCCAAGATTGTGTGACCTTCATCCTGCATTCTCAGTGAACACTTGCCACCCCCCCAATTTTTCTTTTATTTAAAAACTGTGTGGGCTCGATAAGAGGTACATATAGAGGAAAAAAAGAGCAAACCAGTGCTTTGGAAATGGTTACAAATCTATGCTTCTTTATTGATGAACATAAAATGTCCCCAAACATCACAATTGACTACAGACACTTCTCCCCCAATATACATTGTATTCTAACAAAGTGCCAGGTGAGTCTCTGCTAGAAGATGTTTTTCTAGAGATAATCTAAGTGCCATTTAATATGGCACTAACTATAGTGATTTTTTTCAAATAACTCTGTGGATACCTTGATAGTTAGAAAGCCTTATATTACGAATAACTATACATGACTGTGGCTATATTTTTTTAAATGTACTACACAGAAAATCACCTGTGAGTAGAAAACTAGATTCTGGTTAAAATATGACACATATTTTATGACTTTTTAGCACATTTCCAAAATATAATGGCAATCTCCTTTTTTTTTTGAGGTGCATAAATTGGGCCACTGAGGCCCTGGGTAGTATAGCTCCATTGCTCTAACTGAGCCAAGATGAGCACATTATCAGATCTAATCAGAAAAGCTTTTGTCTGGGCAAAGCAGCAAATTAGCCAAGTTCAAAACAGGCCCAGGCATGTTATTCACTCTGAAAATACGATATTCTGTAAGACCCCAAACTAAAATACAATTGGAAGCAGCTTAAAGGAAAAGAAGGTGTGAGCTCCTTGTTTTGGGTAATAGACCCTCAGCATTTACGGGCAGATGTTTGCATACTTTTACTTTCTGATTTTAATCTTCCATTTACACTAAACATGCACAACGTTTGTATTATGTAAACTTCTCCAAATGTTGGTCATTTGTGGATCACAGAACAAAATCTTTCAAATGAGGTGATTTAAAGCATTTCATAGTATTAATGAATGTTGATCAGGGTGTCAAAGTGCCCAAAATTACATGAATATGCATAATGAAAAAAATTAAGAATTGTTTTAGAGCTCCTCCAGAATTTGACCCATGATACGTGGGAGATTCTGATTGCATTTTCTAATGCCAGGTGATTACTAGGACCCTGTCACTCCAATATTTAAATAACACACTCACCGCTGGAGTTTTCTGGACAAAAGACTCAACAAGTATTCTAGAAACCTAGATAGTGTTTTATTTATCAGAGTGATGATTGAGGAGAGGGCAATCTGCTTTCTGTAATCAGATTCCCATCTAAAGATGATGCTGCTGACAAAGATTTACATAATTAATCTGGTAAGACTTCTTTGACATAATATTGGGGAAACCAGCATTTCAGGCAGGGAGAAGAATCCTATTCAAATCTTTTGCTTATGCCACGTGCACTGACAGAAGGAGTCCTCAGGCTGTGCCACCTGGGAGCAGCCTCAACCAGTTATCACTGTCACTTATGACAAGCCCATCCCCTCTCTTTACCCCAACTTTTAACGGCTCCCACACAGCGGATCAGTCAAGGCAGAGAACAGTTTAGATTTGTCCCATAAAAATGATAATCTAGTAATAATAAAAAATATAAAAAGCAATTAATTTAATTTTAGACATAATAAAATAACTTACTCTAAGAAACGTGGTATAAGTAAGTAGCCCCGGCAACAGCTATTATAAAAGATTATTACACTAAAAACCCTTGTATTTATGTATGCTCCCTGTCGTGTCACCATGTAACCTACTATATAAATAGCTTGATTAAAGATGTGATTGATGGACAATGCCTTCAAACTATGAAAGCTAAGAGAATCCAGCTAATTGTTAGGTCTGTTGGTCTGTGCACAAGAGCTACTTGAATGTCATGTAATTTAAGGCAAAAATATTGATTTTAATTTTTGAGACACTCCGAAGGTTGAATCTAGGATGATCTAGGACCTCAAGTCGCATATGGATGTAACGATGCCAGAGGGCAGTTTTTGTTGAGGCTCAAGACATTTCGCTCTTCTCTCTTCAACATCTTTTCATAGCCTTAGACGGGGAGAATCAACTGCCAGCTCCATCAGTTCTCAGTCATCCTATCAAGTAGGCTACTTTCTCCTGTGGTGAAAGGATAATTTAATCTTCATATTCATTTCACCCACAGCAGTAAGTGAGCAGAGGCTGCCCCATTGTGTCCTAGAGTCTGGGGATATTATGATAGAGACTACTCTTCAATAGCCAAAAATGAGATTAACAAAGTTAAAGTCAGATGGCTTTTCTTGAGTGCTAAGGTAAATAAGCATCCCGTATTTAATTTCCCCACAGCACCTGCTGTGGGCCTCTCTGTCTAGTCAAAAATAAAATATACTCTATTGAAAGGGCATATTTACATTATTGAGTGTATTTGCTTGGCCAATTCAATTTTGACTAATGAAGCCTCCTAATAGATACGTGAATGATCTAAATTAAAGATGCAGCCCCCTCCTATCCTAAATGCCACTCCTGTGTGTATGGAAGGTATATAAGAAAACTTTAAAAACAAAGTTAAAAAGAACCACAAACACTAGCTTGCTGTTCCAATCAAAAATTAAAGAAGTTTTTAGAAATCCTTATTCATTGCTTACTTTTTATAAAAACACAAGTGCTAAAATTGAATTATAAAACAAAGCCTGTAAAAACAGGGATTTCTGAAGTAAATATAACTAGAAATGTATAAAGACTTGATTGAGATAACTTTTTTGACAGTTATGCTAAGGGTTCTTTTCCCTCCTAAAATCTTTTTTTTTTTTTTTTGTTAAAAATCACACCAAAAATTCTGCCCAAATGGAGACTGGAACAATGCCTTGAAACAGTGTTAATTGTCACCATGGAAACCAGAAGAATAAGCCATTTTGAAACTGGTATAGAAGGCACACATTGAGCAACTCAAGCATTTTTCTGCCTCCCTCAATGTTAAAGAACAAGATGCCTTGTCACTGTGAGGTCAGAGAAAGAAAGCATCATGAAAGGGTTGTAGATGCTCACTGTCTGGTAAATAAAAAAAAAATAGAAAATAAACTACATACAGCTAATGCTATAAGACTCTACCCAGTGAATCTTTTTGAAATAGAAAGATCATCAAAAGATGGCCAGGATGGGGGGGATGGATTCCACCTAAGCAAAACTTCAGGGCTATATTATGTGAACCTTGCCCCCAAAGCTCCCTGGGAATTCTGCTGTTGTAATAAAACTTCAGAAGAGGAAAGAAAAAAGGCAGCATGATGGAATTCAAAATAATGCTCTAAAAGCACACAGAGAGATTAAGACATCCATTGTAAGACTTTTGTATGGTGCTTCTGTTGGTTATGCTGAAAAGAGACCAGACATTGCTGAGCAGAGAGTGAAGTTTGGGCTACGAGAAAAAACACAAGAATTAAACCAAAGAGTTTTCTTGATTATTAGAATAGGGCTGTCCGAATCTGTGTCTTCAGGGTTGGAGCATTTACATCTTAAGCCATATTTTTGAGCTTTATGTGACTTTCTATTAGGAAGAGTTAAGGCAAGGAGAATGATTTAGTTATTAGAATAACAAGTTTGAGTATCTTTCCCAGGGCAAAGTAATACCACAAACACCTGTGTATCCAGCATAATCCCCTTTTCTCAAAAACTCACAACAGAAAGATAGAGAAAATACAGCAAGGCGGAAAAATTGTATTTTAGCCTATTTACCAGAAAGCATATGCTAGGAATATACCAGATCACCAAACTACTGGTAAAACTGTACTTGAAAATGCGCATTTTTGCACAAAACTACAGAGATGCGTCTGTCTGTGACTCCCGTATTGTGCTTTCTGGCCGGTGTTTGCCCTCCTCATGTGAGGCTTCATGGTGGCCCCTCAGCAAGTCCATGCCTAATGCCATTCAGTGGCAAACAAAGAGTCTTTTTACATGAAAGTCCAGGGTCCACGGCTCAGCTGTACATGCCCCTGAGTGCAGGAATCTGCTAGAGGCCAGCGCGTCCCTGCAGTAGCTCGGGCGCTGCCCCCTTTTCCAGAACACCAGTGTCCAGCCCGTCACCAGGCGTGAGTTTCACATGGAGCCAATATCACCACCACTTCAGGAAGGTGTGCAAGACAGAAGAGGGCTCAAGCCCAAGACAAATAATAGTCGTTATTTCTTGCAAACTCTTTGTATTTTACCATTAGCAATTTATGGCGAATAATCGCACAGTGAAATTATAGAGACTCCTACAATTGTCCTTGTAAATTAATAATAGGCTTTCTTGATTGGGATAAATTTGCTGCTGAGCCTTTGGAAAAATTAAAAAGTGCAATGTCATTTAAAATTGCCAGAACTCGCACAGCAAATTACATCTGAGGTTAAGAATTGAGTTTTACCCCCTCTTCCAGCTTATTCCATTTGCATGATCTGGAAATCACATTACATTGGCCATGTATTGTTAATTGGACATAGATTGCATTATCTTTAATATAAATCAAACTACAAATATTAAAATGAATTGCAAATTCCCTAATAGAAGATCATAAAACAATCTTTTTTAAAGTATCTCCCATTAATAATTTAATTCCAATTATATCACTCAGAAAACTTAAGTAGGAAACCTGGCAACTTATTTCTCCAATCATTTCTTTTACATAACAAATACCTAAGCCTTTGAAAATAAATACCCAGGGCAAAATTCATTGTTATAGAAGAAAAATAAAAACATCAAGAACTGAAAACTTTTCATTCGAATGATTTCATGTAAAATACTGCATAAGAACTCCCAGCCTGCCTGTCTGGTGTCTTCCCCACCTATGTCAAGGGTCAGAAAGAAGTCTCCACAGAGATCTAACTAAGTTCCTAGAACTATTGTAATCTTACTCTCAAAAATTATAAAATTGATTATTATTCTTTTATTTATTTTTTAAAAGGTTCTCTAGCCCCTCAGATTTCCCTATAAATCTGCTATCTTTCTGAAGCCTTTGCATGGCCTTTAATGAGTTTATATTAAATATTTAATACTGTTTAGGGCATATCCACTACTACCCAAAACAGTTATATTCCCAGCAGTCCCACTGTTTCAGGCAGAGGACTTGATTGATCCTCCTAGCCTGAATTGAGTAGAATGAAAAGAAGCAGTTGGAAAATAGCAGCAATCATTTAATGCAGATGACCTCTGACAGCCTCGCAGCTCTTCTATCTGAACAGAAATTTGCATGGGGTCTCTGTGCAGAGGAACAATGTAACCTAAATGGTAGACAATCTTTATTCTAATGAAGTGGGTGTCAAGGTCAATGTAAAACTGCAATGATAAATGGTGCACCACTAGGCAAGAGAAGTTGCATAGGCATTGTAGTGCTTTCACATTAATTGAAGACTGAAATGCACTGCGTGAAAAGCACAAGCCTCTCTTTTCACCATAATGTGTTAATGCGCCAATGCCGAAATGATTTCTTCAAGATGTTTGCCTGTTGACACATATCTTATTGCAAAAATAACGCAAATGTGGGATTATGGCAAAAAAATGGACATTTTTAGAATTTAGCTTTTGCCTGGAACAGAATTACAAAAACCTAAATAAAATGTCTCCAAACAAGTCCTGACACCTAATGTAATTCCTTTGATCCCCTTTTCTTTTCTTTTTCTATTTAGACCTGTCTTTAATTAGTTTCAACCAGGCAACCTTTATGGACCCCTTCGCTGGGTACTTTCATACTGAGCTAACTGTAAAAAAGGACCAAAGAGAGGAGAATCATTCAAATATTATTTTTTCTTCTCACTTCTAAGTTTTCTGCTTAGTCTGCAGTTAAGATCTTCAGGTATTGTTTGTCCTGAGTGAAAATGTAGGAAAAGCCTATGGTTTGTAAAAGAAAATAACTATTTTCTAGTGTGAGAACTAGAAAACTATAATCTGGCCATTTGACATTGCCAAAATGACTATACGGCAATAATTACACCATTTCTTCAGTTGATCTAGCAATTTTGTGGCAGCCAATTTTTTTCGTTATATAAAAATAAGGACTGTAAGCTGCTTTAAAAAAAATCCTGATCTACTTAAGCCTGTCTAGGGGACATTGTTTGCTAATACACTCATTAGCAACCAAGCATTTTAACTTCATCAATTAAACAGGAAATGGAGTTGCACCATTAGTTTCACAATTTGCTAAAATACTGATAAGAGCATATTACGAACCATTTGAGAAACATTTTCAGGCTCAACCCATAATATGTCATAAACTCCATGCATTTTTAAGGTTGACTTTTTTTTCTTTTTTTCCTGATTCCGGTAGATGTAGCCACCTTTCTAACACTAAGCTTCCTGCTACAAATAGATTTTTAACAATGGAATTATAGTTATACTAGTCAGAAACAGTGAGCGGGTCTTTTGATCTGTAGTCTTGGTGACTAGGAGGGCTATTAGTATGATTTCCTAGAAAATAAATGATATTGCTGGTTTGCAATTCTGAGGGAAAACAAAGTATTTCAAATAGAATTTAAAATTCCTTAAATGGTAACTTAGAGGGAGAAAAATCTCAATATGAAGGAGGATAGCGAAAAAGAAAAAAAAGTTACTGATGAAACTGTTTAAAAAACTGTACAGCTTCATCTGTGTGTGATTTGTCAGGTCTGAAGCTTTGACGTGCCCAAGGGGCAGACCCCAGCGGGGAGTAGGCTGCCGAGCTAAATAGCTGTGAAAGAAGTCTTAATGTAGGATGGAATTCAAACTAACCTTGACATGACCTCGGGAAAAATATGCAAAAAGTAAAATGAATGCACTCTGCAAGATACATCCTAATTTTGTGGTGGAGCTGGTTAGTTTTACAAACATAACTGAGACCTTAAAAGAAAAATAGAAAGCTAGTAAAAGGGGCAAACTTTGGAATTCAGGCAAAAAACATAAGCAAGCATGATGTGTTACTGTGAAGGCATGTGAACCATTTGGAAAGAATCCAAATAAAAACCCACACCGAACAATATTGTTGTCAGCCTGTCTATTCAGGAAAATTGGGGTTTTTTTGTTTTGTTTTGTTTTGTTTTGTTTTTTTTAGGTTGAATATAAATGACACAAAGCCAAGATTACATCACTGCATTACAAAGTCTGTTGTGGTTTTTAGCTGAACAAGCCCCATGGATCTATTGGTTTAGGACAGTAATTCAGTAAGGAGGTTTTAATGTGTTATTTTTCCTCCAGTGACAATAAAAAAATAGAGGAATTTAGGGAAGAAATACTGTGGGTGCTCTCTAGTCCATCTCTTGCTTTTGATCTGTATTTGATAAGCCAAGCTCATGTTTTAGTTGATGCATTGAGTCTTGATTTGACTTTATTATAAATTTTGCCTGTTTTGAAGTGATCAGCTTAGGAGGGAGGCATTTGTTCTAGCTCCTTGGCCAAGAACTGGCTAACTCATTGGATATATGGAAATTTTAATTGACTGTCAACTTGTGTAGAAATTCAATCCTATTACCTTCTCAATGCAATTTTGTAGCAATACCAGTTATTTACTACACTACTAACCAGATTTTAAACATAATTAAATTGCTAAGAACAGACACCCAAAATCTAATGACTTAAATCCCTACAGCAAGGATGTGAATTCCTAGATCAGGTGTATATTTGATTTTCATAAGCATAAAGTGAGCAGAAGGATGCAATCATTTAGTAGCACAGAAGTACAAGTTTTCCTGAGAACCAGTTGAACAACTTATGTAAAGATGATGGTTTCATGGGTATGTTACACCACAGGGCTCTTTTTTGGTCTGGTTTTATTCGATATTTTTATTAATGATACATAGAAGTAAAATATGTTTATGGCATGTTGATTGGAATGCCAGATTATACTAATCTCAATGATCAATAAAGAATAATAAATATTTTAGTTCAGAGAGCAGGAATTCAAATACAAACAACGTAGTGGTATACTCGCAAACTGGATCTCTGCGCGGAAAAGAAAAAGAAAAAAAAAAGCCCTGATTTGTAGGGTTTGCTGATTTTCCTGTTATAAATAATCCCACCATGGCAGATTCCAAAGTACCAAAGGTTGCTACTGCCAACGAAATTCCTTAATATTTAACAATCAGTTCTTCTGACTCAGTACCAGCTAGATCCAGTACCCTACGGCCTGGCAGCTGGTGGAAAGAAGGTGAGTTGAGCACAGATAAGTCATATTCTTTCATTCTTTCATACTCTAATTGTTGCTAATGTCTTGGAAAAAGAGAGCTATTTTCTCTACTAAAAGAAAAACAATGCAAAAATATGAGGATTACTAACATTTGATCCCAGGGAAGGGGAAAAAGGAAGAAGTAGTATGGATTGTGGACGGTAGGAAAACCCAACTTCCATCCAAAAGGGGCAACCACTACCCAGCTCTGCCAACTGTTCCTATGTTGAGAATATGGCTTCAAAATGGCTTCTGTATGAACAGGGATATATGGTTAAGAGAAGACAGAAATATATATTTTCAAGTGAAATCTCCTCATTTTTATACATTGAATTAAAACTTTTTAATACTGTACAGGCCAAACTGTGTCTCTGAGTGGGATCCAATTCATAGGCAACTGCTTCACAATGTTTATTTATGATGATACTCCAAAGGGAACACAACATGCTAGCATAGTAGATTAAATCTAAATGGGAGATACAAGACAAGTCAAGCCTGAGATAATAACCTCCCACCAATAAAAAATAAAAATACAAAAACTGCATAAACAGTAGAAGTAAGTCAACAGACAGTGGAAGGTAAATTTAAAAAGGAAGTATGATCTGGGGCTGGACTGAGACAAACATTGGGTTATAAATAAGAAAAGCAACAGATCAGTTTGGTGGTGACTTATTAAGCTCAAACCTGCAGTCCTGGTTCTGGTTGGGTTTCATTTTCCAAGCAGGGCTTAGACAATGTCTAAAATGTCCAAAGGAGAGCACTCAAAGGAGGAAGAATATTCAATGCTTCTCTGAGGAGCAAGCTGTTGAAGAAGCTGAAGATATTCAGCCAAGGGTAAGTAAGAGTTGAAGATGAGAGAAGAGAGGGAAGGACAGGTTAGTAAACTTGGAAAATTAGAGGGCTTTCAATAGAAGAATATTAATTTCTTTCATCTGGTCTCAGAGGTCAGACATGGGATCAAAGGTTGAAGAATAAGTAGGAGGGGAGCTTGGGCGATGGGGAGTTCCCACTTACCATAGGTATGCAGGTAGAGACTAGAAGTGTACTTGATAGATTTTATGACATAATGAGGCACTGAATGAGGGCTGGCCTAGAAAATAAAGTCTAAAGTTCCTCTCTATTTTAGAAAGTTGAGCTCTTTCCTCACATTGCCAAATCAACCATCATGATGATATTACTCTGTGTAAAGGAGGGATGTCAAGACCAAAACACACCAAGGTAAGGAGAAGACAACGCTTACTAGAACAAGACTCACATATAAGATTCACATGTAGAGAAACCTAGGAGAACAACAAGGGAGTAGAGATACAACCACATAAAACGTAAGCTATTCAATCAGAGCTCAAGATGGGACATGGAAAATCCGAAGAAAAGGTAATATTAAATGAAAATCCTCAAATCATCTTCAATCTGTACTTCCATAGAAAAGCATTTCATTGAATTTGAGATAGTAAATGAAACATTTTGGGTCCTTTTTTGGTAAACATTTTATGGGAAACTTCAATAGAATTTATGCAGTTAAGTCAATATTTCAACAAGGTCTTTCCCGTAGATTTGTTTTAAAGATATAAACTTCACAAATGGTACTCTCAAAAATTTTCTTCCATCAATACAGAACTTTCTCCAACAGATTGAAGAAATGTGTTATAACCCTTGCTGCCAGCAGTGTGGGCATAATGGCAATTTCTCCTCCATGCTATGAAACTTCATGGTTGTGCTATATTATGTTGAAAATCTGCACATCTCAATGGGTTTTCTGTGCATTCCAATGCACTTCAGTGACGATGTGGATCATTGCCATAATACATCATGACTGTTCTAATTACGGTTTCATTATGATGCACCATATCAGGGCTGTCGTAATGTCATGTCAGCACATAGTAAGAATAGTTATGCAATTATGTAATATCTGTTAGAGCACGTAATGTAGGATGGAAAAAAGACACAAGGAGCAGCAATTAATGTAATGGAAACTCAGTTTTCTCCTTTAAAAAAGTTGCCAATTTAAAAGTATTATTTCTTCTGCTTTCCATCCTCTGACCTAAACAAATGCCTTGAAACACATCTATTTTTGTTTCATTGGGCACTACTTTATAATCTGCTGGATTTTTTTAAAAATAAAGCAAAATAAGATGAGAAAAAGGAAATTCCTGACTTTAGCTGTTCTCCACATGTCACAGGAAGAATGAGATTTACCTACAATATACTACAAGAAATCCCATAAAAATTTGAGTGTAGTACATTAAAGTCCCCTGAAGGCTTACTATTTTTTTAAAATTTTATTTATTTGACATTTATTTATTTGAGAGATCACAAGCAGGCAGAGAGGCAAGCAGAGAGAGAGGAGGAAGCGGACTCCCCGCTGAGCAGTGAGCCCGACACGGGACTCGATCCCAAGACCCTGAGATCATGACCTGAGCCGAAGGCAGAGGCTTAACCCACTGAGCCACCCAGGCGCCCTGAAGGCTTACTATTATGCAAACTTCAAAGACGGTGTCACATTCTTCTCTTTTCCTTGATCTCTTGTGTAGACACGGAACTTCTTACTTTACCCCTTAAAACTTGATCAGCTGTACCTTAGATAAACTCTGATCATGAAATGAAATAAAGCATTGATATCCCTATTTACTTCCCTAAATTATAACCATATATATATATATATATATACACTTGCCTTTAGCCTTGCTGCCAAAATATGCCCAAATATGTATAAAAACAGAAATCTTATTATCTATCTTATATTTGAAGAATAAACTCTCAATGGATGAGGGCTATTCCATTTCTGGCCAGTCATGGAGTACCTTGAATATTTGAGGTCTTCAGTAAACACTGAATCAATGAGTACTTTTTCAAACTAAGCATTATATGAATTGCTGTTTGTTGTTTTAATATACAGCCATGGGAGAATTTATATATCAAAGCTTACCCCATATCTCTATAGCTGAATTATAGGCTTCTTCAATGCAAGTATTTATAATAGAAATGCTGATGAAGCCTAACCATGGACATATACAGTTGTGCAGCAGCAGCCATTTCAAATATAGATGTATTTTTAGCATTAGGAGGCACCAAGTTTGTTTAAATCTGGACTTTTTTTTTTTTTCAATTGCAAGTAATGTTAATAGCACACTGTAAATGTTAAGGCTAAGTGTGCAATGTCAAAATAGATTGAATCTCTCTGAAAATTGGAAATTCAGGCTTTTCAAACGTAATCCAGATGTTTGGCTTTTATTCAGATTTCAAGAAAGAGGGAACTAATATGATATAAAATTCATACATGCATATTTCATTAGTGCCTTTTGTATCGCTGAATTAAACATTCTGAAACGTGCTTTTCTCAAATCACAGAGTTTTAAACCAAAGCAGTTGCCAAGATGTTGCGCACCTCAAAAATAATGCCAAATTAATTTCATAAGGAAGAGACTATATATTTCTCATGTTAATGCTGTTGATAATGTTTCTTCAAGGAGAGTATCTTGCTTTCTCTTTGAGGATGACAAGAAAAATGAGAGGTAGAGCGCTGCAGCCATTGTAGTTTATCAAAAAGATTGCTGCAGAACACGGTGACTTCGGAAATCTACAGAATCAGTGGTCTAAATGAAGGCTGAAAGCACTAACCTTCCCCCCCATAATGTCATTATCAAAAGCTATCTTTTCAAGTTTAGTGCACGTGGGCATTCTTCAGGGTCTGCGGACACCAGCACTGAGAAACTCACTATGATATCCAGAACTCACCATGTCTTAGGTTTTAAGACAGAGCCGATCAAAGCATTTCCAGAGTTGTCCACTACCAAAACACAAAGGAAATGCCATGATACCATCATATATTCACATCAAGACTTTTTCCTTTGTAGTATATTTCTGACTTTTTAAAGGGTTCTTACATCCATAATCTTAATAGAACCAAAATGCCATGGAGTTTTTCTTGGTGACCACCCAAATCCCTGAATTATAAAATATTTGATGCCTTAGGCCACTTTTTGAGGGTACTCTGGTACCTTCACTTCAGATAAGGATGAATGTAGTTTCAGAATTAGATTATAAGTTCCTACAATGGGGGTGTATGGTCAGGGATTGTGTGTTGTTCACCCTTTATCTATAGCAACTCTTAGCATTATGGGTTAGCTGTGGAAGTTGGAAAATACTTAATCATTTGAATTTCTTCCAAACAAAAGACCAAGTAAGCCTGTATCAGCAGCTGAAATATATGTCAGATATACTAATAGTACACAGAAATTAGTAGCATGTGACTGCCTCCATTTATCTCTGAACTTCATATGTTCAGAGAAAAACTATTTGATCACAATCTCCAACACATAAATATTATTCTCAATTTTTAGACAGAAACGGTGAATATAGTTAATTGTTTCCCATGGCCTGGAATGGTTAACCCAAGAAAAGCTTCTATAGAAATGTATCAAAAAAGAGAGGAAGGTGACAGAAACCTTTTAAATACTTAAGGACACCTTTTAGGAATTCAGTGTTTTCTCAGAGCAATAATATTTGACCCAGATGCAAGAAGTGGGTCCAATTTCCAATTCCAACAGCAATATACTATGGATTTTAAAACCTTTCTGTTCTAGCCTCTTTTTCTTTCTTTCTTTCTTCCTTTTTTTTTTTTTTTTTGGTTTCTTGGACGGTACATGTCTATATTTACTAGAGAGAGAGCTCAGAAAATAAATTTTAGAGATTTCAGGCTTTAAGCACTGTTTATTGTTCTAGCATCAGAAAGTCTGACTGTCATTTCAATGGATTGTTCTCTTTTTTGTTCTCCTATGACAAGCCCATGGGGAAAGTCAGTAATATCACTTCTGTCTTACAGATTGGAAATTGATACATAGAAGCTAAGTGACTTGCCCAAGGTCAGTAAGACATCGCTAAAACTCAGAAACAGAACTTTCAGGAGGAATTTCAGCTTAGTTTGCTATGTCATGCTGTCATTCTTGAAAAAGCACCTTTAGAAATCAGTCCAGAATTCTGAGAAAATTGGTAGGCCTTAGGAGTATAAGGTAAATAAATAAGGCCAAGAATGTCATTCAAACAGACTTCAGAGTAGTCAAAACACACTTGAGAACCCCACCCTTGGAGCTTCTATGGCCAGATTAATTTTGATCTAAGTTCATCCTCCAAACCTCCACAAATTTTTAGTAGCATGAAGTTGAGGCTAAAAGGGCAGACAGGCTCTCAGTGATAGTCACACCTGTTGTTCAGAAGAATAATGGCTCATAGTTTAAAGAAGATGTAGGGTACAGGTGAAAATTTATTAGCATATACTAAAACTATAAAGAGCAAACAGTGGTTATGATAAGAGCTTTTGAGCATTTTTCCAGCTATGTAAGGGAGTCTTCCATAAACATTCAAAAACATTTATTAGAATAGCTCCATCAAAGAGAAACACAGTGTGAGTGTGTGTGTGTGTGTGTGTGTGTGTGTTTGTCCAATCACAAGAGTGATAAAAGTAAGAAAGAGGAAGGAGTAAAGATTTAAAGGACAAAATGAAATAAATACACAGACTGATATAGAGAAAGTAATAAGGAAATAGGGGAAATTACAAAAGTTTCACCAGATAGGGGAAATAATAACTAGTCCACAGAGAATAAACCATAAAAACTACCTAAAAGTAGAGAATGTTGCAGAAGAGGAAGGAGATCACAGCTAGAGAGAAGGTTTTCAGTGAATGGGTCCCCTGAAATAATTGGATGAAAGAAGATGATACTGACAACTTAAAAATTAGTGTAAGAGCTGCAAAAATTCAGTAAGTGGAGATTGAAACAAACAAACAAAAAACCCAGAAGTACCAGGATGTGGCCATTCAGTGCAGCTTTTAGCCATAACACTGGATAACTTCTCAAGACGAAATAGGTACAAACCTTGTGATTGGGAGGATTTTCTCTAAGCACATCAGAAGGGAGCCCCCTCAATGGGCACCATTTTCTCTGTGGCTATTTCTTCTGCTTTTGCTCTATTGGTGGCTTGCTCTGTTGAGGGAAGTTATTTCATATTTTTGTGGTCATCCCATCTGTAAATCAGGGACAATGGATATCCTCACCACTTACCCACCAAAGACATTTTAGGAAATAAACAGATCTTGTTTGTGTGAAATTTCAGATCTCTCTGGAAGATGTGCCATTTTAAAACAAAGTCTTAGATTTTAATACATATGGCTTATAACATATGACTTTAATACATATGACTCGTAATTCCCATTCCTTTTCATTAACCATCTTAGAAATAAGGTATTATAACTACTATCTACCTTAGAGAATAAAATAGGTCACAATGGAGAGAAGCCCCTGAAAAGGTAAACAATATTTATATATAATGCTTATATATGAGCTATGTATACATAGTCTTTGTCTTTTAGAAAATATACCAACAAAGTGTTACTATTTCTCTCCCCACTTAATGAAGGGAGGAGGGAACATGCTGGTATTACCTAGTAACACTACTTCTCAAAGCCTACACACACATATCAATTTGATCACTAGGTCCTATAAACACGGTGACAGAAAAGGACCCATGCCATGCATTTTAATTTGTTAATCAATGAGATTCAAGGAGTTTGGCAAAAATAAATAAATAAATGAAAATAAAATATAAGCCCGGAATCAGTTTGCCTATTTTTAAGCTTCGTTTGCATTGCTTACTCGCTTTGCCCTTCCCTGTGCCTTAGTTGCTCATTGGGGGATCATATTAATACCACTTTCACAAGGTTACTCTGAGGATTGAATGCACTAATACATGCAAAGATCCTAGAACAACTCCTGTTACGTAATAAGCACTAGGTACAAGTGTTTGTTCAAACTTGATCCAAATCATGCCTGCTAAGAAAATATGACCTTTGGCCTAACTTTTCTCATCTCTTTTATGCCATTATTTTATACATTTATGTATATAATTTCCCTTCACTACATAAAACATTGAATCTAGGACTCAATGTTCAATGGAAAACAATCTTGCCTTTTGCTGACTTTCACTGAACACATGGATGAAAGCTATTAGAAGGTGCTGCTGATTTGCTCCTCTTCCCCAATGTATCTTCCTGATTTGGATAAAGTCCTAGTCATTTATAAAACTAAATCCTAGATCTGAGGGTTCCCTCCACACTATGTTGTACTCCTCTGCAACATACCTATCTTCGTACCTTCATTCCACTTATTTAAATTCAGTGAGGTCCAGTTCAAATATCATTTCTTCTTATGAAGACATCCAAAGAAGACCAGCATTTATTTTTTTTGCTACCACACATATTTGCTTTGTTATTATTTCTTGTTTTTTGGTTTTGCTTTTCCAAATAGGTTATAAATTACTAAAGGTAAAGGATAGCCTTCCTTTTATTTTGTTTTTCAGAGCATACAGTAACCCAAATGGATGTTTATTGCCTAATACCAGACAGCTTCATTTCTTCTCACTTTTCCTGACTTCTAAACAAAAGGTGAAATTTTTAGACCGTTCATTCCTAATATGTGTTAGACATGAACATGAGACATATGAACATATATTTGAAAATATATATGGTAGGAAATGTTTGTGCTTAGGCAAACAGAAAGCAATGCAAATTTCATAAATTATTAGTTGAGCTTGATACTAATTAGTGTAGTTTGCAAAATGGGAAAAACTTGTAATCAATTTTTCCTCTAGCAAGTATGAATCTGCCTTTAACCAGATAGCTCTCCAGAGAAGTAGCCCCAGTAGGGAATATGGAATTAGAGAGATTGCCTGTCACTAGGTCTCCCAGGGTAACTCTGAATTCAAACGTGAGCCTGTTCTTTACCAAAATGCCCTAGGGACGATTCTGGTCCTTTCCTCATAGACAGTTAAATGCCTTTAGCAGTATTTGCTATGACATCCAATGTGACAATTCAAATACAAACCAGTGATGTGCATATCGCAACTCAAGCAGAAGGTAAGAACAGGTTGTTTGTACCATATAAAATGACCCATTTTCAATGGAAATAAAAGTGAACATATCTGTTCTATGCTGCAAAGAAATTTGAGGAGGATTTGATCATTCTGCCCAAAGAAAAAGGTAGGAAAATTAAAATGTGTAGAAAATAAGACGTCAAAGAGAAAGCTAAATTTCCGTGACAGATTTAGCAAGACACTGTTCAGAATCCAACTGAAGAGTTATCTACTACTGAATAAAAGTAAAAAGGAAAGGAAAGGGTCTAAAAAGGCTCATAAAATCTGCATTTACTACTACTACCTGAAATGAACTAAAAATAATGTAGCATTTAGAAACTATACGCTTTTTATGGTACTTTGCCACAAAATTATATTTACCCATGAGTTTGTTTCCATAGCCTTTGAAATCAAGTTCCTATAGTTCTGGTTTTTGCCAGATGGTTCCTAGCCAAATCAACTACTAATTGGAATTATCTTTGATTTCTCACCAGTGAGAGAATATTGAAGTTGGAACGGACCTCTAAACCACCCAGTCCATCCGCCGCTTTATAGATGAAGAAAACAAAATCTGAGAGGATAAGAGTCATTGCCCAAGGAGAATCCAGCCTCCTTCTCCAGCACTTTATCACACAGCTTTCTAATCTTCCTCACATGGCACTGGTCTTTAGCAAAGCTCACAAATAAGATAAAAGAAAATTCAAAAGGAGAATCTAGAGAATAAAAAAAAAACAAAAAAAACATAAAGAAACTGGGATACTGATCTGAAGTTCACCCATGCTCTTCAAGAAAAATTAACATAGGGATCCCTGAGGGGCATGGCCTTTGTTTTTCCTGTCGAAGCTTCAAGATTAGTCAGTCCTGCTAGGACACAGCTGAGAATAATACTGAGTTATGGTAAACCTCTTACATGATACCCAAACTCCTTTTTTTAAAAACCACTATGATGTAGGTTTGAGTCTGCGTTTAAATATTTTTATTTTGTTTTCACTGTTTCTATCTCCGATTTAGAACTCATTTTCTAAATCAGTGTGAATTTGTGTATCAGGACCAAACATAAAATAGAGAGTCATTTCAGAACAGCAAAGCCACCGGAGAAGTGCTAATAAGAGCAGAATCACAGCCAAAGTTGAAAGAAGTGCATTAGATCCATTTTCTGCTTTCCTTTGGGTCCCACAAGTACAATAGAGCAGAGGAGGCCACCTGGTGGTGAAATGAACCAATTAACCATTTAATGCTACATTGAAGAACAAGGAAAACGGGCAGACTTTGGGTTGTTTTAAGAGGAAAACTAGAACCTTGGGCAAAAGAGTGGTAATCAACAGGTATTTTTGTGATGCAGACAGAAAATTGAACTGGGAAATCATTCAAGTCTGTAGAATAATGTATATTACTAAAGAGTTGTCGTAATAGTTATTTATATACAAGGAAATGGTGAACTTTTCTACAGTCAGATAGTTTAGGCACGCTGGCCATTTTGTCACTGTCAAAATTACTCAGTTCTGTTATGGAAGTATAAAAACAGCCACAAACAATACATAAATGAATGTGCCTGCCTATGTTCCAATAAAACTTTATTAAAACAAAACAAAACAAAACCAACAGGCCATGGGTTGGATTCGACCTTCCAGCTGCAGTTTGTTAACCCCCGAGTCTGTATTATATATTGAGCTACTTACCAAGCAAAAGGCTGAACCCCTTATATACATTACTCATGGAATCCTGGCAACCTTTCAAAGCGGGGGTTTTCCCCACTTCACAGATTTGAAAACTGCAGCTTAAAAAGTTTAAACAATTTGATGGAAAACAATCTACACTCCTTGATCCCAGGGTCCTCGGATCGAGTCCCACATCAGGCTCCTTGCTCGGCAGGGAGCCTGCTTCTCCCTCTGACTCTGCCTGCCTCTCTGTCTGCCTGTGCTCACTCGCACTCTCCCTCTGTCTCTGACAAATAAATAAATAAAATCTTTAAAAAAAAAAAGTAATGCTTTCTGGAGCCTCATGACCATTTTTTCTCTGTGACTACAGAAATCTGTTCTGACCCATCCTGCCATTTATCCTGCAGAGGCTGCTTCTGGTTCTCTCCATGGAGACTTTGCTCCTGTTTCTCCATCTTGCATTCTTTTGAAATGTTGTTTGTCTCCTACCATCTCTTTCTCCATCACTTCTTTTATGTTTAAAAACTTTATGTCAGTTTTCATAACAACAGATGTAAGTAAGCATGAAAAAAAGACAAAAGCAATGTATTAAAAATAGATAGCCATATATACAACAATAAGCCAAGGAAACTGTCATACTGTATATGCTCCAAATGGAATGTGAGCCAAAAACATGATGCTCACTCTTACATAAATAATATATTACGCATCCACTGAGAGAAGAAGCAGCTCTGTCCCCTAAACGGGAAGATTTTTTAGCCCATTTTATATCATTTTCTTTTCCTTCTTGAACTTTTTTTTTTAAGGTATACAATATGTCATACTATCCCAGACAGGCAATATTCCTCTTCCAAACCATCCATGAACTATTTTATTAACTGTTAATAAGAGAGAGTTGAAAAACCTGATGGAGAAATCCATGGAGCTTGGTAAAGCCACTCAAATATATGGACCTACCATCACTACCTCAATATTAGCATATTTTCTCCTACAAAAGAGGATAGATAGAAGTGGTTTCAGTTAGATAGAGTATAGACAAAAGCAACAGAAAGGACTTTTAAAAGATTTTTTAATTTGAAAAGAAACCTGCAAGAGCTTGAGAAATGTGACTATACAGAAAACAGAAAGAAGAGATTTAATTACCGAGCATGGATTCTGGCCGATTTGACAATTAAACCTAACAACAGAAGGGATTTACACTAGATATAAGAAGACTTTCAGGGCAGGGAGAGTTGTTAAACATTTTAATGGGAGGCTGTGGAATTCCCTCTGGAAAGATCTTTAATGGAGGACAAATTCTTTCCTATCTGGAATGGATAAAAAACAATCCTTGAAAGAGAGGAAATGAAATGAAGGTCCTTATGAGGTCACTCGCAGTCCTGAAACTCCAGGTAAATTTCTCACTTCCCATGGAAATAAATAACTGTACAAAACCTCTAAGAGATTCACTTTGGGAGATTCCGGAGAAAACACTCATTAAGCAGGCGATTTAAATCAGAAAGTATTTATTGAGTGCCCGATATTACCTAGCCCCAGGGAGAGCAGAGCACAGGTCCCAGCAGCAGTGCTGGACAATGGACAGAGAACACAATTATGCACTTCAGTTAATTTTTTAAAAAAATCTTTGAACTCCAATCAGCTTTCTGGAACTGTCTATTTCCTGAACTTGGTGAGCTCAAAAAATCCCACAAGAGCTGGCTGTCACATGAGATTTCTGGCATTACTCATGGTATCCCTGGATCTTTGTGTAAACAGAAAAGGCTTCTGACAGTGTTTCCATACTTCATCTCTTTTTCTAACCCAAACTTGGACGGACGGAGCCTCTTAAACTATCATCAAAACATGGATTATAAAATGCTAGCCAACTTTGAGTTATTTTGCTATATTCCCATGTTGCAGAAGAATTCAATTAGCTCAACTCTAGAGATTCATTTATACTTAAGTTTTAATGAACACGATTTTTGTTCATGGCTTGTAAGAAATCCAGTGATTTACGGAATGGCTCTTTAGCATCAGCAGGCAGAAGAGACTGAGGAAGAAGAGAGAAAGATCACACAGAGGAACGTTCTTCACACATATTTTCAAATCTCAACATGTCCCAGTTGAGGAAAGCTGAGGAGGAAGGACAAAGTTCAATGGGAAGACAGTAAACCCAAATGGATGTCAAGGACAAAAATATGGGCAAGAGGTGAATTCATCACAAATCTTTATCAAATTCTAATTTTAAATGGTACATCTTTTAGATTTTTCTTAATTGCACAAAATCACTGAAGCTCACAATTAATGGCTAAGTTAAAAATTTAAATGACTATATGAGAAGATAATTTTTTAAAACTATGAACAGTGTGAAAATTTTTTTCAATGAGTGGGAGACAGTTTCAAAATTACATTTTAACTTTCTCCTGACCTTACAGTGGTCAACCTTAATTTTTTTAAGTTGCATATTTGAATTAGCCAGCTGTAGCTTTGGAAAGAGGAGTCCGTCTTTTTTAGACTCCATCTATCCACCCTCATCACGACGGACGTGGGTTACTTCTTATTGTTTTTCTCACCTTCCTCATGACTACTTCTTTAGACATACCTACTCCTCTGAAGTCAAACCTAATTTTCTACAACAAATATGTCAATAATCTGTCACATTAACTATGGTACAGGAAAAAAAATGTGCTGATATTCCTACCATGTCTAATGACAGTCCATGTTCACCTGCATCTATTGTTCTATCTTTAGTTTTACATTCTTATGGTACAAGTTATTACTTATATGTTTAAGTAATTATACTGTCTACATAATCAAGAATGCATGACCAAATAATACAGTTTGAGAGGTTGAAGACTAGCCACAGAATTATGGTGGTTAGTTGTACATTTTTGTACCCTTTGTCTCAGACATGGGCATCATGATCCTTCCCTTCCTCCCTCCCTCCCTCTTTTTTTTCCCCTCTTTTTCTCCCAGACACCAACCTGGCCAAATCTGAGTATCCTGAGTATTAAGAACTTCACTCAACAGTACAGTTTTTAAAGGAGAGAGACTGATGGTTTTGTTTTTATATACTATAAGAAGAGGCCATGAGGTTTCAGACTGAATGACCACTGCATGAAAATAGGGTTGTTTTCTTGCAAAAATAATGAATTGATAGCATAGTTTCAATCAGTAGGATTTAATTAAAAGCTTATTAATTAAATCTATTTGAAAAGTGTTTCTCAATATGTATTTATTGCATTTCTATTATGTGCCAGGTACGACACTAGGCAGTGGAGATATGGCAATAAATGATGCAGACACGAACCTTGCCCTCCTGGAGTGTGGAGTCTAACAAAAATTAAAATCATTCATTCTCACATTTGGTCCACAAAGTCCAAACCTATCATCACTATTAAAAAGTATGCATTTAATTATAACAAAGTACTCATGGCTAAATTATTCTCAAGGAAGGCTTTGTTAGGGAGGCACCTGTGAATACTGACAGGGTAAAACTATTACAATGAAGGTAGCAAAATTGAATATGCCAAGACTTAGAACATAGACATGAGCTCCAAACTGAAGCTTAGCATATATATGAAGAAGTCTGTGTATATATTTACATATGCGTGATTTAAATGTCTCGGGACTTCCAGCATATTTGGTCCAAGGAATCTGGTTTCACCCAAATTCAATCCTTATGAATGATATTTTTAAGTAGATGAGTTAATACTTTGTATACGTGTATATATGTGTCAATACACAAAAATGTGTGTGCATGTGTGCATAATACCCTTTTCACGAACTTCCTAGTTTTCAATGGATACAATAAAATGACAAGGGAAATATCACGAATCACAAATTTTCTATAAGTCATTATCAATGAGCATATAGAATCAATTACTTAGGAAAGCAGGTGAAAGGAAGAGTTACAGGGGTGTATAGATGTCCTTCTGGAGAAAGGCTCTGTGGTCTAAAGAAGTTTGGAAGAAAAATTAGAATCAACCCCAGAAGCATTAGCCTGCTTGACTCTTTCCTGGCTTCAGCAAGAGAAAATGGGCATGTGGGTGTATGTGTGTGTGTGTGTGTGTGTGTGTGTGCATGCGCACGCACACGCACGCACATGTGTGGGTAGTGTGTATATGTTTATGTTTTGTGTCTTATGTAAATGAATGAAGGTTCAGCAGGAAGACCACTGCTTCCCTCATAGCTTACCCCAGTGTGCCTCATTAGGAACAGAGTGTCGCAGAAGTGCCTAGTTTAAGAATGTATGAGCTTCACAAATGCCAACATTATTAAAAAATATGCTTGGGAATGCCCTTGTTTCTGAGAACTGAAATTGCCTCCTTGACAAGACTGGAAAATGTTGTGTTTTTTTTTGCAAATGATATTCCTCTAGAGTATCTCTCCATGGGGACACTTCCTCAGTGACTCCCTTTGGCAATAACAGGATCCATGAGGTTGAATCTTCCTAGGGCAATGCTGCCTTTAGTGCACTCCCGCAACAAACATAAATATTTTCAGCCTTAGCTTTCCTGAATCTAACAAAATATAGGGAGGTCCCTGTTCCACATGGCAACATTCTTCTAGGGTGCTGAGGTGCTTAAGAAAGTTTGAGGGTTTTCACAGAAGAGCCTGATGATTGGCTAAGGAGCAAACCCAAATCTATCATGTTTTCTCTGCTGATGTGCCATTTAATATATAGGAACTTCCTTCTCTCTGGCACTAGAAGCTCATGCAGAGGGAGGAAAATGCACTTGCAAGAATTTTGCCTACAGTAAAGAAGAAGATATAAGGCAATAATGAGCAGACAAATAGTGCGTGAAAGATTGTGGGCATTAAAGGCAACCCAGATTGGGTTCAAACTCTGACTTACTTACTTACTTCTTGTGGTAGCTACCGAAACAGCTTAACAACTATTTCTAGTTTTCTGCGTTTCAGGCACATAGTAGGGATGCATTTCCCTATCAACTTTGGAATTAGGTGGGGCCGTGTGATTAGTTGTGGTCAATGATTCTGAGAGGAAAAAACATGTTTCCCTTCCAGGTTGAAGGTTTAATGTCAAGAGGGAGACCCTCCAGAACTCTATTTTCCCTTTGTCACATTGAGAGAATATTTAGTTCATTAGTCTGAGTCCTGAAGTAAGAACAGTGCCAACCTGTGATGGATGAGTAGTATGTGTGAGAAATAAATCTTTGTAACTTTAAACCTTTGAGATTTGGAGGTTGCTCAGAATCTCAGCAAGCCCTAGCCTAACCTGAGAAACTGGTTCTTTTAAGCTAGTCAATTAACCTCTCTGTTTTTGCTCATATCCATGAAACAGGGGGAATAATCCATTGTGAGAGCATTAAAAAAGCTCATGTGTATAGGGCATAAAAACAGTCAAATAGTAAGATTTGACCAATTTAGGGTTTTTTTCCCTTCCATCCTACTCCTATCTCATAACCCACCCCCCCACACACACACAATTCCCTTTTTATCAAATGGTGAAATAACAACTGTCCTTGGTCCCTTTTCTAGATTTCTTCTCTCTACCGATTCCATCTTCCCTTCCATTTAACGAAGTGCCCTTCCGTTTAAACGAAATGTTAATATTGGCACTTAAGCCAGTATTATTCTCCTGCCCCTTGAGAATATCTGCATCCAGTAGAATGCATTCTTTTTATCTCAAAGAAATTAATTTTAAGGATGGGATTTAAGGCCGTATGGACATTTAGTAATGGGAATAGTTGGGTTGGGGAATTTCTAATACTCCAAAAGTGATGTCCCCTGGACAACCACAAATCTACCTCTTTCTAAAGTTAGACATGGTAGTGAGATAAGGACAAGAAAACAGGAGGTTAAAGGATTTATCTGAAAAAGGACTATGATTGAGCTTTTCCCGCCCAGGGTTTTCCAGACTATTCTGAACAGGTACAAGGACTTTTTTTCTTTTTCTTTTCTTTTTTAAATATAGAATGCATCACAAATTTGCATGTCATCATTGGCGGGGGAGGGGGGCACGCTAATCTTCTATCATTCCAATTTTAATATATGTGCTGCCAAAAAGACCACCAGGACTTTTTTTGAAATAACCAAAATGCTATCCAGGTACCCTTCTAGCCCTAACTTCCTGTTTTAGGAATAGATGCATGAAATCCTAATAAATTGTAAAAGCTAGAGTAATCATAAGGACAAAATATTTGGATTCAACCACATATCTTACACACTTGATAATGTTATGATATAACTTATGTTGTAAGTTACATGATTTTGTGTCGTAGTGATGATCGAGTTAGGATAACCAATGTCTTCCCAATACAGGCAGTTACAGTTATGACAACCAGTGCCTTCCTGATGTAATTACATGGAACATTAAACCTAACATTTATCCTTTTTATAATAAGGCCCTTTTGTCAATGATAATGCTTGGTTTTCATCTTTAAACTTTGGTATTCCTTTTTTTTCCAACAAAATAAATAACTCTAGTTATACCATGTGAGGTTTAATCACACATCTTAGGTTGTTTTGTTTTTTTTCTAGCTACAAAGCACATCAGCCCATATATGAATATAACCATTAAAGATAAGTAATTTCAAAACAGACAATGCTAAAAAGTAGGTGAGGGACATTTCCATGGACTCACTGAACTGAAACCTAACACACTGTATTGAGCAGATCTTCAGCCAAAGGTGACAGCGAATCTAACAAGCACCCTTTCTTATAAGTAGCTTAAGTGTTCCTCTAATTCATGTCATAAAAACCAGAAAGAAATCTCCAAACATGTGGGGTGAAAGCCAAATCTCTCAGCTTAACACAGGAGGGAAACACTGCACATTCACATCTAATTAACAAAAAGTCGGTTTTTTCAAAAGTTAAAGGCTGAAATTTTTGCAATTTAATCCCAAATTTTATTAGCAAACTCTAATGATTATCCTGATTGCAATTAATAAAAGCTCCCAAACAGGTCAACTCATTTAATTGCTATCTGTAATCATTTGGATTTTAACATGATGGTTATTACTTATTACCCTGAAACCAAGCCGTGCAATGAGATATTGATTACTTTTAACCTTTAGATCCAAGGATTCAAGAAAGGTCAGAGGAGGGGAATACTACACCTTTCTTGGCTGGCAAACGTATTGCCTTCAGGAGAATTCAAATGATTCCCATTGGCCAAGTAGACCCAAGATTAGTTTATTCTCTGGGCTGACAAGAAATGATGATGCTTTTCAAAATCACACCCAGCACGTATTTAGTGAAGTGTTACATTTATATAACCAGTGGCCTCAAGATGTGCTTCATATTGCAGCAACTCTCAGGCTGTTAACCCTTGAACAAGTTTTGTTCATGGAAGCATCTTTGTTGGGATGAGATCCTAAATGTAGTGGCTTTAATTGGAATAAACTCATCTCATTAAATTCTCTTGTGGGTTCCAAAAGGCTGAACACAATCTCTGGCCACTGCTGACCACTAGCATTTCTTTGGGGTTTCTTTTTTCCATGACAACATTTAGAAATATTTTTCGCATTTGGGCCACCGAAAAGCAAGGAGTTCTTGGTGGGGTCCAGCAGAATTACGGGCAAGGGAAACATAACTGTTATGTGTTAGATTAATTTGCAGAACACTTGGCATTATTACTGCCAAGTCGTCAAATTGTTCCAAGTTGTTCCGGAAGGTTGTTATTAATAGTATGTTTTCTGAGGAAAGTTCTGTCTACTTTTGGAACTGCATTTCTGTTGCCAAGGAAACTCCTTTAAGCACAGTTTTCTAGGAGCACACTGCTGCTTTTGTTTGCCAGTGTCCTATTCATATCATCTAAGTAAGCGTTTTACATGCTCCAGCCTTCAGGCCCAAATGTTGAAGTTTTAGCCCATTTAAGTTGCTTTTTCAAACACAGCTTATGCCTGCTATGATTTCCCTCTTTCTCTCCTCCCTTTTCTCTCTCCCTCTCCATCCACAGCGCCTCTCTCCCCGCCTTCTTCCCACTCTCCCTCCAACACGCCCCACTCTTACTATTCAAGGTTTATTTTTTAAAAACAGTTGCATTAGGGGAGATAGTTTTCACGAGTTTTTGATAAATTAACTTCAATTTGAATAATAATTCCATAGGTTGTAGCATTAGTCCTTCAAGTGTTAATTATCTTTTCACTTTAAAATTAATGTAGTCATTTCCTCCTGACTCCTCTACCCCATTTATTGAAGTGCTGAGGAAAACATGTCATTGAGTCCTGAGCCAGCCCTGTTGTTGTGATTAAGCGTGGTCACATGGCCCATCTCTGCCAAAAGGAGGGCCCTGAGAAAAGGTGACAAAGACAGTGATTTCCTGTCAGCAAAGAGTACGACAGGGCTGTCTAGAAGTGATGCAAATGAGGGGAACTTTCCCCACGGCTTGTTTGATCCACTCTAGGCCAGAGCAGGCCAGGCCAGGCAGAGAAGGAGCCGCACAATACAGCAGAGGCAGCCCCGAGAGCCAACGCACCTTCCGGACAGTAGCTCACCCACCAGAGACAAAAACTGCTGGCGGCCCTTCCCTTCCTTGCCCCTCTGCACACAGAGCCAACTATTTCTTGGCATACTATTCTCTTAACATCCTTCTTTTTTTTTTCTTTTTCCCCTCTTAAAAAAGTGATTCAAATAGGAATTATAAGCGCCAGCAAAAATAGCATTTCCTATATTGTTCAGAAAGCACATCCGTCTACTTTTTCTTCTAAGCATTTTCAGGATGAGTTTTGTCCTCTCTCAAGAAAGAAAAGAAAAAGATCTACAGTTATCTTCATAGCAAACCCAGATTCACCAAAGCTCACATTAAGATGACAGTTATCTAGGACTTTGTAGCTTTAATAAACACGGAACAACAAATTCCTTTCTAAAGAGCAGTGGAGGCAGCCTCTATTTTCCTATTCTGATCACTTTTAAAATGACTAGATAATGTTATTTGAAATATTATAATGATTTTAAGCATATTCTTCTTATCTTAATGGAGTTTTAATCTAACATACAATTAAGCTCTACAATTAATCTACTGAGAAAGAGGTAAAAAATTATCTTTAGGTTCCTGTGCCTGATATATCTGGTACATTTTTACCTTGACTGCTTCAATAACTAGTAATTTGCTTCATTTTGGTACTGAAATTCCGACCTAAGACCTAATTAACAGAATTTAATTTTCTTAAAAGATTTATTTATTTATTTAAGAGACAGAGACAGAGAAAAAACCAGTGGTGGGAGGGGAGGGAGTGGGAGGGAAATCTCAAGTAGACTCTCTGCTGAGTGTGGGGCCAGAGAAGGGGCTCAAACCCGGGACCCTGAGATCATGACTTGAGCCGAAAACAAGTCAGATGCTTAACTGACTGAGCCACCCAGGCACCCCCGGAAAATAATTTTTTGACACATACTTCTGTTCTGTACACCAACATGTAAAAATTCTTTTTTCAAAAAAAAAAAAAAATTCTTTTTTCAAAAAGGTAATGGATTTTCTTCTAACCTGGACTATGAACCACCCTAGTATTACATTTTTAGGAGCTTAGGTTCAGTCATAAAGGTATCGGACTACAGTTGAAATTATTTTGATCAACCTGGTACAGAACAAAACAAAAGTGAACTGTTGCAGAGGGTTGATATTTGTGAATTTATAGAATACAGGGGTAGCAGGATTAATCTGTTTTCTGTGATGGTTCATAGCCATGACAACATCATTTTGGCATCAATAGTTATATAATAACAAGTCAATCAGGCCCCTTTTTTTCTTTTTACACTGTGCTTTATATTCCCCAGAATTTCTCATCCTACTCCATACTCATTTCTTTTAAAAAGTTGTAATGCTTATCTTTTAATACACACCGGAATTCTCAAAAAGTGACAATTTTCTCCTTTAAAATGTATCTCTTTCTCTTATCTTTTTTTCCCCTAAAACAATTCTTCTTTCAGTGTTTCATTCTCTTTTTATTGGTTTGGATTTTTTTTTTTTTTTTTTTTTTTTTAGAATTTCCTTATTTGTTCATTCACCCGTGATCTTAGTTTTTACTCTTTTTGTTTTGTTTTAGATTACTCATTTTTGTTTGGTTAGTTGTATATTAAGTAATTTCAACTGTTTTTCTTTCTCTTCAAGGTTATAGTTCTCCCTCACTTTCCTAATACCCTCTTCATTTCTTTTTTTTATATTAAGGATTTATTTATTTATTTGACAGAGAGAGAAATCACAAGTAAGCAGAGAGGCAGGCAGAGAGAGAGGGAGAAGCAGGCTGCCTGCTGAACAGAGAGCCTGATGTGGGGCTCAATCCCAGGACGCTGAGATCATGACCTGAGCCGAAGGCAGAGGCTTAACCCACTGAGCCACCCAGGCGCCCCTATCTTCTTCTTTTCAAGTATGTAATATTGATGTCTTCTCTTATTAATCTCACCTGGCCAAACTATCATTGAAAGGAACCACCTGTGGTTGAGAGCTGTGTTCAAAGTCTGTAAATGTTATCTGGCAACAGAGTTAGAGAAAAACAATTCACTTGTTAAAAGTATTATGTTTAGGGGTGCCTGGGTGGCTCAGTGGGTTAAGCCTCTGCCTTCGGCTCAGGTCATGATCCCAGAGTCCTGGGATCAAGCCCCGCATCTGGCTCTCTGCTCAGCAGGGAGTCTGCTCCCCACACCCCCTTCTCCCTGCCTCTCTGCCTACTTGTGATTTCTGTCAAATAAATAAATAAAATCTTTTAAAATAATAAAAGTATTATGTTTATAAACTTACTTATAAGAAATATTAGTGGTTAAACATTTCACTACCATGCCATTCTAATCCCTTATATTAAAAAAAATTCCTAACAGAAAGTGTTTTCATATCTAAGTATCAAAATAAACTTAATTTTTTCAAAGGAAGTGTATTTTTTTTCCCCCTCAGGGAAAATGTAAATTTTGCAATTAAGCACATTTCCCTCTTTGCTTTTACTACCAGGAAACCCAATGAGAAATTTTAGTATCTTTAGTAAGTGCATAGGACCATACAGTCTATATGCCTATATATTAACTCTTCTCACTGAAAGAGACTAGTCTATGTTTATTTTCCCCAGTTCTGATTTATATTTATGTGTTAAAAATATTTTTAAGGGTTTCCTGTGAATTCTTATAAGCAACCTCAAATCCAGAGCAGAGTTAAAAAATCTAATCAGTCTGCTTAGTGAGCACTGGATTATGCAAAATGGGCACTTTTTTCATTTGCACAGCAGACATATTTGTTTAATACTTAAACCAACAGAAATATAGAGGACACTTGCATTTTTCCCATAAAAACAGAACTATATGAGAGTAACTAGCCCTCAAAATGAAATATAAAATCTCCTGTGTGAATTCCTTGAAAGTATAAAGGCCTTAGTTAAAATGGGTACTAATGTTACATAATCTTTCAGCTGTAAGCATTATTTTAGTCCCTTAGAAATCATATAAGCTAATACTTTGTTGATGAGGAGAAGCTAAGCCATCCTCTCAAGCAACAAATCTATAAATGCGGTGCTTTCGTGAGCTTCCTACTCTCTGAAAACAGCTCTTGTTCAAGTATAACAATAATTGCCAGAATGCAACTTTTGAATGTGGCCCTTGAAATTAACCCTTGGACTCTGGAAGCCCATACCAATCCAGGCTCACTAAGGGCTCTGTTATCCGGGCTTTGTAGGTGGCAGAGAATGGGCAGTGCTCTGTGGCAAGGGAAGGAGCCCCTGACCAGGCACAGCCTCACGGCACTCCCGAGTCAGCTGTGTCTGCCACCGAGGGCAGGACAGCAACAAGCAGCAGCCTGAGCTCCAGCCTCTCCAATCTTGATGATGCTTCGAGGTCACTTAGTCTATAAAATTCACAGGATGGGGAGGAGATGTCTTGAGCTTCCCTGAGCCCAAGAATAATGCCACCTTTGATCTGTAGAAATGAAAAAAATGGAGCTTTTCCTTTGCAAGTGGGTTTTAAATATTTCTCCATTAATAGTTAATGCACATGCAGACCGGCAGAGTGACAGCTCCCCGTGATTATGAATTCCGGCTTCGTAACTCCAGTCCAAATAGGAGCTGAACTTTCAAAATCACGGTGGTTACTTTTGACAAATTAAATTGTCCTACTTAGGAAGGTAGGAGGAATGAAGAAAAAGAAAGTGAGAGAGTGGGAGCAAATTCTCCTTGGAGGTGATTCTCAGACTGAGGAAGAAAAAATAAGAAAGAACTACTTTTGTGTTTTCTAGGCTGACAATACTGCCAGTGTTTATTAGAAAAGAGCTATAGAAGGTCCCTGCTCAGATGTTGGGCAACTGGGCCAGACAAAGACGGGAGAAGGAAAGACACTGGCAGGATGGCTTGCTGTCTCAAAAGAAGGAAGAAAATATTTTTGAGGGAGTGGTCATTTTTAAATAAGAATCAAGTTGCTCTTAAGACCCTGCTGTTGAAAGTTAATTAGAAAGAAAATGGTCTTAAATTTCTAATGAACAGAAAATAACAAGAAATGGTTTAAACAGAAAATTCTACTTTGTTGTCCTTCGTAATGCTAAAATTCTAAATTATGTCAGGTGGTGTCAATGTATTCTTTGCCTGTTAAATCTAATTATTTTCCTCTAAGAAGTCCCTGTGGCATTTTGCTGGCTTGGGGTAACCGACATATCACAACAGGTGCCCAGCCCAGGAGCTCTGCTGAATGAATAATCGAAGGTATTTATCTGGAGTTACATATCTAGGGGTTAAGGACAGATGATTTTCTGGCAGAGACTAGAGTATAAAATAAATAGGGAAAGTCAGGTAAGTAGTGCCTTATGTGGAAAAGGCTAAAAAACGCTTCACTCTTGTTGACTACCATCTGAGTAGGCTTTCTCTAAACCAACATTTCCAAATGTGGACTTTGGGGAATCAACCTAAGTCTGTGTAGTACATGTCACGAGTCAGGATCTGGGCATGACTATCTACTCCAGGAAAGGAGCTGAGTGATGAAATACAGAGAGCCCCCCAAGTAGAGGAGAGAAAAGGCTTTGAATTCTACCATAACAAGAATCATACTTGGTCTAAGGCCCCTGGGATTTTACCATCACTCAGGTGAAGGTCTCTCTGAAAGGTTTCACCTTCGTTCTTTATGATAATATCAGCAAACATGAACTTCATTCTCACCCTTAATTTTTTGGTATATGTGCTGCCGAACAAAGTGAGCACTCATCCTTGACTTTTGAACTCAATGACCGTTAATTCAGTATCAGCTATGTAAGGTGTTTTGCTTAACAATGTATACAATCCAAGAGCAAAGCATTTTTCTTAGTGTTCTAGAAGCATTTTAAGAAAGGAAGAAGATGTACATGGGTTGAGCTGGACTGGAGTGCCATGATATGGGTTGGGCATCCTGTTGAATGGTCTTGAAGACTAGGGAATGTGAATAATAAATGCCCCACAGGGGAAGGGGGAGTCCCACTGACCAGGAAAAAAAAATGGTTTTGTCCCAAATGTCAGTGGTGCCCTCGATGAAAAATGCTGATAGAGCACTGGTATCTTTCAGGGACAACAAATTTAAAGATTAAAGTCTCAAATGTAACTGAAAGCAGAGGAAGGCCTGGGCACCAACTGAGAAGTGCTATTACTCTGGGGTCTCTGTGATTCATAGGCTCAAAACCCTCCTCCCTCAGGTCATGAGTTCAGTTGATTTCTGAAAAGGCACATTGGAACAGAGGAATGGGACATGGAAAATGTTGACCTAACCTGAAAATCCCTGAGGATTCTAGATGAAGACCTGAGATTAATTTTCCTCCATCAATTTTTCTAATTCGGGATCCACCCTGAGTTCTCAACGACTCCTTACTCAATATCCTCAGATTGCTCCGGAGGTTCCTAAACCTCTGGAATAATGTGGGGGCTTGTGTAAAGGAGGACTCTACAGATCTGTAGCATTTGCCCTTGGTGTATAGCTCAATCTTTAATTTTGCTTATAAGCCAAATGCAAAGTTTGGGCCAGTCTCATGAACTTAGCTGTGTTAACACCTCAGAGCAGAAAGATGATGACAGGACGTGAGTCACAAATAAAGAACCCCAGTATGGAAAATGTTTGGGAAAATGCTGTAATCCAAGAGTATGAGTGGGTGGAATAATGGCCTTCAATATACCAGAATGGGAATTCTTAGGCAGAGCACTTAAAAGGAAACCACAAAAAAAAAAAAAAAATAAAAAAAAAAATACTGATTTCCTGTTAATTGTGATGTAAATTATATGGATGTGATTTTAACAAAGAATAGCACTACTACTGAAAAAAAATTGTGGTTTATGTGCAAAATGCAAAATGCATCTAGAAGAAAAGAAATCTTATTTGGCATCATGAGTGCAATAACATCTGAGATAATGGCTTATGGTTAGTTAACTTTTGTATTATTTTTTCCTGTTTTGTTCAATTTTTAATGCTTATTAGGAATGAAACTAGTATTTTCTATCAATAAATTGATAAGATTAATGGGCATTTTTCATACATAATTCTTGATCCTGACATGAAATGTGAACTCACCTTGCTTTGTTTACACTAGCTGAAGACTGTTATTCCAGACATGTTATGCTAGAAGATATACTGGGTAGTTTTGTTGTTAATGTGGATGGCTAGCCATACAGGAAATAGCTAGTAGTCAACAAACTCAATTAATGTTGGTAGAATTCTTTCAGGAATAAAATATCACCATTTGCTGACTCCTTGGGGAGATTATATCTTCTCTTAACCAAGATGATTCTCAGGGGACACTAATTAAAGTCAACCTGACCCTTGAAAAGTATAAAGTTCTCTCTTTAGAGAAGGTAAAAGTTAAAATAATATATTTAGGAAAGGTAACTTAAAATGATAAAAAATGAGGAAGAAAGGAGACAACTTTTATTTGACCTTGAATGTACTTCTTATTCTACAAGAAATTTTTAAAAGCTAGAGGGTAGTTGTTTCTTGTCATTATACTGTTGCTGATTCTGTGGTTAGTTATTAATTTTATTTTTTATGATTCACAATCTGCTCTTTGAAATATGCCATATGCTCAAAGCAATTCAAGGATGACAACTGTCAGAATTACTCCAATAAAAATTGCCTAAATGAGGAAGATTTACTGCAATCTGATATTTCAGTGGAAAGTCCCTCTACCCTCCCCGACAGCTTTTGCAGACGCTGTGAATCTTGCAACCATTTTTTCAGTCAAAATCACATAGCTGTTTTGTAAGAACTTCTAAGACTATTTAAGTAGAATTGGTAAAACATATTAAGCTAAGGGTGAATTAGCAGACACGGAAGAACAATATAGATAGTTATTAGATGGATTGCCTGCAATCAATATATAAGTTCCAAGCCAGTTTTCTTAAATCACACACAAATGTATTGAGTTGATATGACAACGTCTGCTCTGTGTATCACTAATAAACATTAAATTGAATGATCCCTGTACCCTGGAAGTAGCAAGTCAAACTGGAGGCAAATTTCTTTTTTTCTCTGGAAAGATCTGAGGGGTGGATAGAATCCACCTGAGTGCTCCAATGAAAACACATTTTGTTAAATGTTACCAGTCCATTTATCCTTCATTTTGTTTCAGTCTATTTATTAATGCGGTTTCATTTATTGCTATTCATCTTGGAGATAAATCTTTGTCCTTCTATAGAATTACACCAAATAGAATGTGATAAAGGGAACTTTCTTGCAATTATGATGTCGGTGCAGCCTGTCAGCACACAAGGGATGGAAATGAGTTTGGGGACAGGGAAGGGAATTCTAATAGACACCATGATACATACAATGAACGCAAAGATATCCTGAGAGAGAGAGAGACTTGTCAGGCTAATCAGATCTTCCACAGCAAGGTAAAGGCAAGAAGGGTAGCTCTAACCTTGTAAAGATGCTGCTGCTGCTCCTCTGACATCATCAGGTCGTGGCTGTCCATCACGAGGGACTCCATGTCAATCAGCCAATCCCAGAGCTCCTGATATTCCGAATCAAAGTCCAGAAGCCTGAAGATAAGGCACAAAATGTATTATGCATAAATACAGTGTAGTTGTTAAAATCTCATATTAGAATAATATATTCTTGAAAACCCATGATGTATCTAGGTGATACCTGTGAAAAGAGAAGGGAAAAATTCTCGGTGTGGTTATGCGGTGGGCAAAATAGAAACTCAAGCCTCTGACATAGCATTTCTTAGATTTTGAAAACATAACATGTTATTCCAGGGCTCATACCTAAGATATATCAAGACTATTCCATTCGCTAACCCTTTTTGAGGATGTTTGAGCACTTGAACAAAATGACTACTACTATGTCCTTGGAAGAGAGCGCTGCCATATTTAACAGACTGAGAAATAAAGGGTCAGGGCCTTGTGAAGGGAACAGGGTCCAGAATTTTGGGTCAGAATAGCATCCTCAAAATTCAAACCTCTTTCTTGCCCACTAGATTTTCATAGATGTCGCATCCGAAATACATTTATGATTAAGAATACTAATTCAAGGGGCGCCTGGGTGGCTCAGTGGGCTAAAGCCTCTGTCTTTGGCTCTGGTCATGATCTCAGGGTCCTGGGATCAAGCCCCACATCAGGCTCTCTGCCCAAAAGGGAGCCTGCTTCCTCCTCTCTCTCTCTCTGCCTGCTTCTCTGCCTACTTGTGATCTCTGTCTGTCAAATAAATAAATAAAATCTTAAAAAAAAAAAAGAATACTAATTCAACTAATTTCTCTACAACGATCACAATTTATTATCCGATCTGAAATATCATTTTCTCCAGGAAACGACTCAATCATTTATTTGTCCCTCTGCTGTCTATCTGCCTATCTCTGCAAACATATATCCTACATTTATTGTCATGGATGAGTAGCCAGCATTTCAGCTTAACACTCAGAGATAGGCTTGAGTGACTCTGGTAAGCCGGTGAGAACCAGGGGCAGATCCAGTATTAGACAGGTGTTCCCCACAGACGTGTAGGAAACAAAGGTAAGGACAGGAAGTCAAAACAATGAATCTTTGAATAGCCAGCAATCATTAAAATTCAAAGGAGGATCACTATGGTTTTCAACAAAATAAATCATTAGAATAAGGAGCTTAAAAGGATTAATGTGATTCTCTATTGAAAGCCTGGTGAATAAGTAAAGCCCAGATTCTTCTAAAACACTGTGATCAGAAAATGAAAGTGCAGGATGAAAAACTATGACTTTGTCCTTCCCCCCAAAATCATCTCCCTAAAAGAAACCACATCCTTGCCAAACTGTAACAGAGCAAAACCCTATCAGAACCAGCAAAGCAGCGGGCTCAAGTACGAATCTGGATTTATCAAGTGAGTATCTTATTACTACCTTGTTCCTGCCTCTATACATTAAATGGCTACTTTCCACAAAAATGAACATTCACTTTTAATAATTTAATTTAATCTTAATCGATCTGTCAAAGAAAACTGAAGGTGTGTCTGGTGACCGAGGAGACTAGATCTAGAACAGCTTGTTTTATTTTAATTATCTTACTGTAATTACAAAGATTACTGATGAAGACCATAAGCAGCCAGGGGCAAGGATCCTCGCTGGCTGACACGTAGAATTGACGTTTAACTGAATGCTGATGTTGGGCACCGGTGATATGACCAAAAGCTTCAGCAAGGCTCTGGTGGCCTAGAGCAGGGTTTCTCAGATTTAATGTGCACGTGACAGAGATGAGGATTTTGTTGAAATGCAGGTCCCGATTCAGTAATTTTAGGGTGGGGCCTGAGATTCTGCATTCAGGCCTCGCTTTGAATAGCAAGGAATTCCAGCAAACACGAGAAATCTGAACTAGTATCCCATTTCAAAATACTAAAAAACAAAAAAAAACACTCTAACAGGGACAAACCACCAAGCTTTGTTTATTAACTCTGAGCGACTAATAAGGAATGACTAACAAGAATTTGCTCACAGGACAGGGACAATCATTTAGAAATACCACCTGAATTACAGTCATCATTTCTCTCTCCTTGCACCCTCCCACATTTTAGCCATAAACACAGGAGAAAGTCGGAGGTGGGTGGGTGTGCACCTGGGTGACTGAGTCAGTTAAACGTCTGCCTGCAGCTCTGGTCATGATCCCAGGGTCCTGGCATGGACCTCCCATGTTGTACCCATGCTCAGTGGGGAGCCTGCTTCTCCTCTCCCTCTGCCATTCCTCCTGCTTGTAGTCTCTGGCTCTCCCTATCTCTCTGTCAAATAAATAAATAAAATTTTTTTAAAAAGGGAAATGTCACCCCCCAAATTAAGGAAGAATGATTCTGGGGAATAGTAAAAATAGCAAAGGAGAAATAAAGAGAAAAGTTCACCCTTTCCATACCAGTGGATTTAAATAAAACAGAAATAAAGGCAAGAGGGGCTCCTGCTAAAATGTGGATCCTTCCCTATCTTGGACTAAGACCTGGAGAGGAGGTATGTGAGACAGGTTGAAAGGAAAGTCAAAAGCACCAGGATGTCAGCTCCTTTTACTGCTTGGAAGTCTGGGAAGAGACTTCACCATCACCTGGAGTGGGAACACTACAATCAGAGAGAACTTTGGTCAGGACTCCCTTTGCTACCTATTCTTTTATCCTCTGGATGAGGACCCTGTTCTCTCACTCCCCACCCGACCCTCCCCACCCAAGAGGTTTCTAGGAGTTCACCCGGTGAATCTGACAGAGGTGCTGCCAGGGCAACAAAGGCACACTGACCCCAAGGAGAGGCAGGGGGGCCTCTGAAGCCAGACCTCAGAGAGTTGGCAGGGTGAGTGGGGGTTGAGATGAGGCTTAGTCAGCAGAAATACCTCCTGACCAAGCCAAGAGATAACAACACAGCCATGGACCTCTGTGGGGATCAACTTTGGAATACCTAGGGCAAACTCCATTCAAACAAACCAGACAGCCCCTACCCAAGCGCCTTGGTGAGCCCAGGGAAACTCATCACACCTCAGAATCACAAGGTCACATAAACCCAGATGCCATCTTAGAAAAAAGAAGGGAGAGAAATAAATCTGAAAAACAGCATTTACCCCAAGAGATAGCTCCCCAATGATGATGTTAATTTATTAGGGGATGCTATAAGCATTGTGTTAAAGAGCTGGGCCTCTGATCTTGAAGCAAGCTTTTCCCTTATTTACCAAGAAATTATGTGCTTAGGATGTCTCATAAAAACTATCAGTCAGCAAGGAGAATAAAGGGGCCTGTTTTCTCTTTCATATGTGCATGCAGAAAAGAAATTTTGATTAGGACCAAACAATTCAAGGGTAAGAAATGAATTTATCTTCCATTTCTAGTCTCAGCATAGCACCTGGTGAACGATGATGAGTGAAGGTAGATACTGAAGCCACAAACCTTTAGTTGGGCAAGAGTGACTTCAGAAGAGCAGCATGTGGCAGAGACAATAGGATCTCCTCCCCCGATGCCAATACCAGCACAACCCATGTCACAGACAGGCTTGGTCCCTCCTTCTGAAGGTGAGGTTTTGCCTTCAAGTCCATGATAATGGTGCATTTCTTACTTACAGATTATGTGCAGTAGCTTCTCAATTGAGGTGAGTTCTCCCCCCTCCATTCCTCCTACATCTTCCCCTTTTCTACACTGAAAATTAAGGAGACTGAAATAAACCAAACATACATTACATGGTAAAAGACTCAGAACCATGACATCTTTTCACTGGCTCTTAACCATACCTTTCTATCTACGGAGCTTTATGATTCCCTTTAGCAAGGGGCTTGGAACAAAAACCCACTTCTTCTAGTTAAATGTACCTCAACTTTCTTCTCAGGGAGTCTACACAGAAGACCCACAAGAGGCAAATGAACCTAACACAGATACTCCCTCTTTCTTCAGTCTAGTCTATTTTCATTTTAGCTGAGACTATGTAGGCTTGAGTTTGTTAGCTACAGTAAATGCTTTGGTTTCATATTTTGCTTCATTAGTACAGAATCGACAGTAGTGTTTTCCAAACAACAATTCTCATAAGGTCCTAATACTGAAGACAAAAACATTTATTTTAAGCATTTGTGCCTAATTTCAGATTCTTGGCCGTGTGTTAATTCCCAGCTCAGAAAAGACCTCAGAACTTTCCAAATTTAGTGAAATCAAATATGTAACTTCATAGCAAATCACAAACAAATTACTAGAATTTCTTTCTTGATTCTTCAAAAGCTTCTGAAATGAATGCAATTAAGTGTGTTCATTATTTCAGGAAAATTCTTAGGTAAGAAAGTAGCTTACTTTCTTATATTTATGTTACCTGCAAAGGTGTGTGAAGTGTTTTTCAAGTAATTTTGTGCAAGACAGTGTCTTCCAGGCAAAGTGCCAGGTACTATCTATACAGGAAAACAGAGAGGATCATAGATGAGTGAATTTATCAAGGGTAGCTAGAACTAGTTAACAGTTTTATATCCCTTTGAGGAATATGCTGATTCTATCAACTGAATTCAGAACAAGGTTCTTTTCTTGAATTCATGGTGACAAGGTCCTAGTCTCTCTTTTTAGAAGAGAGAGAGAGGCAGCTGAAATTGTGGCAGGTGGCTCACAATCTTATAAGGGATATAAACATGGGAACTACTCTTTTGGAGGGGTTTTCCTCATAAAATTTTCTGTCGTGTTTTGGTTTGTGTTAATTCCTCCACTCAAATATGTAATCTATTCATGTTAAAAGATCTCAAAGCATAACTTTTCAGTAGCCTATGGATCTGTTATATTCTTTATGAAAATGTTACAAAGCAAACTCATAAATACTCTAGGAAAGTGTTATAAAGCAAACACATCACCAAAATGGTATTCTTTTGGATACATCTCCTTTAAATTGCCATATACTCTGAAATGGGTTCACAATAAAAGAGTTGGACACTGTTGTAGGTATAATATTCCCATTTTAGGAGGTTGAAAGCTTATGCATGTGATGAGGAGAAATAGCCTTCTAACTCAAAGTCCGTTTTCATTAGATAAGTGCAGAATTATGAACATGTTTAACTCACAGAGAATTTAACAGAGATGGAGACAAGACTATGGAGAAATATATGTGCAAATTTTTCTTTAATATTTATTTCTAAGTTTGGGTTAACTAGTCTGGGTAATCGACAAAAAAAATTCCCAAAATCCTGTCTGCCATTTTACTCTGCTTTTTCAAGGTTACAAAAAGATTCCAGGGCTTTTCACCACAGAAATAAAATACTAACAAGCTTATTCAGTATCATTTTTCTGCAGATTGGATAGCAATACATTATTTGTAAGGCTAGCATAGTTTAAGAAATAATCCTTCCTCTAAACCCTGATGGGAGTTATGTTTGACTAGCTAAGTGTTTGAATACATAAATGCATTCAGCCTTTGGTATTTAAAGTGAGCATCATTAACTCAACATTTCAACTTAAACTTTGCTTAAAAGATAAAGTTTCACCCAAGTGAAATCAATGGAAGGTGTGTGTGAATATATGAGGTTTCAGCTTGGCCCACTGAGGAATTTTGATTAAAACAGACAACCAAATGAAGAAATCATCAAAATAGAGCAATTATTGGTTGAAGAAAAGATAACACTAAAAAGTCCTGGCAGTTTTTCTACTAAGTCTGAGTCATATATATTTGGGAGCTAAATTTAAGACTCCATCTTTCATATGCTTAATGGTTCATTTCACACAAACACATCCAAAAACACAGGACTGATTCCTGAAATACCAGCTTCTCTATAGTGGAACTTCTATTAAATGATCCAATTTTCCTAGCTTCTTTAGCATATTGATTCTTTCCCCAAATATTCACTAAGTGTTCACTGTTAACATTATTTGCTCAAGGAAGTTTGCCTCTGTTTTTCAAAAAAGACACTAAAGGTAGTGGTAACAAAATCTTGTACAAATATGGTTTAAGAATTTTACTGAAGTAAAATACTAATCATAGATCCAAATTTCCCATCACCCTTTACTCCATGTGGCATGTAAGCACAGAAGGGAGATGGAACAGGGGCACCTGGCCCACTCATAATATCATTAAAGAATAAAATTCAGCTTTCTAGACATGGAATCTGATATGCACAGTTGCATGTAGAATCCCTTTCCACTCTAGACATATTAAAGTGTGGACACTAATTTACTATTTTGAATGAAAATTCATGAGCGACTTCCTCAAGAGAAAAGCAGCCTGCCTTTGCCATTAATAAATAAAAAGGAATATGGAGTTCTTTCCCGCAGTAATTTTCTCAACTCTCATATATGCCTACATACATGTGAAAATGCCTGAGAAAAAGAAAATCAACCCTACAAATTTGTTAATGACTGGCCCCACTTTCTCATGGACTCATGGGTGGCCTGTCCATAAACAGTGGTTACTATGACAAAAGCCATGGGGCAGAACAAAATTCTAACCTCCGAGCTTAGAAAATATCAATTAGAAATATCACTGTAGACTTCTGGATGTATTTGGAGGCTTCTGCGAGGCTGTCAGGAAGTCAAACCCTTATCTAAATTCCCAGATAAATACACTGACTAAGTTCTAGCCAAAGAGCTAGAAACATTCTGAAGAATTTAGAATTGGTAGTGATTCAGACACAAATGGAGGGACACTACAAAGCAAGAGATGATGTCATTTAAAGAGAAGAAAAGAGTAAATCTTCCCATGTTACCCTCTGTGTGTTAGAGGGGACTAGATCTACACATGCTGTTGGCACAGTGAGGTGAACTGGGCAGCTTACCCTTTTGTCAAAGGACGACCCCACCCTAGGCCTCACTGGTTCTCAAAGATTTAGTAGGCAATAAAGAGTATTTACTTCTAGGGTTCGGGGAAGAAGTAAATAATCTGGAAATTACTCTCTGCCACTTAATCTCTAACAATAGGCTGGCAGCAGAATTAACATGGAGAGCCCACCTAGAATGATCTCCATCACCGAGCCTGACCTGCCCAGAGTGTTATGCTCAGACTACAGGGTTTTTAGTTGCTTGAAGACCTGCTTTTACTGAATTATGCTTTGACATCATTTCTTCAACCTACATTTACAAATTGCCCTGGCAATTTCATTTCTCTTGTACGGATGTAGTATCATAGAAGCCTGTCTTCTTAAAGAACTACCAGAGAAACTCCTCAGTCTCAGTGGCGTAAGAAGCTGTGCTTCCCTCGATATATATTATTTTTAATCTTAGGACACCATGAATTTTATGATGGAGGAGACTTTTTTCTTTTCTTCAGTATGGAAAATTGAGAGCCAAATTACAACACCTCTTGAGAACATGCAGAGAATATGCATTCATTTGTTTTCTGACACACATTTTACTTTTGCTTAACTTATTTCAGTCAAATATTTATCTTATTTTATTGTAAATATTTTTGTAAGTTGACTCAAATCCTTTGTGAAGAGGATGGGGGGAATGAATAAAGGAATAAATTTTAATGAGAAGAGTTAAGCTCTGCCCATTACAACGAGGTAGATTAACTCTGTCTTTGGTACCCTCTAATTGTCCCTGCTAGCATCTCTCTGCCTCTTCAGTGGGCCTCATCAACTCTCCAAAGCACTACAAAAATTAACATGGAAGGGAGATACAAATATGTATCTTTCTTAGTTGGCTTATTTTTAACATGGAAGTAATAGTTCCCCAGAAAGTACGCTTCTGCCTCTCTGGTTTGCCCTTTGCTGGATCCCGGCACGGAAGGCATTAGATCACTGAAGTGGAAGACTGTCCAGGTCTAAAATTAGTTAAATGTATTTGCACATTAAAAGGGTATAATATCATGACTCCGATGAGTACATTTCTACCAGTGAGATTTTTTTTTAGCCCAGAAAGACCTATTCTAATAATTGCGTAATACCCAGAATATCAGTCACCCAGAAGGTAGCCACATACTTCTTGCTCTTTCTGAGTGCATGATGTATTGTGATCTGAGTATTTAATAACATCAGAGTACAAAAGATGGAGCAAAAACAAAAAAACAAACCACAGAATGCACACCAATCAGATATTCATTAGATTGAGACAGGACCAGAGTCAGAGGAAGAAAGTAGAAATTCATGGTGTAAGTAATTGCCTAGTGATTGGTCTGTGAGTGCATTACCAACATTAGCACAAATAAGAGATAGTACTCCATTTTATGGCTGGTGTGTACCAAAAAGAAGACATTTTATGTAGCAATGTTCCCAAAACACCCACTGAGCACAAATTCAAAATGGTCATTCTGTGTGAGGAAAAGAGTATGACTAGGCATCTATGTTCGTCTACCTGCAGAAACCGTATTACTGGCACCGTCTCAACAGAAAGTGAGGACGATCACCCTGCAGCAGTAAAATCCAGGGTGATTATATCCCTTCTCAGGTGGTTAAAATCATTCAGTGTATCTTACTGCTTAATTAATTTAGAGAATCAAATTTGATCTTTAATCAAACAATAGTTTACATAGTGATGTATTTGTTTTCATTTGTCAAAATTATTTCCCTTTAGTGATGCTTTATAGATATCTGTGCATGTTTTTTTCATAGCAATACAGAGATGCTTCCTTTTCTGAAGGAAAATGGCCTCACCCTTTCTGCCAAACTTAACCTTTTGTCCATATAAAGTCCATTTAGTTCAGCCTGTTGTGCTTGGGAATTACCTGTATATCCTGTTTGTATTTGGGAGTAAAATTTACACCAAAACCTTGTGTGGTGAGGAGGGGATTACTTGTATATTCTCAGATACAGGGCATAGGCCTTGACTATGTCTCCATCTGCAGACATTCCCCGAGTTTCCCTATCGCCAGAGGAAGCCTGGCATATGACCAATGAGACTGAGGTATCTTCTAGAACTTTATCACAGGAGTAGGAGTCCCTAAGAACTTACTTAGTATTCCCTCCTGATCCCAGGAAGCAGAGTCAAAAAAGAGTTCCATGTCCCTCTGCTTCAACATCATCAAATGGTTATTTATAGTAGCCCTCAATACACACATAGTCTCACACATACATACCCTCCCTACAAAGTTAGTCTTGTAGCTTAAATCCTCACCGTCCTTCTACCCAACCTTTTTCTAATAGCTAATATCTGTGTACCTTTTATGAGAGCTCAGATATTCCCTCCCATCATAAATCTCCCGGGTCAAGGCACCTGGGTGGCTCAGTGGGTTAAGCCTCTGCCTTCAGCTCTGGTTATGATCTCAGGGTCCTGGGACTGAGCCCCAAATCGGGCTCTCTGTTCAGTGGGGAGCCTGCTTCTCCCTCCCTCTGCCTGCCTCTCTGCCTACTTGTGACCTCTTTCTCTCTGTCAAATAAATAAACAAAATCTTTATTAAAAAAAAAATCTCCCTGATTAGGCAGACCTCCTAGGTACCCCCATAGTACACTCTACCTTGAATTTTACTGTTTCATAAGGATGTATCTCAGTGTCTTTGTCTTTCTCCCTCATGAGACCAAGGACTACAGAGATTTAAGGTTTTTGTATCTTTTCTATTCCTAGCATCTCATACCACTCCCTGCAACATAGTAGTTTCTCAAAGTATATTTCATTAACTAACTTTTATATATATATTACATTACAAGTATTTTAGGTATTTTCTTTTCAATTATTGTACTTCTGTGTGACAAAAGTATATGGAATAGGGGGTAATAGGTGAAGGGGATTATGCACAAAGTTCCAGTTATAAAATTAGTAAGACACAGAGATGAAAAGTAGAGCATATGGAATATGGTCAACCATATTGTAATAACATTGTATGGTGACAGTAACTACACTTATGGTGAGCACTGCTCAATGTATGGAATTGCTGAATCACTACATTATGCACCTGAAACCAATATAGCATTGTATGTCAACTGTATACTGGTAATAAAAAAATTAATAAAAATTTTAAGAATATGAAGTAGGCTGGGATAACTATTCCCATTTTACAGACAGAGATATTGCCTTTTGAGGAAGTTAAGTGTCCCAATCAAATTACACAGCTAAAAAGTAGTGAAATGCCAACCAGAACTCCAGTCTTTAATTTTTAATCTAGGAGATACTCTCTCCTCCTTTAAAAAAAAATTAGACTAGAGAGAATTAATGAGTATCTCTAAAGGTAAAAATAATTTATGTCACTGGAAGCTATCTGAGGAGTCCTAATTCACTCTAAATCTAGGATCACAAGCTTTTACCTGTAACTTTGAGAAAGAAAATAACAGGTGACTACAGCCTTAAATTCCTGCCAATCAAGATACCACCTGGAATCCTCAATGATGGACCTTTTACTTTGGAAAACTTGTTTAATATAGCAGGAAAGATTCCAACTGAAATCAAAATGTTCGGATTACCCATATTTTTTTCAAACAAACATTCCTTAAAGATAATGTCATGTCTCTCTGGGTAGAGGAGTAGTTTACCATAATGTAAGTTCCCCCTCTCAAACCTCTGCTACCTCAGAGTTACCACACTGTTCTTGTTCATGGTTGAGGAGCCCCAAACATTCCTGAGCTCTAGACCTGCTCCCTGGGCATTTACACTTGGATGTTCCACAGACCATCTAAAGAGCCATGTCTCGAACACTCAGATTCTTTCCTCCACTCCTGCTCTTCCTTTTTCTTCCCCACCTCAGTGAGTGACATGTCCTTCTATCTATCAAAGGACACAAACCCAAATCATGGAAATCCATTCTTCAATTTCCCTTCCTTTAATGCCCCCTACACACATGGTAGCCAAGGTCTGTCTTCAACTTTCTTCTTTCAGTTTCCATTGGAAACTTTGAGCTTCCATTGTTATGGTCCCAGCTCAGGTCCTATTTCTAACTTGAATGACTAGAATAGCATCTTAATGGAGCAATGCCTACTCTTGTCCATGCCAATCTATTCTCCACACCACTGATGGAATATTGTTTCAAAACTGACATGCCGGGCAGTCTTCACTGGCTCTAGAAGTTTGTACACACTGCTAACTCCATAGGAAGCATTCTCATGGTCACTTCTGGCCATGAGGCATATTCCATGACACTTCTGGAAGGTCTTCCTGATTTACATCCATCTGCCACACACTGCGTCCCATTGTCTATGCATCCCCGGTACAGCCTGCACTTAACAGTTGTTCAACAAATATTCAATGTTAAATGACACAAAGGTCATTTGAATCTAAATCCTCCTATTTTCTTTCTCCTCCCTGAACTAGGAATTAGAACATGAGAGTGGTTCCTTTCTCTCTCTTCCTCATTCCCCTCATCTGATGGGTCATCAATTCTTTCTGGCTTCAGTTCCAATTCAATCTCCACATTCTCAATTAATTTCTAAACTAAAATCTTCACTGACTAAAGCAGTGTTTCTCAAACAGCAGCATCAGAATCACCTGGAGGACTCATTAAACAAAGGTTGCTGGTCCCCAGCTCGAGACTTTCCAATTTAGTAGGTCTGGAGTGGGACTAAGAATTGGTGTTTCTAACAAATTCCCAGGAAATACTGATACTGCTGGTTCAAAGAACACACTTTGAAAACCACTAGTGCAAAGGTTCTCAACTGGAAGTGGGCATTAGAACATATTTATATCTTGACTCGTGCCTGCCTACTGAATCAGAATTTTCAGTGGGGTGGGGTAGGCAGGCATTTCTTAGATTAAAGGTGCCTCAGTTGATTCTGATGCACTCACTACCCTGGTCAAGAACCATGAATTCAATAATTAACTCCAGGAGCAGGACTTCACCTTCTTCACAAGCCTTGTTTTTCACACACCCCCAATTTTCCATTCTGCTTTATGGTCAGATGGAACCAGCGGGCAGCTGATTATTCCAGACCTTTGCTCCCTCTCTCTGAGCCCCAGATCACTTTGAGCTACTCATTTATGCATCCATTCATTGATTGAGCATCTAGCACACACCAAGCACCAGAAGCGGGGCAGAGTGTGGAGAGCACGACATATGCAGCTTGGCCACATGGAGCCTACCCTCTTCCTCCGAGCACCCCTAGCAACCTCTGCTTCCCTTTATCTCTCATTTCCCAGGTAAATACTGGCTTACTGCCACACTTTCTTCCTAGACTGTAAGGCAGGGACCATGGTCTGTCTTTGGAGGTGCTCAAAAAACATTTGTTCAGATTAAATTGAAAAGCTCTTCCCCTGATCCAGCCTTCTTTCTTTCTTTTTTATTTGAGTAGAGTTGACGTACTATATTACATTAGTTTCAGGTGTACAACTTAGTGATTGGACAAGTTTGTATGTTATGCTATGTTCACCATAAGTATAGCTACCATCTGTCCCATTACATCACTATTACAATATGATGGACTGTATTCCCTATGTTCTGCTTTATGTTCCTGTGACTTATTCCATCACTGGAGGCCTAGATCTTCCTTTCCCCTTCACCCATTTTGCTCACTTCCTACCCCCTCCTCTCTGTCAGCCATCAGCTTATTCTCTGTAGCTATCATTCTGATTCTGCTTTTTGTTTGTTCGTTTTTAGACTCCATTTATGCGTGGAATCTTATGGTATTTGTCTTTCTCAGTCTGATTTATTTCACTTAGCTAATAACCTCTAGGTCTATCCATGTTGCTTTAGATGGCATGATCTCATCCTTTTCTATGACTGTGTAATATTCCATTGTGTATACATGCCACATTTTCCTTATCTATTCATCTATCAATGGACATTTAGGTTACTTCTGTGCCTTGTCTATTGTAAATAATGCTACAATACACATAGGCAAGAATATATAATGAAGAAAAGACAGTCTTTTCAATAAAAATGGTACTGGGAAAACTGGAGAGCTACATGTTTAAAAAAAAAAAAACAACTGGACTACTTTCTCTTGTTTCAAGAGAGAGAGGGTGAGATAGGGAGCAGGGGGAAGAGGAAGAGAGAGAATCTTAAGCAGACTCCATGCCCAGTGCAGAGCCATGGGACTTGATCTCACAACCCTAAGATCATGATCTAAGCCAAAATCAGGAGTCAGATGCTTAACTGACTGAACACCCAACCACCCCAAAACTGGACTACTTTCTAACAGCATTCACAAAAATGAATTCAAAATGGATTAAAAACCTAAATAAATGCAAGACCCAAAGCCATAAAAATCCTAGAAGAGCACACAAGCAAGCAGTAATTTCTCTGACATCAGCCAAAGCAACATATTTCTAGACACATCTCCTAAGGCAAGGGAAACAAAAGCAAAAATAAACTACTGGGACTACATCAAAATAAAAAGCTTTTGCAGAGCAAAGGCAACCATCAGTAAAACAAAAAGAAAACCTACTGAATAGGAGAGGGTATTTGCAAACGACCTATCTGATCAAAAGTTAATACCTAAAGTATATAAGGAACTTATACAACTCAACACCAAAAAAACAAATAATCCAATTTTTAGAAAATGGGCAGAGCACTTAAATAGACACTTTCCCAAAGAAGACATACAGATGGCCAATAGACACATGAAAAGATGCTCAACATCACTGACCAAGCCTTCTTTCAAAAATTATGGACCAATCCATAACCCCCTCTCTGCTATCTTTCCTGATCTGCTCCAAGTCCCCCATCATGGTCAGAATTGAGCTCTGCCTTCCAGGAGCCACAGCCCCTACCCAATAAAGATCTCAAACTTAGCACTTAATGGTCCTTTAGTCTACATTGCTTACAAACTGGCCCCTCCTACCAAACTGTGAGCATCTCCTTTTGGCCTTTAATCTCTGTACTTCCTATCAGTAATATTTGGCAAGTTAATGAAATTGATTTTATTTTCACTTAAGCTTACCTCCCATTTTGCCCAAACTTCCTTATGGCTTTAATGAAATCTCCTTAAGACTCTTCAGTTTCTCCAGAGTAGAAAAGTACCATAATTTAATTTCATACACTATGGAATATGCACAACAGAGGATTCAGAGGAATAAGTGTTTATCAAGGTCTGAATGAAATCCTCAGAGTGAACTGTCCACTCAGCACTGAGGTCTCAGCTGCAACTTAAACAATCATCCCAGGCACGCCAGCCACCTAGACTTTTTGCCGTCCAGTACTATGATTTATAAACTGAACAAAAGACATGGTTTGTGATCGACAGTAAGTCCTGAGAACAAGTAGGATGCTACTTAGTGAATTAAACAGCATCTCTGGAATTCATTTCAAAAATGAAATCACACAACCTCTTGACAGAAAGAGGGGCCAGGAAGGGATGGGTACACGTGACAAAATATACGGAAGGTTAAGTGTTCTCGACAAACTCTGCCCAGGTCATCATGCTGCTCACACAGTAGGCCTTCAGGGAACACTGACTGGGTGAAAGAAACAAAACCATCTGTAAGCGCTTTCATTTAAATTGGCAGGCATGAAAAGCACCAGTCTGCTCCCACAGAGAATCGTCAGTGACTCATGCATCGCATGTCCCTCCTGGAAGCCAGTTTCCCACTTCGTGATGCGGTAGCCAGTGCCAAATGTCTCCCATAGGTAAACAACACTGTTACTTGTGCTCACACAGCCTCACATACACTCGGGGAGATCTTTCCGCCACACATATTCATGATGGCTAAACACACAGTTCGTAGTTGAATATAAGTTCTGTTCTATCACCTTGATAGCGAACTTTTCATCAAGCCAGAGAGGTTAAAATTCATTTCTAAGCAATACTGTGGTTATGTAAACTTTGTAGAAATTTAAGATCACATTCTATCTAGCAGCTGAGTCTTCCCTGGAGTAGCTTATACATTTTTTCAACTACATACCCTTAGTACGCACATAGACATGGGGAGGAAATAAAAATACATGAACTGTATCACCGGCTTAATTTTCTCTTTGGTGGCTTGGACATATGTATCTGGAATGAAGACCCTAGAAAGCCCACACTATTCCCACAGTTGCTTATTGGAAACAATGCTCATTCTATGCAACAAAAGGAATGGTTAATGAAGTTTATGTATCATTGGAGCAGATAATTTTACAAGGCTGTGTTCTTAAGGCTCCAGAATTAAGGATTTGACTGTGGGAGCAAGGAGTCTTAGGGGCAGGACACCCCAGATAACCTCACCCACATGCATTCCTCCAACAATGCTTTTCTGTATATAAACAAAAAATAGAAAGGAGTATATGGTTTTTGTCCTTAGTATTAAATAGCTGCCTTTTCTTCAGCACACTCTTAAATTACTGCACAATGCACAGCCTTCAGCACCCCAAGGAGCATAAACAAAGGATATCAGGCAAGTTCACCTACTCCCACTTCACAGAACAATGCTTGTTGTTAACTAAGCAATTCCCAGGGCAAATGTATGATTTGTGGAGCCTAGAGTAAGTGCTCAGGTTGAGTCCTTGGAATCTGAGGTCAGAAGCACGTGGTGCCTGCTCAGTCCCCAGGGCTTTTAGAAAACATGAGAATGTGACCTAAAGTTTGTGCTTGCATCCACACCAAAGACTATTTAGGCATTGAGAGAAATTAAAGCACATTAAAAGCCTCAAAACAGCTTATTGTTCATGCTCCAAGATTTAACCTTTTCTTTCTTATTTGCTGCTATACTTTTCTTTTTATAAGTCCTTAGGAACATCTCCTGAATCACCTAAGATAAATCAAATATATACATAATGTGTCTATTTATAAAATAACCCTGCTAGAGCAGCAAACTACATAGGTTTGAAAATTTCTTTGAAAATTTGAAAAGTCCATTGCCATTTCCTAAATAGAATTATGACTCTTCTCCTCTCCCTGGATTCTTAGAACCTGGAATTTATAATTGATACTTAATTTATCCCCAAATATCTGTAACTATAAGCACTTAAAATACAAATGCAAACAAATGCATGAAAAGATTTCTTTCCTCTTGGCTTTTCAGGAAATATTTTGGTTACAGTCACACCCCGTAGGTTTATATGACGTTTATTAACATGTAATGGAACTTGGGGGAACAGTTTCTCCCCCGTGCTGTCTGGCTCATGTATAATACTGAAATAGGTTACTGTTTCCATTTTTATGAGTATACTATTATTAAGTCATTAAAATAATGAAATAATTAAATTTAATTAGTACTATTTTATCCTATAAAATAATAGAACTCAGCCTGAAAAGACAAAAAGAGAAAAAACTGTATGTACACACACACAATATTTGCATAACTTTAAAGCCAACTGGAAATATCTGAATGCATGAGTTAATTATTTAATAGTATGGGGAGTTAGTATAAGGTAAATATAGCCATATGTCCCAGGCTGAATGAAACTGGTGGGTCACTGAAGCTGTTTGGTCCTTTCATGTGCCATAGGCAATGCTAGCACTAGGCTGTTATTCCAATTGACTTTATGCGATGCTGACTGGCTAACCCAGGGTCTCTAAAGAATTATTAAATATCTGTGTTGTCAGGAAAATTATGTTCTCCCAAATTTCCAGTGAGTTTTTGATACTTAAAAGTTCCTTGGGTAGACTTTAAAATAAATGGTAAAATTTAAAAAGGGGGACAAAACACAGAAAAAAGATTTGTGAAGAAGAAAGACCAACACCATAGGCCCAGTGTAGTCCCACAAACGCTCCTACCATATTTGCTTTGAAACAGAGTTTCAAAATTTGTAAAAAGGCTGCTTTTGAAAAAAGAACCACCAAGTTAGGATGTTCTGGGCTAGATGACAGGGGCCACTAAAATCCACAGTTCCTGCACAAATGCAACAGGACACACGTGCCTACTCTCCCGAGCCTGCCTGGGTCTGTGTGCTGAGGAGGAAATGCCTGTCACACACCAACCGGTGGCGAATCACTGAAAAAGTAGAGATTAGCAACAGTCAAACAACAAAAAAGAATAGCTCCCTACCCATTGCCTCCCACTGAATGAACTTTTGACATATCGGCAAACTCTTCTTTCCTCTTGCTGCTGCTGGTGTACTGCTCACTGTAGAGCTTGAGGGACATCTGCTCAACAGCATCTCTTTGTGCTTCCAGGTAGCACAGCTGAACCTCAGTCTGGAGAGAGAAACAAAGAGGAACTGCTGTGTTAATCCAGAAGGAATGCATTTCAAGTGAGGTGTAACAACTCAAAGAATGGGAATTGTTCACATCATTATACTGCTCCTTTTCGGGCTGGATTTAATGGGATCAGCTGGGCATATTACAGAATTATATTTTAGATCTGAATCTTATAAGTTCCTCCTTAAAATACGACCTGAATAAATGAACTCTCAAAAGACTCAGTAAATATCACCAAATATCCCTGAGATCATAATACTGTATGATGAGATTTTACATAAAAATTCTGTGAAATTCCTTAATAATATTCTTCCTCATATTGCCACATATGTAACATTTATTTTTTAAAGATCTCCCTCCAACCCATACATTTGCATGGACACATATTCTGAACGCTTCTCATTATCTTCCCTGAGAAGAATAAAAAAGCTTAGTACCAATTCTAATACATCTTCACTAGAGACAATAGACTTCGTTTATTACATTTTTGGGGTCCCCTGTATTATCATCTTAATTTAAAAACAGAAGAAATAGTGATTTTGCTGTGTTGGTTTGAATTGTTATATCTTTCAGAGTTTCTTGAGGCTTACTGTAGTAAAGAGAGGTAGTAAGTTCACCATGCTGTTTTCTATCAAGCCAAGGCCAAAAGAATGCTGAATAATATTTGGCATAGAAATGTACTGAATAGATGCTTTATTTATTGCAGCTGTTATGATCCCTGTGGCTTTAGGGCTCCCCAGAACACCAGATGAGACCAAGAATGCTTGCCCATGGTAACGGAGGGAAAAATGCTGAGTTCGCGTGCGCTGTGGACCAAAGGAACTCTTCTTTCTTTTGGCCCCCTACCTCACTAAATCCAGGCACGTCTGTTCACATTTCTGATAAGCCTTCAAACTGTTACTTCTTTTTAATTTAGTTACATATTGTGTTAAAACAGTTCTGGGTCAGCTGCTGGGTAGTTGCCAGCATTCTACAACGTTTAAGAAAAGCCACGTTAGACATGACCTTCTGCCAACTTTGTAAGCCAACCAAGGCCTTTTGCCTGATCTTGGCCTTTACAGACTTGACCGTGGAAGAGAAAACAAACCCCAAGCAGCATTATAAAGTGGCAGCTGCTTAAAAGAGCAAATCAGGACTCTGTAAATGAAAAGGGTGGTTTATGAAATGTAAGATCTCAAGCGATTCCGGAGTTTCTAAGTTGTTGCTTTCTACAAGCAGTTAATTATGAGTGCTGTTGAACTACGGAGGAGGAACTTTAAAAAAATGCAAAAATTACTATATTCTTATCATTGAAGTTTCAGAAGTCAGTTAAAAACTATAATCTGCATTTGGTTCATGTGAACCTTTCGTGCCTAAACTAATTGGTAACTAATAGTCAAAGAACTGAAAAACAATAATCCTCCCAAATGCTAACCCTTTTCTACCTTTCCCTTCCAGACTGTACAGATAATGAGGAGATCATCCCACATCAAGTATTCTGTTGAAAAACCCCATTCAAATAGTGTATCTCCACCATTAGGTGCCAAGAACCATGTCTGATCCCTAGAGGTTCTTATTAGTTTTTAACCATCCTAAGGCAACAAACTGGACCACTCCTTATTCTGGATAATGATCTCACAAATGTGTGCCACTGGTCACAAAAAGAGTCATCAAGAGTGAGGTCAACTTCATGTAGACACCACTGCCAGGGAAAAATAATTGGAACTCATCCCTTTGAGATCCTAGGCCATCTCTGTGTACAAAGGGACACATTTCTCATATGGCAGGGATACATGGAAAGAGTCTGGAGAACAATGCTCAGAGCAACTTAAAAGATAATTAGTCACCTTATGAAAATGATTGAAATGTTGCAATGTAAGACTTTTATTGCACAACATCCCACAGGCAATTGATATAGGAAACTTCCCCGCACTAACAAAGAGATGAATTAGATGGCCCAAGTCTTTCCTATCCATCTCTATTTCTCTCTCTGCTTTCAGTGATTCATTCCTAAAAGTGATGATAAAAATAGAACCAAAGTAGCTCCTTCTACTAGGGTTGAATGGCTTTGCCAATCTAAATCTCTCTGCAGACAGGTTAAATTTTTCTCATACTATATCTTAGTCTGAAGATAAATTTTTAGGAGGAAGATTTGAAGAAAGTACACTTCTTAAAAAAATAGTAAAACTGGATCTCTGATTAAAAGAATTTTATTTACTAGTATTTATGATAGTAGAGGATATTTTTGAACTATATTTTATAATTTAGCTCAGCTTGATGAAATAACATTACTGATGGGTTATCAACAGAATTGGCAACTTATATCATTAAGGAAAATAAAAAGGAATAAGAGAGAATAGATTCAGTTACAGATCAACCTGTTACCTCCTGGTCAGAGAGGCCCATGGTGCCATCAATGGAAGTAGGTGTTTAAAAAGAGAACTATGGATGGATGAAACAGATGAGGTGGATGAATCTTTTGGTTTGAGGGACTGATGGAATACAAAAATGAGATGTTCAGTAAGCAAGTGGAAATATTAAGCTTAATATATAAACCTAGAAGCAATAGTTGGCATTAGGAGATGAAATGAGAATGCCATGAGAAAGCATATATGATGACAGAAAGAGGACCTTTCTCTCTTATTCTACTTGAAGCCTGCATTACCCCTTGGCTGACCTAATGTGATGGGTTCTCTATCATTCTCCCTCTTTCCTTCTCCACCATCCCCAAATCTGTTTTACAGATAGCTCATTGATTGATTTCTGAATCATAGCGGAGATCACTGGTGGTTGTTGCTTCAGGGCTTAATTCTAGACTACTTTTCTTTTCTTTGTTGTTACTGTTTCCCATGGCTTTCAATGCAGTCTGTATAGTAATGGCTTCCAATCTTTTCCTCTGAGCTCCACACTTACATATCTAACCAACCACCTAATGTTGCTACTTGTTTTTATTTTAAGGCAGGAGAACTCAAAACAGAACTCTCCATTCTCATCCTCACCACACCCCTCAGGACTCTCTACTTAGGTCTTCCCTTTCAAGCAAATGGCACCATGTGTTGCTCAGGTCAGAAAACTGAAAGTCTCCTTAACTGTTCCTTTTCATATTTCCCACTAAATTCATTTTTTCACTAAATTCTTTTTTCCACTAAATTTCATTGATTCCTCTCCCAGAATGTCTCTCCAGCCTTTTGGCCCTGTCTGTCAGCCTCGTCCAAGCCTTCGTCCCCTTTCCCCAGCAGTACAACAAATATCTTCTAATGTGTATCCCTCCTCATCCATTCCTGTTCCTCCAACCATCCTTTACAGTGGCCATAGTGGTTTTTGTAAAACATAAGTTGGTTTCATACTGCATTTGGATAAAAACAAAACAAAACAGAACAGAACCCCAAAACTTCCATGCCCTGAAAAATTTGGTTCTTGCCTACCTCAGATATCATTTTCTACTTGTCTCTCTCTTGATTCACCATGCCCCTATCGTCCCTACCTATTTTCAGTTCTTTAAACAGCTCTTTCCTATCTCTCAGGACCTTTGTACATATTGTCCCCTTCCTCCGGAACATTCTCTTACTAATGTCGTCTTCTTGTCCTTCAGCTCTCAGTTGACATTTTGTTTCTCAGAGAGGCCTTCCCTGACTACCCTATCAAAGGTATATTCATTCTATTCTTTTATTTTATGGAACAGTGTTAATTTTCTTCCCAGAACATAACACAATTTAAAATTCTTGTATTTACTGGTTTATGCTTTTTTCTGTCTCTGTCTCCAGGCTCCAAGCTCTATAATGAGGCTGTGTCTATTTCCTTTGCTATTTTGTACTCCCCACACCTTGGCAGTATCTGGAACATGAGAGGGGCTCAGGAAATAATTGTTGAATAATTGAATTGTACATTCATACATCCATTTATTACTCATACGTTCATTGGGTCTTCATCATGTGTCAGGAACTGCACCAGGGACTGTGGGTACAAAGAACAACAAAACAAGAAGGGACTACTTTTCCCAAGAGACTATAGTATATTGGAGGAAAGAGTTATGCCAACAGATCGCTACAAGTATGCCAAGTGAAATGAATATGGGGGAGGATGGGAATTAAAAAGATAATTGTCTGAAAATGAGGAATGAGCAATAAAAGCTTGAGAGAGGTTGCATTTGAACCAGATCTGGGAGTATGGGTATGATTTTGTTAGGTGAAGAAGCAGATAGATATCTTTATAGGCAGAGTAACTTGTCTGTTCAAAGGCCTAGAGTTATGAAAGGATGTGGCATGTTCAGAGAATGGTGGCTGGAGCTTTGGGGCATTTGGCTGCTAACAGTGAAGGGGATAGGCTGTAGAGGATGTTAGGTTAGGGAATTTGGATACTATCCAACAACATGCCAGCAGAAGATGTCATTGTTTCTGTGAAGACCTTCATCTTTTTCCATCTCCTTTTTCTGTCATGGCAAGAGACTCATCTGATGGGTTAGTCCAAATATGCTCATAAAGCACCTACCTCCTGATATACTTTGAGAACAATGCATTGAGAAGGGAATCAAATTTCCATCAGGCAGTGGCCCGAATAAATGCTTAAGAGGTTCTAGGAACTTGTACCTCTAGTAAACCTTTAATATAATGTTATTGTCTTAGTACCCTCTCCTTCCCAGTTCATATGTTGAAGCCCTAATCTGCAATGTGACCATATTTGGAGACAGGGTCTTTAAGGAGGGAATTAAGATTAAATGAGGTTACAAGGGTGGAGCCCTAATCCAATAGGAATAGTGTCTTTATAAGAAGATGAAGAGTACCACACAGAGAAAAGGCCATGTGAGGTCACATCCAGAAGGTGGACATCTCCAAGCCAAGGAATGATGCTTCACCAGAAACCAAACCAGCCATCATCTTGATCTGGGATTTTCAGCCTCCAGAACTGTGAGAAATAAATTTCTGTTGTTTAAGCTACAGAAATTAAGTCTGTGGTATTTTGTTATTGCCATCCCAGCAGACTAGTACATATAATAAAGTTAGAAACACTGTCTTCTCATCTGAGGTTGAGTATTATTCCTTCTCTGCTTATCATTAATAGCATGTTTCCCCCTTTGTTTTATAAGCACCTAGAGCCTAAGTCACTAGGGATACTCCTCTTTAGATTCTGACTACAAATTAATAACTTAATCAGAACATAAGACACAGTGTGCTAAAATATTTCATTTAAATTTGGCTTCGTATGTGCTGATCCAAATTCAATAACCTTCCTTGGGTCCTGAATAATTACTCAACCATATATTTCCCCTTAATATTGTGTCTAATAGCAAAATGGCTAACCCATGATAAATTTGGGGGGTTAAATTCCCTAACAATCTTGAGGGATTAAACACATCATCACTTCTATAATCACATATAGACATATCCCTGACCTTGTGCTTAAAAAGCACTTATTTAGTTTAGAAATGTCAATTATTTCATCATCACTGCATATCCCAGCATCCTTTGCTGGGTTAAGTATCCTGAGAACGTTAAAATTAATTTCACTCTTTCTTAACTCATGCAGTTAAAGGTCTGTCTGCTCATTCACACTGTACTTCATAGCTTCCTACCACAGCTACCTGCCTTCTTGCCTCTGGGTCCACATCCTCTTCCTTCCTTCCTGTTTCTGTGGAAACTTTCCATATTTCTAAGACCAATCCCTTCACCTGTGCACCAGACCTTCTCTTATTTACATAAAGATGATCAGCTCTGCAGTAAATTGTCCTTCTTTCCTGCATTAGGTTTTTTCTCTCCTGTTTTATTCTCATCAACACAAGTACATCAGCCAGAAAAATGCCACTGCTTTTCCCTTGGTGAGGCGGGGAAAAAAAGGGATAAATAATCCCTAGACACCAACTGACACTAATCTATACTCTGGCTAAAGCCCCATATCTCTGTTCTGTGTTACAGCAAAATCACTTTTACATACGCTCTCTTTATTCACTGTGTCCAATTCCTCTCCGATTTTCTCTTGAATACACTCCAGTCAGGCTTTTGTCCACATTCTCCTTGCCAACAGTCAGTACTCAGTCCTCAACCTATCCTGACCTGCTCCAGCAGGGTTAGTAGGGATGCTCTGGGGGCACCTGACCTTGTTTGCAAGACAGCTCAGTCCCCAACCTCCCTCAGGTCTTCACAGAAATGTCATCTTCTCATTCAGGTCTTCTGTGCTCTCCTGCTTAAAGATTCAACTCACACCCACCCCTGTACTATTCTTATACTCCTTCACACATATTTGCCATTTCTAGCCAAACCATATTACTTATTTTGTATTGTCCATCTTCCCCCAGTGGATTAGAAGCCTCCTGAGGGCAGAGACTTTTGTCTATGTGTGTGTTGCTGCATCAACAGCACCCAGCACAGCACAGGGTATAGGACAGGCACTCTATAAAAATTGGTTGAATAAATTCTACTGTGTTTGAAAATCTGAAATGGTTTAAAATGTACAAAGAAATAAAATAGACTGTTTGGGGGCTGCAGGAGCCTTGGCTTGATTTCTGAAACCCATGGGCTTCATTCTCACTTAGAAAGGAGATCATTTTTTCTTGGACAAAAGAAAATTACTGAAATATGTAACTTGTTTTCTTTTCTCTAGGAAAAAAAAGGAGAAAAGAATTCAAGATTCACTTGATAATCTTTTATTCAGCTAACAGAGTGATCTTATATGTCATATATCACATTAGAAACTAACCAGGATGGTCACACACATATAGAATGAAAACTTTAGCTATTGCCTTCGTGTGGTAATCTTCACAACATGTTTCAAAACAAGTATTAAGTCTTCTGGGTATGAACTTGTTTTAGCTTAATAAAATCTGATTTTTCATTTTTTAAAAAAAGAAGAGTAATTTAAGCTTTTGGATGAGACATTAACAATGCCACAGTTTGTTTCTGGAAGAGTCCACAGTTACTCAGGAAGATCCTTTAAACAATGAGGGGGGTGAGAAAGAGAGAAGACTACACTTTTCCTGCCAATAGCTTTGTCATTTAGAAATACATTCCTACTTTTATGACACAAACTTTTCTTAACCTTCAATGTAGTATCTCTAAGCACATGCCTTTTTCTCTTCCTTATATATTTACTATGACTTCTCTTTTTCCTCTTCCTATAACACTCATGTAACTGGCCCAGACTGCCCCTTCTTCTGGAAGCACCAATAGGTCTCAAAATCCCATGGGCCCTGACAGGGACTTAGGGTTGAGATAATCTATACTTATAAATCTCCATGATTTTGTTTGTAGAGCTCTCCATACTCCAGGATTTAAACTTTCACCTTTACAGGGCTACTTGTTTTTTTCCCCCCTCAAAAGCCTAGTTATTTTGTGCATTTTTGCCATTGTCATCATTGTAGATGATTCATAATTTCCTAAAATAACTCATCTTTGGGACTGAATTCAAAGTGCATCTCCTTTGAGGAGAGTTTGACATAACCATGTAGAAGAATCCTGCACTCACCTCCTCCCATGAACACAACAAATATATAGCTACATATGGAACAATTCCATCTGAAAAGGACCTGAAAGCTAACTGAACAGCACCTCCACAGCAAAGGATAAAAGGGCCACATTGAGAGGGGTGACTGAGACACAGTCTAGAAAGAAATCTCACCTCAGGTGTCACTGATGACCGATAATTGGAAGGCAGCCAGGCAGGGACAACCCCCTCACCCCTTACCCAAACCCTAAGAGGAAACCACAGTCAAAAGGATGTTACATCACCCTGGAATTGGAGGAGGAAGCCCTCCACCCTTTCCCATGTGGTAGATAGATGACAAAAACCTGTTTAGATGACAGGCATAGGGAAAGTTAATCAGATTAAAACAGCCTGCCCACAAGCCCATAAAAACCCTAAAGCCCATAAAACCTCCTGGGTCCCCTTCCTTCTCAGGAGCTTTGTACTAAGCACATTGCTATCACTCAATAAACCTTGCTTTGCTGCCTACCACTCTGTCTGGTCTTCCTCTTCATTCTTCAAAGCAGCGTGACCAAGAACAGCGGGCACTGACAGAGGAAAAAGTCCTGTAACACCATGAGCCACAGTCAAGAGGGATCTCATAATATGAAGCTTATCCCTGAGGAGCAAGGGGTTTGACACCCAGCCATTGGGAACTACAAAGGAGAGATGAGCCTCTGAAGTGTGTGGTCTTGAAAACCAACGGGACTTCCTTTTAGGAGAACTACAGGGCTTTAGGGAATGTAAAATCTACTCTCAAAGGGCTCATGCATAGACCCAGTGGCCTAGGGACCTAGCATAAAAGCAACAGTTTGAAAGGTACCTAGACCATAAGTGAGGGAAATTCATTTGTTAATATTAAAGTGCCTGCCAGAAAGGCAGAAAGCTGTTGGAATTCTGAGGACAAAAGCACCAGTGGGCACAATTTTTGCCTTCTGCTTTTGTCTTGCTGGTGTTGGCCCTGTGAGGGAACATCACCCCTTAGGCTGCTAGTTCTGGTGGGGGTGCCCATCCCCAGGATGGGGATGGCTAGGCTGGCTGAACACCCTGCCCCAACACACCACAGCCATGAGCCCTCAGGCACCATAGCAGGGCTGGCTGAGTGCTCTTCACCATGTCTTCAAGCCTCATTCCACCCCATCGTATCTGGTGGGAACATGAAACCCACAAAGGGGATGCTCCTTGAGCATCTGGCTTTGGTGGTAAAGGGGAATGAATTTCAGGTTCCCACACATCTGAAACAATTGAAGAGCTAGTCTTTAGCAGGCTACATCCCTAGGGCACTACAAAAACACTAGACTACAATATACCTCCAGTTTTCATGTAAAAAAGGCTTTTCTTCTTGTCTTGGAGCTTCAGGCCTGAGAGGCAGATTCTAGGCTTGCCATACATCCAGAGGCTACAGAGGTACCCCCAGGGAACGTAGGTGGGAAGATAACAATAATTGCATCCTCCTTTGGTCTCACCAAAGCTTGCTGATACCTCTCAGAAAGGTATATACACATATATCTTATACACATATCTAAAGCCATGATACTTGCAACAGTTGCCCAAAGGATACCTCCAGATCTCCTGGTCTAGAAGTCATCAGAGTTTATGACTGCAGACCCACAAGACTGGAGATATTTAAATATCTTAAAAGAAGCTGCATGAAATTCTGGCTTACAATTACCCTAAAACTAGGCACCATCTTAGATCCCTCCCTTTGGATCGCTGGGAGGTTTTGGAACACCCTCAATAGTAGGGAACTATCAACAACAAATCAGGCTACTTAGATAATCACAAAGGTCTGAGAAACAACCAAAAGCTAGAACAGGTTGAACAGGAAGTTTTATCACCTGTACAGGGTCATTCCTTCAAGACGTGGAGAGATGTCTGATTCATCTAATACATAGTAACAAACAAAAAGAGATAAGCAAAATGAAGAGACATGGGAATATGTTACAAAATTAAGAACAAGACAAAACCTCAGAAAAAGACCTTAATGAAATGGAGATAAGTAATCTACCTGACAAAGAGTTCAAAGTAATGGTCATAAAGATGTTTAATGAACTTGGGAGAATGGATGAACACAGTAAGAATTTCAACAGAGATAGAAAACATAAGAAAATACCAAACAGAACTCACAAAGCTGAATAATAAAAGAGCTGAACTAAATGCCCTTCAACAGATGAATGGATAAAGAAGATATGGTCCATATATACAATGGAGTATTATGACTCCATCAGAAAGGATGAAGACCCAACTTTTGTATCAATATGGATGGGATTAGAGGAGATTATGCTGAGTGAAATAAGTCAAACAGTGAGAGTCAGTTATCATATGGTTTCACTTACTTGTGGAGCATAAGGAATAACACAGAGGACATTAGGAGAAGAAAAGGAAAAGTGAATTGGGGGAAATCGGAGGTGTAGATGAACCATGAGAGACTGCAGACACTGAGAAACAAACTGAGGGTTTTGGAGGGGAGGAGAGTGGGGGTTAGGTGGACCTGGTGGTGGGTATCAAGGAGGGCATATATTGCATGGCACCCTGGGTGTGGTGCATAAACAATAAATTTTGGAACACTGAAAAAATTAAATTAAATTTAAAAATTACACTAGACAAGTTCAGCATCAGACTAGAAGAACTAGAAGAGAGGATCAGTGACCTGGAAGACAGGGCAAAGAGCTCACCCAAACAGAACAGCAAAAAGAAAAAAAAAAAAAAATTCAGACGTGAAGATAGCTTAAGACACCTGTGGAACAACATCAAAAGGAATAGTATTTACATTATAAATGGAGAAGAGAGAGAAAAGGGTCTAAGAAAGTTATCTGAAGATATGGCTGAAAAATTCCCTAACTTAGAGAAGGAAATAGAAATTCAGGTCCAGGAATCAGAGTTCCAAATAAGATGAACCAGAAAGATTTACACCATGACAGCCTGAAATTAAAAATGTCAAAAGTTAAAGATAAAGAGACAATACTTAAAAGCAACAGGAGAAAACCAACATGCTACATATAAGGGAGCTCCCACAAGGCTATCAGCTGATTTTTCAGCCAAAACTTTGCAGGTCAGAAGGGAGTGGCATAATATATTCAAACGACTAAAAGGAAAAAAACTTCAAACCAAGAATACTCTACTTGGTAAGGTTATCATTCAGAATTAACGGAAAAATAAGAAGTTTTTCAGACAAGCAAAATTAAAGTAGTTTATTAGCACTGGCCTTACAGGTAATATTAAAGGGACTTCTTTAAGATGAAAAGAAAAGGCACTAACCAGTAACAAGAAAACATGTACAAGTAAAAACTCTCACTGGCAAAAGCACATATATTGTAAAGGTAGTAGATTACCACTGGAAAGCTATAAGAAAGTTAAAACACAAAAGTAGTAAAATTAACTATAACCATAATAGTTAAGGGATACACAATATTAAAAAATGTCAAACAGTACATCAAAAATAGAACACAATGGGGTGGGGAGCAAAAATGTAGACTTGTCAGAATGTACTCAAACTTAAGATGTGATCAACTTTAAATAGACTGTTATATACATAGGATATTACATGTGAATCTCATGATAACCCGAAGCCAAAAATGTACAATAGATGCACTAAAAATAATGAGAAAAGAATCTAAACGTAACGTTAAAAGAAAATCACCAAACCACAACAGAAGAAAGGAACAGAGAGGAACTACAAAATCAACAAAATGGCAATACATACATACCTATTGATAGTTATTTTAAATGTAAGCAGACTAAATTTTCCAATACAAAGACAGGGTAGCTGAATGAATAAAAAGAATAGGATCCATCTATATGTTGCTTATAAGACACTTCAGATCTAAGGAAACACACAGACAGAAACTAAAGGGGTGAAAAAAAGATATTCCATGCAAATCGAAATAAAAAGAAAGATGGTACTACTATACCTATATCGGAAAAATATAGATTTTGAAGCAAAGATGTCATAAAAGGCAAAGAAGGCCATTATATAGTGATAAAGGGGCAATCCAAAAGGAGGATATAATATTTGTAAATATTTATAAACCCAGCATGGGAGCACTTAAATATATAAAGCAAATATTAAAAGTCCTAAAGAAAGAAATGGACTACAATAAAACAATAGTAGGGGACTTTTAATACCACTTACAGCAATGGACAGGTCATCCAGAGAGAAAATCAATATGGGAATATCAGCCTTAAATGACACATTACACCAGATGGACTTAATAGACATATACAGACTATTCCATCCAAAAGCAGAATACGCATGCTTTTAAGTGTGCAAGGAACATTCTCCAGCATAGATCATATGTTAGGCCACAAACCAAGTCTCAACAAATTTAAGAAAACTAAAATCATACCAAGCTCCTTTGCTGACCATAATGGCATGAAATAGAAATCAATTATAGCAAGATAACTAGAAAAATCACAAATATTTAAAGATTAACCAATATTCTACTGAACAACCAATGGGTCACCAAAAAAATCAAAGAAGTCAAAAAATACCTGGAGACAAATGAAAATGGAAATACAATATACTAAAATCAATGGGATGCAGCAAAAGCAGGTTTAAGAGGAAAATTTATACCAATACAGGCCTCCCTAAAGAAACAAACAAACAAAATCTCAAAAAACCAATCTAACTCTACATCTAAACAAACTAGAAAAAAGAAGAACAAACAAAAATCAAAGTTAATAGAAGGAAAAAAATAAAGATCAGAGTGGAAATCAACGAAATAGAGACTAAAAAGTCAGTAGAAGAGATCAATGAAACTAAGAGATGGTTCTTGGCAAAGATAAACAAAAATGATAAACCTTTAGCTAGATTCACAAAGAAAAAAGAAAGAGGGCTAAGATAAATAAAAATACGACAACAAACTGGACAGCCTAGAAGGGATGGATGAATTCCTAGAAACATACAATTTTCCAAACTGAATCATGAACTAAAAAATCAGGAGAGATCAATTATTGGAAAGGAGATTAACCTAGTAATCAAAACCTCCCAACAAACAAAACTCCAGACCAACAGGCTTCACTAGTGAATTCTTGCAAACATTCAAAGAAGATTTAAAACCTATTCTTCTCAAACACTTCCAAAAAAGTTGAAGAGGAGGGAAAGTTACCAAAATCATTTTAGAAGGCCAGTATTACCCTGATACCAAAACCAGATAAGGAAACTACAAAAAAAGAAAATTATAGGTATAATATATCCCTAATGAACATTAATACAAAAATCTTCACAAAATATTAGAAAATTCAATTCAACAATACATTAAAAAGATCATACAACATGATCAAGTGGGATTTATTCCAGGGATGCAAGATAGTTCAACATTCATAGATCAATCAATGTGACACACACCACATCAACAAAATGAAGGGTAAAAATCATATGATCATCTCAAAGGATCTCAATAGGAAAAACACTTGGCAAATTTAGCATCCTTTATGATTAAAAACTCTCAACAAAGTGAGTACACAGGGAGCACATTTTAATATAATAAAGGCCGTATATGGCAAACCTACAGGTAACATCATATTCAATGGATAAAAGCTAAAAGATTGTCTTCTAAGATCAGGAACATGACAAGGATGCCCAGTCTCCTCACTTTCATTCAAAATAGTACTGGAAGTCCTAGCCACAGCAAATAGGCAAATAAAATAAACAAATGAGTAAAAATAAAAATAAAAGATAAAAGGCATCCAAATTGAAAAGGAAGCAGTAAAACTCACAATTTGCAGATGACATAATACTAGATACAGAAAAACCTAGAGACTTTACCAAAAAAACTTAGAACCAAGAAATGAATTTAGTAAAGGTGCAGGATACAAAAGTCAATATACAAAAATATGTTGTGTTTCAACATGCCTAATAATGAACTATAAGAAAGGGAAATTAAGAAAATAATCCCAGTTATAATTGTATCAAAAAGAATAAAATATCTAGGAATAAATTTAACTAGAGGTGAAAGCCCTATGTACTGAAATCTGTAAGAAACTGATAAAAGAAACAGAAGAAGATACAAATAAATGGAAAGATATTCTATGCCCAGGGAAGGAGAGAATTCACATTATTAAAATGTCCATACTACCAAAGCAATCTGTACATGCAATGCAATCCCTGTCAAAATTTCTATGGCATTTTTCACAGAACTAGAACAAGTAGTTCTGAAATATGTATGAAACCAAAAAAGACCCTGAATTGCCAAAGTAATCTTCAGAAAAAACAAAGCTGGAGGTATCACACACTCTGGTTTCAAACTATACAATAAAGTTATAGTAATCAAAACATTATGGTACAGCATAAAAAAAGAGACACATAGATCAACGGAACAGAACAGAGACCCCAGAAGTAAACCCACACATATATGATCAATTAATTATTGACAAAGGAGGCAAGAATATACAATGGAGAAAAGACAGTCTCTTTAATAAATGGTGTTGGGAAAACTGTACAACCAGATGCAAAAGAATGAAAGTAGCCCACTATTTTATACCGTTCATAAAAATGGTATAAATTTGAATGAATCAAAGACTTGACTGTAAGACCTGAAACCATTAAACTCCCAGAAGAAAACCTAGGTGGTAAGCTCCCTGACATGGGTCTTGGCAATATGGGTCCTTCTTTGGTTTTGCTTTTGGTTTTTGGATACAATTCCAAAGGCAAGGGGGGAAAAAAGCAAAAATAAACAAATGGATTACATCAAAAGGAAAAGCTTCTGTGGTTGAAGTGGACAAAGGTACACGACTGTGTGGTGATGGACGGTAAGTAGACTTACGGTGGTGATCACTTTGTAGTGTGTACAAATACCAAAGTACGATGCTGTACAACTGAAACGCACCTATGTTATACACCAACTTCAGCTCAGTTTTAAAAAGTGCATTTCCCCTGTGTAGAAATGAACTCTCTAAAGATATTTATTATTAGCTGCATTCTGGCTAAACACAAATAGCATTTGGTAATACAGTGGAGGTGAATCTCACCTTGTTTTTCAGTCCTGTGTGCACGACTAAGTGGAATAGCAAAGCCTCCTTCTCCTACAGAGTTGGAGCAGGGCATCACAGGACTAAGGAGCAATGTATTTTTTATAATAAAATTGATTAAGGGCCTTCATTTATTCATTTGACAAATATATCTTGACAGGGTTATGTGTAAGATATTGTGTAAGTTACAAATCTGGGTCAGACATGGTGCCTGCCTTCAGGGAACCTGTAACTTAGAATTACAGAACAATTATACTAAATAATAGGAGCTAAAATATTCACCTAAGGATAAAACTAGTATTACACTTCAAAAATGTGGACAGAGAAACAGTAAGTTTGTTAGAATGTTCTTTTTATCTTGGATAAGAGAGTTATAAAAGTCTTTACAAATATAAATATTTTCCCATTGTTAAAAATTAAATACACATCAAATATTTAACAAGTGTCTCAAAGCTACTTCAATATCACACTCAGCAAAGACTACTGTATATACTAATCTTTGTGCATTAGGATATAAAACTCCCATGACCATCTTGGCAGCTCCAGAAAACCTTGCCTTAGGTTCCCAAGGTTGATTTGTATTTACATTCATGGATACATGGATAATCAAATCAGATAACTGCAAAAGATAACTGATTTAAGTGAAAAATATTGTATCTTTAAAAGGTCATCTTTATTTCTACTGACTTGATGCTGTTTGCAAGCATTAAAAACATTCATGATAGGGGCACCTGGGCGGCTCAGTTGGTTAAGCTTCTACCTTAGGCTCAGGTCATGATCTCAGGGTCCTGGGATCAAGCCTTGAGCCTGCAAGTCCCCAGCTTCCTGCTCAGCGGGGAGTCTGCTTCTCCTTCTCCCTCTGCTCCTAACCCTTGCTTGTTCTCTTTCTCTTTTTCTCTCAAATAAATAAATAAAATCCTTAAAAAAAATTCATGATAACATTTAGGAAATTCCATTTTAAAGCTATGTCCTTAATGATATTTGTTAAATGGTAAGCATTTAAACAGTGGAAAAATTAACATGGATGCTAATTTCATTATTTATTCTGAACCTGTTTGGGTGTAAAGAAAAATGCCTCCTTCCTCCATTTTAATGAAAGATGAGATGCTTATTAAAAACAACCACACCTCCAGCCTCCACCTAACAAACCTCAAGAACGGAATACCTCACACAACTGCTTTTGTGGAGGGCCTCATCTACCACCAACCTCCTCTTTATAATGCAAGTAGTTAAAATCATTAAAAATTCAGCATTTTATGTCATGAGCTATGGTGAGAAGGGAGGGTGATTGCACTGTGTGGACTGGAGGGGATGATTAGAATTTCGATGTCTCTCCATTACTGTTTCCTTAGCAAATCTCTGCACAGTGACACAGGCATCAAGTCTGCGTTTTTATTCTACGGCTGAGCCCTTGTTCCTGTCTTCAGAATTCCACTACAGCGAATCCTTATTTACTTTCTGGCAGAAACTAAAAATTAAAGATGTATAATGTGAAGATACAATCTTAGCTTCTCTTGCCCTGCAGGACTGGCAGTTCCTTCCCAAGTACAATTATGCTGGCAAATGCTGCTATTAACTCTGTGACGACAATGGACACTCCAGCTCCTTTGAAATTCTATAAAATAGTTGTCCTTAGATGGTGATAGAAAGGAAGGAATGAAGCAGGAACAACAAGAATTACTTTACATACTAATAATAACAATTTAGTTATCAAAACAGAACTGAACAACTGTGTCTTTATACTGTTCTTTTAAAAATTTAGCCTCCTAGGGTTCTAATAATCAGGGCCTCTGGCTCAGGAATGCACGGTAGCACTCCGCTCAGTGCCTATATCCTCATTTCAAAGAGAATCATTCAAACCGACATCCACCCTGTCAAGAATCTCGACTTTGAGCTGCTAATGTAGAATAAAAATCAATATAAATTTTGATCATTTGATGAATATTTACTTCTTTCTTTAGTGTTTGGGGATTTAGAATTGAAAAGTGCTGAATCAAGTCATTTTATTTTTTTGTGTTTGTGCCAACACCAATTTACTACCCTCCAGAAAGTTCCTGAACAAGATGTCTCAGGTGGCACGCATGTTGGTTTTTCCTGTCAATCATAACTGCATGTCAGTAGGGAACCATAATCATTTCCCTTTCATACTCTTAGTGTTCCAAAAAGGAATATTTTCATTACTTTCCTGGAAAAGGTAAACTTTCTCATTTAGACACTATTGTGAGCCTGATGTCTGTTGTTTTTGGCATTCAGCTGAGCTTAAATTGATATAATCTATTAAAAGTTAAACACTTTATCTTAGGCTCCAAGGGTCATGCACAATAAATAGAGTTTATAAATGTATTCCTCTATAAGCAACATTCAGTATCAACCCCAAGACAAAGAGCTTTTATAGAAGCTTCCATCTTCCTCCATATGTTTTCTGAAAAATAACAAGCAAGTATCAACTGATTGCTCTAATCAGCAGAATGACTTTACAATAAAAATTTTACACTTTTATTTATAAATAAAACAAAAATACACAAGTGACTCTAAAAGGATGTGGCAATTAAAAATGTGACTCCACTGTAAGTTACTTACATGAGTCGAGCAGCATGCCACCATTTTTATTATGATACTTTGATATACATCTAACAAAAGCTTTCTATTCTTGCAGGATGTTTCCATAGTGATTTTCAAAAGAATGGTCTTCCCCAATTTGAAAAAGACTAAACTAATTGAAAGCACCAAAAAGGTAAGCTATTCTCATTAAAAAAGAAAGAAAGAAAGAAAGAAAGAAAGAAAGAAAGAAAGAAAAGAAAAACGAGAAACTCACATATGACATAATAGCAGAATATTCAATATGAAGGAAACATATTTGATGGTTCCTTATAAATTAAATAAAAATGGCAGCAGCTGCATCTCCCAAGGATGATATAGCCCTGGACAATCACTAGATTTTATGTAGACAGATGTTTTAAATAAAATAAGTATTTAGATGGCTAGATACCTTGCTATATATGAAGACAATTATAAGATGTCTTTGTTAAATTACATTTTTCATTTTTGTGAGGGGAAAAAAGTATTGTCCTGGAAACAGTACCAACAGGAAATGATTCTATATCTAAAACAGCTGGAGACTGTAACTAATATAAATTTACTTGAAAATAAAAATGCTGTGTGTCTCTGGAGACATGCAGTAACATGCCATAAAAACAGATGAGAACATAAAAGTATTTAAAAGGAGGGAAAATACATTGTATCTAGATATTATATTGAGATGTGATTCACTGATAAATGAGAAATATTTAAAGATGAATAAAAGAAAGAATCAGAAGAGTTATTTTAAAGCTTAAAATAAATATTTTATTTATTTAGGGACTATCAAAATATTTTTCTAGGAAAAACCCTGTGCTTTTCAATATATTGGTTATTAATCAATTTACTAAAGTTACAATAAAAATGTAAAGGTAGATAATTGTGTTTAGTTAGAAATTCTAATGGAAGCCAAGATGCTTACTCTGAGTAAGACAAGAACCTGAATATTGGATAAGAATATTCCATTACATTTCAAAGCCATATGTAACAAACTCCAGACAAAAGCTCCCATTATCAGGGCTCCTGAGTGGCTCAGTCAGTTAAATCAGTTAAGCATCCAGCTCTTGGTTTCAGCTCAGGTCATGATCTCAGTGGTTTTGGGATTGAGCCCTGCCTTGGCCCGCAAGAAGTCTACACAAAGATTCTCTTCCTCTGTCCCTCCCTCCACCCGCTCACAAGCTTGCGCTCTCTCTCTCTCAGATAAATAAATAAACCTTAAAAAAAAAAAAAAAAGCTCCCGTTATCTTTGCCCATCTCCCCATCCTCTTTTGTTAGCTATTTAATTAAAAATATATCACTATATTAATTCATAGTAAATACTCACAGGCATTAACATTTTAACATGGTAGTCATCTCCAAGTTCATAAATTTCAATATTCTTCATTTACAGATTGAAATGCATAAATCTACAAAATAACTTTAAGAAAGACTATGGATGAAAATCTATTTTCACTGCATGGATGAGGAAAGCCTGAAAAAGACCCCCAAGTCTTGAATGTCTATCTCTCTCATCTATGCCTAAGGTTTACCCTGGTTCTATTCCTAGGGATCTGGGTATCAGGCAGGAGGAGATCATGTGAAGCTGGAATTTCCTATGGGGCTCCAATCTGCACAGCCAGAAAAGATCACAGAGCCTTGGAAGTTAGCTTATGCATGTCAACCAAAAGGGAGACTCAACAGGAGGAAAGTGGAATGAGAAGAATAAAGACAGGAAAGAGCAAGGATAAAAAGCAAGCATGTAAATCAGTGTGAAGGATGGTTATCACAATCATGCCCACAGAACACGAAATGAAATGTTCTTAAATAAAATCTTGACTTGAATAAAATTCTTTTGTAGGCTGAAGCTACAGTGTCCTCAAAAATGAAACTCCAGAAATCAAACTAAAATTCAAAACATATTTGCTAATAGACTGAATATTTGTGTCTCCTGCAAAATTCTTATGCAGGAGATCCCCAGTGTGATGGTTTTGGGAGCTGGGGTCTTTGGCAGTTGATTAGGTCCTGAGCCCTCATGAATGGGACTATAGCCCTAGTCCCATTATAAAGAGATTCCACAGATCTCCCTTCCCCTGCAGCCATGTAAGGTCACAGCGAACCAGGAAGTGGATTCTCAACAGATACTGAATCCACCAGCATCTTGATCTTGGAACTCCCAGGCTCCAGAACTGTAAGAAATAAATGTTTGTTGTTTATAAGTCACCCAGTCTAGGGTATTCTGTTATAGAAACCCAAACCAGCTAAGACAATATCTAATAATTCTTCCCTCCTTTCTACAAATTCCCCAAATATTAAGGAGATGCTGGGGATATTTTCTGGTGGATCTGTCTTTCTCTCCACAGGCACAAAACTCTGTTACAGTAATTCCCATACACTCATATCATCTTTATGAATACATAGATTGGTCATCATCACTGCTTCTTAGAGCTCATAAAGGTTGGCTTGTTGCTTAGTAGTTCCTGAAAATGCTCACTAGTTTACTGTTATTATATCTGGAGGAGACTGAAAAAAAAATACAAATACATGTTTGTTCTTTTTTTCCTCTCTAGTGACTTGATGCCTGTACAACAGGCATAGTGCTATTCTAAGTTAGGAAAGGTTAAATAAAATTATATCCCTCTGCTTTCCTCCTCACTTTTGCTTACCTCAGTTGTGTCTTTTTCTGCTCTTTATTTTAGGATCAGAGTGAAAAAATTAACTACCACTATCTCTTAAGCCAAGAGATTAGTTATAGAAGGATTCCTAAACATTGCTCTGTCCACAACAGATTTCTTTTTGTTTATATTGAGATATAATTGACATACAACATTATATTAGTTTCAGATATACAACATAATGATTTGATATTTGTATATACTGAGAAATGATCATCACAATAAATTTAATTAACACCTGTCACCACACACAGCTACAATTTTTTTCTTATGATTGGAACTTTTAAGATCTACTATCTTGGCAACTTTCAAATATAAAACATAACATTACTAACTGTAGTTAACATGCTGTGCATGATGTGTAAACTTTATATTGAATTATAAAATACAGATAGAAAAGCATCCAAATCTTAAGTGTATAGGTTGATACTTTTTAAAAAAAATTTTTAAAGATTTTATTTATTTATTTGAGAGAGAATGAGTGAGAGAAAGCATGAGAGAGGAGAAGGTCATAAGGAGAAGCAGACTCCCCAAGGAGCTGGGAGCCTGATGCGGGACTCATCCCAGAAGTCCGGGATCACAACCTGAGCCAAAGGCAGCCACCCAACCAACTGAGCCACCCAGGTGCCCTTTAAAAAAAAAAAAAAGAAAAGAAAAAAATTTAAAGATTTTATTTACTTAGGTTGATGATTTTTTAAATAAACTGCACACACCCATGAAACCAACACCCAGTCAAGAACCAGACATGGCTAGAACCCTACAGCCCCAACACTCTCTTCCTCCCACAGCTCTCAAAGATAACCATAGTCTTAACACTTACCACCACAGACTAGTTTGGCCTGTTTTTTGTATCTAAGTAAGTGGAATCACACAGAATGTGCTCTTGTGTGCTTCGTATTTTCACTCAAGATTCTCTCATGATGTATGCAGCTGTAATTCAATAATTCTTATTGCATGAATAGATTATGATTCATCCACTCAGCTGTTATTGGATATTTGAGTTGATTCTATCTTTTGGTAATTATAAGTAATGCTGCTCTGATAATTCTTAAACATGTCTTTTGGGGAGAATATGCTTGCATTTCTGTTGGGTATATAGCCAAGAGTGAAGGAGCACATTTCAACAAATTGTTCCATTATTTTTTATATTTCCATTACTCTGTATTCCACCTCATATTGACAATGTTATGGTAGGTGTTAGATACTATGCTCAAAAGGAAAAGATCTGACTTCAGCCTCAATTGGTGATTATAGACATACCTCCCCTTGAATACCAGTCTACAGGGACCTGCCTTGTCTACTCTTCACTGTCCATCACTCCTGGGCTGCTCTCATCCTTGCCCACTTATTCTAGCTATGCCAGGCTTCTTTCAGTTCCTTGAATGACCTTAGCATCTTCCCACCATGAACACACCATTCCCTCTGCCAAGAATGTTCCTCCTTTCTTTTTCACATGGCTGTCACCTAGATATCTCCTTTGGGTCTCAGTTTAAATGTTACTTCTTTTCCTGATCATCTCATCTAAATCAGGTGTCTCCTGTTATTCTCTTTCTCAGGTCTTATTTATTTTCTTCCTAATATTTACTATATCTTACAATCATATTTGACTGAATAACTTTTTTTTTTTTTTTTGCTTTTTGCACACTTGCTTCTTCTGATCCATATCCCACTGAAATGTAAATTCCACAAAGGCAGCAACCTCATCATTTTTATTCATAATTGTATACCCAAAGCCCCAGGAAATTGTATAGTGAATGAATGAGTGAATGAATGGGTTGTTGAGCGTAGGTTCATGAACAATCTCAGCAGGAGGCCAGAGAAAGAGGTGATGTCCTAGGAGAAAGCAGAGATCTTTGGCAAGTGCTGGCAAACACCTCAAATTGCCAATCTGAGAGGTAGAATATGAATGGTGGCATTCAAAAGACTTCCTGAGCTGGGGCTTTGACAAAAGTCTCCTGAGATTCTTTCAGCTTAAGACATTGATTGGGGTTGTCTATGAATTGCAAACAGGAAAATTCCTGGTGGCTATTAAGCCTTCATACTACACATTTCAATGTGAACTGATAACATTTAATTTTAGCAGGTCTCTATGATACTTTAACTCTGGAGATAAAAGACCCAGTTGAGTTAAGACATGGGGAAAATAGATCACATTCCAGGCCACGGTGAGAAGCAGAGTTTTTAAAGTCATAGTAGGGAAGAACAGTTGAACAACCTATAACAGGATAGGAAAGTTCAAATCACAAGGAACCAAGAGAAAATGATAACGCTTAAAAAATGGTCAGACTTGCTAAGATGAGTTTGCAAATCCCAAACCCATCTAATTAGGCTGTCAATTATCAGAGGGGAGAGGGATGGAGCAATTTACCTCTTGAAGTGCCAAGAGTTTTTTTTTTATTATTTCATTTCTTCCATTTAGGATGGAAGTCTGAAATATCCAGAACAGATTCTGTGGATGACTGTCAAGATATAAATGCCAATTATAATGCAATTATCCTTGCAGGTAGTGTTGGAGCTGCTCTTCGTCACACAGAATAGCTTTAGGCCCAATGATTTTTGGAGTTCTTGCTCTTCATTTAACAATATATGCCCTCTACTGTATCCAGGCTAGAAGAATTACTCCTTGTAATTCTTGACGTGACAGCCTCTAGTAGCTTGTCTTATCTTTCGCATGATAAGTTAAATTAGCCTGGGAAACTACACCATGAAAGTTGTCGTAAGTACCAAAAACAACAGGTAAGTAGTCTCAAAGTAAGAACATAAGAAGGCTCATTTCAGTAGGAGCTTCTAGGCTCTGAATTTTCAGCAGCATTTTGGTAGTTCAGGTATTTCACTCAGGTGCTATAGCTTATACAATAAAAGCTGACCGTGTAAGTTACTATCTGGGGGTATAACGATCAACATTTTGAGAAAGAACCAAGAAGGAAGGAGTTCTGTGCTTGGGAGAAAGATATGTGAACTGCATGGGCTTTTCATAGTTATGGGCAATTGAACCAACTCTTCTTAGGAAGCGACATTAACATTTTTTGGTGATCTGCTATTGCATGTAAGACATATCACAGGAGGAACTAGTGCCCTTGTATTTGAGTCATTACACCCCTTACAAGCCAGCTTGTTCGACATCCAACTGGTGGTATGATTACCTTTCCCCTATGATGGCCTACATGAGAAAAGGCCTCTCTGCGAAGTTTCCTATGGCACATCTGTCATATCACTGTTCAGGTTTAAAATTCGAATAATAACAACAAAGAACAAAAGCCTTTTTGTGGTTGCCACACTGTTCATTAGTGGATCCCAGTCCTCCTTTCAACTTACCCTCTTTGACTTCCTTTTCTGACAAATAGCGAATCCTACTTATACTCACATTAGACGGAACCATGTCTCTCGGGCACCATGTCTCCCCAGGCCACCTCTGCTTCCGAGGCTTTACTCCATCTCTGCAACTCCACATCCCACACATTCCAACTGGTCCAAAAACCTTTCCCTCACCTGAATTTCCTCAACATATGATATGCTCCTCTGTTATCAAACACATCTCTTCCCACCTTTAGAGAGTCATGATTCCTCCATCCTATTAGATTCAAAGCTCCCAAGAGCCGGATTTATTTTGATATCGCAGGTTCCTGCACATGGCAGATACTTAGTAAGTACTTGCTCAATGAATGAATGAGGCAAAGAGACAGTCTGGTACAGCTTGTCTCTTTATAAAAATAGCTGAACATATCACTTTAAAAACCCCTTTACAAATCTGGAGCAGGAAAAGAATAAAGTAGGCCTGGGACATCCTGTGCCAAGAAGCAAAGAAGCATTCATTGACCAATGGGATCTCTCAGAAGGACAGAGGAGCCATCAAGATGAGGTTCCTTTTGGGCAAATTTGGGACAATATAAGCAACCTAAGAAGAATTATTCTAATTGATTATAGCATATTGAATAAATAAAATCAATCAATCTGTAATTATATTCAAAAGAGAGAATTTTTAAAAGTCTCCCTGGTGAAGGTGACTATTACAGCAATTCCTCACCCCAAAACTCGGTAAGTAAGGAGGAAAAACGAGGCATTTCACTTGCTTTTTAAAAGAATTGTAGGAGCACCTAGGTGGCTCAGTTGGCTAAGCATCTGCCTTTGGCTCAGGCCATGATCCCAGGGTCCTGGGATGGAGCCCGGTATTGGGATCCCTGCTCGGCAGGGAGTCTGGTTCTCCCTTTCCCTCTGGCCCCTGCCACCGCCCCCGACCTCCGCTCATGTTCTCTCTCAAATAAATAAACAAAAATCTTAAAAAATAAATTAAAAAGTAAAAGAGGAACTGTAGTTTATCCGAAGTTAAAGAGGAAGCTTTGTAAAAGAATAACACCAGGTAAAAATGTGAAAGAAATAACAGAATTAGAAAACTACCACCTTACAACCCCCAAAGAAATAATTGATTCCAGAAAGAACTGTCCATGGCTTCTAAAACCATCAAGCAAACTCTTAATGGTGAGTGGAATATTCACATGATGTCAAAGCACTGCCCTCCAGATTGTCTGCTAATTACAAGGGAAATCTCTCTGTGAAAGTATGTAAGCTGTCACCACTTTAGCATCACCAATAATGGACAAACTGACATGATGAGATGCCACAGAACGTACACTTGCCAAAAATGTTTAACCTTATTCTGAGCAAACTTTTGGACAGAACTTACAGTATACAGGAAATAGAGGAGGAAGTTACAAGACACCATGAGGAAACAATCAGACAAATCTAGAACATAAAACATTTCACATGGCGATTCACCTGTGCCTTCACTTTGGTATTTAAAGACTGCTGGGACTTTAGTTTGAGTAGAGCTCTGAGACAGACACAAACATGTGGGAATAAAAGATGACAGAAAGAACAAAGTCATTTTTATATTGGCATTAAATGCACTACTGTCTTCAGTATCTTTCTTTGCAGCTTTTTTAAAATGGTAAATATCTTGCTTTTAGTCAGAATTCCATTCCCAAAAAGAAACTCTCCACCATTTTATTGGACATGTGAAAGGAACTATAAGATTTTATTTTTACATAATTAGATATATATTTTATAGTTCAATCCCAAATAATCTATTTTCCTTGAAAGGAGTATTGATTTTGTTATTTGACTCAGTCTGCATATTAACAGGTTAACTGGATGTGGTGATCCTGAGTTCACTATCGTTCACCTGTGTTAGCTCACAATTCACTGGGTACCTGAGGAACTGCTTCAATCATCATGGAAGAATGGGATATTGATACTTTCTGATAATAAATTACATCTATACCTTTACAGTTTATGCAATTTCACATACATTTTCTCATTTGATAATTATAACAATCTTGTGCTGTGCTTGAGTAGATCTGATATTATTATCCGCACTGAACAGAGGCAGAAGCCAAAGATCCAAAAAAATTAGCTTGTCCAAAATCACATAGTTAATAAGAGGAAGAGCCAGGGGTTTTTGGCTCCAAGTCCAGAACTGCTTCTCCTGCTCATCTCAAGTAACCACTCTAGACACAGTCCTGCAACCATGATTTCCAATCCCCAACCGGCTCCCTGAAAAAGGCAGCTAAACTAGCTGGACTATGCCTCGAAGTCCCTGTGTGAACTATACACATCAGTCATGTTCCTGCAAGGCCCAATATGCCTTGTCCTGTGATTCTTGGACTCAGTCAAAACAAAAGAAAACAGAAACAACAACAACAAAGCCCCCTCTGCTCCTTCACCTCTCCAAATGATACTGATCGTGAAACTTTCACGGCTGTGTACCACCACCATATACTCCTTCTCCACATACCCTAATTATCACCTTGCTCTGGTCCAGCTCACTGCTCCGCTATCTTGTCACTCCATCCCTTCATATGTCCAAGGTGTGATGAGCAATGCCACCTCACTGTAAGGATCTTTTTCTTGGCCATTCTGTGGCTGGTTCCCACAATCACTGATTGATAATTTGTTACAATTATCATGATGTGTTAATACAAAGGGCTCACAGGGGTCCTGCGGTAACAGAAATTTCAGGCTGGGGTTGCAGGACATGTTGAGCCCTTGACTTCTGTGCATTCAGTTTGTTGCCCTGCCTTTCCTTTCTGGAGACATTCTACCTATTCCCCTCTGACCTCCTTCTCCCCGAACCGCCTCTCTAGGGCTTTTGTTTATGTGCCATCCTGACTCAGCTAGATTTGCTCAACTCTTCCCCCTCCCAGGTCCAGCTCCTCGCTCCCTCATCCCCCCCACCTCCCACCTCTCCCTCTGTAGTTGGATTCCACCTAGCCCTCTGCTCACAGCAACCTGCCTTTTCTAAATAGGACATGTGTGCCCTAGATGTTTGGAAAGTAAGATGGTCAGATCCCGCTTAGAGCAAATTTTTCCATTCCTTGTTTTCATTTATTTACTTGTTTGAGCCTGGATCCCAAGGGCAAAACAAACATTTAGTCCGGCGGATAAGGGGGAAGCCGGACAAGGGAATATGGACCCAAGATTTATTGAAAGGCTATACTTTGAACAGTCTGGTTTAGTCTTCTAAGTGATCTGGACAGCAACTGGTAAATTCACGGGTTCCCTGGAACCTACTCAGATTTCTCTTTCCTTTCCAATACCTGTAGGCTTGCATATTCCAACACAGGCTTCGTGGGGCAAATAAGGGTTTGTCTGGTAACCTGTGAGATAATCTGCCCTAACGCCATAGCAGGCATCAGTGGCCTTTGTCTCCTCAAATTCTACCTCGCAGCCCCCTAGGGAATGCTGTCCTCACTGTTCCTGTTCTATCAAGAATAATAAGTTCCCAGAATGAAATGTCACTCTGTATACGGTGAGTCCTGACAGAGAGGTTATGAAAAGTTCGGTGATCCTTGTCAGAAAGTGGGGAGCAAGGAAGGAGACATAGACAGTCAAGGACAAATGGCTGGAGTGGGGAAAAAATGAAGAAATATAGAGACAGAAATGGCCAAAAAGCCTTTTATATTTCATCTAGGTTCCAGGAAAGTCATGAGATAGTAAATCAAAAAAGAGGAATGGCGAATAGAGTCATTAAGTAGTCCAGCTTCCTCACTCCAGTTTAATTAGTGTTTCCGTATTCTCCATGAACACCTAACCTTTCCATAGACCCTCAAAATCCTACATTTTAAATATTATTCATAATTTGGTGATGAATCAAACTTCTTCCTAAGGTGGACTCCAGGTCCACTGTGAGCCTCACAGACACCTTTAAAATGTGTTTTCTTATTTGACACTTGGGGGAAAGCAAATTAATTTTTTAATAGTTTTTTCTGTAGTCTTTTCACCAGGCTCTATAGTCACTGATTTGCAGAATTCCCTCAAATCCCTGAACCTGAGTGTAGTGCTCCAGCCAGCTCCTTTCTCCCACCATCAAAACACTGAAGTTTCTTTCCAAGCTTTTTGAGTGATTGCCTCACAATTAGGAAATGCCCAGCACACCCATTAGGTTGTCACTTCCTACCAGATGTTTTCCAGCTGTTCCCAGTGTCTTTCTGCTAATGCTCTGCCATCTGCCACCTTAATGGTACCACAATGGGGAATGGATGCTTTGGTGACTTTGTTCTCTGAGTTGTAAAGACCTGGCCCATTGCCTCAACCTGGGAAAATCTGATCTGCATATTTGTCCTATTTCTCCAGCTAGTTGTTGCATTTATTCCACCTACTATCTAACCAACATGGAACCCGTTGTGACATAAAGTATGGGAGCTCTCACTTTCACATCTAAGCCTGCATTGCTCTTCATTAACGGACACATTCACATCTCATTTCTAGTAATCATATGTCCTACTATGTCTAATAATCATCTGTCCTGTCCATCAGGACGATGGCTGACATATTCCCGCTCAATCAATATGATTCCTTTCTACCTAAAAAAAAAAAAAAAAAAAAAAAAAAAATTTTAATCAGCATGCCAATAGCACATCAGGATAGTAAACAGTGCCTTTTATGTCACCTTGTCGGTTTTACCTTACATGTGGAAATCTTATGCTCATTTGATATTCTCCACAGTTGAATGAAGACAAATCTGGGCCCACTGAGATCGACAGTTAGAGTCAAAGTTTGCCAAGGAACATCACTAACTGGCACTTATTTCCAGGAGCTGCAGATCAGTGTGTGATCTATTCATGTACACTTATTGAGGAGATTATTGCTTCCCCTATTATGTAGAGTAATGGAAGCTATTTTTTTCTGAAACTGTGATTATACTAGATGTCAAAAAGGTTAGCACCATTAGCTCATAATCCTTCCCAAAGACCCAGTAGAAATAGTTGTTACTGGGTGTTCAGTAAACAGAACAGTAAGTTCAGGGGAACCGATAAGCATACTAATTACAATGTATCTGTTTCCAGTCACCTATTTATATTTTTAATTCATTTTTTTTAAGATTTGGGTCCACCACTTGACATCCTCACACATTATCTTCTAAGATAAAACAAACCTATGGCTCTCTTAAATGGATAGATTAAAGTACTTGTGCTTATGATCACAAGTTAACATTGCGAAATGGTCAGTCACGCTCTAAACATGGTCAGCGCGAAATGGTCAGTCACACTGTAAACATGGGACTGAAAGAAGATATTAACATCATCCCTTTCAGCATAAACATGTCCTCTGGCCTCATAAACTGACCATTTTATCTTGAACAAGTAGCCTCTTCCCCATTTCAGCTCATAGTTAAGTGAAATTAACAGAAGCATCAATCTTTACCTTGATAAAGAAAAAGAAAAATCCCCAATAGCACCTTCCTGCTTTACTTAAAGCAGTCATAAATATAGCTGGCAGTGGTCTAACTGTCATGTGCTAAAAATAAAAAGTTCACTCATGTCCGCTTTGTCAATAAACGTATTTAGTTGCTTTGCAAACAACCAAAGAGTGTCTTCAACTTAGCAAAAAAGGCTGGCTTCTTCTCAGGTGTGCTGGCCCTTGGAAGGGAAGAAGATAAGGCCTTTAAGAAGCTACTGCGTAGGGGTGCCTGGGTGGCTCAGTGGGTCTTCAGCTCGGGTCATGATCTCGGGGTCCTGGGATCGAGCCCCGCATAGGGCTCTCTACTCATCGGAGAGCCTGCTTTCCCCCTCTCTCTCTGCCTGCCTCTCTGACTACTTGTGATTTCTCTCTCTGTGTGTCAAATAAATAAATAAAATCTTTAAAAATTAAAAAACAAAAAACAAACAAAAAAATTATACTCTCTACCTCCTTCCATGCTATTGGAAGTAGCAAGATTTCATTAAAAAAAAAAAAAAAAAGAAGCTACTGCTTAGCAAGAGACACAGACTGTAACAAGCAATTTTAATACAAGGCGAAATGGGGTAAAAGAAGAGCAACAAACAGGTGTTGGTAGTATCGTGGGAATTGGAAAATACTTCATGGAAGAGGTGTTGTTTTCACTGGGTCCTGGTGGGTGAACAGAATTGGACCAGTAGACAAGAAATAAATACAGTTAGGCTGAAAAACGAGTCTCTATAAATTCACCCACCAAGCTCCACCATACTTTATATAATCACTGATATTTTGCACCCCTAAGAGCGTTACTTAAGTTTTCAATGCAGTTAATTGAAACCCTACTAGATGCAAATCAAAAGTTTCAGCCTTAATTGAGATATTTTGAAAATTGAACCCATTGCTTCAGGCAGGTGCTACATGAGATTCCATTAATATAGGTAATTAACATTAGCCTCTGCTTTAATTAACATGCACACTTTAATTAGCAAAGCATTAACCAACATTAAAAAATCTGATCTTCATGCATCACAAAAAACTGCAAAGTTATGACTACTATGTTATTTTTCTCCAAGGTTGTAAATCACAAAACAGCGATCAGTTTTGAAGTACAAACCAAATTTAAAATATTAAACAGGGAGATACATACAATAGGAGTGAAAACTCCGTCAAAATGAAAAAAAAAAGTCCTTTAGAAAATATAGAGCCAAAAGCTTTCACATTTTAAAAGATGAGCTACAGGGGTGCCTGGGTGGCTCAGTGGGTTAAGCCTCTGCCTTCGGCTCAGGTCATGATCTCAGGGTCCTGGGATCGAGTCCTGCGTTGGGCTCTCTGCTCAGCAGGGAGCCTGCTTCCCCCTTCTCTCTCTCTGCCTGCCTCTCTGCCTGCTTGTCATCTCTCTCTCTGTCAAATAAATAAATAAATAAATAATCTATAAAAAAATCATTAAAAAAAAAAAGATGAGCTACATTATAATCTTTCAGTGATGATTTGGAGGGCAGACTTTGACTTTTAATGTCACTTTTCTTTTTTTTTAATTAATTAATTAGTTAATTTATTTATTCGAGAGAGAACATGAACATTCACAAGTCAGGGAAAGGCAGAGGGAGAGGGAGAGAATCTCAAACAGACCCCATGCTGAACACAGAGCCTGACTCAGGGTTCCATCTCAGGACCCTGAGATCATGACCGGAGCAGAAATCAAGAGTTGGATGCCTAACTGACTGAGCCACCTCGGCACCCCTGGCACCTTCCTTATATGTAAAAAATAAATGACTATAAAATAGTTAACATTATCAATGTGACTACCTATTGCCTAATCTCTTATCCTTCCCAGAGACTACTGTGTATAAGGCGGTATTTTAGACACAGAGAAACCCAAGTGACCATGGTAGAAAGTGTCCCTCATGAGTTTACATTTGAATCTGAAACTGAAAATACCAGAAACCACAGCCATTGTGGCAAATGTTGGCACAATGAGAAAAGAGCTAGCAGGTTGCATTCATAGATTTGTAGGCTCATTTGCTGTGTTAAGCAGTTACTACCATCGAAACTGCCTGCTCCCAGTGACTTTAAAGAGAGCTGGGCTTTTCACCATTGACCCCTTCAGCATAGCCTACCACAGGATCAGCATGTATCAGTGTCTTTACTCTCTGAACTCCTTTTCAGCTGACAAATTAGGAAATGAGTATTTCTTGGATTTGCAAAGCCATTCTCCAAGCTGTTACACTGAATTCCTTGGCCCTTTCTCCTGTGGCAAATCAGGTTCTGGGCTCTTGAGAGACCACGTGGGAACATTCTTCCTGGATCAGTGCTGAGGGCAGGGCCCTGAAAACTCATGCAATTTTTTGTTGAAATGCATGTGAGCCTTTCTGAAGTTATTCCTCTATTCCAGAGATTAGATTATGATAAAATTCCTTCTGCAGGGTTGCCATATATCATTATTGTCCACATTCTGCCCATTAAATTCACTTGGGCTGTTAGTCAGGGAAGTTCCAGGAGGAGAAGCCCCTAATGCTGAGTTAGAAATGTGTGAACAACCCTCACAAATATCCCTTCTGGTGCTAAGTTCCGAGGATCTTCCTTAGAGAAGGCCTTCAGAGATGCCAGAGTAGACCCACAGCATCAAGCACTGAACCATTTGTTTAACTGCATATAAATATTTAAGACAAGTGAGTTTGCTCGCCACTAAATTGATTTATTCTCCTTCACTCTAGATAATGTTTCTCAGACCACAAGCTTTACAATCATCTGCGGATTCGCTGAAATGCAGATTTCAAGGCCCAATGAGCATCAAAGGTATCCTAGTTTCTGGGGCAGGCTCACCTTTAACCAGCACTCCCAGGTGATGTTCACTCAGAGTCAATCAGAAGAATATCTAAGAAAAAGAAACCAGTTCCCTTTTCTCCTATTTATCATATTACAGAAATGGTCATAAAAATAAACAAAATATTCCACACCTAATCTCATAGCTTCTGGACAGATTAATATAAGAGAAAAAAAATTTTTAAGGGGAGATAGATTTATTAAAATAAAGTCAATTTTGATAATTAGCAAAATCTGATAGGCAGATAATAAAAGTCACATAAAAATAGAAAGATTTATGTTCGCTTTGAATATATTTTTTATAGTCATCTCTGCTATAACTATTACTTCATAAACCCATTTAAGTATGGAGTTTTCAAACACATTTCTTTTAAAAAAATCAACTTAAAAGACAAAACTAAACCAAAATCAAAAATCCAAGTTAGTTCTGCTGGTATGCTACTTTTATTACTTTTACCTCACCAGTAGATGGCTAAATCTTTATCATGTTTCATGTCAACCACCTCTTTATCATTTTTACTGAAATAACTAAAAGAGAGAGACTTATCTTGAGAGAAACAGACATATTTATCTTAAAAGAGACAGATTTAAGATATATTGACTTTCCTTAGATTTCTGATTGTATTCCCCATATCATGATCACCATAAATCTGGAAAAATATAGTCCAACTCACCTACCTACACAAAAAGGTTAGGCTGGCAAAAAAGGTTTTCTTCAGTCTGATTCCAGTCTACTTTGCCAATCTTACCTCCCATTACTTTCCACACAACCTGCTTCCCTAGACCATTGTCTACTCATTACTGGTCCCCAAACCAGGGAGCTTTGTACCCCTGTGTCTTTGTAAGCAACATTTCTCTTCATCAAACACCTTCTCTAGTCTGTTCCCTTACTTACATAAACCCAAAAAGTCCTCCAAGAGACACCATAAATACCAGTTCCCCAGTTCCAACCTTCATGCTTCTATTCTTCTACTATGTGTCATAGACCACCTTGCACTGGTAATGATCTATCTGTTCAGGTATGTGAGCCGTAATTTCCTAACAAAATCATGATCTCTTTAAAGTCAAGGAATCTCCCAGAGCCCATAAAACCCTGCCTCACACATCGGAATTACCCAAAAACTTGATATCGACATTTTAAAAGATTTATAACAAACAGGTGAGGGGCGGTGAGGGGGGAGAGCGTGGAGTGGGGAGTCAATTAGGTGAAGGTGGTACAAAGGTACAAACTTCCAGTTACAAGATAAATAAGTCCCAGGGATGTAATGTTCTACATAATGACTGTAGCTAATACTGCTCTACTGTATATCTGAAATCTGCTAAAGAAGTGAGTCTGAAAAGTTCTCATTACGAAGAAAAAAATTTATTAACTATGTGAGGTGATGGATGTTAACTAATCTTACTGTGGTAATCATTTTGCATGCACACACACACAAACACACACACGTATAATTATGTTATACACCTTAAACTTATACAATGTGACATGTCAATTACATCTCAAGAAAACTGGGGAGAAAAAGGATGGCTTAAAAATCAAAGCAAGGGGTGCCTGGGTGGCTCAGTGGGTTAAAGCCTCTGCCCTCAGCTCAGGTCCTGATCCCAGGGTCCTGGAATCGAGCCCCGTATCGGGCCCTCTGCTTGGCAGGGAGCCTGTTTCTCCCTCTCTTTCTGATTCTCTCTCTGCCTGCTTGTGATCTCTCTCTGTCAAATAAATAAGTAAAATCTTAAAAAATAAAATAAAATAAATCAAATCAATCAATCAATAAAAGATTTACTAAAAGATCCAGTGATGAATTATGTAGGTATGCCTATATGGCTTTTAAAATCCTATGTTATCTTGTATTTATCCCCCACACACTTCCAAATGATTGAAAATTACTTTGGGGAACAATTTTTCTGCCCGTTTTTCATTTTTCCTTCCCCTTCTCTTTCTTCTTCTCTCCTGTATTTTCCCTTCCCCTCAAAAATGAACAATATTTGAATAAATAGGAGTTATCTATTGGATTGAATAGTATAATCAGGGTAGAAGGTAATTGAGAAAAAAGAAAGGATGATAATCTCCCCCAATTACAACCAATTCACTCTTTCGCTCTGTCTCACTCTCTTTCTCTATCCCTTCTCAGAAATCGAATCTAACATTGTTAGGATAAAGAGCATGTGATCCTGTGGCAAAACACAGCAGAATCAGTGGGATACTTTGGCACATCAAGGAATTTGTAGAGATCTTCTAAAAATCAAACAGAACCATATGTGAGTAGCTTATAATGTATGAAATAAATTGAAACTTGAATTCTGTACTTAACTGAACATTAAATAGTAAATTTTATGGTAAAAGCATAATGATTTTTACGCTTACTAATTCATAAAATATTTTATTACAAAAGGGTCTTTATATCTTAAATCAAATTAAATTATTCAAATAAAACTCATTTTTCTGATGAGATAGTAATCTCTGCCACAGTCAACTATTTCTTAATCTGCTACATATTCATGCTTTTCCTGATAGTTATTTCTCTTTCAATAATCAATTTTACCCATTGACACACTGTTTCTATTGATAAATTTTTTTTTAATTCAACTCCTCATTTTGTACTTTCCTCACCAAAATATTTTAAAACCAAAAGTTAAGTGTAAAACAAGAGATTGCAAATCCTATACACATCATCTTGTGAATTTACAGAAGTGCTTGGAATATGATTCTTCTGTATCCTTTACATATTTTATAAAAATAGCTATTTAATATTTTTAATTGTGTATAAGGTATCATCCCAGAAGGCTATCAGAGGAATATATCTCATTCTTAACTAATTAGCCCCCAGAATGGTGTTTTATTTCAGTTTAATTGGTTTGTTCCATTTGTGATTGGGTTCCTCTCAGTTCACTTTCTCATAGAGGAGAAAATTCTCATTTTAGTCAATGCTGCTTCATTCCATCACAGAACATCCCCTAGAGGAGCCCTTAGGGTATGAAAAATATGCTGTGGGACTGTGGCAGGAAAAGAGACCCCAAATGTCAGTGGTACAGGCTTCAGAGCCCAACTCTTGTGAAACTAGAGTTTGTAATGGCCTCACAAAGTCCCCCAGTCGCTTGCAAATGACATACCAATACTAAATTGAGCATGACATTTTTTGAAAGAGGAAATTACATAGCAGATATATAGATGCTAAAAATTATGGGCATTTTATAGGGCAAAATCTGATTTTTAGTAATGATCTGAAATAATGACTTTAAGTTTGAGCAATTAGCAAGAGTTTAAGGTATAATGGTTTAAAATTAGACTTTTGCACATGGCAGAAGAGCCCAAATGGTCCAAGACAGGGGTCTTTTAATAGGCAGAAGCCAGAAACCATTAATCATTCGATTTGCATGAACACAAAATGGTAGAAATCAATTATTATGTTCTTCTGTTGAACATGCTAATTCATGACTATAAACAAAATGAGGCAATACTTTGTTTGCTCTAGTTTTGCTAACACAGAGACCACAGAAAGCAAACAAATACAAACCTACTACTTAACAGTTTCTTCATATTCTTTGAGATAAATATAATTATACCCATTTTACAGACAAGGAAATTGGTACACAAATCTTATTTATAGATTAATAAAAGGAGAAGGAAAGAAAAAGAGCCAAATAGAATAACTAAACTTTCAATGGTAGAATACCTAAATGGAGGCCAGATATGTACCAATTAATACAGTGACTCTCTGCACTTTAAATGTTAGAACACATAATGCTGCAAGGGACAAAATCAGTGAAGGATTTCAAAGTTTGAGAGGTGTGCATTCAGAAAGAGGAATGGGGAGAAAATACCAAGTGAGGAGAAAGGTAAACAAGTTCAGGGCAGAGCAGTTGAGTTTTAGCTTGAATGGAGAATAGTTTTCCTGACTGGAAATGAAAAATTAATTTGGTGTGATGGCTGGAAGTATCTTTAAGGAAAAGGCAAAATAACTTGGATTTGATGCAACAGGGAATGATTACAATGCATGGAATTTCCTTCTAGGAAAACATTCTGTGTTTTATAAGGATCAGAAGGCAAAAGAATGCTGAAAAATAATCCAGCTCCATGATATTCTGGGTTTCTAAGAGAAGGAAAGACAATCAGGTAAGAGGCTGGTGGAGTCATCTAGACATAAATAGATTAAGTCCTAGGCTACTGGGACAGCTGGGAAAATAGAAAAGTATGATTCCAAAAGGCCTTGTCAAGGAAGATTCAGAAGAAGTTGGTGGCTGATGGTTCCCATTTGAGAAATAAAGAGATAAGAAGAGAACAAATGGCTTCTGGTATCTATTGCTAAAGGCAGTACTGGCAGGGTAATGACAGAAAAGGTAGAAAAGGTTAAGAGCTACATTTAGTTATTACAGAACACTTTAGGTATCAACACCATATAAAGCTGGCAATCTTCTCTAGGCAGTTGAAGATGCAACTATAGGATGAAAAGTGGATGAAGACTGAACTGGAAAGGTACATCTGAACACCACCGCTTCTGGTAGTGGTGGAAATCATCATCAGTGATGAGACTCCTAAAAGAATATGTATATAGAAAGATTTAGAATGGATGGATTTTGAAGATATTCAAAGGTGGGAGGATAAAGGGTGGTCAAAAAACAACAAATCTAAGATATAAGGGACCAAGAGGGAATTGTAACAATTTGTTGTTTATGATCTCTATAGGAACCAGATCTTCCACAGTCCATGAAGCTGCAACTGACCCCACACAGAGACAGACTCTATTATCTGTAACATTTAGATACCACACCACCATTCAACCAAGAGTGATGAATCCATTAAACCCATGATCTTTGGCTGCCAGGGGACAAACAATAGAATAGGTATGTTCTATTAAAAAGTGGCTGGAAATGTGGAGGAATGGACAAGGCAGACACTGCATAAATGTGGGCACCTGGAACCCAAAGCAGGGGCCGTTGAAATATGTGAAAGGGCAGATAGGGGCTATTGAGGCAAATTCCTATGACTGGTCAGTATGAAAAGCATCACATAACTTAAATGAGAGCCAAAGCTCTCTGTGTCTTCATAGGGTTATCTCTAGCTGTTTCCATGTATTAAAGTTAAAATAATTAAGTTTCATGGATAATTTTTCCTTTAATATGCCTCAATTCACGGCTTAGAACAAGCATTATTTGCCATCTTCTTTGGTAAGTCACAGGATTATATTTTAAAGACTATGAAATAGAGGAAAGAGAGTTCTTGGAAGAACCCAGCCTAAACCAGCCTTCCTAATAGTTTTTGTTATTTTCTTTAAGTATTAAAATATCTAAGAACAGTCTGGTGTATTAAAAAATGGGCCCAATAAGGCTGCTTTTGCTATCATTGTACCTTCATGGGGAACACTGGTTCGATTTAAACATATTTGAGTTGGTAATGGATTTCTGTTTTAAGTGACACAGATTTTTGTAAATTAATTGTACTCAGCATTCAGAAGTTAGACTGGATACTGGAATGTCTTTAAAAGGCAAACTTCTGGGGCACCTGGCTGGTGTAGTCGGAAGAGTATGCAGTTCTTAAACTTAGGGTTGTGAGTTCGGACCTCATGTTGGATGTACAGATTATTAAGAAAAATAAATAAACCTAAAAAAAAAAAAAAAGGCGGGGCACCTGGGTGGCTCAGTTGGTTAAGTGTCTGATTTGATTCTGACTCAAGTCGTGATCTCAGGGTCATGAGATTCAATCCCACATCAGGCTCTGCACTCAGTGTGGACTCTGCTTGGGATTCTCTCCCTCCCTCTCCCTCTGCCCCTCAATCTCCTGCTTGTGCTCCCTCTCTCCCACTCCCATTCTCTCAAGTAAACAAATAAATATATTTTTTAAGATTTTATTTATTTGACAGAGAGAGAGAGCACAGCAGGGAGAGTGGCGGGGAGAGGAAGAAGGAGAAGAAGGCTTTCCATTAATATATATCTGAGAAATACATGATATACATATATATGTATTTATATATACCATATATATGTATGTATATCATATATGTATGTATGTATCTGATATACACACATATATATGTATAAATATATTTTTTTAAAGGCAAGCTACTATAAGGTATACTGGGCTCCTCACACAGTACAAAGCTAAGGTGCCACAAGATGAAACACTGCAGAGTAAATTTCATATACTTGTCTGCATTATACATGACTAACATTAAGGGAGTTTCATTTTAGAAAAGAAGAATAAGACCTCAGTAACAAGCTACCTTTTTAACTCTGACATTTATGGCTATGAGACAAACCCAAATCTACAAAATTACAATAAAACCCCAAACTCTAGATAATTAATTCACAATCTGTGTTAAAGAAAGAAAGAACAAGAGCCTTTCTTAGGTTCCATTTTTAAAACTGATCTATACAGAATGTGAGCCCCATGAGCTACTTAGAGAAACCCGGTTTCTCCAACAAAGACAAGGAACTTCTCTCTGCAACATACTTCCTACCCTCCCTTCATTTGTTAAACCAACTTAAAATCATTTACCAAATCAATTTGCAAATCTAGCTTAGTGACCAACCAGCTCTTACTTTTTAATATTATTTTTATAAAATCCAGGTCACCTCAAAAAGGGGTTATATAAAATTAACTATAAATTATTTAAAGTAATTTGTTTACTATTGCATATTTGTTCCATATGTGCATACTAAATTTTCAGACTGTTGAAATTTATATTTAATTAATTCCTATTTACTAAAAAAGAAGAAATAATGTATAAGACTTGCTGTAAAAAAAAAGTCCAAATGTCTCTTTATATGTGATAAACATAAAATAAAAATAAAATTACATTGAAATCTATTGTAGCCTTTTAGTTCATGCCCTAGAAATATAAAGATATTTGCAGAAATTTAATGAAAACTTTGCAGCACAATTAAATGTAAAATAAGTTTTCACATGCATTTCTCCTGCCAATTGGCATACATAATAGAAAAATGGTAGAGAATAGGTTAAACAGTCTAAAAGGATTTTAACCTTAAATTTGACAGAAGTTAAATGGCTGTGACATTGGGTTCTTCTGCTTTATTCCAGCTAGTAATCCACCCTCAAAGTTCCTGTCAGGTAAATGACCTTGTATTTCATTAACTGATAATTAAATGGATTTATTCCACTAACGGTTTTAATTAAAATGCTAGAAATATTGATTACCCCTCTCATCCTTATTCCCCCAGATGAAAAAAAGGTTTTAGGAATGTTTATTTAGAGAAGACAGAGAATTAAATTAGATTGAATCTCTATGAGACCCGAAGACTGGTTCTTTCATTTCTGCTGCTCAAGCAGAAAAAGGTTTCAATTTTTTGATGTTTGATTAATTATTTTGAAATCCATTTATGCTTACCTTGGTGTTTAATTAAAAATGTCATTTTTAGCATAATTAAATTGGCTATCTGTGGAAGACTAACTTCAAACTTATATTTTAAAAATGCAATGCCTTTTTTTTTTGGGTAAAAGAAACTTTTTAGTTATTTGCTTTTTCGGTAGAGCTACTGCCTCATGAATGAAAAACTAAGGAGAGCTGGAGCTTAATTGGATTTCCTACATTTGAATATTAGGCCACATATGCTTATGACTAGTCTAGGTTTATTTGGCTGTGCTCTTTAATCCATTAGTGATTCATTCATTCTAACAAATACAGAGTATGCTTTTCCAAATGTGTTGGATTTCATAGTGTTTACACTGACAAAATGTACCTCATAAAAGCTGTCTTCAGCATGCCTGGGTGCTTTTCTACAGCACTGATTCAAGTAAGTTAAGATACAGTTTCTGCTGTCAGTTCTGTCAAAGCACATACAGGCAATTGGGAAGCGTTTTTGCTAAACATCAGACCTGATAATGACAGAGTGGGAAGTGTAATCAACAGGAAAGGAAGACCTGATCCTTCTTGCTTAAGGCAACTGACCAAAAGGGAACGCACTCATATGTGCTCCTCAAAAAGGCAATGCTAAAAATGATCACCATTATTATTTATAAAACAGTGCTAAAAAATGAATTTCTCCAGAAGCGAAGAGTAATTCATAAAAGGACAACCTGAGAGGTAACTAATGGAAACCAAATCTGACTCAACAACGAGATATTTTGTAGTAGCTTTCAAACCCAAACCATCTCAAATCAACACATTTTCTAAAATGTCTGTTTTTTTGAGAAGCTTCTTCTAAACTCTTCTCTAGCTAAGTTTGTGACTTATTGTATAGTTCTGGCTTGCTGGAGACACAGAAATGGGAACACATGACAGTCTCATGCTTTTGACAAGGCTTCGAAAAGTGATGGTCGCCATTTGTATTATTCGGATTGGAAAGACAATAAAGGAGAGAAATACAGATCCAAAGACTTTAGATATATTCCTGTTCTGGCGGGCTTTCATATATCATGACTTGGTATCTATTTGTTTTTAATAGCCTAAAGGTATATCTTTTCAGGATGCACTGATACACTTTCCACTTTTGATGGAGAAAGGCAAGCGTAGTCATGCTGATAATTCTTTTAATTCTTCAAATAACTCCAGAAGGGTTCTTGAATAGGTTTGTGCTCTGAATAAAAAGGCATACTTTGTAGAGTTAGGCAGAGTGGGTTCGCAGTAACTCTGTGCTCCATACACATCAAGCTCTGAGTTTCAACTGCTAAAAAGAATACTAACTTTCAGCACTCATATCCCTAAATTCACCTAGTAGTGCCAATATTTATTGACGAGATCTTAGCAGTGTAACTTCAATTGTGTGGCTTTACTCAAACACTGATATATCTTCCTCCTGTCATTATCAGAAGAAAATTCTGGCCAAAGCTTTTACCAGAAAGCTTCATTCAAAGAGTGAGGGGGCCACTTAAGTTCAGGCTTCCTAAGAAATGATAAGGAAAAAGGGTTGTCCATCAGCAAAAAAGAGGACTAGAAAAAATGAAAATGAACAGGATTCCAAAGCTTAGTTTTCTTACCAGTAAAAGGAAACATATTTGGTCATACACCTCAGTTTTCTCACCTAGCAAATGGGAATAATGCTGAGGGAGAAGGATCATTCCTTTCCAAAAGCATTGGCACCTACTTTAATGGAAATGAAGACCAGTGAACACCATTCACGAAATGATATTCGAATCAGCAGTTCAAATTTGCATAGAAGAACAGAGACGCAGAGATAAGAGAAGTTGGCCTGAGCTACTATACTTTAAAAAATGTCAGGTTTCATTTTCATAATAATAGAAGCAGGGTTTTTCATAATATCTATCGTTTCTGGTATTTAAACAACAACCACTTGTCAAGATTGCTGATAGTCTGAGCACATACACCTATTTTCCTGACTACTGTTTTGGGAGATAGTGACTTGGTACGTCCTCAGATGCATACGGAAATATTTTCAAGTTCCCCATATGGTTTCAGCACCTTTCCCATGAACTTTAAGAAACTAGCCAGGATGAAGAACTTTATTTTTATCACGGATACATGACATATTTTAACCTGTCTACATACAAAAGTAGCACTGTTAACAATTGCAACTTTCTTCAAGTATGCTATGAATCACTGTATTCCTTTTCCCTTTTTTCATGCACCATTGCCACTATCTTACCTTCAGCAGTTTTGCTAGATTTCAATGAAGATGGAACTAGAGGGCACACATTAGAATTTTATATCAGTTCAAGAAGGGGAGAGAAGAAAGACATATGAAGCCAGAATGACATTCATTGAAGGTTCCCTAGGGAAGATAACACATGTTTTTGTCTCTCACCTGCTAGGCATGCTAAATCAGTGCAATGATAAGCTAATTTATGAAATATATTTCATTGAAACCTGGACATCTTTACTGTTGCTAATGCAGCCATTAGAATTTCAGAAATAATGGAAGCTTAATTTTTAAAACACAAAAGACATGAATTCTCTGTATGCAGCTTAAGATGTCTAACTAAAATAATTGTTAACCATGCAGGTGTTTAGCCTAAACTCAGATTTTCTACCTGTGCCTCTCTGAAACTTGTCACACCAGTGTTGAATGCCATTGTTTTTCATTAAGTATCAAAGTGATAGGATTCTGGGAGATACAAATATATATAAATAAACCTATTATATATGTTTTCAGATGTACCACTACCATTTAGCTCTTTGTATGTCCTTTACGATGCTTTACACCTCAGATTTCCAAACTTGGCTTCTTTCCTGCTTTTTTAAGTCCCAGTCTTGACCCATTTTTCTTCAGAACTATGACTTTAACAAAGCTTTTAGGCAATCACAATCAGAAAAATGGGTGCAGACATGACGTAATGACTCCAGCAGTGTAACCTTCCATGTTTCCAGGTGGGCACCGTTCAAATACAATGCCATCATGGTAGCCCCTGAAATCAATCCTGTTTTGTTAGCAATAGAGCAGATAAGTTTTTCATATCATCAATGCCTTCTCCAAGGAATGGCAAATTAAATGTGGATCAAATTAAAAGCATCTAAGCATAAAATTAGAGTCAAAACAAGAATTTCCCATTAAAAAGTGGTATTCAGCCTTGTGTGATATTTGTTGAGGACTCCTTTCTTCCTGCCATGCTCAGATCTTCCTGCCAGGTTACCAAGAATTGTGTATAAACAGTGTCTGCCTCCCTTACCATCCTCCTGCTCCTCTCACCAGACTTACTTGAATTCAACACAGCCTTGTTTGAGGCTCAACACATGAGTGAGTTCCTCTGTCACCCACACTAAGAAGTGTCATCAGGGAGTGTACAAGGCCAGTTATAAAGTAAATTCTCTGTTTACCCACAAGTACATGGTCAGCCGCAAGGATGGGAAACGAAGGGCAGCAAACATTACTGATAGCTTAATGGCATTTAAATAAGATACCCAAGGTTGAGAGGCCTCTGGGTTGCTCAGTTGTTTAAGCATATGCCTTTGGCTCAGGTCATGATCTGACAGCTCTGTAATCGAGCCCCGCATTGGGCTCCTTGCTCAGTGAGAGCTTGCTTTTCCCTCTCCCTCTGCCTGCCACACTCCCTGCGCTTGTGCTCTCTCTCACTCTCTCTCTCTCTTTGTGTCAAATAAATAAATAAAAACTTTAAAAAAAAAAAAAGATACTACAGGTCGAAAATTCCCTCAATGCCACCTTAACTCTTTTAACGGTGCACCCAGTAGGATGAAACAGTTTTTCCTAATATGATGCACAGGGATAAATAATTGGGTTTTTAATTTAATGACCTGGTTTTCCTTGTACACAGAGTCAGAATTTAAGTAAAATTTAACCTTTCAAGATCAGGTCACTATGCAAAGCAAATACTCTTTTTCTTTAGCTAGAAATAGATAGATAGTAGCAGCATGCTGAGCAATGGACTGATGCATGTTTTATAGCAAAGATGATAACAAAAGATTTAGGATTGTCACAGAAATGAAACTGTAACTGAGAGGTAACTGGTTTGTAACTTTTGTGCTTGAAGGAGCCATTGATTACAGTAAACACACCTGTTCATCTGTCAAATATCAGAAGCATTATGGCATGGCAGCTTTTTAGGAAACAAAGGCCTCTCTTGACAAAGATACAAGTGAATTTTATTGGGTAATCATACGAAAAACTTGAGTGCTCTGTGTAATGAATTAGGGAGATTAAGTGAAAAGGCTAAAAAGTAATTTATATATTTAGAGAAACACAAGTGTTTCAGGATGTGAAAGTTGCTGAGTAGAGAGAAAGTAGAAAACAGGCAGAGAGAAACAGTGGAATTAAGAAAAAAAAAATCTTGGTCCCACAATACAATAAAGAACTAAAACAACCCAAGGACTTGTTATATAGACTTTGTGCCATTTTAAAGCAAACTAGAAAAAAATTTCAAGTACTTAAAACCCTTTTTACTTCCTAGGCCAGAAGAACTCTCGGGAACATCTTGGAAACAAAACCCCTTGGGCAGTATTTACAGAGAGATCAAGGGAATGTCTCAAGAAACCAGCACTGTGTTAGACTTCCTTTGCTCCAAGGTCACCAGATGAAACCCAGCCAGCTTAGAAATTACTGACAGTTTTCCTCTCTGATGCTGGCCTGGAAACACTTGAGAGGAGGGAGAAATGACCTTCACGGAGAGAGCCACTTCTCTGGACACTATTTGCCAGCCTTTGGAGGGTAGCAACTTCCCAACCCTACCACCTCTTCAAGTTCCTGAAGTGCAATCCCAGCTCCATACGAACTGAAATCTGTGTAGATGGTTGGGCTTACAATGCCTCCGTATCATTCTGTGGTAAACAGAAGATCGCCAAACAAAATCAGACCATTTAACATCAAATGATTTGTCAGAAATGGTTTACTCCAGCGAATGTCTCATCCTCAAGGGTCTGCAACTGGGTAGCTTTCATAAGTCAAAATTATGAGTTCTCTGTATGTGTATACATATATATGAGCTATATGAGCATCTATTAATGTAAGATTCATTAATATTTCAGTATGTCAGGTGAATACATCTACGAGAAACAGGGGGAAAAGGCAAATAACCAAAGTCAGCATTATGAGTAATTAAAGGCTACGAATTGAATCCTATGTGAAAGGGAAGAACCGTGCATTTCTCATTTCTATTTCAGATATCTGGCTTTGGTTGGGCAAAGAATGAAGACTAAGTACAAGTGCATTGCAGCTCAAATGTCCATTTATGGAAAGGCTGTCTCTTATCTTTATGTTTCCCCCAGACAACATATAGTTGGCGGAAGGCAACACTGTAACACTTCTCCAACAACACAAATGTCCGGGTTTTTTTTTAAAAAAAAAAAAAGGAAACATAATCATGAATCAGGAATCAGAAAAACAATGGGGGGATGCAAAGAAAAGCAGGAGATAGAAAGAGAATGCAGGTAGAAAATGAAGAAGGCAAGAAAAAGAAAGGAGAGAGACAAGCAGGAAACACTTTTCTCCACATAATATGCATCCTTGTAGATGGGTTTTACCATTGATTCCTACTTCCAACTTTCTGATTTCAAACACTCATTAGAACAACACAATGGTGAAGAGAGTCCCTTTCGAGAGACCCAGAGCATTAATCTTCCTTACTATATTTGTTTCAGAGTTACACTGAAATGTGCACATTTGTTCTAGTTGCACTAGTAAGTCTCAATTTATCCTCTTATACTGTCATGAAAACTTTTTTTATCTTAATGAAAAAAATTCTAATACTATGTGAACTTTAATTGTATTGCCAATTTCCTTGTCATATTGTATTCCCACGGTAGAGTATTAACACTGATATACTTTAACTGTGCTTCATGTATAAATTTATACACACAGAGGCATATGCATTTTTTAATGGGATTTACCTGAGTAATGCTAATAGGGAGCCACACATGTAAATCCTTGTGCATCGAAATGAAAATATATCTCTACATATTCTCAAATAAGGTTTCTTGGGGGTTCATTTAATGTTTGAGGGGAATTCATGTATATTTGTAACCAGTTCTAATCATCTGAAGGTCACAGAAATTGGAGCATTTTTTAAATGCTCCTTTCTGTAGTGAATGAATGGAATAGACTATGTTCAGATTTGTTGCTTTCTTCAAAGCCCATTTCAAAGCAAGATGCCTAATTTTAAGGACATTTTCCCCCTATTTTAAAAAATAAATCAACTTTGTGGAAGAAAAAATATATAGCTGCCAAGCATATATAAGTTCAAAAGTTTTTCTATTGCCTGAAATAGAGATGCAAGAAATTACATTAAAGTTTTAAACAGAAACAGAAGTTTTCAGTCGATGTAGATAAAAATCTATTAGAGATAAAATTGTTTTGACAAAAACTGTGTAAATACAATGCCACTGGCTGCAAGCCTATTATTGAATGCAAGTGGAAAATAAGAATAGCACTCCTGAAGGGGCATTGCTAAAGTGACACAAAATAAACACAACCATTTCAGTATAATTTTTCACATTAATTATGTTCTCTTATCGTAGATGTATAACTAGCCAAGTATAACAACAATAACAAGATAGCACTGAAGTTATTTTGCAAACAGGAAAAAGCAAATAAAATAATACTGATATGCTAGTTATTAGATTACTAGCCTTTTATCTTGTGGAATAGCTTCCCTGAACAAAAAGACTATATTAATCATTTCTGTTCCTCCAAGTAAATGATATTGCATTTCTGGAGAAATAATGTTAACAGCCTTTTTCCTTAAAGATACCTTCATTTATTTGCTGATTTGCCATCTCCAAATCTCCAACAAATAAGAATATTTTCAAAAACAACTTTTAGCATAAGAATGTTGGTTTCTTTTTTTCTTTCTCACCAGGCTAAATGCAAAATGTTCCTCACTTTCTTTAATGGAAACTTGGCACAGTTATTTGCAATTTTATGGAGGGTGTACCTATACACTGCATCCTGATTAGTCTCCTCAAATAAACTCCCCTTTACCCAATTCTAATTGTAGCTCTTTATTCCTCTCTGAGTAGAAGTTAGGGACCACACTGAATTCAACCAATGGAAGGTTTTCAAAGATTGTCCTCTAGAGGCCACCACTTTTGTCAGTTATCTTAGAGATAACTCCCAAGTTCAACCCCAACATGTTTGGTTAACATATGTCCTTTGGGTTTTCAACCCAAAGATAGGAAAAGTTCTCCTCTTTTCCTGGAAAGTCCTCGCTGATTTTCCTTGTTGTACTGTATATTCCACTTGGTCCACTTCCCTACTTTGTATTCTTCCCTGCCTTCAGACCTACCCCTCTGTACACTGAACATGCCAGATTTAATCAAATGCACACCTGATTATTCATTACCGTCACAGAGAGGAGATGGGCATATTTTTCTTTATTAGTCCCAAAACATTATTTTTAGTGATAGAAAAATTCACAAGATCCTTCCAGGCAGTAGAAGGGCAGGAAACTATTTCTCCTGCATTTCCCCTAAAAATGGTATCCGTGATGTGCCTGGAAGGAAATCTGAGCATTCTGTGGTGCATGCAGTGAGAGCAGGTTAGGGAAACAAACTGTCTTCAAAGGGAAATGGTAGCAGCTAATAGACATTTGTTAGTACACTTTGGTTTGTACATTTTTTGACTACATATTTATGTAAGAGTCCCTTGCCGTTACAACAGTAAATTTTCTGAAGTGGTATTTTTGTGTCATTTCCAAATCACATTCTTTGAAGCTTAGCATTTGTAAGGTTTAGAATCTTGGTCTCTTAGAGCCGGGGGGGGGGGGGATGGCGCGCAGGGATAAGAGGATATTAAAATATACCACTAGATGTGACTAAGACTCTCAATCAATTGAGGGTCATCTGTGAAGGCTAATGTTAACACAGACAAGAGAGAGTTGGTCTCTAGTCACAATTGAAGTGTATTGAGTAACTAACTTATTTTAAGGATTGATGAGATCTTATACTTGCATTTTACTTATGTAGGTATTTATAAATTGTTAGAAAAAGAAAATTATTTCTTTTCATCTCCCTTAGCTATGAGGAAAATAAAAAAGAAATGTTGAGGAGAAAACTGGCAAGACATGGACCCCAAAAAGAAATAAGAGGGCTCAATCCTCTCTAAGGCCTAAATCAAAGCTCTGCAGTATTTTTAAATGTTTTTAAATGTTTTTTTAAAAATGATTTAATATAGTGAGTTGAGATACATTACATTAGATATAATTAGACCTAGACAGGAAAGGTGGTTCTGAGAAGCTAATGAAATATCATTAAGGTTGAATATAAGATTGTTGATTAGGATAAAGCTAATCCTGATTAGGATAAACAAGATAGGAGCTAGAGATCTTATTTTTCCTCTTATTTATATATTTATTTTGTGAGTAAAGAAGAGGTGTGCTACTTCACCTTATTGGAAGGAAAAAATAAAGAATATTACATTTTGTTTTTACATTTTGTTAAAACATTCCATCATGACAATAATGTCTTTTCCACTTCATTTTTGAGAAAGGCATTTGCCTTGAAATGTATCTATATTAAGGTAAAAGATATGAATAAAAATTGAATTTACTTGCTGTATATTATGCCTTCATGGCAAAAAAGTACTACAAGGCCCCAACAGTATGGCTTCTCCTTTCCTCCCAAACCTTACCCCACACCAGGGACCTTCTAGAAAAAGATTTTCACTAGAGGGTATTATGCTGAGCAAAATAAGTCAATCAGAGAAAGACAATTATCATATGATCTCCCTGATATGAGGAAGTTAAGAGGCAAAGTGGGGGTCTGGGGGGTAGGGAAGGAAAAAATGAAACAAGATGGGATCGAGAGGGAGACAAAACATAAGAGACTCTTAATCTCACAAAACAAATTGAGGGCTGTTGGGGGGAGGTGCGGAGGAAGAGGGTGGTTGGGTTATGTACATTGGGGAGGGTGTGTGCTATGGTGAGTGCTGCGAAGTGTGTAAACCTGGCGATTCACAGACCTGTACCCCTGGGGCTAATAATACATTACATGTTTAACAAATTATATGTGTACTTGAAACCTCTTCTCCAAGAGTAAATATCTCAGTTTTTTGAGCACATCAGTGATTAACCACAAACCATATTTTCATGGACATTCATACAAAAACAACTTGGGTATTTCTAGGTTTCACTTACAATTCTTTTAATCATCTTTGGGTCTTATCTGTAAGCACTGATACATCATAACATTGACATACTGTGAACTATTCAATAGCATTTAAACACTACATATTGCATATATGTTTCTTCTCATAGATGATGGCAGGGAAGCAAATCCAAAACATATATAGTCATCTAGATTTGAAATTTACAGACTGCTATTGCCACACTGGGACCAAAATTCCCACTGAAGCACAGAAATTCATAGCACATTTCATATTCTTTAATTGCTCCTTCCTCTATGCTTCCAGAAGAGATCATTTACTTCTTCACTTTAGCCCAGGTTTTTGGCTGGCATTATATCATTAATTTTTTTCCTTATCTATAACAATCTTAGGAATAGGAAACAATGAACAGAAGTTCATTGAATACCACCTCCAATGCTCTATCATACCAACAACCACGCACAGTGCTTTGGGAGTTAAAACACAATATATGAGTTTTAAATAGAAGGAAGGAGAAAAAATTAAGTAAGAGAGGGAAGGAGGAAGCAAGAGAAAAAAAAGGAGATAGATAGAAAAAGTGGTCTTTCCATTGATGATACCATTCTGCTTGGATCAAGCCATTAGATAATAATGAGCATTTGCTGCTGTTATTTTGCATAAACTCAACAATTTTTAAGATTTCCCCACAATATACAATCACCTACTGATTAGATTTTCATTCCTCTCACCCTCTCTCCCCCCTCAATTATCTGGCTGAAATGCTAATATACAGTGAAACAGGCAAAATGTTGGATGCAGAAGAGAATCGGAAACAAAACAGAATCATATAAAACACAGAGTTGAATATATTGTCTATCAGGCCCCCAGACTGCTGCCACCCTCCACCTCTGCCTGTATCGGAATGGGAGTTCAAGACCAGGCAATTCTATCATGATTCTCATCCTTGCTATGCTTCACAACTACTCAAGACAGAAACCCCTTTTTCTGTCTTTTCACCTACCCTCACACATTACTGCTCCCAACTCCTCTTCTGCATATCTTCACAATGCCTTTCCCCCAAAGTAGGGGCTACTTGTTCTTCCCCTCTACTCACCATAATGTGAAGAGAGACAATCTTTTCCAAACTATTGCTCCTTTACTTTAACTTAAAAACATGTCCCTTGAGACTTCTCTTGAATATCTGTCTATGGCCCATTACTACTGGATTTTTCCCACTCATTAGTTGAGAAATATGGCACCTGGCTCAAGACCTTTATATCTCTCTCAAGCCCAGTTGGTTTTCCCATTTTACACGAGGGTTACTCTTCCCACATTCCAGTTCCTTGACTTCTTCCATTTTGATAAACTAACCATTCTGTAATCCACTCCCATAACCATACTCTTGCCATATCAAGAATGTAAACTCCAATGTCTCACTTCCCTGACCACTCTCTGTCTCTCCTTGTTAATGCATTTACTCTTCCAGGCATGTCTTGAGTAATTATAATCCCTTCCCATATATCAGCAACCTTTAGTCTTCCTGTTTTTTCCAACCTACATTTCAGGGTTCATTATCCCAACCATTCCCTTGCCACTACTCTCTGACTCTTGACTCAACTGAATATAGACTTGTATGTTACAAAAAAAAAAAAAAAGCAATAAGATAAAACCCTTTATGTAACATCACCCTTTGGCTATGATCTTGTTTTTGCCCTTCCTTTCACAATCAATTATCTTGTTAAAGTAACCTATCCTTTATGCAAGTCTTCCCTCTGAATTGTTCTTAGACCTGCTATAGTTTGGCTTCCATCCTCCAGGATCCCGGTCCTTCCTCCACAACCCCCGCCTCAGAATATACTTCTTTTCACTGACTGCCTTGTCCAAAGTCAGCAGTTGCCTCTGTTCTCCCTTCCTTCCCACCAGTTACCAAGCTCTGATGATGTACTAGGATGTATAATAAGTTAACATCTATTGAACTTATGCTATGTTCCAGGCCCTGTGCTAAGAGCTTTACATTTCACCCTCACAACAACCCTGTGGAGTACACAGTCCTCTTATTATTTCCATTTTACACATATGAAAAGTATAACTAGAGGTGACAGGCTAGGCTGAGACCCTTCTACCTCCTAGGACCCATCTCTTAGACCCATCTTTCTCCTCTATTTTCCCTCTGTCACTGCAGTGTAGCAGCTCAACAAGAAGCTTCCCTTCTCACTGCTTTTCCTTGCTGCATTCAATGTCCCCTTTCCATGCTCTCCACTGCTGTCAGAGACTCCTCTACATAGCATGGCTTAAATATTTCCATAGGTGTTCCTTAACTATCACAGTAAAGCTCAGCGGTCATACTTATCACACAAGTCTGTTCACAGTCTGCTCCTTTCCTGCCTCTCTGTCCTCAACTCAGGCCACTTTCTCCCTCCTTCACACCCAAATGAGATAATTATTGTTACACTGTGGCTGCTGCACAAAATATACTTGCATCCAATGTATTTTTACTCAGTTTTTAAAACTAAGTTCCTGCATGGGAAGCTTCATGACACCTGGTGTAGACAGCTTTCTCCATCACTGTGGCTTATCACACTGCACACACAGCATGGAGTTACATGTCACTTCTTCACGCTCAACTAGGAGTTCCTGTGGGCCTGGCAGGACTGGGGTTTTCTGAATGTTGAACTATCAGTTCTACCCATAGCACCTGTCAATATAGAAGAACTCAGGTAGTTACTTTCTTAATCTCTTTTTTCTAATTTAGCTGTCCTGACTTGAACCCACACATCAAAAGAATGTTTTTCAAATTCTATCGTACACCTAAAGAAATGTTTTTATAATTTTCCAAGTGCAAAACAAATGATGTTTTGATAAGTTAACACTCCTAATGAAGACAGCATCCATGAATTTAGAGCAAAACAGAATCCATTTGCTTGTTTTGATGGGCAAGTCATTTGATTGCCAGCAATTATGTTATATGTGTGTAGATGTTTCTGCACATGTACCATTTGCTGCATATTTCAAAGTCTGCTATATTTAAAGGTATATAGATTTTTGGTTTAAAATGTCTAACAGATACAGACACCTTTATTTTAAAGAATTTTTTTAAATAAGTACAAAACATTTCCGGACAAAATACAAAGTCCTTACAAATACTAGTCTATATACAATTGAGCAAGAAGACAACTATTTGCATGTAAATCAGTAAGCTTAATGGTGGATTTCAGGTCTCTTGAGAACTATCCAAGATAAAGCAACAAATAAATTGAATGGTACCACATTGCTCCCACAAAAGCTAATAAACATGGCTTTATAGCACCCCATTCTTTGAAGTAATCGTCTCTTCTACCATTATTTGGCTTAACATATATATTCCTACAACTTTCACATATGTGTCCATACTTTCAAAAATTAGTATTGTAATTAATTACCCATTTTTGAAATTCATTATGTGTTTAGCAAAATATGTCCAGTGAAACACAATCATTTTCCTGTAAGAATGTTTGACATTCTTTTCCCCCCACTATCCTTATCAATATCTTGGATGTAAACAATATCTTGGATGTAACCATGTATCAATATCTTGGATGTAACAATGTAACCATTGTCTATTTCTAGGAGTATTCAACAATCAGATTTTGTTCTCATCCATTCATCTATCCTAGCTCCTAGCTCTAAGACAGCTTCCTAGCCACAGCCTAATTAATAATGGAGTTCTCTGTGGAGGGTAGTACTTTCTAAAATTACTTTCAATTTAATAATTACAGATGGATCCGTGATGTGTTTGCTTCACGTGATTCTCTCTCTTTCTCCTTTTGTTTTTTTTTTTTTTTTAGTGAATGACACAAATTAAAATAGACAATAATAAAACATCCAAACACAGGGCCCTCATTACTTATGTTGTACATAGCTTACATACACCTTAAGGCTTAAAGCAAAGACTTTTTACTCTGACCATGAGTCATACATCACGCTTTCTACAATCCCGTTATTCATAGTTGTATAGAATTGGCAAACTGCTTTTCCATGCCCCATTCCCTCACTAAAATAAATTGACTCCCAGAATTTCCTGGAAAGGCTGTAACTTTATTCTCCAATCTGAGAACAATAAAGTACTCAGTGCTGAGTACCAAATAATACAAGACAACTTGACTTGGCAGAACATAACACTTCACTGGGCTAGGAATGATTTTCCCTTTCAAAACTTCCCTGGGTACCTGGGTGGCTTAGTGGGTTAAAGCCTCTGCTTTCGGCTCAGGTCATGGTCCCAGGGTCCTGGGATCAAGCCCCACATCGGGCTCTCTGCTCCGCAGGGAGCCTGCTTCCTCTTCTCTCTCTCTCTGCCTGCATCTCTGCCTACTTGTGACTTCTGTCTGTCAAATAAATAAATAAATAAATAAAAATCTTTAAAAAAAAAACTTCCCTGAGTAAACTCAGTAACATTGAGGTCACTCTTGAGCTCTACACTGAAAACTGACCCTAATGTCTGGCCCTCACTTCCTTTTGCTTTGAATTCTTGACATGTTTATTATCTTAACACCAAACCAAATTTTATGGCTACATGATTATTTCAAGCTTGGGGTGTATTCAGGAAACTGGATGATATGCCAGATGTCAATCACTTTCAGAGTGGTCTGAAAATCAAATCATATTCTGTTAAAACTATGGTCATTTCTACACTGAATCTATCTCTACACCTTCACCTCTCCCAGATGCCTAGGTCTCAAAAAGAATAACCTCAACAAGAGAATTACTATTAACCAATTAGTTAATATAGCCATGATTCCTTCAGCCTATAGAAAGATACAGAGTAAGTTTAACTCATCACTGCTTTCAAAATCTTAAAATTAGGAAGAAACAGTAATGCGTAAGTAAAGACAGTGCCAAAAAACTGTAAGGGAAGACTTCATAGAGAAGGTGAACTTTAAACTCAAACTTGAAGTTTGTTTAAAACTGAGATAAGTCAGAAGCAAGAAAATCATTCCACATGAAAGCAGCAACATAATCCCAGTTACCATTTACCGATCGTGTCCTATGTGGCAAGTACCACACTGAGCACTCTCCCGCCCAACACCACCTAATCATACTACAGCCCTGTGATTTGAGTACTTTTATTATTCCCATTTTGCAGATAAGAAAACTGAAGCTTAAACAGCCTAAGTAACTTGTTCAAGGTCACCCAGCTAGTCGATGGTGGGAGCAGGGTTTCCTCCTACAGTGTCTCAATCCAGGAGCCACTCTTAATCACTATACTCTACTGCCCTGAACACATGTCCGGAGCTTTGGGGGCAAAGAGCAAACTGGCTCAACTAGTCATGGAAGCTATGTGAAATAAAACAGAAAGGAAGTTCGCCATATGAATTATGGCTGTAGGCTGCCTTAAAACTAGAAAAGGTTTGAATTCGAAATAAGGAACTACCGAAGATCTGTGAGCAGAGAATAGTGTTAGAGGAAGAAAGAGCTGGGGAGACATGCAGAGGCACAGACTGGTTTGGTGAAGCTGGGGAAATCCTTAGGCCTTTGGTAACTGTATTTGGTGAGCTTTGCTGCAGTAACAACCCCCAAATGTTGGGGGCTTACAAAAACAAATGTTTACCTCTCACTTATATTACATGTCTGCTAAGGACAGCTGTGAGGGAGTTGTGAGTTTCCTCCATCTGTCTTCTTCATTCCTGAATCCAGGATGAAGGAGCAGCCCTTACTTGGACATGTGAGCCTTGTGGCACAGGAAAAGAGCGAGAGAGCTGACTGAGACACACAGTGGCTCTTAAAACAACTGCTCACTTACCACTGTCAAAAGCAAGTCACATGGCCATGCTTGGGCTCCAGATCGATCCGTGGGGCAAGGGTGCATCCTCCTCCACAGGAGGCCTGCAAGGCACATGGTAGTGGTCCAGGGTGTAGAATCTTCTTACAGGAGAGGGGAATGAATCGTGGGAAAAATAATGTCATCTAACAGAGGAAGCCTGTGCTCTTTAAAGATGCTGTCGCTATAAATTAAAGCAGCAGACTGAAATGAGTAAACTTCATAGAAGGGGGTGAAATCTCTTGTTCTTCCCAGATAGAGGGCTCTGTCTTGAGAACAACTGCTGTTCTATTTCCATATTTTCTGGTGTAAAAGCCTTATGGTGTATAATTTTATCATCTTGCGCCAAAATCTGTCAAAGACTGAAAAGTGAGTCAAAGACAGTTTATATGAATTGATGGGGTGGATACAAATCCTTTATACTGTTTTGTTACAATTAAAATGAAATTGAATTAGAAAAATAAACAGAGAAAGGACCCAGTTAACATGTGTCATACCTTCCTGATTTTCTATTGTAGATGGCATTATAATTAAGATGACTTTACCTGCTGACTCTTTGTGGCTGCTGAACTAATAAAATATTCTAGTTGCATACAAGATATGTGTGATACTAATAAGTGATAGTTAAGAATGGTCTAATCTAAATACATTTTGGTGCTAAAGAAGTTGACCTCAAGTATGCAAATCATTAACTCAAATAAAAATGATGTAATGGTATTCTTAGAATGAGTTGTTTCCAAGACTTTTCCTTGGAATTTTTGAAACATACAAAACAGCATTCTGAATCTTAGCCTTACACTGTCTGTTTGGTTTTCTTGCTCAAATTTGTTGTCCCTACCAGTCTTTTATAGCTTCTAAGGTCTTTCCAAAACGTCACTGTTGCTCTGGTCCAAAGCCTAGTTCTTTGATTCCCTTCCCAGCTCCCACATCATGCACTTGTGTTCGGATTCTTATGCACAGAAGTGTGTCTCTGGAAATTTACCATTTATCTGAGCACAAAGTTTGCCAAATCCAGAACATTCCCATTAAAGATCAGTCTTACCTGGTTTTCACTTACGGGTTTGGTCTGTCTCTCTCCTATCTTGCAATCCTACCAAATCTTTTAGGGGAAGCCCAAGTGTTCCCAGAACACAAAACTTGAAAGTTTGGGGAAGACGACATATCGAGTACTTGGTAAGTATTTGTAGAATAAATTGACAAATGGACACATTGATCATTGTAGCAGTTAAGCCCTCCCTAATAGCAAAATCTTCTAAACTTTCATTCAAAGACATTTAAAGAGAATACAATATGTGTTTTTCATAAAAGATGCTCAATAAATATTTGTCATTTAGCTGGCAAGGAGGAAAAAGGATGGTCAATAGTTCATAACAGAAAAGATGTCCAGTCACTTCATCTCCCACCTCCTCTGCTTTTAAAAATAAAACAAGCATTTTTTGTAAGCCTTGGGGAAAAGGAATGAATATAATAATGGAAATTCTACCTCTAGGAAGAGAAAGTTGCCTCACACTCCATCACCTACAATGCCATTTCCTAAATACTACAGAATGCTATCAGAATGTCATCAAGGTCTAAGAAGGCTTCTTTTGTATTATAATGATCTGCTACATATCACCATATTTATAAAAGAACACTGACAACCCACAGCATAACCACATCTACGGTATATTGCATTTGCTTTCTAAAGACCTTTACCTAAATTGACAATCGAAATGCTGCTGTAAATTTTTAAATCATTTTAAACATCTCATTTATGTGGCAAATTCAACAGCTTATTCTAAGGCTACTTTCAACAGAGTAACTCAAATCGTCTTATGAGCTACCTCTTATTGGTGAGATGCTGGAGTGCTGGGTTCAATCATAGCAACGGACTTTGAAGCACTACAAGAATGTGAATAGAATCCCATCTCTTCATGCTGCAATTATTGCTCTCAGGAGATCAATAAATGTATTTCTCCCACTTTTGTACAACTGCACAACTGTAAAATATAGTGTTTACTAACTCCGTTTTGCTACATTTGTAAAACCTATTTAAAATCTAACCAATCTCAATCTTAAAAAATCATAAACTATTCAATCATGAAATCCAATCATGAAATCATAAACTATCCAAGAAAGCATTCCGAAAAGTGGAAAATTGGTAAATATAAAACCTGTCATTATAACATCATGAGCTTATTTGCATAAGCACAGAAGTAGTGCTAATCTTAATCTTATACACAAACATAGGGTACTTAAAGAATAATTTTCTAAAAATAACACGGTAAACAATAGATGGGATATTTCAAGCACAATGTGAGATTTTAGTCATATAAACATGTGAACAAAGCTCCCTAACAAAATGAAATGCTATTTTGGAAAATAAGGCATGGAAAGCATATTTGTAAAGCATAAAATATCTTGATTTAATTTAAGTCTCCCTAGGTATAATCGGTGAATTTTGAAAAATTCATGAAAATTTCATGAAAATTATTGGAAGTAGAAGAAAGACTAGAAGGAAATATTGCACGGAAGAATGTTAGCCATCCTTACCATTCAATAAGAGAGTTGTGACTTTATTTCATTTTTACTGTTGTCTGCAGCTTCTGGGTGTTCCTCAATGAATAGCCATTATTATTACTATTAGGAAAAAACAAGGCATCATTTAAAATATTAAAGGAACTAACCCCTTTGGATCAGGAAAGGGTTACGCTGTTAAGCAGAGCTTATACATGCTATGTGGAAGGGCTTACCTTTTACCTCAGATTTCAAAGAGCACTGAAGGTTCACGTTATCAGGTTATAATTTCATTCAGCTGGAGTTATTGCTTGCATATAAATCCTAGCAGGAGACATTAGCTGTGATAGGGATATTTTCTCTCTGATCCAAAAGCATCTCGCCTTTTCCCCTGAACTATTGTAAAAATTATTACAAAAATGTCTTGGAAAATAAAATCAATGCTGATACCTAACTCTACTGCATTAACAGGGCTTTTTCATCAAATTCTACAAGTAATGCATTATATTGCTTTTCTTTTCCAAAATAGCAACATGAGGTAATTTCCATTATACTCTTTTTATAGTAAAAAAAAAAATCTTTTATTTTCTAAATGTTGAACAATACAATAAGCTGCTTGCTTATATTCTCATCTGGGACCTTATTTCTAATTCCAATTTAAAGATGGTTTGAAGTAAATTAAATGTGCCTATGAAACTAGATCTTCTCAAAGCCCAAGTTTAAAATGAGATGAGATCTTCAATTAAGAATTTACATGACAACATTATTTAATGGTGACAGGAAGAGGCAGTTGAGAACTGCAGCCTCAGTCGGCACACAGGAAAAGAAAAATCCACAGCTTAGAATATAAATTTCTGGCTATTCCACAGAAATGGCCCATATTCACCTAGCTATTGGAAAGCAGTTTTCTTGTCCTTTCACAACAAGGTCAGTCCAAACTAATTACCTCATTTGGTGAATGTAATATGGCCAAGGATTGTCATACTTACTAAAGACCTAATTTCAAGTCACTGAAGAAGTTTGGTCGCGTTTAGAAATCTAAGATCTAATCCTTACAACTGCCTGACAAATGAATGCTTACATGCAACTAGCTCACTAGAACATGTCATAACCTTACACGTATGCTCTCTGATTAGGAACAAAGCTTGGGGTTATCCTCTTACATTTACAGAAAAATCCCACTTACAATACCTGGAACTCCAGAAGTGGGGCTACCTCAAGAGCATACGTCTATTGAATCTTGTGGGGGGAAATGCTAAATGGCTTTCATACTGGGAAAAATGTGTGCCTTCCTTTTTTCATTTCTTTCTCTCCCCTTTTTTGCCCTTTTTAAATTTTTTGAGAAACCAGAACTTCAGCAAATCACATAGTTACACTGTATTATGATTCATTGTGTTTTCATAGTAATGTGACATGTCTAAATGACAAAACGCTGGCTATCTACCAAAAATGTAAAGTAGTTTAAATAGTTTTCCCAAGGAAAAAAAGGCCATTATCAATTTCTTCAGCAAATTTCTTTTCTGTAAAATGGCAGCCAACCAACTTAACACCAAATCTTCACAAAGTACAATGAAACAAAGGGTTTTAGGTATGGACAATTTTGTTTATGAAATTGTTCACTACCCATAGCTTCTTCCTTTTTGGCTCGAAGAGGTAAAACTACGAACCTTGAAATTGCTTTATCTCCCGTTTGTTCCTAGAGAAGGAGCAACAGAAGTCTCCCTCCCTAAACCACACATCCCTCCCACTTCAGGAGATCTGAACTGCAGGTGGTTGGACGTTTTTATTTAGAGAACAACTTATTTATAAATCATGGATGGCAAAAATCTGGCATCAATTCTCCCCTTTGTGTGGCTCAACTTACATATTTTAATAAAATGTTTATTATATTCTGACTTCTCACAGGTACTGCCACTGTAAAAAAAAAAAAAGTAACACACAGATGTGTGTAATTATCAAGAGAGATGAGCTTCCTTACAATTTAGAAAGGAAGAAAAAAAAAAAACTTTTTTGGAGGAAACTTTTTCTATTTTCCCCCGATTTATTTGGACACCAAGGGAGAAAACAGAAAGGAAAAGAGGAAAGAAGGGAGACATATACTGTGCTTTAAGGGTCTGGCATATGCACCCAAACCTAGCTATATAAATGAACCCCTTCAAATTGAAAAGAAAAAAAGCAAAAAAAAAAAAACCCAAAAAACTTCCTTTTAGTATTCCCTCCTTTTTTTTCCCTTGCAGTGGTCCACGGTGAAATTCTTTCCGGGAATCATTCACCCAACCCTAATTCTAATAGAAGACTTCAGAGCAGTTTGTGTCTAATAACAGCTCTGTGGAGGCCCTTGAAATTCTAATAAAGAACCATCAACCTATCAGAAGAACATGTAATTTTATGTTCATTACTTCTTGATGCCCAGCTGTAGAATTTGGATGGTTGCACCTCAATTAAAAGTTGAATTGAAGTTAATATCATTTAAATAAAAACTTCAATAAAAAGTTAAAGTTGTATTCTTAATAGCATTAATACCCTCTAATGACCGCTATGGTCATTACCACCAGATAACTGACCTCCTTGACCCTTTCCTAACTGAGACACCTTCTTGTAACACAATTATTTAGCAGTAATGAGCACTTGATGGGAGATTATTGTATAACCAAGCACCTTGACTTACCATTCTCAGTCATCCCCCTTCTTCGACAAATGTTGCAATTTTCCATTACAAGTTTTTCTGTTTCTAAAAGAGAAAGCTGCTTCCCCTCCACATCACCTCCTCACCCTTTGCCCTGATATAATTGTTAAGAGCCTTAATAGTAATTAAAATGGTATAGAGGAGGTCTACTGTTCATGTTTAGTGACTGCTGCTATTAAGGACCTTCATCTCCACCATTTGAGACCACTCTTAACGAAAAAGGGTGGGGGGAAATGAGTGCTTAAAAAAGAAGTTAAATGTGGCTTTCTAAGTCTCTTTCCAACTGGACTTTGCATATGGTGTTAAACTGGAAAATATGGGAGACAAAAAGATGTCCAAAAGGATGATTTTAACAGAAAAGACTTCCATAAATCCTTTAAGAACCTCATTTCCTGTTTTCCCTTTCCTAGAGACTGCCATTAACTGGGGGTAGGGCCAGAGAAGAAAGAAAAGGGACACTAACCCAATTTTCTGTTAAAATAACATCCTAGTAGGCTCAGTTCCTGAAAACATTGAGAAATTCTCATTTCATAATGTATCTTATTTTAGAGCACTGTTTAAGGACAAAATTAAACTTACACTGCTCTGAAACTTTATATTTTAATTAAGAACAAATCAAGTTGATAGACAATTATTCTGACTTTTGTGGCAACTCAATCTCATAACCTAAAAAAAATACATAATTCCAAATAATGATTAATAAATAGCTAATTTCCTTACAAGTGAAACTGGGATGCAAACAGAAGTTAAGCAGTAAGGATATATAAGATACCCCTAGTTCAAAGTGCATTTGTTTTATTTCTCTGACTTTCACAGTGAGTTTTATTGCAGTAGGATATTATTCAAAGAATGAAAACCAAATAGCCTTCCATTCCTCAGAGGACAGACAAGATGAACTGAGCATTTGATGGCACTTTCAGATGTAAGCAAAAGAATTTGTTAATAGGATTTTTCCACTAATATAATGTGTTGCTCTGAGGAGTCATATCATCTCCTTTTCTATAAGTCTGTCAGACTTTAGGTCTATATCGCTTTAGGTCCATATACATGTCCATAAGGTCTGAACGAAGCCAGGAGACTGAATAAAACTTCAGCTGATATCAGCCTAAAGGTTCAGTGATTCCCAATCCTTTCAAGGTTAGAAAAGTAAAAAGAAAAGAAAAGAGAAAAAGAAGAAATATCATTCATTCACTCACCAATAAAACAGTATCTACTAAGTAGTATGCAAGTATTGGTACAAAAACAAAGAGGAAAGAAATCCAGTTCTTGCCCTCATGGAGTTTATGATCTAGTGAACAATAAGACAGAATGAAATACATGAGAAATAGGTGTTGCTTCCCACAGAGCAACATGCTGAAGGAATATAACAGATGTGATTAATTCTGACTGAAGGAGAATTAGGATGACCCAAATGGGTGAAGTAAGATTTGAGAAGGACCCTGAAGAAATTCGGTTAGGATGGATAGAGAGCAGAGAAGAGCACCCAGCCCTAGGGAACAAGCTTGGACCTGTGGTTGAGTGTGGTATCAGAGAAGTGGGACTGAGAGGTATGGGCTGTGTGATGGGACTAAGGGCCAATGACCCCGGAGAAGTGATTTGATGCTGGATCAAGGAAAATTTTAAATACCTCATTAAGGAGTTCGGATTTATTGTGGCAAGGCTTTTGATCTGAAGTTGGATGTGATCCAACATGTATTTTAGGAAGATGAGGATGGAAATGGAGTGATCAGTAACCAGAGGTAAAATTGAAGCTGGGAGTCAATTCAAAGTCAGTGACACTACTCAGCCTCAACACTGTGGCTGAACAACTCAAAGACTCAGGGTAGGGTGGGCACTGCCCACAGTCACCACAGGGTTATAGGCAAACAAGGCAGGACCCCCTTAGAACCTCATCTGTAAAATACAAACTATTTGCAGCTCCCTGATTCTATCTGTGGGAAATCAAATCTCGAGATTCATCTCAACCCTGTCTGGCTGGAATGATAAGGCCTAGATCAAGTGAGTGGGTATAGAAAGGAGAAGAGACCTAAGAGGAAAGCACCCTTTGGCTCAACCAAATGCTAGTGTTCTGCTGATGTGTAAATAAAAGCATTCTTGATCAATCATCCTTGACTGAAGCTGGGAAAACAAACCAAATCAGACATCTATTTGGCATTATAATGGACTTGCCATTTAGTCCCTACTGGTCTCTGGACATATTAGACCAAAGTCAGGCCCAAGCGCAGTCAACTAAATAGCATCCAGAATGACCCCTCAAGGGCTGGTAAAATATCCTCCCTTTGGCTGAAATGGATGAAATGGAGCTTGACTCATGTCTTTCCAGTGGATGGAAGCATCCGGAAGCCACAGGAAGAACAATGTTCCCCATGCAGCTGGTGCTCAGGTATGACCACAGGTGAGGCTTCCATAGCCCAAAAAGAAAAACTGTCAAGCAAACATTTTTACTACACTGAAAGAAAATGGAGCAAGAAGGTTTGTTTTTTTTTATTTGTATAAAATATATTGTTCTTCCAGGCTGCAGTGAAATAGTTTCTATTTAATTGCACAGAAATCCTAAGAAGGTTACAGCAGTGAAACATTAAAATTCTAAGGGCAACTAATAACATTAAAACTTTATAGCCCCAGATAGAATAATTTAGACAAAAACAACATGAACATATGTTTTGTGTAATAATAACAAACATTTATAGCTGTCAAGAGAGAAAAACACAGGTTTATGCACACCTTAATGGTGTGCATGGGTGAGCATGAGTATATTTAAAACATAATATATTACAAAAATGACAGCAGGCATGGCTCTTCTGGGTACTATGTTAAATCAATGAATAAATTACCAAAAGTGAGCTGTGGCTGTTTGGATGTGTAATTGAGCTTAACGTATGTAGTGTTATTTCAAAAGAAACTGTTCAAGGAGTTTCGAGCCCAATCCACTCTGCATCTATCCTAGGCAGTTTACAAATAGCAATAAATGAAACCGTTTCACAGTAGGAAGGAAGTTTAGTTATACACATTACTTAAATGGAGGAAAAGTTAATTTTAATATGCTTTGCAGGAATTGAAAACAAACTTATAATAATTTGCTTATGTTCACCAAACTGGAAATTGAAATGTTAATATTTGGATTTAAATTTATATTAATTATTCACTGTATGACTCACAAAACCACTAGAAATTATCTGTTCAACTTAAAACAAATACATATATAGCCCTTCATAAATATATGTTTATTATTCTACTTGTTTTAATTACATCATTTGAATGCCACACTTTTTCAAAAAATTATTAGGACTACAGAATATGAAGTAAATTTTAAGCTTGTTTGTGTCAACAAGTTAATGGCAATTGGTAATAACTGTGCTGCAGACAAAGCCATTAATGTGATTTTTAGAATAAAAATAACTTCTCATAATTTTCTTTCTAATTATGAGGTTGTTTGTCTTACTTAGTACTCTACCACAGTTTTATGAAACAGGGAAAGAGGTATGTTTTCTTCTTTTTTCCCTGCCTGATTTTTCTGGCCTTAATCATCTCATATTTTTCTGTAATATATAAAAAACTGTGACCCTTTTACATAGAAAAGCTGAGACAAAATTCCCAAAGAATTAATTCCTAAACCGTTTGAATTACAGAGTTTGCCAAGTAGCCAAAAGGGCCACTCAACAGCTGTAATTTCTTTTGAGGAGATTGCAACTTTAAGCAATTTAAAATGTTATGATGGGCTTAGGTAACAGCCATGCTGACTCCTTATTTTTCATTTCTTTTGTGTTAATAGGGTCATTATATCATGGCAGATGCAGGGGGCAGGACTGTCATGTGTTTTATGAAAAGGAGACTATTTTTCTTGAACAGCATATTTTCATCTGTCCTATTAGTCCCATGCTTGGTCATCATTTATAGCCATCTAATACAACAAGTATCTTCCACCTCTCTCCACAATTCTGTGGGGCCCTGGACTCGTAAACCCAGACTCACTTTTCAGTCGCACTAGACAAATAGCTTCCCACTAGCACCGAACACAACTATGCTCGGCCTGCACCTAACAAAGATCTTTTTATTCAAAATCACAATACAATTAGATAAGAGGTCATCCCTCTGCATCTTCACCACCACTTTCACTCACGTTGCCACAATTTGCTCACTTCCCCACTCTATTCTCTTCTCCCCAAATTTTGCACAAACCAACCAATTTACTAACTCTGACAAACACCGATCCCCCAGGGTTTCCAGGCTTCTGTGAGCAGATGATGATGAACACAGTTGGGGTGCCCGGATACAGATAGACAGTGGAGCCTACTTAGCGCTCTATGCTCAGGGGACACCAAGATATGGAAAACACTAGGAAATACTGCTTTATGAGCTGGGAGTTTAAAGACCTGGCCATGTATGCTGAAATAGGTAAAGCTGCTTGGAAAAAAGCTTCCTTATCTTCCCCTCTTTGGAGTCTTCTCCATAGGTCTCTCATCCCTAGGGACTGACCCTACAGAGTTACTCCTGGAAGTTAAGCAGCAAGCATCAAATACTTTCAGAAAGAAATTTACTGAGCTTCCTATGGGTAAGGGCCTTTCCCTAACAATATTCATTTTAAGCAGCCCATTTTCCTTTCCTGATTTAAACTGAGTCTTACAGAATTAATGGGCAAGGAATGGGGGAATGTGCAAAGTAGAAAGGGATCAGCAGCCAAGTCCGTGTTAAATCACCAGCCAGCTGGCATGTTTCAAATGCTGCCCTATGAATACCAGATCTACCAAGAATAAATACTGAACACCAGTCACAGAAGCAATTTACTGTAGATCTCTAGATAAAATCTTAACCTCAAAGACCCTTGACAAGATATAATAACCATTTCCAATAAAAATAACAAAATTAAAATCAAATTAGAGAGTTCAGATCCTGTATCAGAAGCTAGTCACCTTAAGGTGTAATGCCAGAGTTCAAAAGTATGAAGACATCACACCCTGAATCTGTGGGGTCTACAAGGCAAGTAGTTTTGCACTGAGGAGGGACCCTAGGCATCACAGGATGCTGTATGGAAGACATGGCCTATGCTGGCTTTTCTGCTGCCTTAACATCTTCTACTGCTACCACCTTTGTGACCACCCAATGTCCCTGTGTTGTAAAGCATATGAAACTGAGTACAGTAGCCTCAAAGTGGCTCTTTCTAGATTCAACTTCCCATTTTTCTTTTCATATCCATCCCCTCCAGGTGTGAGCTCAGTCCTCACGTCCAGCTGTGTTTTGAGTTCTCATGCCCACCTTCTCCCCAGATGCTGTGATTCTCATTCATTTCACATCCCACTCAAAGCTCCTTACTTTGGCGCAGACCATGGCTCCTGCCCAACACTCACCAAGCATGAGAACAGGGAGTCAGATGCCTACCCTGGCAACAGCTATAGGAGTTTACGTATGAACTATCTTTGATCTTCTCAGCAACCACGAATGACTTCATTAGTCAACCATTCAACTCTGACAATACATTCATATGTGTCATTCTTTGTTTGCAGGTACAGAAAAGGATTCTCTTGATAATCCCTTACTAAATCATGCCAATTAATAAAATTATGAAGAACTAAACAGCTAAAATAAAATAGTAGAAACTAAATAGTTATACAGTGGTACATACTTTCCTTCAACAACTTTCATAACTTTTATTAAACGTAATGGGATTGTCAAGCACACTTTACTAAGATATGACAATCTTATAGTGGTTATGGGAAACAGGAAAATAAACAACAACAAAAAAGATACACTATATCAAAATCACACATTTGATTATCCTTCCTGAGGTTCAATAACAATTACTTAAATTAAAATTAAGTGTTTGAAAATTATAGTATTGTACAGCTGCCACACTTTTCATTAACTCACAACTTGTATGCCTAGGATGTCCGCGAGCTAACTCATAAATAACCCTGCTTAAAATGTCAAAAAAGGCAAATTTCCAAGTATGGGTATGGTAGGCTGCTTTCTTTTTCCTTTTTTTTTTTTTTTAAATTGTGAAATGCAAAGCTATAAATGCAAAGCTATAAAACATTTTACATTAAAAAGATACTTCACTTAAGTTTTATATAACTGGCCTAGATTCCATCATATCAATTAAATCAATTGAATCTAGGTAACTTCAGAGTATAGATCAGTTTACAAAACTGATATTTAAAGAACTAACAGAAATATTTAAACAGAAATATTTTTTATTTTATTTTTTTTATTTATTTGAGAGAGAGAGAGTGAGAGAGAGCATGAAAGGGGAGAAGGTCAGAGGGAGAAGCAGACTCCCCTTGGAGTTGGGAGCCTGATATGGGACTCAATCCCAGGACTCAGGATCATGACCTGAGCAGAAAGCAGTTGCCAAACCAACTGAGCCACCTAGGTGCCCTAAACAGAAATATTTAAAGAACTAACAGAAATAAATAACCTAAAGAATCCTCACAATATAAGGATTTTGATTTCTGTTGTAAATTTTTTATCAGGAACCAGAATTTTTTGAGAGTAGTCTTTGAGGGACATGTGCTGAGCACCACAGTGTTTAGAACAATGAACAAGAAATAGTCCCCCCTCTCAGAGCATATACCTTGAGGAATACCTTTTTCTTTTTTTTTTTTTTTTTTTACGATTTTATTTATTTATTTGCACAAGCAGAGGAAGGGGCAGGCAGTGGGGAAGCAGACTTCCTACAGTGCAGGGAGAGGGATGTGGAGGACTCAATCCCGGGACCCTGGGATCACGACCTGGGCCAAACGCAGATGCTTAACTGACCGAGCCACCCAGGTGCCCAAGGATTATCTTTAATACAAGATTCAAAGACAGAATGTTCGAAGTGCCACAAATGAGGTAGAAGTGGTATAGGCACATTCAGGAAACTGACAGTCACTCTGATTCAAATGCGTCCCTGGTGGGAATGAAAAGGACGGAATAGGTGCAGATGGGCACAGATCTGAGGAGCAGAATGAGAAGAGCAGAGAGAAAAGACATGTGGCTGCAACAAATGAAAACCAAGGAGACTCAAAGGAACAAAGTTAGGAAGGAGGGAATTTGATAGGTAGTCCACGGAAAACCACCGAAGCATTCTAATTGGAAGAATTACAAGTGCAAATGGAAAAGAAGCAAGAGAGACAGCCACGAGGTCAACTGGGAATCTAGTTTTAGAACTGTGTCCTGTGTGAACTCTGACTTCTGCAGAGGTCAAGGCAGGGAGGGCTAGAGAAGACTCAGATTGCAAAAAGCAGGGTGAAAAGCCTTTGGGTTCTGAGTCAACTAAGAAATTCCACTTTGGTTTTCTCTGAGTGCATGTGTGTGTGTGTGTGTGTGTGTGTGCATGCGTGTGTTAAAAGCATCTTTTATTTTATTTTAATTTTATATTTTGTGGTGTTTTATCTGTTGGGGTTATGAGTAAGATTTAGTTTGAAATAAAAAAAATTGGCTAATACTTTTTTAATGAAAGCCACCAATCAAGACCACATGTTTTACTTACAGACAGAACCTGAGACTCAGAAACTGACTTGGTCACCAAGAGGTCATGAGTGAACACTGATGAGGATAGCTTCACTAAGAGTACCTGTGGCCAAAGACACCAGTGTAGCAATGAGTTGAGAAGAAAAAGAAATGATTGTTTAGCAGTGAGGAAAAAAAGAAGTAAAAGTACTTTGAACAGTAACAGGTAGAGAAAGAGTCAACGTGTAGAATACTCAGCAGCTGGTAAAACTTCATTAAAACAGTGAATTTGTTGCTTAAGATTTGTGTGTCCCCAGGAACAGAAAATTCTAACTCTGCTAACACAAGAAGCCTAAATAAAGAAGGAAATTGTCAAAAATGCTGAAAGTAGGATGGCTCTAGGGTTGGTTAATTCAGCTATTCAATGATATAAAAAAAAAATCCATCTTTCTCCTCTGTCATCTTTGGCATATCAGCCTTGACATCAGCCTAGTTCTACTCATGATTAGACAAAACGGCTACAGCAGCTCAGCTTCATGTTCTTGTGGAAGCATCCAGAGTTTGAAAGGGAATCCTTTCCCTTATTTGTCTCTTTCTACAAGAAATTTAAAAAACAAACAAACAAACAAACAAAAAACTTTTCCTAAAGCCCTGCAGAGACTTTTCTTCATTTCTCACTGGTCAGAAGGCATCAGTTGGTTGTGCCTAAACCAATCAGTAACTTGAAAGGGGAGCCCTCTTGGTTGTCTGACAGATTGCAAGTCACTGCCTGGGCTGGGGGATATGGTCCATTTCCTTGAACCACACAGTATAGAAGGAGGGGGTAGGCAATGGCTGTTGCTTAGGCAGCCCACCCGCCTTCAAATAAAGCCTAATAAGCATTGTTTGATACTGCTGTTGATGATTTTGTCAATAGTGCCTCATCCCCAACCCATTTCCCTCCTAGGAGAAGTGTGCCTATACTTCCCAATATCCAATTTTACCACTTACAGGAAGAAAGAGAACTATCGATTGCCTAGGAAAAGTATGCACAACAAGAGTTTCTATTTTAAGGCATTCATTGAAAGAAGCTACTATGAGACAACATCTGCTTAAAATGCAGGATTTCCAAAGAGATCCTATCTTCAAACTCTGTTACCCAATTCCTCTTTTGCCAAAAGAGAAGAGTCATTAAGCTTTTTGTGTACAACTGACACTAAAAAGAATCTGCGGATAATGATAGAAGATGCTATTTGTCAAAGGTCTGGAGCAGAAATACAACTGAAAACTATGATACAATTGGAGAAAACACAAAGGTAATTACAAAGGAAGAAAACCACTCAGAGCATCAATTTTACCTTTATGATACCTTTGTTCACATCTCTGTTCTCTTTGTCCTAGGTTACACCATTAATAACTCTTAGCCTTCAACCAAAAAAGGGGGTGGGGAAATTTGCAATTACTGATTAATAGTAATAGTTACTGAAGGTAGTTACAAAGTTCTCACCAATCATGGAATGAGATGGTTTTATTTAGCTCTAAAATACAACGGAAGTTAACAGTGACACTATTTAAGGATAATTTTTAAAAATACATTTTGTTTTCCATTAAATCATATTATTCTAATTTACTTGAGAAGAAAAAACATCATGACACGAGAACTTCATTAATGATAATGGTAGTGGGCCCAGAAAGCTGCCATTTTATAAATAAATATGTAATTCTTATAAAAGTTTGTGAAGTGGAGAAACAGTCAAAAGTGGGGGAGTGAGTGTAAAGCACTGGCGAAGTATACAACAGGTCAGGTTCTAGAATGTCCACAGTCTTGAATAATGGGAAAAATTCCAACCCATTAAGCAGTTGGTATCCTACAATAGTCCATATCATGGATACTACTGAGCCTCCTTAGCAATGGAATCATGAGTTTATACCATGTGGTTATTCGCTTACTTTCAGCTAGGAGAGAAAGAAAAGCTTTGGGCATGAGGGTCTGAAAAAGAAAAAAGAGCTGAGACAAAGAGGAGTTTTTCAAAATTCCTCATAATTCAAAATGCATAGCCCTCAAATTATGGATGAACTTTAGAAGGTTCAAGTAAGTACTGATGTTCATATATATTAATTTCTTTCTTATTTCCACAACTGGACCAACAATTCCCATCAGAAATTATTTAACTGGTTTGAGCCAGATGGAACTATCCAGTGAAATTCAGTATTTCCTCCATCTATCTAATGAAAGCCAGAAGAGGCATCAAATGAATGACAGCAGGAAAATAAATTTGACCAAGCTGGTTTGGAAAAATGCATGAGTGTGTGTTTTATGGAGACTGTTCCAGAGAAGTGATCCAGGTCATTTTACAGAGCAGAGCTCCTCAACCCTATATTTCCTCCAAAGGTCCAGAAGAGTATAAACTATAATATGTTAGCTAAACCTCATTCATCATTTACTAGAAGCATGTGTATGTACATAGATTATAGTGCACCAAATATAATATGTCAGAGATTAGACTTTGTTAGCGATTCAAATAGTGGTATGATCTAGTTCTGCCCTTTCAGTTCATGTCAATTTAGAGACCTTTACCTTCTCAGGTTCAATCTCACCTAATCTTGTTAGAGAGCTTTAGAGCAAAGACTACAAATTTCATCAACCAGTGTGCTGGTCAGCTGGTAAGTTACATTAGACACTTCGAGTCCTTTTCAAAGAAGCAGCTCAGGGTATATTCTCTCAACAAGTCTGTTTAAATAGATTTTTCTTAAAAATCTAACCACCTATTAAAACAGTTAACTAGCTAGACCTGAATCAAGAAAGTACAAAAATAATAAAATTATGTTGTTTTCTTTCTTATGGCATAAATTACTAGTTATTTTAGGAGAAATAGGTGAAATGGCTCTTTTAAAGATTGTTTTATTCATAATGAAAAGCAAGAGGCAAAGGAAATGGGAGAGATTTGTGGAAAACAAGGGAGAAGGTGATAAGATAGAATTGTGCCATTATTTATACAGCTAAAATAAAGTATCATGAGAGACGAGAAAATAAAGTGATCCCTTAGCTTTAATAAGAATATTCTATATCCACTGATTAAGAATAAAGTATATTTTTAGCCTAAATAATGTTTAAAGTGCATACAACAAAGAAATTTAGGATGCGAATGTGGCCCTGAGGAGTTTAGAGTCATGGAGTGTAATCATCTTAAAAGTTGACTATAAAAGATATAAATGGAAGTTCAAGACAACAATGGAAACAAGGCTGTGTGTGTGAATAATCACCAAACGTAATAGTAAATGCAATACAGTTTAGAGCGGACAGCAATCACTTAGGACTGGAAAATTATAGGGAATCTCTATTGGGACAGTGGGATTTGAATCCCTATCTCGTTCCCCAGTCCCTCCTCACCCTAAACCCTCCCTCTAGTCAACTAATTTTCTCACTGACTAATCACACCGAATTTTCCTTCATTCTAAATCCTTCGAGCTCCTTCCCTCCTTACTCCTGCTTACCACCCAACAGTCCTCCTTTCTCTCCTATCTCAGAAGATACACCTTCCCTTCCTGAAACTCACAGCCCCACCTAATCACTTCTTCTCCCTCATCTAAATCATCGTGTCATTTCACCTTCTTTTTTTTTTTTTTAAGATTTTATTTATTTACTTGACAGACAGAGATCACAAGTAGGCAGAAAGGCAGGCAGAGAGAGGGGAAGGGAAGCAGGCTCCCTGCTGGGCAGAGAGCCCAAAGCAGGGCTTGATCCCAAGACCCTGGGATCATGACCTGAGCTGAAGGCAGAGGCTTTAACCCACTGGGCCACCCAGGTGCCCCAATTCACCTTCTTTCTTCAAATTATCTTCTTCAACTGTCCCTTTTTAACTAGTTCTATTCTTTGGCCTATAAACATGACAGTGTCACCCTTATTCCATGAAAAGTATTATTCCAGTATTATTCCTTATTCCAGAAAAGAGTAAGGACTCTCCCCCGGCTGTCAGCATTCTGGAAGTCTCACTGTCGAGCATGTAGATTTCCACTCAACCCCCAGTTTTAATATGGCATCCTTGCTCTCAGTTACTCCAGACATTCCTCAAGGTTCTATCATATTTCTCCCTTATTCTCAGAAAATAGTCTTCTCCTGTCACTATCAACTTCCAAGGCTACAGCTATTATTTCTATTTTGACTGCCAAAGTTATATCCTCAGCATTGACCCCCTACTCTAAGCTTCAGGCTTGCATTTTTGACTGAATATTGTGCATAACCACACAGATGATTTTCAGGTTTCTATTTCTAAATCATTGTTGTCAAACTTTTTTGCGCTTTGGAATCACCTGTGGAGGTTACAAAAAATACCTGTACCCAAGTTATATGCCCAGATATTCTTATTAATTGGATACCAAGATCATTATACTCAGCTTTCAAAACTGCTCATTAAAATGTGCCAACCTCCATAAATGCTAACATGATTCTCCTAATTGCTCGTGTTCAATTCCTTTGAGTCACCATTAACTCTTCCCTCAGTAGCCCCCCATTCTCCAGATACCAAATCCTAATATTTCTTCTTCTATAATATCACTTCTATTTTTTCTTTATTTTATCACGGCCACTGCTTTACTTCAGCTGCCTCTAGTTATTGTACTAGATTCCTAATTCGGTCCTTCCTCTCTCATCCTACTTTTGCCATCTGTTTTCTATGGCTAAATCCGATCATTAAAAACACTCACGGCACACTAGTAAAATACAAAGTCTGCAGCTGATATTCAAAGTTCTGCATTATATATATAGCTCAAAACCTATCAGGCTTTATTGCCCACTACATCCTCATTCCTTCCCATAAACACAAGAGACACCCTATGCTTGAAAGAGCCAGACTATTCACCATTCACCACTCTCTAGCTGTTCCTCAGATATTACCTTTTCCATAATTTTGACCATGTTAATTCCTCTGCCTGGAATGTTCTCCCTCTAATATCGTCCTACTAAAAATTTATCAGAATATTAGAGGGCTTCACAAAATCCATTTTCTCTTAGGGGTCAGGGGGCGCCTTCCCGGACCCCATCAGAATGAACTAATGTCCCCTCCCCCAGACTCCCTGTCTTTATGTGCCTTATTATAGGACTTATCACACAGCCTGCCTTAATTTAGAATGACGTATGTGCAAGTCTGTCTCCACCGATGGGCAGGGAGCAAGGAGAGGTTCAGTGACTTGTCCAGAGTTATGACATCACAGTATAGTTTACATATTCGATATTTATTGATTTAAGGATGGATAAGAACAGCATAGATATAGAGAATAGAACAATCTGAGGACAAAAAGAAGAAAAGAAAAAAGAAAACACATTTGGGAGATGGTGAGTTAAGTAGAAGATTTATGAAACGAAACAGTGGCGTGAGTCTCCACTGAGTAGGTGGAGTCAAATGGCCTTTACCCGGTCATGTCAGGTTTTTCAAAAGAATGAGTAAGACTGAGTATCTTATATATGTTTGGAGCCTAAGTTCTCCCATTAGTAAAGGGATATGATTATAGAAGCTAAAATTGCTAGTACTATGGCGACGTAAGAATGAGGCCATCCCGGTAAAAGGCTTGACACAAACCTAGAGCATAGAAAGCCCACTCTAAGTGTTAACGCCATTAACGGGGTCTCACACACACACACACACACACACACACACACTGGCTATACAATAACATCCAAGATGTCAAAAGAAAGATTTATCTGACTTTGATTTCCAGGCTAGAAAAAGGACTGAATGAGAGAGAGAGACAGAGACAGAGACATAGGAGTATAAATGTCCAAGCAACAGACGTGCGCAGTTAGCGTCTACTGTATTTCACGGGACACATACTTTTCTGTCCCCCTCCCCCATCTCTTTTCTTTTGTCCTGGTCTCTTGCTTTTAGGCTTTCCTTTTTCCCTCTCCCATTACTCATGCAGCAATATCCAGGGCCTACCTTCGCCCTGCAGGGGGCAATACAGAACATGTGTTGGCCTCTGCAGCCCAGCTACCTAGAAAGACGGAAGCCACGGCCCCAACCCAGTGCAAAAATGGCTTGGAAGCTGTGGTGAGATGGCTCCCTACGCTCCAGCCCAGCAGGACCTCCAATCTAGTTAACGTTTCCTGAAAAACATTAACCCTCATTTAGGCGCAGTGGGAGGTGAGACTGGGAATGTTCTGTGAGTCCTGGTGGCAAAGAGCACTGTGTTCCTTACACTGAGAAAAGCTCTCCCTCTCCTGCATCGGCACCACATGGAACTGTACGCTCCAGTTGATTTCCAAGGAGAGGGAAAAAGCAGAATGCGGCTCTCTCAGTGCTTTCTGACCTCGCTGGATGGGAGAGATACTCTGGGTGTGAGAACAATTTAAGCAAACGTTTGGAGGATTCCGGGTGTGGAGGGCAGGTGTGTGTACATTTGAAAGCTGCTGTTTTATAAGAAGTCCTAGGTGACTCAATAAACAGGAGAGCTGAGCAGGGTAATCCCGTTAGCAGGGCTCTCCTCAGCTCCAACCGCTCCCCTGACAGAAACAACACATTCTGGGAAAAAGGGTAAATCACACACTGAGGTAATTGTTTCACATCTTCAAAGAATTTACTTATTAATTTCAAAGTGTTTTTGGAAGCAATTCTGTATCTTGCCTTCCGTTTTGTGCTTAAATACTTATTTTTGTTTTTTTTTTAATGTTGACCTCCAAGTCCCTCTTAATGTATTTATTATATATTATCTTTAAAATACATCAGGCTGAGTTATGAAATGTGAACTCTGCCAGTAAAAGATGGCTGCTTTCCATTGAATGTAACTTTGTATACAACATCATGCATCTTTGCAACTCTGGGTATTATAGATTCTGAGATTAGGCACTCTTTGACTAAATAGGGAAAGAAAAAAACAGACTACCTCCTCGTATCAATGACATTTCTCTGTGTTGATTAGAGACACCAAAGAATTTCACTCCAGATTTTTGCTGAGCCAAACACTTCGGTCTTGAGGCCACCACCAGCAATGGAAATATAGTGTGAAAAATTAAGATAAGCTCTGGTGTTACATGTCATACAGACCATGATAGGGAATGGGCACATTAGCTGTCCTTTGACCTGCTGTATATTTTTATCATCTCAAATCATTTTCAGTCACCTCATTAGAGTGGCAGACCATTTAAAAAAATTCCTCATCTTAGATCCACCCATACATCTGGTCATATGCAAATTTAAGTGCCTCAAGGAGATTAGAGGAATTATCTCTTATTCGATTCTATCATAAATTTAGTACCTACAACAGATCTTCAAAGAAGTAACTCACTTTTGTTTCTGTCTTTCAAAAACACTTTTGAAGAAAAGTTGCCCTTCTGATAACAAAAAAAGCACTACTGAAGAATCCACTGCAGAAGAAAGGGCGCTCCCTAGGTACTGCCTTTCAGGACTGTGTTGATATAGTTCAGAAAAGGAACTGGAGCAGATACTGGCTTTTAGGAAGAATTCCGCATGAAAGAGGGAGAATTGGTAATGCATTTACTACTCATTTGCTTGCATCAAGAACCACATTCCATTTCAATCTGCCAACATCCTAATTAAGATGATCTGAATCTTGGGTGATCTATTATTCTAGATCTGAGATAGCCCAATTTACATTAGACAAGATGTTACACTGTGTGCTTACACTGAGATGATAAGAGCGCTGAGCATGTCTTCCCTCCTGTCTCGCCCAGCACTGGGCAGAGCATTCCATCAGCACTCAATAAATAATGGCCAGGCCTTTGCCTATTGTCTTTCTCTCTACCACTTTACGCACAATTTCATCTTACTGTATCATTTCTGGCTCCTTTTGACACATAGAGCTGTGCTCCTTTCTGCATGAGGAAGATAGGAAAGTATCTCAAGTAATTCTCTATGAATGTGTCCATCCGTGTATATGGGACTAGCAACACCTAAATGCAATTCCCATTCATTACTTCTATGTCGTTTCTGAAGATCTTAAAGAATATGTTGCTTACATAAGCTTTTGAGCCAGAAAAGGAAAGAATACAAAGACAGTGCTTTGGAAGCATCAGGATCAAATTCCTTTCCAGGATAATAATATCCAGCTGCAATATTACCCAAGAGGCACTATAGAACACAGAGAAAATAGCATACAAAGGTACTCTTCAAATCAGCTTCTTTCTCCCCACTTCGGCTAAGGAAAGTTACCCATAATTAATTTTTTTTTAAGATTTTATTTATTTGAGAGGCACCTGGGTGTCTCAGTGGGCTAAGCCTCTGCCTGCAGCTCAGGCCATGATCCCAGGGACCTGGGATCGAGCCCCGCATTGGGCTCTCTGCTCAGCAGGGAGCCTGCCTCCCCCCCTCTCTCCGCCTGCCTCTCTGCCTACTTGTGATCACTGTCTGTCAAATAATAAATTAATAAATCTTAAAAAAAATTTTATTTATTTGAGAGAGAAAGAGCACAAGGAGGGGGGAGGTAGAGGGAGCAGCAGAGGGAGAGGGAGAAGCAGGCTCCCCACTGAGCAGAGAGCCTGATGTAGGCTCATGACCCAAGCCCAAGGCAGACGCTTAACCAATTGAGCCACCCCCAGACACCCCCAAAAAGTTACCTATAACTTATTAACATAATACTAGGTTAATACTAAGTTGTCTGATAAACACATAAAAAAATGTGTTAATATTGGACTTGCCCTCCCTAGACATCTGAATAAAGGCCAGGTTGTCTGCAACAAGTCAGAGGCCACATGTATGTCCCTTCTTAGCCACTATCTAAAACTGTCATTTGTAGGGCTGAGCAAACATATTTAAGAAATGTTCTTAAGCTTGCTGTAAGTGCTATTGTTGAACAGATAACACTGATGACCTTCATAGTCTTATATCCATTTCCAAAGGGATGACAATCTAAGATGTCAATCTAAGAACCTCAAAGAAGGCAGATAAATAAGCACAACCCTGGGGTTCAAAGCACCTCACCCTCTATCTCCTTTCACTAAGGAAATGAAGATGTTTGATGGAACCCAGGGTAGGTCACCCTTCTGGTAGCTGTAAAGTTTTCTGAATTTGCAATAAAATCTTCAAATATTCTTTATGCTAGAAACTTTTCTTCTTCTTCTATTTTTTTTTTAAGATTTATTTATTTATTTGACAGAGAGAACAAGCTTAGGGGTGGGGGTGAGGAGGGAGAGAATCTCAAACAGATTCCCCGCTGAGCATGGAATAGACACAGGGCTCCGTCTGAGGAGGCTGAAAGCACAACCCCAGTGGAAATCAGGAGTCAGATGCTTAACCGACTGAGCCACCCAGATGTGCCTTGAAACTCATCTGTTTCTTTAAAGTGGACAAAGGAACCACTGTCTGATTACAGTGATGCAAAGTTTGAGACGTTGTGTTAGGGACATCCTGGCCTTGATTCTAAGATAGCTATAATGATGGCTGAAGAGGTGACAAGTAAAGAATCAAAGAATAAGAACATCTTAAAGGAGGCAATGTGCAAAGTATAAGAATGCTTTCTTGCTTTCAGGATTTTGGGGTTTTGCCTGGAAAGGTCAAAAAAAAAAAAAAAAAGAATGCAGTCTTTCTTAGGTGTTGGGTATTCAGTGTTCTGAAATCCCTCCAGCTACACACCATTCAAAAATTTAACATACTGAAAGCCTAGTTTTAGCTGATAAACTTTAACCAATATATCTTAAAATAAAATACATAATTACAAGCATATTTTCAATTTTTGGAAGTGAGTTCTAAAGCTCTATTTCTAGAACTGGTGAATTCTGTTCTCTATTTCCATGTATAAAAGATCGCACAGTCTTGGGAAAACACTTTTTTAAAAAATGAAATACAACAAATAAGGTATGCTGCCGAGTCCTGGGGGAGAAGTTTCCCAGAGTCTTTGAATTTCCTCCTATCCTCCTTCTTTACAAGATTTCTAAGACCAAGTCCTTTTCTGCAGTCTCTCAAACAAGGTAAAAAAGAAAAATACCCCCTAGATATATTCTTTAGATTTTCTATTATGCTTCTCAAGTTCCCAGTAGCTTCTGAAGTAAACTTAAGATGAATTCTGGAGTTATTTTTTTATTATGTTTTAATTTTAGTTCTCTTTTAGGTCTAAGATGAAATAGATGATCATAACTGCTCTGCTCGGAGATGCATTTCATGGCACAATGTATACGTGACCTATGCAAGGTCACGTCATGGAAAGAGAACTGACATGAGAGATAACAAGTCGAATCCAAGCTTTTAGTCTTGGACAACTTCAGGGTAACCTATTTAGGTTGCTTTATTTCTAAACAGTAAGTACGTCATAGATATAAAGTCTGTATAGGGCTCTCTCAGCGGTTTGAACAATGTCAATTACAAATATATGAAGAATTACTGCCCAAATCACTGATCATTAAGGGTTATTTTATTTTATTTTATTTTTTGGTCACATTGTGAGCCTTGGTGCAGTGGCAAGCCAGCCTAATTCTCATCCACAATAAGATCCCATGTTCCAGCCACACTACACGTTTCACACCTTGAGGTCTCTGCACATGTTTCACGCTGACAAAAATCCTTTCCACCCCTCATTTAAAACATCAACTCCCCTGTAAATCTTCCCTTTTCATTATTTTCATGCTGGCAAATATCCTTCCCACCCCTCATTTAAAACATCAACTCCCCTGTAAATCTTTCTTTTGAGACCCCTAAACAGGGTTCATTACTTCCTTCCCTGTGTACTCAGAGTGCTGCATACCTATCTAATATAGAATATCTATCAGATTCTATTATAATTATTGGTTTACTGTCTCCACCACCAGAAATGAAAACTTGTCCATTTACCCTTATCTAGGATTTCCCATGTGCCAGGCACTGTTGTGAGCACTATAGCTACATCAGCTCTTTAATCTGTACCGCAGCCCATTTGAGGGGGATATTATCAGCGCCTCCATTTTACAAATGAGGAAGCTAAGACACAGAGAAGTGACGTTGTTCTCCTAAGGACACCCAGCTAGTGAGTGCCCCGAGTGGAACTCGGGCAGTCTGACGTCAGCCAGGGTCTGAGCCTCCCCTGATACTCTCTGTTCGCCCCACAGACGAAAGCAGGCAGGTCATGGATATTAAACAGATAGAAAGAATAATCATACTGATTTCTCCATAGTTTCCTAGGCTTAAATTAGAAATATATTACCTTTGTCTTAAATGGATTTTACCTTCACCCTTGACTATGGAGGAGTTCATCTGTCCAGAGAAAATTCAGCCCAGACTGGGGAGAGAAAGCTAGTTGAGAGGTGGAAGGCCTAGGGTTTTGCTGGCTCTGCCAGGTCAGAGTCAAACTCTCCGTACCTCCCACAGCTTCCATGGCTGCCAAAACCTATAGAAACCTCTCCAGGAGCTGTTTGTAGGGGTACGACTCTGCACACATGTGACACAGAATGCCTGACACAGAGATAGTATTCACGAAGAATACTTAGGTTAGTCTCTGTAAACTGATGGGACTCTGAGCAGGAAGACACTGGGACTTTGGCAAGATTCAAACAGAGAGATTTTTGTCATTGTTTCTTTAGAAGTAAGGCACTCAAATCATTAAGAACCAGATGTATTTATCCTTCCTCCTGACCTAATTTAAATTTATATCTCAAGTCCCCACAGTTGATTGTCACCCATTTTACCATTTAAATCACTTCTTAATTCTTGTATTTTATATATATTCTGTATTTTTCTGATTAAAATTTTTACTCATGGTAGAGATTTAGAAAATTCAGAGGTATCTAAAAATATCTAATTGCATATTAAAGGACTTTACCAATGTTTTAAAATTCTCTTCTAAAATACTATTTTAAATGGCTGTATAACCTTTCGTTAGGGTAAGATGAAGCATGATTTAATTAGCCTGTCCTTGTTTTAAACATTTGGTTGATATCAATTGTTTGCTGTTATAAATACACGCTCTGTGGGGATCCCAGTTGTTGAGAATCCTGTTAGCCCCCATAGGAAAAGGGCCTCTTAGAGCCTATACAACAGTGCTTCTCTGGGAGCTTGTGGAATGCAGATTCTGGGGCCCCAGCAAGGAGGTTCTGACCTCTCAAAGCTGGGCTAAAGCAGGTGCTCCTCTCTTTGAGAAATGCTAACACTGCCTCTCCTTGGAGAATACTTTCTCTTCATCCGGTTACTTCTTTACTCCCTTCTCAATATACACCCCCCCCCCAAAATGAGCTGATTTCAAAGTATCAAACTCAAATTGGTTCTGGTGAAGACAGCTACTCATTTTTACCCTCAGTCTTTTATGAATTTAGGCGACTGCCCCATCTCTGCAGTTCCTCTTTGGCGCCTCCTCAGCCTTTAACCTGACTCCACCCACCTATGGTCCAAACCACGGCCAGGAACAGCTTTTTATGCAGCCAATCGATGATGTCATTTAAATCCCTCCTCACTACAAAACCCTCTCTTTGTGACCATAGGCCACCCAGCTTCCTTCAGACCCTCCTCTTTCTCTCTCTATCTCTCCAACTGCACTGGCCTGCTCACGGAATGCCTCCTCAGAGAAGCCCTCCTTGACGTCCTGATCTAAATCACTTCTCCCAGCGCAAGCTCTAGCTGCTCCCTTTTCTTTCACAGCACATCACCATTTATAAAACTCCATGAGGCAGGTCCTGAGACTTAATCCTTCATCATCAGCATATCTGGCCCTGAGCAGGGCCAGTGAGAGGCAGTCCTCTAGGTGGCGATCCACACAGGCTCTGGGGCCAAAGGGCTAAATTCAAATATGAGTTCTGCTACTGGGGACCTGTGTGACCTTTGGCAAGTTACTTAACTTCTCTGTGCCTCCTTTTTCTCCACTGAGGATAACATGGGACTACCAGCGAGGTTTGTTGTGATTAAACGAAAGAATCCACAGAAGTGCTGAGAATCAAAACTGGCATGTAGAATGCATCGAATACACGATAGCTTTTTAAAAGGAAGCAATCAGTATGCTTTGATAAATAAATAGAACACAACAGACTTTTGAGTTGCATCTTTTCTCATCATCACTGCCCTGCAACCCCAGCCAAAGCATTCTTAGCCCCACCAATGTCTCCCTGCAGCCTGCTCCTAGAGAGGGCTCTACTTCTGCCCTGAGAAATCTGCTGAATACATTCTCCCTTCCATATTATTAGTTCCAGCTTTGATCCTTTCGTCACGTCACTTTCTAGAATGTGTGCTCATGTGCCAAGACCCTGCTCTTCCTTCCTCCGAGTATTTCCTGAAATGTGACTTCCTCCAAGGAGCCTTCTTTAAGTGGAACTGAGCTCATCGTTCCATTCTCTGTTTCCAACAAATAAGTTGAAGGTGGTTGTTCGAGGTTCCAAAGCTATAAATCTTCCGAGCTTTCCCCTGGCTGCGTGGACTCACCACTGCAGGATGGGTAGGGTTTCTCCTGAAGAATGTGCGTCTAAGAAGGTAAAGGGTTTGTTTAACTTGCTCTGTATACGTTTAGCGCAATGCCAATCCACATGGATGCTGAATAAATGTGACTTGATGATGATTTAATTACCTTGTCCATGCCAGGAATAGAAACCCTGAACACTTAAGTCTGTTTCCCCCCACGTTGCAATATGTTTCAATGCTGAGTCTATTATGAGACTGGTTTTCTGCATGTACTTTCACAAAAAGGATAAATACAAAAGAGAGATTACATGAAAATATCCAATTAATAAAATTATTTTCCACATCCTGAGTCCGAAGATACCTTTGGAACAGCAGTGCATTGTATTAAAAGGTGCCTCGTTTAAAGTTTAATTGCACATGCTTTATGGGTTATTTTATAAATCTAAAATAGATAACCAAAACATGTCAGTACTGGTTTTTAAAGTACTTGTTGTATTCGGTGCATGCACCATTATGGAGAACTTACACTCAGAGCAAAAAGATTTGTAGCAAAGCATATGACCTTCTTCCCACTACAATGACCATCCCCTAATTAGGCAATGCATCTGATAGTCATTAACAGGAATGAGATAATGAATCACTTTCTCTCTTCTTTGTTAATTTGCTGTAACCAAGCGGCTAATGGATGTCAGAGCTGAGTGATTGCACTGATTATAGTGATTTATAGTTGCAACAAAACAATTTAAAACCATTCTGATTATTCATGTTAAAGATGCTTTATGTTTTGTTTACTAAATGTTTTATGTCCCTTTTTCTCCTACCCCCCAAAGTATTGAATCCCTCCTCCTCTGCCACTTTTGACAAAAAGACCTTTTCCTGGAAAACTTGAAAGTTGTAGGCTTTTTTTTTTTTTATTGTTTTAAACTAAGCCATTTCATTTTGTTTATCTTTTGTTTCTGTATATCTACATATCCAAGTAGTTATAGAGACAGATAGATAGATGGATGGATATAGAAATAGTTAGACAAAGTTTACCCAGTAGAAACAAAAAGCCTTCAGGGTGGAGAGAAAACTTCAGTGGTGCCTAGTTCAAAAGAAGGCAGAAATGAGAGGAAATCAGGCAAACTTCAAGCCACTTACCTTGGGGCTTCCAGTCCCTTCCTCGCCCTCCACAGACACATCAGTAGCCAGAATCTCAGCTTTGATGGTATCCAGAGCCCTGAGAATCCAGCTGTGTTGTCGTTTGATTTGCCTCTGCAGCTCCTTCCACTGGCTTGCAATCATCCGCAGCATGTCCTTCAGCCCTTCTCCAAAAGGAGGGGAAAGCACAAGTTACAGGCTCGACTGCATTTTTTACCCAGGATTGACTTTTAGCCAGTAAATTAGATGACTATTTCAAACAGTAAGTCTAATTTTAAACAACCATTATCAACACCTGACATATAAGCATTTGTGCCCCAGGAGAGGGGCTGGGGATTTTGCCTTCACAGAAGGCATAAGGACACAAAAATGGGATCACCACAGAGATGCTTGGGTGGGAATCGACTTAGCTTCTGTGCATTGACTTAAAAAAATGCATGTTGGACAAAAATGACCAAGTATAAAAATGACTGACACCAAAGCTTCACTTTCCAAAGAGAAGGGCCTGTGTGTATCAGTGTGGAGACTTCATAGTGATCAGAAAGATGCACAGAAACAGGCGAAGTGAACTCGATGAGGAATACGGTAAATGGGCCAGAATTAAGACAGCAGTCCTTTCCCTTAGCATGTCCGATTAATGCTGCTCTTTCCTTATTCAGCTGTGGTAAGCTCAAAGAAAGAGCCAGATTATAATTCACCCTGTCTTACGGTCTTTTACTACCAGGGTAAGTATAACCAAATGACAAAACTATTTTTTATTTATAATCTGTTCCTCATAAATACATTAATACTGGGAAAGAGTTGGTTTAAGGCCAAAACTCTGCTAATGCAATGACCAGCAAAAAAAAAAACAAAAACGTGCAAAATGTTCACATGTGCAAACTGGCAGGGAAATAATCGGATGTATCTCGTCTGCCTGCCTTATATCAGTAATGATATCTATAAGTACCCTAATGCATATGCATTATAACTATTTGCACAATTCTCATTCATTATCTTAATGTTATTTCCAGGGCACCTACATCAAAAAGCATGTCAATGTGAAGTTTTCAGGAATGTGATTTCAATTGAAACTCGGGCGAACAGCAAGCCCAAAATAAAATGAACAGACCATTTGGAGGCAGTATTTCATCGTATAAGTATCACAGCATTGTATGCAGTATATGAAACATTTATAAATCTTGAAGGTCAATCTGATAATGTAAATATTAATAATACATAAGGAAGTGAATATATGCAGTAATTTACAGCAATGCTTCTTCATTCTTAATAGTCTGGAGACATAAAGGCTTGCAATATTTCAGGAGGATTTACCTGCTTTGTGAGATGCAATAAGCTCAAGAAGTTGGTATCCTTCCTCCTCCACAGCTTCCTTGAGAGCACAGTGACTGTCTACATTCAACTTAAAACTCTGCAAGGAAAAATATGAGCATCAAACCCTGGCAAGGCAGTTAAACATAAAACATCCATACAAAATTACTTGCTACTTTTTATCAAGAACCACACAGCCCAATTTACCCAATAGACAAACTAATTTGCAATACTAAAAGCTATTGATATTTGGGATCTGGGCTCAAAATGTTTCCGTTAGATTAGCAGAGTGCATCTGTTTGGAAACAGCTGACAGATCTAGAAATTCATTAGGTTTTTATGAAAAGTCACATCCCGTAGGCTATATCAGGAGTAGCAGTGTTCTATAAAATATACTGAATTTCTACCAGCACATATGAGCTCTCTTCTTCACTTTTTAAAAATGTTAGTGATAGCACTATTTATGAAACCATAAAAAAATTGGCAGCGTAAAATATATTAGCCTTATGTGCATATATCGAAATCCACTGATAGAGAAGGGTTGGACTGGCTGTTTCTCAGATATCACACAAACCAGAGAGCATCCAGGGGGACTGAGTACTGTACTGAGGAGTCAAATGCTTCCCAAATCTTTTTGATTTTTAAAAGCTTATTTCTTACAATGTAATTCTGCTTGAAAAATGAATATGTCAGGCACATCATGGGCATTTTTCACTCGCGACCATCATCCAAAACCCAACAAGTGCTGGTATGGCTGAATCCCAACTCAAGGCCATTGCTTTCAGGAAGCCTTCTCTGTTGCTTTACGTGGAGTTACAGACTCCCTTCTCCCTGCTCTTACAATGTGTTTCTACTACAGAATTTATCACCTGTATCCTGCTCTATTTCTACACTCTGCTATCAAATTATAAGCAATTTTAAAGAAATTCAAGTTTCACATTCATCTCCAACTCAGGTCACATGGAAGATGTTCAACAGATTTGCAGAATTCATGGATATCTGTCAAACTGGATCAACAGCACTCTCTGAAGGGGAAGGCTTCCAGTTAGGTATTTCAAGAAACATAAGGTGGTTTTCCAAAGAGTTCCCACCTCTGGAATGTTAGAAGGCATTTCAACCACAGCAGGTCCAGTGGAGAGGAATCCTAATAACCAATCTGTTGAGTCAATGGCTAGTCTTCAGGGTGAAAATCAATTCCTTGAGTTGACTAATTAGGACATGAATTTGAAATACTGCATGCCAAATGTTGGCTTCTCCATGACAGAGCTCCACAATATACAATATATTTCACTGTCACTGATGATTCCTTGAGCAATAGCTGTATGCAGAGCCCTAAGCTTGGTGTTAAGAATATTTAACACAAGCTTGGGGCACCTGGGTGGCTCAGTAGGTTAAAGCCTCTGCCTTTGGCTCAGGTCATGATCCCAGGGTTCTGGGATCGAGCCCCATATCGGGCTTTCTGCTCAGCGGGGAGCCCACCTCCTCCTCCTCTCTCTCTCTCTCTCTCTCTCTCTCTGCCTGCCTCTGCCTACTTGTGATCTCTCTCTGTCAAATAAATAAAATCTTTTAAAAAATTAAAAGAATATTTTAAAAATTTAAAAATAAAAAAAAAGAATATATAACACAAGCTCATGATGATACAGGCCCAGTTAGAATGTAATTTGGATGAAAGAGGTTAAACCACCAAAAACTGTAAAGTTAGGTACATTCATTCATTCATTTAGGAACCATGCATCATGCCTGTTCTGTACACTGGACTGATAGTGACTTAAGGGGTTTAAAACATGGCCTCTGGCATCAAAGGGCAACTAAACATGTCCCTAGGAGAACAAAGTGCAGCCCAAGTTATCGCGGATGTTCAGGAGTGACTCTAGGCTCTCTTTTTCTTAGTGGCAAAAAGGGGTCTTCTTTTTAAAGCTGAGAGGAAAAAGGTTAAAAGAAACTGGATATGAAGGAGATGGGGACAGACAGATCAGAGTATGAAGTATAAAGATAAGAACTTTGACTAAAAAAAGTGTTTGACTCCAAAATGGTGAACTGTTTCATCTGACTAGAGGCATAAAAAACAGGGAAGTTTTAGCCAAATACGACAGAAGGAAAACAATGGTAAGTTTCCTCACAGGCTGTTCACTCTTTCTCGTATTGTCCTTTTTCGGCTATAGGTATACGGTTGAATAAAATAAAGTATGGCAAAGTAAGGGAAGCCTAATGCTTCTGGTCAGCACAAACACTATGAGCTCCATGAAAAATTAAATATTACTTTCTAGCCAAAATATGGCTGCATATACTTTTTGCCACTGCAGTAGATATCCTCAACTCTGAAACATGGCCATGTGCAATAAGGTTCATGTATGTTTCAGGGAGAAGGGACAAGGAAAAGAAAAACACTTGAGATCAATGTGAGAGTGCCACAATTTAGGAAGAAACCTGTTCTTGAGATTTCCTTATAACTGTAAATTTAGCCTAGTGCTCTCTCTGATTCTCTGTTTACTTACAACAGACTTGTGCTGAATGGTTAGTAATCATGAGCTTCTGAAGAGGTGCATCAGGCCTATGTCTCAGAGCGAAAGAGAACCTAAGGACCTGTGAGTAGGTTGGATAATTTGACATAATTGAAGCCAAGAGTATAGAATAGATGCAGCTGGGTCTGGTTCTGCCTCAAGATGATGTGGAAGCATTTGATTAGGAAAGTGGAAGAGATGAGGTATTCATTATTAGGAAAAAGATAAGCTGATAAGCTTGACGCTGTAGAGAAGATCCATTTAATATATCTATTACCCAAATGGTACAATATTGCTTGATTTTCAGGTGCACCCATTAACCATTAATAATATCAACTAAGGAATTCGTAATGGGCCGCCGAGGAGGCAGCCATGCAGGCACATTAACAAAATTGTCCATGAAATTTCTGGCCACTAAAGGATTCTGTAAAGAGCATTCCCCATTCTGTCCCCACCTCTTCCTGAGGGAAGGAAGCTTAGATGGAAGGATTTGCTTCTCTTCCTCTTTCATTTTCTTTTTCCTTGAACCTGATACTTGAACACATTTCCATTCTTGTACTCCTAACACATTCCCTCAGCAATGCTGGATATCCCTCTGCAACATCCACAGAATTCCCTGAAAATGCAGGGCATTCTCTGAAGATTTAATTTATGGCAACATTATCATAGGTGGGTACCACGCTCTTGTGTCAATGATTATGTGACACTCCTTAAATATGAGTAATCTGGGTTCTAGGAAACTCCAGACCTTTTTTAATGTCTTTAAAGCAGCATATAACTGAACACCTAGAAGAGAACAACTAAGGAAATGGAAAACACAGTGACTGAGACAAAGGATTGGATTATCAAAGAGATGATACATCAGAGGCTGAGGAATGGGTATATCCACACCTGCAACCTCTAGCTCCACCAACTTCGATAGATCTGGGTGCACTACTCCTTGGCAGGATCAAAATTTATACCGATTCTACTTTGACCATGATCAGACTTTATATGGCAGTCATGTGGATATGAAATGAAATCAAGGAAATGTACACCTTGGTGGACAAAACTATGCCAAGAGTGAAGAATGATCATTGCTCATGAGGACTCATAAGATTTGGATCTCCTGGCACAGAAAATCATGGGAAAGACCATACTCACATTCAGAGGCTTAAAGATCGAAAGTGGCTCAGCCTTAGCAGCGTTGTCTCATGAACACAGACTTTCAATCGTGCAATGAAATACTGTTAATGTCTGCCAGGTCCATTGATGTCCATGAGTATTGAGATGTTGGTGAACAATCAAAGAGGCTGAAACAAGTTATTGAGTCTTTCCTGACCAATTTCAGTTTTTTTAAGCGCATGAATTATTAGATATTTACTGGGCAGTCTTTGCCAGGCTTAGAGATACAAAAGATAACAATACACAATATATAATCTGGGCCCATGAAGCATATAGTTTTTTGGGTGAAAGAGATTTAAAAAAAAAAAAAAGCCAGTAGTATCATAGGACTCAGCATAGCATAAATGTGGAATCAGGGTTTGGTGTCTAAGAGAGAATGGAAGGACCTTAAGCAAAATGAATAGAAATATGCCCTACCCAATGAGTTTTTTTTTTTTTTAATTAAAGTATCACACTGGCCAAGTAAAACCAAGAGTGTGGGCTGTATTCTGTACAAGTGTGGCAGGTGCTGGATAGGGGCTGTGGGATCCCAAGCTGGGCGCCAGGTTCTGCAGAGCCTTGCAGAGAGCTAGTGGAGAAAGGACTAATTTGTATGCAGGCCTGGAGACAGCATTTATTGTAGCAGGAAGTAGGAAGCCGAAGGCAGGTAGGTGTGGCCGGGACAGGGTATTAGCAGGAGAGGCGGAAGCTGTGATATGTGGTCATTAACTTCAAGGGCCATGAAAGAGTCAGGGAAGAAGATGTCAGAACACTGGAAACGGATGGACGCAGTTCTCTGTTCTAGAAAGCTCTCTCTGGTTGTTGTGCAGAGTTGATTTTAAAAGGGCAGACTGGAGACAAGCAGGCCATTAAGGAGACTGCTATGGTAATACAGGCCAGATGTTTCTGCATGTTCACAATTTTAATTAAAAAAAGGTGTGCTTTTCTTCTAAATGAATGAAAGTAGAAAAAAATGGAGAAAATCTTCTGTCTTTTTAAAGTTTTTCTCAGTGTGTGAGAGCAGCATGTGCCAGAATTTAGTTCCTTGGCTGTTCTGATGATAAATACCAGAGGTTATTAGTCAGGAGTCTCCCAATGTGAAAGACATATTGAACTGATGAACTTTTACTCCCACTGTCATTTTAAAGAGATGGTATATATGCTGATGAATAAGGCACTTGATGACACTTTTTCTTCACACAAAAGATTTTTACTACCCTAAGAAAATGAAAACTTGCTTTTTTTTTTTTTTAAAACAAGGGCAGGAGGAAGAATGTGTGTTCAATCAGAAAAGCAGAGGCTTAAAAAGTCACCTGCTACCTGCCTTAGGCCATCTCCACCCGGGGTCCCCTCTGTGCCATGCCTACACCATCCTGTGTTCCCAAAGGGACTCGGTGAGGAAGAAAGCCCCGATCCCCTGGGTTGTAGCTGGAAGCTCCTCTTCTCCTCTCCCCAATGCCAACAACAGAGGATGATCATGTGGTCCTCAAAATACAAAATATATCTCGTAAATGCTGTATGTGTCAAGAACTGAAAGATTTTTATGAGTAAAACAGTTCTTTAGGAACCTCCTAAAAACTGGACAAGTTATTACAGAGCCATTCAAATTAAGATTGTGAAATCACATGAAAAATACACAGAATGTATTACAAGCTCAAAAAAATGAAGATTCAGAATGGTGTCTGTGACGGCAGTAGAGCTATACAAATGAATAGTCCCAGTGCATGAAAACAGAAGTCTGCGGGGAAACACAACGAAATGTTAACATCATTTGTGCAGGGTAGGACCTGGAGTTAATGTAGCCTGGTCTCACGGAAGGGGTTCTCTGTGCTTCGGCTTTCTACAACAGAAGATGAAAATAATACTGACTTCTAGGTTATTGCGAGAATTAGAGATAATGATTGTAAAGCACTGAAGCAGCACCCGGAAATAAGTGGGACCAAAGAAAAAATCATTACGACTTTTAAATTCATTTTTTCTCTTTTCCAAACGTGGTCTGTGGGAAATGGTACTTTACAGTGACTTCAGGCGACAACGAGCACTTCCCATTGAGGCTCTCTGAACTCTGCAGGTGCACGCACCACATGGTCTTTCTCCAGTGTCATCACCCAGCACAGGTCTGCCCATAGGGGGCGCCCAAACATAGATGCTGCCATCTGAGATGGGGCCGAGGCTGCCTGGACAGAGAGGCCAATGATTTGGGGCTTCCTTCTGCCTCAAGTGTGTGCTCTTGGGCAAAGCATCTAACCCTTCTGGGCTTCTGTTTCCTTATCTACAGTCTAGGCATTTGGACTCAATATTTTCCAGTCCCTGGACGCACTGATTTTATCTTTCAGCCAGACGGTTCAGGATAGGTGGCTTGGGAGGCTTTTTATTTATTCTAAACTAGAAAATTTTCAAAGGGGGAAGAATCCCAAAGGCCATCTAACCATTCATCTACCCCAGGGCAGCTCCGTCCCTCAACCATCCTGGGCAGATGTGTTCATTCTATTTTTAACTATCTCCAGGGAAGTTTCTTCTAACTTCTCATCCCGAGTCCGCAACATTTCTTCTCAGGAATTTAAGAGCTCTGTGCAAAGCAGCACGAGCCTTCCTCTGCTTCAGATTCTTTTGCCAAGTCATCTCTGCAGTGTGGGAGTTGGAAATCAGAAACATTGTGAGAATATGCCAACAAAATCCACACGTCCAATCAATCATCAAGCCGTGCCAATTAATTTCTCCAACCTCAAATCTTCCATATTGATTAACACTGCCTTTGAGTCAGGCCCTCATCATCATCTCTTGCCAGGTTGACTTCAACGGCCTTTGGTCATGGCCCCTCAAAACCACATTTATTCCTTATTTGTGGCCTGCCTGTGAAGGCGCAGGCATTGTCCTAAGTACATGGGATGTGGCTGTGAACAAGGTAAATAGCCCCTGACCTCTCAGAGCTCACCGTCTAATGAGGGGTGGAGGGTGTGCATCTTAATTGCAGTCAATTGTGTCAAGGAGGCCATGACAGGCTGTGGGTGCTGGTGACAGCCTGGTCTCTGGAGCTGGTCGGCCTGGGTTCAAATCTCAACTCCTCCATCACCTACCCACTGTGTCACTGTGGGGAACCTCTGGTTACTCAGTTTGTTCAACTGTAAAAAGGAAGAAATGTTAGTGCCTACTTCAGGAGATTGCTGTGATTACTTCAGGAGATCACCAGTAGAACACAGTCCAGCCTCTCATAATAGTTCAAGAAAAACCATTTCATTATACAGAATGGCCTGCCTCCAAAACAACTCCAAAAAAGATGCTCCTTCATTGTAGGATAAGGTCCAGCCTTATGACCTACAGAGCATGACCTACAGAGCCCTCTCCAATCCCAACCAAGTCTGCTTCTCAGGTCCCATGTCTGCTTGAAATGCTCCTGAAATGCATCAAGTTTCCAGCTTACACCAGCCATCTCACATCTCTGAGATTCTGCTCTTGCTGGTACCTCTGGTAAGGACTGGTATGGACAGTCCCCCCCGCCTTCCCCTGGCTAAGGCCTGCTCATTTTTTAAGATTCATTTCAGGGGTCAATCTCTCTAGCAAGTTTTCCCCGACTTTCTTCTATCCTCCCAGTTTGCACATTCTCCTAAGTATCCCCAGGACATGTGCAGAGCTCAAACCGCTACTTGCTACCATGCTGGATAACTAACTGGTGATGTTATGTTCTTCCCAGCCATGAGTTCCTGGAGTTTCTTCTCACTCATTTTTGAATCCACGGTGCCTCAAACAGTGCCGGGCACACAGAATAAATAAAGATTCATACCAAAAACCTTCCATGGAGCTTTCAAAGTGCACATGGCACTTTGGGAGATGTTGGTGCAGTCACTCTTCGCTTGGAAGTGGTTGATAAATGTCCCCAAATTTTACTCAGTGAACACCATGTAAATGAGCTGTCATGTTCCTTCACTTACAAAATTACTTGCCAATTACACTTAGATGATCCCAGTGTAATTGCCATGTAAACTGTACCCTGGCTGAGATAGCCCAAATCATCAATTTAACTTTACCCTCTCATCATATGGTATTTACCACATAATTAAATAAATGGTCAGCCGCCACCACAATTGTATATCTCCCCAACGCCATGAAGTGGCTACATTTGTCACTGATTTATCAGTTATGACAATACGCAACACACCTCCAGGTATAATATCAGAAGCTTAAAAAATTTGAAAGCACTATAAAACTCTTGAAAAAGAAGTTACAAGTTTATGATCAAGAAAAGAAGCATCATAAAAACTTTGTTTACTTTAAAAGAAGGAGGAGGAGGAGGAGAAGGAGATGAAGAAGGAGGAGGAGGCAATAAGATATAAAGACAAAAAAAATCCTTATTCCCCCTACGGAGACTTTCTTCCTGAAACCTCAGATAATAAAAACATCTCCCAGAATTTGAAGGGAAGGTCAGTTCTTCAAACAAATCACAATTTCTTTCAAATAAACAGTTGCATTTTGCTGTGTGTGGAAAGCCAAATGTATTTTACTAAAGTTGACATTCCTTGCTAATCGACTTGCTAATACCTCATGCAAGAATCAGATACATGGGAGAGACCCTAAATGTTGACAGTGCCTCTTAGTGACCACATTTTCCTTTGCTTTTCTGGATGCCACCTCCACACTGGGCACAGGTAATCACATTGACTTCCCAGCATGGCCACATTAGACCAAATGGATTCACAAACAGAGGTTCTGTCTAAAGGGACTGTTTGACTTCCAGAACACACTGCTCTGAGGCTCTGATTGAAAAAGAGGTCAGTGCTGGCCCAAATATCACTCTGCCCCCCGCGGTGGAATAATTGATGTGCAGCAGCCCCTACAGATGTGGAGTCACTGAGGTGATGGATGGATAGAAGTATATTATTCACATGTACATCTGCTAATATACAGGCCCCAGTGCAAACACCAAGACTTAAGAATATTATGTGGATTTAGGACAATCCCTGAAGGACTCCACTTCCATTAAAAATTTGTTTGGCAGCCTGGGGCAGATCTATTCCAACTCCCACATGCTTCATGCATTTGAGAGGGGGAACCAAACTGCTTTAAAAATAAATTTAATAAATCTTGTAATGTCAAATCATTAACATCCTGTCTAGTCATATCGTCTTCGTATTTTGAAAGAGCAACATTAACCTGTGGAATTTTTTTTTAAAGCTTTCTAATATCTGAGTTAACATTTTTATTCTCCTTGGGTTTTCTACCAAAGGGAATGAATTACATCCTGAAAACAGGAGAGAACATTCCAATTTTTTCCTTCTATAGGCATTTCTCTTGTCACAAATATACCAGACAACTCAGAAAGCTCTGTGACCAGAGTCCATTTTGGTTTGGAAATAGTAGAGGAAATAATTGAACTCACAGACATTTGCAGTTATTGTTTGCTGATTTACAATACTAGTTACAATTTGCTGCTTGTAATGGTTGTAACACCGCTCTTACAAATGTTCATTCATTCATCTAGCAGATATTTTTAGTACCTATTATGCACATGCAAGGCTGGGTGTCAGAGGAGACAGCAAAAAGACACACAAGCTATCCCCTCAAGCAAGTGACAGTCTGGGTGGCTGGGGAGAGACCCAACCTCTCTAAGGACACCTGAGCTTCGCATACCACATATACTTCTCAGGTCTCCGAGGAAAATGCTCACGATTCCTTCCAAATGAACAAAATATCCTCACCTGCAATGTGTTTGTTTGCTCTTCACAACCATCTTCAGCAACTGTAACAGTTGTTTTCTGTGTCAGATCTGTTTCAAGCCTGAAACTCTCACCTTAATATTACTTGTACTGAGTGCACTGCTTCAAGATTCCAAAACCCTATGTGACCCAGTAGATGAGGAGGATCTGTACATGGGTGTACACTGGAAGAGCAGCGGAAGGGGACGGCACCCTGGCTCAGGTGAGCTAGGTCACGCACTGGCTTCCGTCCATATAGGCTCCTATATGGACATGCAGCCTGGGCTAGAAGGCTCATGGTACAAAGCCAGTCTGCAAACCTTCTTTTCAGCACTTAGCCTATTACTGCCCTAAGTAGGAAGAGTTTAATAAATGCAGTGTTTCCCTGGCATCCTAATTTAAAATAACCATTCTGTCCTAAAAAGAGCAATAAACAAAATAATAAATTGGTAAAATGTTTAGCCACCAACAATTTTCAAAACGATGAGAACACGGGATTAAGTCCTAGCACTGAGACAAGCCAAAGTGTATTCCCAGGGGCTTTGAACAATTCAGGATTCCTTTTAAGCTGAAAACGGAATACTCTGTGTCTCTTAGATGGACAGAATTAGACCTATGAGCCAAGGAACGCAGTCCAGGACTTCTACATGGCCAAAATGAGCGTCCCGTCCCCACACATCAACATCAAAATGCCTGCATGGTTAGGAATGCCTGGCAGATCTTTCCATTACCAAGCCACCAAAGGAAGTAACTCAAGGCTGGGAGCTGAGTATTTTAAATACCCCAAAGAGAAGTAATGCTGCTTCCCTACTAAACTCTCAGCTCTTCACCTTAAGCTGATGGGAAGCAAGAGGAACAAGCAAATAGAACTTCAAAGGTCCTATGAGGCCACCAGCTCTGCTAGGCAAGGCGAAGGGAAGTGGCGGCCAAACTCATGCAGCTCAGGTTTTTGAAGTCTAACCGACGGTCTCCCATTAGCTGAGCAATACAGTCACTGCTGTACGGTGGCAGCTGCTGGTCTTGTGAAGCTCAGGCTTCTTGGGCCAGTGCTGCCCATCATCTCAGCAGAGAAAGGTAGCCAGGGAGAAGTGGGCACCAGGAAGTGCCCATCATCTGTTAACTTGAAGCAATGCAAAATGGAGCAGAGGTGGAGATAGGAAAGCAAAGCAAAAGAAAACCAGCGTTTTTGGGGAAATTTTCCTGTATGGCTAAAAACTGTGAGATGTATATTGTTGTTGTTGCTTTTAATGAAACAAATGAGAGCTATTTAATAAAAATGCAATATAATACAAAGTTCTAAATGTAGACAATAAATGCATGAAAGTATCTGTATGGAGATTTTGTTTCTTTTTTTTTTTTTTTAAGATTTTATTTATTTATTTGACAGAGATCACAAGTAGGCAGAGAGGCAGGCAGAGAGAGAGAGGAGGAAGCAGACTCCCTGCTGAGCAGAGAGCCCGATGTGGGGCTCGATCCCAGGACCCTGGGATCACGACCTGAGCCAAAGGCAGAGGCTTTAACCCACTGCGCCACCTAAGCGCCCCTGTATGGAGATTTTGTTAGCCAGGAACATTACCAGTTTAATCCAGTCTGTCTTTATAAGTACTTAGGGTAATGACACAGTAAGGAAAAATTTTCAAACCCTCCAGGATTACCAAGGGTTATAAGAAAGGGTACCAAGATTATAAGCACTGTCTGCAGGATTTGGGCACTTCTCTGCCACCTTGTGGTAGCCCCCTCAAAGTGCAGACACTGATCCTAAAAAGAACCGCGAAGGTGGGCTTTAAAAGCTACCCCATACAAACATACTCAACCTCTGTACGCACATAAACATGGACCCTATACGCTTTTTCAGACCTGTAGCAAAAGCCATCCCTAGACTACAACAGACTTTCATTACATGGGGTCTCTGAGCTGCTGCAAACAACAGCCACTAATGGGACAAGGAAGAGAATTTCAACTAATGTTAAAAAAAACAAAACAAAACAACAACAAAAAAGAACCCTGAATGCTCAATGCTGTATTATTTGCAAAAGCATAAATAAGGACGCGGCTTAAATGGCCATCATCATGGGAACGATTACATAAATTGTGGCTCATCCACACAATAAAATATTAAGGAGCTGCTAAAAGTAAAATGGGTAGTAGATCTTCATGTACTGACAGAAGGATGTCTGAGATATCTTTAGATACAAAAAGCAAGTCATCGAACAGTATGTATAATATGAATTTTAAAAATTCTTAAAATGTATGCATTTTTACACCAACAGGTCCAAAAGGATACAGAACAAACTGTTTATGCAAGTTATCCAAGGGAGGGTAAGACTTTTCACTTTTATTTTTATGCTCTTTTATACAGTTTGAATTTTTTTTCTAGTGAAGAATGAAAGATGAAGTTTCCTTCACCTTCAGCACATGCCCCCGCAAGCCAGGTCACTGAGTTTTTGTAACATCTGCCCCTTCTGTCCCATGTAAATACTCCTTGTAATGTTCACATTCCCTGGCTCCACACACCCCTAGATGGCCCTAGAGCTTCAGTTCTACTCTACACAGAGAAGCTGTCTCCCAATTTTCACATTCTTCAATACATTCAAGTCTTGGTCAGATTTCCATCAGCTATGGCGTGGCAGGCCTTGCTGTGCTACTGTCAAGGACATTAGTAGCCTTGGGGAGAGTAGGGAAGATGAAACAGACATTGGCAATGAGGTTTGTGACCATTCAAGAGAGAACATCAAACGGAAAACTCTGATCCATCCCTCTCTTGCTAATCTACCCGCTCTCCTCTGTTCTTACCTACCTTCCACCTAACCCCGACCCACATCCTCTCCAGTCTGCCCATGGTTAGGCATCATTTCATCCTTGCATTCAACAACAGCCTCCCTCATCTTAGGCTTGTTCCACCCAGGCCAAGGTAAACAAGCTCCCGGAACACACTGGTCCTTCCAGGACTGGAATCCGAACATGCTTTTGACACACGTAGAGACCTGATGGCTGCTTATCAGCCTGGCCTTGATGTCTGTTGAACCCTGGGTTCCTCATACTGTTAAGATATCCATGTTCTTTTGGGACAGAACGCCCCAAATAGTGTCCTTTTAACATACTTTCTATTCACATCACAGACTAGGGACTCATTTCCTTAATACATATAAAACTCCCATAAATCTTGAAGCAAAAATCCAAAGACCCAACAGAAAAAATAGGCTAAGAATATGAGCAGAGAGTTCTCAGAAAAGAAATACAAATGACTCCTAAAAATATGAAGAGGTACTCGACTCCATTTAAAATACAAGAAATACAAGGGTGCCTGGGTGGCTCAGTGGGTTAAGCCGCTGCCTTCGGCTCGGGTCATGATCTCAAGGTCCTGGGATCAAGTCCCGCATCGGGCTCTCTGCTCAGCAGGGAGCCTGCTTCCTCCTCTCTCTGCCTGCCTCTCTGCCTCCTTGTAATCTCTCTGTCAAATAAATAAATAAAATCTTTAAAAAAAAAATACAAGAAATACAAACTAAACTACAATGAGATGCTATTTGTAACTATCAAAGGGACATAGATCACCAGTGTGATAACATACTTCCTAGCAAGGATGGGCCAATGGAGGCATTCTCATGCCCTGCTGAGTATAAACGGTACAATCACTATAAAGGATAATTTGGCAACACATGAAAATTGTAAATGTGTATAACTTTGACCCAGAAATTTCACATATAAGGTATTTACTCTAAGGATAGACTTAAATGATGCACTATGATGAATATTCAAGGATATTCACTGAGGCACTGTTCATAATTTTAAAAAAGGCTGCAAACAATCTGTTTTCATCAATAAAGAACCAGTGAATTATGAATAAAAAATAATAAATAAACATAATAAAGAATTAAGTGAATTATGGAATATTCATAAATGGAACACTGTGCAGCCATTGAAAAGGATAAAGTCAGTTCTACATTTGCTGATTTTGAATTACTGGTAACATAAGTCAAGGGAACAAAGTGAAGTACACATATGCATTTGTTTTCAATGAACAACTCTGAAAGAATATAAAAAACCAAAGAACACTGGTTGCTTCCGAGAAAAAGAATCGGTAACTGGGGGACAGAGGTAGGAGGCTTACTTTTGACTTTCTACCTTTTTGCTCCCTTCCTTTATTTACCTTTAGAGTTTTATGTAACATCCATATATTCATGAGTCCAAAATTTTAAAAAAAAAAAAAAATCTTAAAAACCAGATAACATTGTCTGTACCAGCATATCTTTCAAATGATATACTCAAACCCATTCTCCATTATGCACATAGTTATTCCTTCTCTAAGCCATGGACCTCATCCAGTTAATCAATGTCAAACTGACCCTATCCCCATGGAATTTCCAGTGGATTCATGTCAGTCTCCTGTTTTAAAGTAAAATCAAACCCTCATGGAGTCCCTTTGCTCCCAGAGAAACGTTCAGCCCATTAAAAAGACATGCAATCTCCTTCACCATCAGGCCCAACTGCAAGACCCCAACCTGGTCTCAGCCACATCAGCGGCTCACCTCACCTCCCTTACCTACCCATGATATCTCCTCCCATCTCCTCTCCTCCCCTCTCCAACCAGAAAATCATATAAGAACTGCGAGGTCTATATCCAATGTTTTCTTTGAGCCTTCTTTATTCTCAGGAAGAACCAATAAAACTTCTCTCTGTGCTCCTAACAGTACTTTGCTTATCCTACAAGAAGTTTACTGCTCAAAATTATATTTATCATTTATGGCTCTATAGATGACTACATTTAATCTATGGTCATCTCCCTCAGATTGCAAATCCCTGGAAGAAAGAAGCCAAATTCATTCATCATGTATTCCTAGCACCTACGTAACTGCCTGGTACACACAGGGGCTTGATATATATGAACTCCTCACCACCATTTCTCCCCACGTTTTCTCATTCATCAGACTGAACTAAGAATATTGTTCCTCCAACGCTATTTCTATGTGGCTGGTTAATGTTTGCCCAGTATGACATGGTACTACCTATGCAAATTTAGCTCCAAAGGTTAAGCTAGGCCTTTGTGCTTAGTTCTTCTTCCTAACTCTTGCACAGCTGTCTGGAGTCAGCTAGACTTTGCTTTCTCCTACTAAATATCTAATCCACTATAGATTAAACAACAACAACAACAAATCAACAACAACAACAAAGAAACCCAGCCCGTTTGTTTTCCTGCAAGTGATTTTATATGACGTGGCACCCATTTGGTGAGTTCGGCATGCATAAGAACTACTTGGGAGATCAGGGTTATCTTTTCAAAAGCAAATTTGGACGTGGAATGAAATCTCTAGAGGGAGAACTTGCTGTCCTCCTCTGCTGCATTACTCATAAGCACTCTCACCCTGAAGATATTATGAATTCTCTTAAAGGAAAACATCTAAATAGCCTGCCCAGAACTACTGATGGCGCTTCTATATATGATGCATCTGGTCAAATGTAGCTTTTGGGGACTTGTGTTTCTTTAGCCACTAAGAAAGGGGATGAGAGAAACAACCTAAATGTCCGCCAACAGATGAAAGGATAAACAAACTGTGCTAAATTAGTACAGTGGACTATTACTCAGCAATCCAAATGAATAAGCAGTTGAATCTCCCAACATCGAAATAAGTGAAAGAAACCAGGGGGGCAGGAGGAGATGAAAGAGAGAGAGAGAGACAGAGGACACATCGTGTTTGACTCCATTCATGTAAAATTCTAGAAGGTACAAAACAATCTTCATAATAACAGAAAGCAGATCAGCGATTGCTTAAGGGTCAGGGAAGGGCCAGGAGGGAAGGGAAGAAGGAATTACAAAAGAGTCATGAGGGAGCCTTTGGAGGGGATGGCTACATTCACTATCTGGACTGCAAAGATGGTTTTATGGGTGTACACATTTGCCAATTTGTCGAAACTTGTAGATGTACATATTTTAAATACATACAACTTATCATATGCCAATTATACCCCAATAAAGCTGGTTTAAGAAAAAGACAGAAGTGAGGAAGAAGGGAATCTGTCCGAGAACATACGCATACAATACTGTTTTATTTTTTTTTTTAAGATTTTTTATTTATTTGACAGACAGAGATCACAAGTAGGCAGAGAGGCAGGCAGAGAGAGAGGAGGAAGCAGGCTCCCCGCAGAGCAGAGAGCCCGATGCGGGGCTCGATCCCAGGACGCTGGGATCATGACCTGAGCCGAAGGCAGAAGCTTTAACCCACTGAGACACCCAGGCGCCCCACAACACTGTTTTAAAAGTGGTTTTCAAAGAAGAGGGATGCTTGGTACTCACAAAATACCTTTCCAGAATGACATTTTCCTGAGAATGTCATTTTCTAGGAAGACAGGAATTGTATTTTTGAGAGGAGCACCCGGGTTGCAAGCAGATGATTAATTATCATGGAAAATCATTGATGTATCATCGCAATTTCACAGTATTTCTTACAGTTAAAATAAAGCTCCTTCATATCTCTCATAAAGGTATTGTAAAGCTGTAATTGATTTGTGTTGGTAAAAACCCTTGGTTACCATCATGGAAAATAATTGAATTAAGTATCAAAATATAAATGTACAACTTTTGTTATTGTTTTTATGTTTGCTTTTCTTTAAAATAATCACTGTAGGGTGCCAACTCTCCTAACCCATTGTTAAACCAGGGAAGACAGTGAGCTTGTGGGTTTCATACATCTGTTGATGTAGTGTTAAATTACAGAATCTACAGAGGTGTTTCAAGAAACTCATATAGCTCTATCTGCACACAGGATAATCTTGTCCATACCACTCGCCCACTCAGTAAGGAGCAGTAATGACTTATGCAAGTTGCATTCAAGGATATAAATCTCTGGGCTTAGTTGTATACTTTCTTTATGGGAAGGCAGACATTCTTCTGCCTTCTTTTGAGAAGAACAACTTAGTATTAACTCAGCACCATAGTAAGGAAATACAATAAAAAATATAAATGACAGTATTGATCAGGAGGACAATGTAGAGATTGTCCTCAGAGACACAGGGTAACTCAGTTTGTTTGAGAGACGTTTATACAACAGGCTGTTTCTAAAGTAACAGACACTGCACGCCACACAGCAGGGACACAGGAATTGTCCAGAAGTATCATTGCCGATCCACGCACGCTATGCCCTACTAACTGGCAGCCAGTATTTTCATAATTTCAGAAGTCAGAGTTGTGATTACAATTTAACATTCACTGAGCTGGTCTGGAGAGTGGAGTACCTTACTCTTTGCAAAGCAGAGATAAAGATACTCCTATGTTATCTCTCTTCCAACTGATATAATTAGACACGATAATAGAGAAAACTCATTTCAAGAAAGTGTTGATCATTACGCAACAACAAGGTTGTTCTTTAAGGGAACAACATTTTAAGAAGGACTCTTGGCTATGGATGTAGCATAGAGATTCACAGCAAAGGGGATGGTGGGGTCCACATTTTGGATGAGGCTGTCATTATGAGGCAGGTACACACACATGCAATTCATCATGGGCAGCTATGAAGAGTTTGGCAACTTATTAAGGCTAGAATATAGTAGTCACAGGCTACATGTGGCAATTTACATTTAAATGTAAGTTAATTAGAATTAAAAATTCATCTCTTCAGTTGCTTTAGCCACATTTCAAGTGCTCAGCAGATGAGTGTGGTGAGTGGCTCCCACGCTGGACAGAGCAACCTTGAATATTCCATTCTCACAGAAAGTTCTAGCGAATGGGTGTGGGCTAGAATGAGGCAGAGGCCAACACAGGGATGCTAAGGAAGGAACCCTGTAACAGAGACTTGAGAATGACAAGTGAACAATTGTTTACAAAGAGGCCATGATGCTCAACTCCCAAAGAGAAGCGAGACCCTGGTTCATACTCTCCTAGCCTGGCGTTCAGCAAACAGCCTAGAGTTAAAGCACTCTTTATGTGTCCCTATGCCCTCTGGGACCTCAAAAACTAAATGTGTGTTTCCCATAAAATATTAAATCAAGAGAAATTAAGACAGCACGCTTAATGTGAAATAAAGTTCATATACTCCTGTTTAAACACAGATTAGAATTTCTGTCAGAACAATGCCAGTGAAAAGTTGACATTCTAATTAATACAATTTACATTATAAAGCACTGAATATCTTTATCTTGCTATTATGAAATGCCCTCTTTAAAAAAAAAAAAAAATCTAGGCTCTACTGAATAGGGAATTGAGTACCAAGGGCAATATTTAAAAACCCATGTACAAGAGAGGTGGTTAGGGTCGCTGGCATTTTTACACACCATCAACCCAGGTCTCTAACAAGAGAAGCAATACACTCATCCTCTTACACATAGTTTTGTCACCTTTTATCATTCACGAAGCTATTTTCATGCAGCAATAGGATTTTGAGGCTGTTTTACTTGCAATGATATAAAACATACTGCAAACCACAAACACCAAAAGGCTAACACATCCTCACTCTCTGTCTCCTCTTCTCCCCACATCCACCCCACCCCCATCTCCCGCTCTCTCATTCTCTCATTTAACAGCATAGGGAACTGTCTGGAACCCTGTGAACTCGCACACACATAGGACTCCCACACGATGTTTATTCAATCCAAATTCTGAGTGTGTAAGAGGGGCAGAAAATCAACCCCACAGTTGGGTACCCAAGGATTCGTGTTCATTGCCTTTGTCAATTTTATGCTATCGGTGAAAGGAATAAAGATGAGATCCTTAAAGCCTGAATTTTCATTTCCTAGGACAACGTGCTTTTTCTTCATGCTTTATCACACTCCACTACTTGGTTTCCACCCCTTCATAATTGATATCGGCCATTTGAAGCATTCAGTAAAAACCTCATGAGGTTCATCAAATGTCCCCCAGTCCATAATTCTTGCTTCTAACATATTCAGAAGCATATTCATCCAAGTATTTTCTACTTCCCCTCCATGGTTTTCCCTGTGCACAGGGAACGGTGTAATGACAGTTGTATTAATTATATGCTGAAAAAACCACATAGCAGCAAAAATGACGGAGATCATCATTTTAAATATTTTATTAAAATAACCCAGTGTAGAACAGATAATGTAGACCCTCTTGATAATGAGAGGTTCATTAATTTTACAAGAATTCTAGAAAGCTTAGAATGGTCATCAAAATTATCTCTTTCATTTATTTATTTTTTCAGAAGAGGAAAAACCTTCAATCATAGCTTTAGAGAACAAGAGTCGAGCAAATTTTCTAAGGTATTTTTAAGTAAATGACTTACCTTTCTGGAAAAAGTTTTGAAAAAAATAGCTTGAAATACAGAGGATTTAAATTTCATAGTATATTACTTGAAATGCCTGTAAATTTTCAGCTTCTGCAGTTTACCCCATTAAAACTTGGTTTCATTAGCATATAATGACTTCTGATAAAGAAAATTGATATTCCCCATAAACAAACAAGCAGTGCATTAAAATCCTTCTATTACTAACAGCAAAAGCAACACAGTCTTGCCTACCAAATGTGTCTCCAGGTACAGCTTAAGGCCATCCGTCTCTGCTTTAGGGGGTGTCCAATTCTCGGTGGTTTCCATGGCTTCATTTAACCACTGAATGAATTCATCCAGCTTGTTTACAAACCCCTTTGTGACAGAAAAGAGAAGGGGGGGGCAAGAAAAGCATGTTAGTTGATCATTACTTTAAAGCCAGTCTTAAAAATTCCAAACCTCACGGAGGATAAAATTGATACCACTGCCTTCCCATTCTAGTTCCACACTGTGGAATGGAATTTCCATTATTCCTGGTTTGAAATTCATCAAAATGGAAAGACACTGTGCATGACTCCCTTTCAGTTTTTCCCTAGGAACATTTTTTCTGAGGAGTTTGGATTGGATTGTCGGGTGTCTTTATAAAGGTGCCCTCTGATCATCAAAATATTTCTGGTGTCTGACAAGTGCCCCCTTACCAAAAAATCAGGTCAGCCCTGCGAGGAACACTCCCTGGCTTTGGGGGATAAAAGCACTCCCATAAAGATGGTGTTCTTTACTCAGAAGCCTATGGAGTAGAGTTGCCTTAACTGAACTACAAATCTATTTCTAAATCACATAAGTGTTTAAAGGGATTTGGATGAGTTCTACTGACAGCCCAACTGTCTGCGGCTCAGTCTGGGTTCTAAAAAGCAAGGAGTGGGATCAATGAGCAAAAACGTAAACACCTGACTCTGGGTGTGTCCTTCACATAAAGAAATATTCTTAGCTAGGAAGCACAAATCACATAATCTTGCAATTTTTCAAGTAGTGGTTATAAAAATTTATTGACCATTTAAAAGAACACATCTGTACAAACGGAAAATATTTTTGAAGAAAATGAAAGCTGGGCTATGAACCTAAAGGAAAGAAATGGGGCCGGGCGCCTGCTTTCCGTGTCTAGGTAAACAGCACCACCTGGAGGTTGAAGGGAGCAAGGACAGGCTTCTACACTTGTATTCACTGAAACGGCGTGGGATGCTATTTCCCTATTAAAGTTAACCCGTTCTTCAGATTTACCTTTTGATTAATTTTGATTAATAATTTTAATGCTTAACTGAGAATATCCTGAGACCAAATTGAGGCTCGGTGGAAATTCATTTTCTTTATCGTGCTTCTCAGAAGCTAGGCTTCTGTTACTAAGTTTTCTCCTAAATAATAGTTTAAGATTCATAACTCTTTAATCCCCACAGTTGATTGGCCTCAAAATGATTATTTAACAAAACAGAAAATGGGACTGAGGAGGGTGATAAAGAGAAAGGCAGACAAATAACTCTAAGAAACACATTCCTGTCTGTCAAAGGGAGACAGAGCAGCGATGTGGGCATGGAGGACCACAGAGTCCGTCAGACTGTCCCAGCGCGCTCTGGAATGTCACTGACCCACCTGGAGCTTGGCCAATCATCCCACCTGGTAGACTACCCTCTGTTTTCTCATGTTGCTAAATGTTACCCAACACTTTCCCTATTTTATCTCTATTGTGCCAAGATCGGAAGATAATTGCACCCATCTTTTTGAAAGCCTACCCTAATCAGGTTGTTTTGGTAAAGCCAATTAGAAATACCATGCCAGAGTCATCTTAATTAGAAGCTAAGGTCTATGCATTTGCAGCTGGCTGGTCTGGAGGTGGTTTAACATGCCTCAAGTCCTAGCCTCCAACCCTATGCTAATAACATCACTGAGGTTCCTTGGTCATCACTCAGAAGTGTTTCTTCCAGGTGAGGTGAAAAACATATCCAACAGGGATGGTTTCATGAATTCCACATGACACATTCCCCTACCAAATACATGTGTCTCATGACCCACCCAACTCATCCTTTTCTCTAATTTTCCCACATTGTATCTTGTTCTAAATGCCAGGAATCCATGCCAAGTAATTCCTTTTGCCCTTTCTCAAATATTTAGGGTATCAGTTTGTCTGCTCTTTCTCCTTTTCTGCATTTCCGTACATCTGAGAGGTGCTTTGTTAAAATACTGCCGTCTTTTAACACAGATGTTACTTCAGCCTCACTTTTTTCAGTGAAGCCTCCCACCTGTTTAAAACATCACTCCCCAAGTCCCTCTTTCTGGAAGACTGCCCACGGCTCAGAATACATAAGAAATTCTTATCTGACTTGAGGTTAACCATAGATCCCTACAGATGTGTACAGTAAATCTATGAGCAGAAAGAAGGGTAGAGTGTGTTAGAACTGAAGTCCTAATTCTTGATGTTCTCATAATTAAAGGCAGTGAAAAATTAAGATACTCTTTCTTGGCCAGATGGACTTACAGAAATATCATGTACAGAACCTCAGAATATCAGAGTCTAGATTGCTGATAATTGTGAGATGAAATAACATTTTATACTATTCAGTAGTATTTACTATTAAATTTGGACTTGAGTGGTTTTATCTGTAAACTAGTTGGTGGAGAAAATTAAGTCAGAAAGTAAATTATTTTGGAGACAACTGATTAAATCCAAGAGGACCAAGAGTATAAGATGTTATTTGAAATATAACCAGTTATATTCTATTTATCATCTTCTCTTTCTCCAAAAAACAAGCAAACAAAACAATGTGTGTCTGTGTGATTGCATGGGTATCTCAACACAAAAGGTTAGTCTCAGTCAAAGAGTATTAAATACACTGTGTGACAGCTTTCCTAACGGAACCATGATTACAGAGTTAGCTGAAATCCATGAGATGCAGATTAGGCAAATCCATGGGACCCAAGTGAACCTTTCTGGATGATCTCTCTGCAGAGCCTAGCCTTGCAAACCAAGGCTGTCTGACACAGAGGAAAAAGAGGTCCTGTCAAGGCTTCCCTCTGGGTCTCCTCTGAATTCTATTTCTACCTCACCAATTTTCATGTGTTGTACCTTTTCTCAACTCTTTTCTCGCCGGTGCTAAAAAGTTTCATGCATCATAATAGAAACCTGGAAAGTCTTTGTAATTTTATAATAAAAAGCTAAACACTCCACCCTCTTAGGGAGCTCTTAAGCTTTCCACCTCTCCTCCTGCTTAGACATGTAGCCACAAAAATATAGACAGAAATAATAAAGGCAAATGATTCTGGAGGCCATCCAATTCTTGATAACTTTGTCCCCTGCTGTTTCTCCACCTCTCCCAGCCCCTTGATATGAGTACTGGCACCAGTGTTCTATGTCGTGGGCAGTGAATGTCCTGTGTACTATCCCCCTATTAGGAGATGCTCTTCTTAGAAGGACCAACTAAGTATAAGCCACTCAATATACTGAACCAGACAATGTGCAGGAGAACTCAGATCTGGATGCAAAATATGGCTAATATCTGATGCTAATTTTTAGAAGCTCTGTGAGAGCCCTTTGAAATTGTGTGAATGAAGGAAAATGAGGTGACATACATACCAACATAGAAAAATGGGGGAAAATACAAAATTATATTTATTTTATAATACAGATCAAGTTCTAGCATAACAAACACTGGGCACGCATTCACTTTTCTAACACATTTATTAAGTGCCTACTCTATGTAAAGCACCCTGCTGGACATTGTTGGGAATAAAAAAACAAATATCACTGCAGCAAAACTTTCAGCAGAATATAAAGCATGTCTCAGCACTGGCCTACTCGACTCAAGTAATTCTAATAGTCAAAAAATGTTGACAGTCAATAAATGAGTTGGAATATTCTCCTGGATTTTTCTGTGAAATGTATTCTGCCTCTATCAGAATTCTGTCTGTATCCAAATTTGTTCTTATTTGTAGTATTTGACCCATCTGTGTTTGAAGTTCACACTTACTTACTTTGAGAGTCCAAGATGAGTATAAAACTCAGATTTCCATCATGACACAATCCAATGCTGTCATTGCACTAGATAAAAGCACATTTTACACACATCCAACTCACGGCTACAGGCTGAACTGCACACCACTGGAAGGTGCACACCTCTAGCCTTCACTGTTCAAACTCTTGCCAAAGTATCTTACCTGCTCAGTCTCTCCCCTGTCATTTTTGACCACCAATTTCCTAGCAGTCCCTTTCTGCCCCTTCTTCCACTATCCTTCTCTGCCTTCCACCAAGCTTTGTAGGGGCACACTGAGTGGGACTCAGTCAACAGGCCCCAGTCTTCCCAGGCCACCCCCTTAATTGTATCCCTTGGGACGGGTTCCTTGACATATTCATATCTGACCCATGTTTTGAGAATCTGCAAACTCTTCACTAAGGCCAAGCCAGGATTCGACACCCAGAAGGAAACCTGGCTGGGCAACGTGAGAGAGAACAGAATGCCGTAGCCTTGGTACCACCCAATGACCACGAACGGCACACTTCCCACTTTCAAATCATTTGCATTTTTAAAGTTCCTTAATGAAGTGCTTCTTAAAAATCTTACTTTCAAACTTTCTGAAGCATCAATCTCTTTAAAGACTAAGCAGCGCCGTCAAAGTACATGCAAATGCACACTTTCAGGTTCGTAGAAAATGAGTTGCTAGGGCCTTTAGCTGGTTAACATATATTTGAAGATTCTAGTCACAAGGAAAATTCACCTTCGAGTCTTGCAAATAGCTACCCTCTCATGACAGGTTAAGAATGCCTGTTATTTCTTTTATTTTCCCACCTATTTCTCTCTACAACAAGCCCGGTTTGGTTAAACACAAACTGAGGGTGATGACTGTCACCCTCCAGCAAGTCCTGTTGTTTGGAGCAGGAATAAGACAGGAGCGCCTTCTTTGCATCAGGGATGGGACCAGAAGCCCGCAATACAGTAGGAAATGGGAAATGGTGTTGGCTTTATGGTGTTGAAAGCCTACGGGGGTCATTTTGTATAGAATTCCATGATTTTTAGACCAAACTGAAATGGAAACCTATTTCTCTAAGAGGGTAAAGGGGAACATGTACAACAGGAAGTAGACGCCATGTTGTCACAAGTGGGTGGAGTGGTGCTGATTCTGATCATTGTACAGATAAGGAAACTGAGGGTCAAAGAAGGCGAGTGACTTGCCTAAGGCAAGAATTGGTGTAGTTAGAGCCCAAACCCATATCTCACCCCACAGTTGGGTTTCTCTCAGTGCACCACACTGACCTCCAGAAATAATATTTTCAGAAGCATGCCATCTGACCCAGATGAAGGAAAAGCAACAATTCTTCCCAGCCCTACAGTCTTGGCACTGAGGTAAAATTTTCTAAGCTCTCAATCTTTCCCCTTTAGTATTTTCTGTTCATTTTTCTCAAAGGAGATCTTTGATAAGGCTAGATGGTTAGCAAGGAACATTTCAACCAAAAATGTAATGCAGTTACATGCTGGAATTTCTAACCAATTTCTAGCCAATTCTAACAGAGACTCAATTACAGATAAATCTGACTCAGTTTAATCACAGAGAAGATGGCCCTTGGTTCTAAGGAGTTCAGCCAAGGACCTCAACTACTTATTTCTTTTTGTTGTTAGAGTGTGTGTGTGTGTGTGTGTGTGTGTGTCTATACCCTCAAAAGACTTCTCATTTCTCAGTGGACAAAGAAATCAACACGATGTCTGGCTTCATCTAGATCAAATTAGCTGCCTTTAGACAGGGACCTAATGAAGGTCATCAAAAAAGTGAACTATGTTCAGTGTATTTATGGAAAAATTGTTCAGTCTCTGCTGTTGAATCTTTTAAACCTTTATTAAAATGTATTTACCTCTTTTATAGTATTCCAAGATTCAAAGTTTCACTGAATGATCTCATTTGAACAATACTAGCTGAAACAATACGTGTTGTAACTTCTGTCTCAGGTCATCAACTGGGACAACACGGAGGGGGTAGCATTTAAGACTGCAGGTCAGCAGAGGTTTCCTGTCTCCTTATTCCACTAGCAGGTCTGAGGGGGAATCACATTTCTCCATTAATAGCGAAAAGTTTTAGAATAATCTGGCTTAACTTCTGAAAACAGGCCACATGCTTTGGAGCCAATCTTCACATTAACAATGGCTACCAACGAGTTATCATAATCCTCTTACCTATGCACAAGGAAGCTTCATTTAGACTCCAATAACTAGAAAAATTAGAACTCCATTTTGAAGCCAAAATATGCATTGAGATTTTACATGTATATTTACCAACATATATATTTAGTCTCTGTTTCTGGTTAATTCATACACACGTAGTTCCTATATGAAATGCCTAATTTAGATTTTTACACAAGAGCAGTAAAATGCAATTTACCTTCCCTAATCACCTATTTGGGCACTTAATGTACCACTCCAGAGCCAGAAGCTCAAGATAAAAGGCCAAGGAGTTAAAAGAGGTGCTTTGGATTCTACCACCTGACACGTTTACCCGTGTTCCTACCCACAACATTTAACACAGTGTAAGTAATTGACAGAAGGGAGGATTTGGCGTGTGCTTTTAGGAAAAAAGATTGAAGAGAAAATGAAATGGTTTAAGGCAGTTTTAACTCTGATGGCACAAGAAAACTCTCACTGAAATGTTTTATGAAATACTTAGACTTCTTTTCTAAAGGTTGAATGGGATGACTTTAGAATATAAAAATATTCCTGATAAAATTATCCCAGAATAAAAGTAAAAGGCTGTCAGTTGGAAAGAGAGAGAGAGAGAGACAGAGAGAGAGAGAGAGAGAGAGAGGGAGGGAGGGAGGGAGAGAGAAGGCATGGAATGGTATTATCTGAAATTGACTAGGTGGGAAGTTCTATTCTGAACTCAGTATCATGTAGAAAGGATAAATTGAGCTGACTCATCATCTTCAAATACGGTTGACAATAGTTTCAACTGGGAAAAGAGAAGCCCAGGAAGACCCCTGCTTCTCACAATGGGAAAGAGTTTCCTCCAAATAATCCAGAGCGTGAGCTCAGTTGTTCCCTGCTGGTTTATACAAAGAAGTAATCCGCTAATTTTAGGGAAAAACAAGACTGAAATGCGTACCATCAAAGTCTAATAAAAACCAGAATGAATAAAAGAATTGGGAATAAACAGGAACAAATAACAGGTCAATATTTATTGAGCACTTACTACATGCCAGGCACTTACTGAATTCTTACAACAAAACTATGCTATTAGATTCCCAAACTATTTCATTTATAGATGGGGAAACTGAAGTATAGACCAGCTTGAGTACTCATACAACTGTGCACACTTATACAGCGCTGAAGCTGGGGATCCTCCCGGAGAGTAGGACTGCCCCACAGCATTGCTCACTTACTCTAATGGAGATCTTAGCTCAAGTACCCCAATCCTCCAGAGGCACCGAATGAGCAAATCAGGTCAACTTTATCTGCCTCGGAATCCCCAAAGAGGACCTGAGATGGTCACACCTTAGAATTTAGGATTATGATAGTTTAATGCTTTAACTGTAAGTTTCTCATATCTAGTATTATAAATAGTGATACTTAACTTTTGATGATAACTATCTACTAGCTATTCCTCTAATAACTTATGTAGTCATTTAGTCTTCACGAATTTCCCTCTTGTATAGATGAAGAGGCTGAAGCCTAAAGGAGTTATGTAATTTATTCAAGGTCATAAAGCCACTGAACAGATATTAAGTAGTTTTGTTCCAGAGCCGAAACTCTGAGCTCCTACACTGCCTTTCTCACCAGACGTATTCCCATGAAGTTTCCAGAAAGAAAAACAAAGGACAGTAACATCCACTGTGGCCCATTCTTGTTTCCCAAGCTGTTGTGAGGAGCCCAGGAGGTGCGACACAGCTTCACCCAGTCCTATCACAGTCGCCTCCGCTCTAGACGAGTCCCCACGCTCTGTGCTCCCTCTTTTCAGTCCCCCTTTTTCTCCTTCTTTCTTGATCACTGTTAGTTTGTCCTTTGCCTTTTTCTTCTCTTTCCTCTTCTCCTAGTCCCTCCCTTCTTTCGGTGTCCTGTCCTCTTTCCTTCATTCTATTCCCCTCCCTTCCTCTCCTCTTCTCTTTCCCTGTTCGTCTTTCTTTGCTCTACAGCTTTCAGTCTCCCCTGACCTAATTAATTGGAGCTAATTAATCACTTTTAATAAACATTTCCTGACACGTCCATAAAGTTTTGAGGCTGCTCAAAAAGGGGCTGTTCTTTGACACTGAAGTACAGAGTTGAAAATGCTGTTATAATCCTATATTTAGATTAGTTCTAACTACTTTCCTGATGAGTGAGACCTCCTTGCAAATCAAATATCTAGAACAAGAATGCATGTAGCAAGATGGGAATGTTTATGGTATATGCTTGGTTAATATCCAAAATATATAAAGAACTTAAAGAATTCAACACCAAAAAAACAAACAATCTGATTTAAAAACAGGCAGCAGACTTACAAAGACATTTTTCCAAAGAAGAAATACATATGATCAACAAACATAGGAAAAGATGCTCAACATTACTAACAAGGAAATGCAAATCAAAACCACAAGCAATATCACTTCACCCCAAGTCAGAAGGGCTAGTATCAAAAAGACAAGAAATAACAAGTGTTGGTGAAGATGTGGAGAAAAGGGAATCCTACTGGTAGGAATGCAAATTGGTGCAACCACTGTGGGAAACAGAATGAAATTTCCTCAAAAAATTAAAATTAGATGGCACCTGGGTGTCTCAGTAGTTAAGTGTCTGCCTTCGGTTAAGGTCATGATCCCAGGGTCCTGGGATGGAGCCCGCATCAAGTTCCCTGCTCTGTGGGAAACCTGCTTCTCCTTCTCCCATTCCCCCTACTTGTGTTCCCTCTCTCACTGTGTCTCTCTCCGTCAAATAAATGAATAAAATCTTTAATTAAAAAATTAAAATTAGAAAAAAAAATTAAAATTAGAAATACCAGTAATTCCACTACTGATTCTTTGGGTATTTACCCAAAGAAAACAAAAAAACTAATTCAAAAAGATGTATGTGCCTCTATGTTTATTTGTTTATTGTAACATTATTTACAATAGCCAAGATAGGAAACAACCCAAGTGTTCACCGATAGATGAACAGTTAAAGGAGATGTGGTACATATATGTGTATCTTTTTTTTTTTAATTTATTTATTTGACACAGAGAGAGAGAGAGAGAGAGAGAAATCACAAGTAGGCAGAGAGGCGGGCAGAGAGAGGAGGAAGCAGGCTCCCTGCTGAGCAGAGAGCCCGACGCGGGGCTTGATCCCAGGACCCTGAGATCATATATGTATATCTAAGATTATCCCTCAGCCATAAAAAGGCTGACAACATGCATAATGTAGGGGGCATTTGTGACAACATGGATGGATGTTGGGGGCATTATGCTAAGTAAAATAACTCAGACAGAGAAAGACAAGTATCATATGATTTCACTCATATGTAAAATTAACAAACAAACAAACAAACCAAAAACAGACCCATAAATACAGAGAACAAACTGGTGGTTGCCAGAGGAAAAGGGTTGGGTACCTGGGCAAAATGAGTGAAGGGGAGTGGGAGATAACATTTATTACTTCCATTTATGGAATGAATAGGTCACAGGGATGAAAGGTACAGCACAGGGAATAGAGTCAATAGTATTATAAAGCATTGTGCGATGACAGATGGGAGCTACATTTGTGGTGAGCAGAGCGTAATTAGGTATGGACAGGCTGAATCACTGTGCTGTACGCCAGAAACTAATGTAATATTGTGTGTCAATTATCCTTCAACTAAAAAAAAATAAATAAATAAGTCATGGAGACAAAAAGCCAGCACAGGGAATACAGTCAACAATATGCAACAATGTTGTATGGTGACAACGGTGACTATATTTATCTTGGTGAGCCTTGAGCAGTCATGTACAGAATTGCTGAATCACTGTATTGTACACCTGAAACTAATATAACATTGTATGTCATTTACATACTTCAGTAATAAATTTTTAAAAAGAAGAAAATTGCCACCTTTCTATCAAAGAATTTCAGGGTGGTGAGTCAGCAAAGAATAGAAATTCAGTCACTACACTATCATTAGAGCCAAGAAGGCAGAAAACAGTATTATCTAAATGCATGTGATTGGAAAGGAGAAAAGTTAGCGTTAACAAGTCTACAAAAGGTCCTTAGAACCCATTTAGTTCAATACTCCCCATTTTACAGGTGAGGAAACTGAGGCTCAGCAAGGTTAAGTACTCGAGTGATAACCCGCATCCAGTAAGTAGTCAAGTCAGAAGAACTCGGGGCTGTGTATTCAATACAGAGCTTGAATTTTTAAGTTTTCAGAGACATCTTTCCGACAAAATTCTTAGAACTCAAAAAAAAAGGGGGGGGGACTGAAATAGAGCTTTTAAAACTAACACAAAATTTCAGAGTAGTATTGGTTTGGTTAATCGTATATACTATCTAAATTGGGTAGCATTAAGTGAGGTCAAGTAAAGACTAAATTGTCTTTTGTTCAAACTCTAAGTGTACGTACATATACATGTGCACATGTGTATTAGGTTCTTTACTCAAAAAATATTGAGAGCTTACTGTGTATCAGAAATTGTATTCAGACCTGGAACTCACATATATAAACAACACAGACTCCTCTCTTGCAGAATTCAGAGCACAGTAATATAAAGTGTGATATGTGTGATAACATAGATCAGCAGTTGCCAAACTTTTAGAACTCCTTTACACTATTGGGAATTATTAAGGGCCCCAAAGAACTTTTGTTTCTGTTGGTTTATAACCATAAATATTCATTTTAGAAATTTAAAAAATATTTATTAATCCCTTAAAATAATCTATTACACACATGTTAACATAACACACTGTTATGAAAAATAACTGTGTTTTCAAAATGTTAGCTGTATGCAAATCTGGTTAATGTCTGGCATGATACAGACAGCTGGATTCCCATTTTCTACTTCTGCATTTAATCTACTGAAATATCATATGTCATATAGCCTCTGGAAAACTCTACAATACACAGTATGAGAGTGAAAAAGGCAAACATCATTTCACTATTAACTGAAAATAGTTGATCTTGTGGGCCTGCTGAAAGGATCTTGGGAACCTCTGCTGTAGATGATCCCAATGTTTAGGAGTCAATGGAAAGACATTTATCTCAGTCTTGGGGCATCAGGGAGGGCTTCTGGGAGGAAATCACAACTAAGCTGAGCCACAAAAGATATGTGTAAATGATTCAGAAAAAAGAAATAAAAGGGCACTGGGAGGAAAAGAGAAAAACATTCCTGGCAGATAAAGTCTGAGAGAGGACAGCTCATTCTGAGAACACTGAGTAGCTGAGCATGGCTCACACTCCAGAGGCAGAGAGGGAAAAACTGAGAAATGAGATTGGACGGTCTGACAAGGAGCCAGACCACACAGAACACACTCTGGACTCAGGACTTTATCCTGAGGATAAGGTGGTGGTCACTGGACTTCTGAAGCAGTGGAGGGAGTGGATGGCTGAGTGGAAGGTTGAGACCAGAGAAGCCAGTTAAAAGGCTGCTACACTATACCATGAAGTAGCTGGTGAGGGCTGGACTCAGGCAGCAGCAGTGGGACATGGAGGAACTGTGAGAGGCCACAGAGAGAGACAAGTAAAATGGACAGGACCAACTGGATGTGAGGGAGGAGAAATTTGTTAGAATCCAAAATGACTGCCAACTTCATGATACTTGGAGGTACCATTCTCTGAAAGATGCAGTAAAAAATTCAGAAGGAAGAAACCACTTACAGGAAGATAATGAGCATAGTGTTAGATATGAGCTGGCTTTCTGAACTCAGTTGAGGTATGGAACAAGAAAGGAGGCAGCATACAGCTGGTGTTGGAGGCCATAAGCATGGATAAGAGAACCTAGGGACAGTATATAGGGGCATATCTAACTAGGACACGCCGAGTGCAATGCATTCAACTTGCTTCACTCCAGAAGACACTTCCGTGCCTGTCTTAGTGATTCTCAACCCTGGCCCTATCTTAAAATCAACTGGGAAACACGCCAAATTCAGAGAAGGAGAATCAGCTTCAAAGTCTCTGAGGGCTACAACAATAAAAAGCCGACAGCCATGAGGCACTAGGAACATGTTAGCGTTGATCTCTGAAAAAGGTACTTGCTGCCCCTTTGCAACAAGCTTGCAAGATCTGGTATAACCAGGAGACAGGAGGTTCTCATAGAAGTACTCTGGACTGGGATGCAGGTCCTGTTTGCAAAATGAGGGTACCGAGCTCAACAATTTCTCACGCCTTTCTGACTGCTCACATCTGTGGCTCTTGCATAGAGAGCTTCCCTCAAAGCTATACATGGTCATATGATTCACCTTCTCTCTTCTTCTTAGAAAGGAAACTGATCTTGCTGATCTTCACACACTCTCCCAGTGTCTCCCGCTCCACTTGCCATGTCTGTCCTTCAAGATTGAGCTCAAATGTCTCCTTTGAGGACCCCAACCTATTACTGCCTTTCCAAGATACTTTCTTAATCTTTCCATCTTTAACAATCAGGGCTTTGAGGGATAATTCTCAACCTCCTGGAGGCCCTTCCTTTTTCTTCCTGTAATATATTATAATGACCCTCCCTCTGATTAAAGAGTGCTGTGGGAATTGTTATTTATAAGCACATAATTATAAATAAATAGTATAAATATGTATAAATACAAATTATAAATAAATTAGTACATATTATTTATAAGGTTGTTGTGTGACAATATTATAAACTAGAAGCTTGTTTTTATTTGTCTGAACACACGTTCATAGCATAAATTCCCCTACACAAACTTCCTAAAATGTCAAGAAGTGCATTAACTAAAATTATTGGGCCAATTAGAGAAGAATTATCTCTAATACAATATAAGAATCATCTGTCAAGACGGGAGGCCCAGAGTCTCACAGAGAAGAGAGATGTAAAAATCTAGGGCAACCAGCACAGTTCCCAAGAAGAGGGAGAAAAGGTCTTAATCATCGTGGGTTGGGGTCTGAAGCGTCATTATGACCAAGACAGCTGAAAGTGAGAAGGGAAAACAGGGTGGTGACATTTGATCCCCAAAGGCAGAATGTAGGGCTAAGACCAGAGAACCCAGCTAAAAGACTGCTGCGGTACACCACACAGTCAGTGAGTTTGGACAGAGGCAGCAGCAGGGGACCTGGAAGAAACGTGCCAGTTTGCATCAGAGTGGCCTATATGGGGGAGGCCGCTAAGGCCTGACCCCTCCCCTCCCACGTCAATAACAGTAACAACAACAGTCACAGGAGCTAACATTTTTTGAATGGGTACTACAGAGCAGGTGCTAATCTCGCCTCTTTACACGTTTTAACACATTTAACAGTCACCGCTCTTATGTGGAAGAGAACACTTTTAACCCTAGGAGGAGGAAACTGGGACAAGGCCAAGCCACTTGGTGGAGACAACCTCATATTCTTAGCTACTCTACTCTGCTGCCATCTAGCACCACAGAAGCCCCCTCCCCATTACTACGGAGGGCTCCAGAACTCTCTTCCCACCAAATGCACCTGCTCTGTTGCCAAATAGTTCTATTACTTTGCTGAATATTCCTCTTTTTTGACACCTTGAGCAAGGCTACTACTACTCTTGGAGTTCTTGCCAGCTCAACTTCCCTCATATAAATGTGTCTCCAAAAAGAGGAATGGGCACAATGTAATTTTTCATGAGTCCTGTATCCTATGAAGGCGGCCCTGGTCAACAGTCTCCTGAATACAAGGGCATGCACCAAACAATATAAAACCAAAGATGTAGTAAGTCTAGGATAAGGAAAAGGGCTTTAATTAGACTTTGTTTTAGAAGGGTACAAACAGTCTTCCCTTTGGTATAGAAAATAAAGCAAATAAAACAAAAATACTTTTGTTAATTCAACTTATCAGCTTTACTTCTATAAGGTAATGGGCTGTATCTAGTAGGGAAAAAAAGGGAATACCAGATTGTCAGTTGTGACATACACCTTCCTCTCTCTGTCTGCCCCCTCCTCTCTCTCTCTCTCCCTCACACACACACACACAAACACACACACACACACAACTTTCAAGTGTTGTTGTGCTGAATAAAGTCTCCAGACAAATCAGAAATACCAGAGCACCACCTCTGAGCAGCACCTCTCCAGAGCATTAAAAAAGAAAATACCAACAGCTCCCTTTATTCCTAGATAAATAATGAAGGCAAATGGTAAAGCCACTAGCTTCTCAAAAAGTAGTGCACATGACTGAATCAAAATGAGAGACGGAAAGCACATGGTCCTGAGCTTACAGGCAGCATCTTTCCTGGATAAAGTTGCTTATTTGCCATGCAAAATTCAGGCCAATCATCTTTATATAGTCATATCCACAGCCTCAGCCACAGTCTGACATCATGAGTGACCTTGACACAGAACCCACACTCTTGAAATGATTTTTCCCCCCATGCTGTCTGAACAGCACAAAAGCCGTGCTGACAGGTATTTTAAGACATCACAATAGCAAGTCTGCCAAGGTTAATGTTTCCTATCTGCTTCATTTAGCTGACCTCATTTGCTATAATTTGAGGCTAATCCCTATCTAATTCTTACTGGGTTACTTGCTTGTTTACTATCACCACTGTCCCTGGTCTCTTGCCATCTTACAAACTCTAGCCCAGCCCCAGATTCCTGTAGGATGTCTGGTTCTTGTCATATCACAGTGCTGGGATGGCAGCAGGAATACCGACATACCTTCAGGCTCACTGATGCCATGGCCTCCCCTTCACTTACTATTAGGATCTTTGGAGGGGCAGTCACCCAGCATCCCGAGGAACAGAAAGCCAGCCATGTGGAAGGGAAACCCTCCACTGTGTACTTTACTGAGAAACAGCTGCTCAGTCCTATCGCGTCATAATCAATCCCATGCAATCTCAAAACTAAGAAGTATCTTGCAGGTCAACCAACCACCTCACCTTCTTTATGAACATTTACTTTTCAAAACTGAGGCTTGAGAAGTTAAATTTCCAAGGTGACAATGCTACTTAGTGGCAGAATAAAGATTCTTATTCTTCCTACTAAACCTGATGCTGATTACCTGGATTCATAGACAAAATCACACAAATGACAAGACTATGTCATTTTGTAGCCTTTAGCGTTTACAGTGACCCTTTGTTCTTTTTCACAGAATAATCTATGCAACAGCAATGATAACTAATTAATTAATATTCCATTTTAAATATTAGGAGATTAAACACAAAACTTTTAAAGGCTTATCCAAGTTTTCATAATTAAAAAGGTGGGGGGTTGTAAACTGAGCCAAACTTCCTGCCTGCAAGCACTATACCCTTGAGTAAATGACCGACTTCTTTATGCCTCTCTGTCCTCACTGGTAAAATGGGGATACACCAGAAGAGTGTCTGTTTCAAAGAGGGATTTTTCTTCTTGAGAATTAATACTCAATGATGTGTTGAATGAATAAACTTTTTAGTACCTTGCCTAAACATTTGTAAGTGGGCCATAAATACCAAGATTTTGTTTTGTTTTGTTACCTTTCCAAAGCAATCCAGGGGCATGACTTCAGGCTTAAGGATAGAGAAGAATTCACTAATATTCCAGGAACTTTTTTAGTTGAATAAAAAAAAAAATGCAACACTTGATTTTCATCATCACAGAAATACTTCCTGCCAAATGTAGTTAGGCACTTTAACTATCTTGACACAACAAGATATTATTTAATCATAACCCTTACATGCTAAGAAAATAACAAAGAACTACTTTCGTTTAATGTGTGAAACTACAAACCAAAAAACTGCACCTCTTCCTTATGTATTTTAGAGGCCAAAAACTAGATGCAGTAACCGGATGTAGCCTCACGGTGGCGCTACATCATCGTGATAAAGCCTCAAACCCTTTAAGGCTCTGCAGAAACCAAAGCGATGCAGGACTGAAACATTCCTAATGTATGAACCAGGAAAGGAATTTGTTCTGGATCCCCACAGTTCTTTTCTACCAACCTTGAGCAATGACCTTGGCATAGTGTCTCAACGAATCCACTGGTTTAACGCACAGGTTTTTCCTGGCATTGTGACAAAATATACACAAAAGATTATTATCCTTAAAAAAAAAAATGTGGCTTGATCTTTAATGATGTTATATTCTCAATTTGGATTTGGGCAACAGAGTTTGCATATAAGATATATTTACCTTTGCCCCATTCACCCACTGTGTATCTTAATTTCATATGTACCTTGGAACCACTTGTTAAACTCCTTTACATCTCTCAGCCCCAAACTCAGCTTGAAATCTCAACTCTTTTGATCCTTTTCCTCCACTCCCTTTAAGAAGCCAAACATTTTCACTGATTTGTCTGTCCTTTATAACATCTCCCACCTCTCTTTATTTCCTCAGCGGCTTCCAAACCCACACAGTTCAAATCCTTTTACATGACCAGGCTATTTGTAATAACCTTCAAAATTAGCCTTCGGGCACTAACTCCCAACCTTGACTGCACATCCTAATTGTTTGAGGAGCTCTTAAAATTACCCGCCTGTTGCGATCCTGATTTAGTTAGTCTGGGGTGGACCCGGAGGTTGGGATTTTTTTTTTTCAAATCTCTCCAGTAATGATAATAAGCATCCACAACAGAGATCCACTTTGCAAGTGGCGTATCAAGGCAAGTGTGCCACAATCAGATGAACCTTCTTAAACCATACCAATTCTCTGGGCCAAAAATTTTAAGGGTTTCTCATTTTCACAAAGACTGCAAACTGGTGACTTGACAGCCACGTCTATCTTACATATGTGTTTTTACTTGGCCTGTTTTAAAATTGTTCAGACCCAACATTTTAAAAATTGGGAGAGGTTACATAAAACCCAGATTTTCTACTGTTTTAAGACTTGTAAGATCTTGCCACACAGGGTGGCTTCTGGTCTAGAGGATAAAGTTCAAATAGAACAATACATTCACTCCCGCCCTCGCTCACTCATTCTTTCACTCACAGATGTTGGAGCAGGTATTTATTTTGTTTGTATCATGCAAACACTTGGAATTCAAAGTCCATCATACTTTAGCCCTACAACAAACTACTCTAAGCAGATGGCTGCCTCCCAATGTTCCTAGTCTAGAGGCTCATTTCCCAAACTCCTCTGCAGTTAGTATGCAACTTCCAGGTCAGATCTGTGAGAAGAAAGCTGGCTGCATTCCACGTCCCTTCTCTGGTAAACCGGAATGTTGACAGAATGGGTAAGCCACAGAAGAGCAACACAAAAAGGGTCCTGGGTCCTTAGATGGCTTCTTTCCTGGACTGTCTACCTACCTGCTGTTATAAAAAAGAAAAAAGAAAAAAATTCTTCCATCTTATTATATTCGGGTCTCTTTGTTTATAGTATTTAACATATACCCCAAACACCAAGCATCTCTCTTTACTCTTTCCCAAGATATACTTTAAATATTCTTGCCCTCAACCTTGGCTTATGCCAAAGCTTCTGTCATTAACCTTCCACCTCCTCATCTCTATCTAAATTTTATCCACCATTCAAGACCCAGCTCAAGTAGCCCCTCTTCTGTGATGCTTGGTCTAGATATACTTGTTATCATCTGCCTTCCTCTGGTCTCCCAGAGTATGAGTTTCCACTTGGTATTTACCATGTATTATCTTATGTAATAAGCACAGAGCCCTGAATTATGTTGTCACAGCTCTGTCAAACTCTAAGTCCAGAATCTAAGACAAATATTTAGATTGTGCATGGTATAAATAAAGAAAACTATACAGAGTTCCTACACCATTCTATTATAATAAGCTTTTGTTGACTAATCATCTGTACTATCAATAAATCTTCAATTTGTGATCTTTTCGGACTTCTGAATCTCCCAATTTTAATTACAAAGCTGAGTCTTCCCAATTCTTTCAGAATTTTTTTTCTTAATATTTAAACTTAATTCTCATTTTCTTTATTCTTGCATCTAAACAATTCCTCAACTCTCTACATACATATTTCTAAGACTAAGCAGTGCATTAAAAGAAACACATTCAAGTGTGAATGGTGGTAAAGAGTCAACTCATAGTGCTCTCATATTTGGAATCTGAGAATGTCTAGGACAATATTAGAAGGAGAAAGTAGAAGATACTCTTGGGGAAAGAAAAAGAGAAAACAGACCCAGAAAGTGAAAACTCTCTGGTCCAAAAAAAAAAAAATTAAAGAAAAAGGAACAGGAGAGAAGATGTAGGGAAGAGAAGGAAATCAGGGACAAGAGGAAGACTAGCAACTGAAGGAAAAAGTTATCATAAAGGAAAGGCACATACAAAATGAAATAGCAGTGAAAAACAGTGGAATCCAAATACCTTAAATGCTTCGTATCTGGTAAGATGCTCTTAGGAGATTATTATCAACACCTAAGAAGAAAGTACTACTCTACCAACTCTAGGAACACTGGTACATGGGCAGACTAAAAGAAATATCAAAAGTGAGTGAGAAGTGAATTTATGGTAGACCTTGACTATATAGTAGATGGTAAGTTATTCTGGGGATGATTAAAGAAAGACAAAGCCATATTTCAAATGAGACCTACTCAAATCTCAAATCAAATAAATAATGCCCAGATAAGCCTTTGTAAAAAGAATGACTCCAAGTGTTTTTTATTTAAAGGACAAATCCCAGAAGGTGACTTGGTTTTAGCTATGAAGCTATGTTCTATCTTACAAGAAAGCCTGTGTGAGATCCTTAAAAGATAAGAGGTAATCACATTGAGATAAAATAAAAGAGAACCCAAAGACCTAAAACTATAAAACTCCTACAAAAACATAGAGGAAAATCTTCATGACATTGAACTTGGCAATGATTTCTTAGATATACCACCAAAAGCATAGGAAACAAAAGGAAAATAGACAAACGGGACTACATCATACTTAAAAACTTTTGTGCCTCAAAGTACCCATTCAAGAGAATGAAAAAGCAACCTACAGAATGGGAGAAAATCTTTTCAAATCATATATATGATAAATAATTAATATCCGGAATACACAAGGAACTCCTATAGCTGAACAACAAAACAAATAGCCCAATTAAAAATGGACAAAGAACTTGAATAGATATTCCTCCAGAGATGATATACAAATGGCCAACAAATGAAAAGATGCCTCAACATGACTAATCATCAGAGAAATATAAATCACAACCACAAAGAGATACTATCTCACACCCATTAGGATGGCTACTATTTAAAAAAAAAAAATGTCAGCAAGTATGTGGAGAAACTGGAACTCTTGTACATTATTTGTGTGATTATAAATGGAGAAACTGCTATGGGAAATGGTATGAAGGTTCCTCAAAACATGAAAAGTAGAACTACCATGTGATCCAGCGATCCCATTTCTGGATATATAGCCAAAAGAATTGAGAGTTGAGTTTCAAAAGAGTTGAGTTTCAAAAGTTTCAAAGAGAACACCCATGTTCATAACAGGGCTATTCACAATAGCCAAAAGGTGGAAGCAAGCCAAATATCCATGCACAGATGAACAGAAAAACAAAATATAATAAAGACACACAATGGATTATTACCCAGCCTTAAAAAGGAAGATCCTGTCACAAGCTACAACATGGATGAACCTTAAGGGCATTACGTTATGTGAAATAAACAAGTCACAAAAAAACAAATACTGTATAGTTCTACCTACATGAGGTGCCTGAAGTAGTCAAATTCATAGAAACAGAGAGAAGATTGGTGGCTACCAGGACTGGGTGAGGAGGAAAGGGAAGTTTCTGTTTAGTGCATGCAGAGTTTCAGACTGGAAAAGGTCAGGAGATCTGATTCACAACAATGTGAATATACTTCTTTAAGAGAGAGAGCATGTGTGCATGAGAAGGTATGGGAGGGGCAGAGGGAGAAAGAGAGAAAGAATCTTAAGCAGGCTCCACACCCAGTGTGGAGACCAATGCAGGGCTTGATCTCACAACCCTGAGATCACAACCTGAGCTGAAATCAAGGATCAGACACTTAACAAACTGAGCCACACAGGCACCCCCAACAATGTGACTATACTTTGCACTAATGAACTGTATACTTTAAAACAGTTAAAATGACAAATTTTGCACTATGTGGCTCTTACCACAATGAAAAAAAGAAAAGGAAAGAAAAAGAACTCAGGACAACATGCTATTTCTTTAATGATTGCCATCATCAGCGTGGTATCATTGGTACATCAACAGACAGTCAAAATGAGGGTAAAAGCTAGGATAGTTTCTATGTGGACCCATTTTACCTCTTGGAAAAAGAAATCAGTGCCAAGTTAATCCCAGGACCAAATCTCTTCTACCTTCACATTACTCGTGATGGTACCAACCAGTTCCCAGCAGCAATGGTGGCCGCCTTTGTGCCACTCCATAGACTTGACTGTGATTTTACATAGCCTAGTTATGAAGACTAAGTACCCAGCTAAGTATTTGCTGCACTAAATCTGAAATAACGTACGTGCAAAGACATCCTTAGCTGGCACCAAAGAAGTTTTTAAAATCAGGTTACAGATGCCCCAAAGATAAAATGCTCATAACAGCTGAGTCACTCAATTTCAGTGGCAATGCCATAATCTGGTATTTGAAGACACTGGTTGCTAGAGAGAAAAGGGATCAGCTATGTCACATAGCCATCAGCCTGGTACCAATGAGTCCAATCTAACAGAGCAATGTCTTCCGGGATGAGCTTTGAGAACTTATGTGAGCAGGAAGTCTGCAATGTGAGAAGTAGACATTGCACTATATCCCAAAGGACAGATCTCCTGAGATGCTTCCCTGGGGTGGCACCAGGCTACAGTGCATTCTGCCAGCCCCCCCTTAGAATCACACAGCTGTTAATCTGGCATCAATAATCACTCTCCTTGGACAAGCGGCTACTCGCTAGGCAGTACATTTCTATTCAGGTCGTGAGGAAGAAATCACACTATTCATTGACTAATCTAGTAATGGTTTGTAGGTTTCCTAAATAGATTTGACCTGCATATGTGATTACTGTCTAACTTTCCTGGCACTGGAATATATCTTTAGGAGAAAACCAAATCAGTTCGGGCATCTCAGTTGGAATCCCAGCTCTTACACTAGCAACAGTATGACCCTGGCCAAGTCATTACCAATGGAGCCTCAGACCTGTCATCGGTAAAACAAGACCAATAACAAGACCAATAGCTCTTCCATAGGGATGTCATATGGATTAAATTAAAGAACCTATATCAGAACCTGGTCCATAATAAATGCTGATGAAAAATCATTTCCCTTCCTTCTTCCTTACTCTAGAGCAGGGGTCAGCAAATTTTTTCTATAACAGATTGTAAATATTTCACACTTTGCAAACCATCAGTCTCCATCACAACTCAATTTCTGTTATTGCAGCCCAAAAGCAGCCACTGATGAAGAGTATAGCTGTGTTCCAAGAAAATGTTATTTTAAAAATTAGGCACTAGGCAATCTATAGTTTGCCAGTCCCTATTACTTATACCACATAAGACCCACCCACTAAGTTAATCTTTCATCATTCTGTTTGATTTCATCTGCTCCCGACAGGCCCTCTCCTCCTTTCTTTTCATTTCTTTATTTCTTGAATGTTCCACAACAAATGGATCTAGCTCAATGGTTTGACTAATTTTTTCACTTTTAATTTTAGGCGTTGAGAAGCCTGCACTGGAGGTGAACACTCAGACCTGAGATGTTCAGTTACTTCATCCACACAACAGGTTGTGGGAAAATCAACCATATTTGAGCAAAACCCCCTTAACTCCCACCTAGATATTGGGAAAGGAACGTCCCTTAGGAACTCATAGAGTTAACAGAGGAATTTTTATTTGAGGAGGAGAATAGGCTGTGACTTATTTCTCAGGTTTAAAAATATTGCTTAATAAATATGTTTGCATTTGCTTGTATATGTGTAAAGAACTTCTTACAGGACATATAAACTAAAACAACAGAGATCACCTTCAATGTGGTGGAGGCCCAAAACAGGGAAAAAGGGAGATAAAGAGTTTCCCTCTCCCTCTGCGCAACCCCCACTGCTCATGCATGCTCTCTCTTTCTCTCCGAAATTAATAAATCTATATTTTAAAGATTTTATTTATTTATTTGATAGGAGACAGCGAGAGATTACAAGCAGGGGGAGCAGCATAGGCAGAAGGCGAAGCAGGATCCCCGCTAAGCAGAGAGCCTGATGTGGGACTCGATCCACAGGACCGGAGCTGGAAGCAGAGGCTTCACTGACTGAGCCACCCAGGAGCCTCTGGATATTTTTAAACATATATGTTTTTAAGCCATGTGAATACACTATGTATTCAAAAAAATTAATTCTCCTACGGAATAAAAAAATTAAAAATTAAAAATAAATCTTTTCACATTCATAAAACCAGCCCATTATAAGAAAGACTCAAATGTGAGGGGAGGGGAACCTAAAAAGTGTCTCAGACACTTGTCATTCAGGTGTTATCTTGGGGATTCTATCACAGCCCCATAAAGTCCCAAATGTGATAGTGGGCTTTTACATGCCTTCTACCCTGCATTCTGAGAAAAGATAGGAGAACTTGGTACATGAAGGGAGGAGAAAACATACCACTCTCCATTTGGTGGGGGTGGAATCAGAAGCAGGATGTATACTTCAGTATACATTTTATAACTTTTTCATATTAGGCCAACGTTCTTCCCATGGGAATTCCACACTCCCTCCTTTCTTGTCTCAGCATGTGCCATATGGATACATTTTGCCCAGCCACCTCTATCTCTTTTTCTATTGAGTTTTTTCTTTCTGCCTTCAAATAAGCTTTAATGTTTCTCTAAGTGACACTTTTATTGGACTTTACTTTCAACTCTCACCCTTTGCCTCGTACTGCTTTCTCAACCCAATTCCTTGAGCTATATATGATTCTCTCACTTCTTAATAATCTATAATCCAGCTTCTACCTCCACTCTTTCATTGAGTCCATTTTTCTCTAAGGCCCTCATTGACTATCTCAAATAAATCTAAGGTTGCTTCTTTTTCTTTGTTCTTATTCTTCTCCATTTCCCTTTTGTAGAGAACAAAGCTAACATCCATCTTAGACCCCTTCTCCCCCATTTACTTAACACCCGAGAATCTTCTGTGTCAAGTGGACCTCTTCCTTACTCCTTCCTCATAACAGCTTGAGTCTCAGTTCCCACCTGTCTTCTCTTCTCCATCCGTCCTCACTCTGTCAGGGAATTCATCTGTTCTCAAGACTATCTAGTGGGAAGGGCAAAGCACATGGAGCACATGACTTATTACCTGGTCACCCTAGAAAAAGTGATTTCATCTCTCTGCAGGGAGAGACTTTAAAACAGGGATTCACTCACTCATTCTATTGATAGTCTTTACTGAGCACTTAGTATGTGCCAGGCACTGTTAGAGGTACAATAGAGTCATTAGCAAACTAAACAGATGAATATTCCTTCCCTCACAGAGCTCCCATTCCGGCAGGGGGAAACAGTAAACATACTAGAACAATAAACATACCAAACAGAATTATATAAAATGACAGAATACAGTGAAAGCTGTAGAAAAAATTAAAAGGGTTCAGGCTATACCCTTTATTTTTTTAAAGATATATTTATTTCAGAGAGATGAGGGGAGGCAGAGGGGAAAGAGAGAGAACGCTGATCTTACAATCCTGAGATCATGACCTGAGCAGAAACCAAAGGGCAGACACCCAAACGACTGAGCCATGCACATACCTCATAGGTTACATCTTTAAAAAGGTGGTAAGAGTAGGCTTCCCTAAGAAGTTAATATTCCAGCAAGTTCAGAAGAGGTTAAAAAAATTAGAAATGAGAGCATCTGTATGAGTGTAGGCAGAGGGAATTGACAAAGATCCTAAAGACATGGGCCTGCCCAGCTTATTCTAGGAACAGCAGAGGCCAGTGGGAAGGCGGGGAAGTGAGCATGATGAAGAGCAGGTAGAAATCAGGTCAGAGATGAAGTCAAGGGAACTGTCTATGTAGGGCCTCTGAATGCAACAGGGGCTGTTGTAGGGTTTTGAGCAGAGGGTTGATATGATCTGATTTATATTTCAAAAGGATCATTCTGGCTGCTGTGCTAGAAAGACTATAATAGGAATAGGATGGGAGCAGAGAGACCAGTTAGGAAGCTAGCACCAGAATGGGAACACTGGAAGCAGGAGAGAAGTGGTCCATTTTGGATAATAAAACCTACCTTGTAGGGCTGTTTGAGAATCCTATGAGAAAATTACTGCAGGTAAAGTGCCTACTAGATGCCTGATACAAAGAAGATGTTAAGTAACACCTTCTCTTATTATGTTATACTTGCAGGTAGAATAGGTTCTCTGGGTCACTATAGGTAGATCAAAGCTAGAGTGTGATATCCAAGGTGAACTGACCTGGGGGTAGGCGGCTGCCCCACTGAAGTGATAAAGGGAGGCTGGACTGACCAAGGGGCTTAATCTTCATTTAGCCTTTACTTCATATCCCAACTCCAGGATGGTATTTCCAGTTGCCTATGAGACATTTCCTCTTAACAGTTTTATCATATAATCAATATCAATGTACCAATTTTTTAAGTTAACTGCCTCACCTCTACCTCAAGCCAGCTACCCATCCAAACACTTTCTTCTATAAAAAGATACACCAGTCCTCAGAGGCTGGACACTTGGCTTCATCCTTGCAGAATAATGGAAACAAAACATGCTGCCACTGGACGCTGGTATTGTGGCCATGATCTGCTTTAAAGATCTCTATTTATAAAAGAAGAAAAAAGGCCCAGAATGAAACATGACTAGCCATGGGTCTCTCCAGGCTTGAAGGATGGAACAAGACTTAGACCCAGTTTTCTGGATCCTCTTCCTTCAGCAGCCTTCCCCACCCATGCCTGTCGCACATCAGAGCAGTCCCCTAGACTGGCTGCCACAGGCCAGTTACCTCTGCCCTGGTCACCATCACAACTGCCATGACCTCCCTCCTGTTACTGTCAACTAAATCTTCCAGAAAGGCTACCGAAGGCTGTGACCTACACGGCTTTCGGTGTGCTGGCTTGGCTCTGAGTTCAAACCCTTACCAGGTAATTACTAGCAGGGAGGCCTAAAGCAATTTTCTAACCTTGTTCTGCCTTCACCTCTTCATCTGAAAAAGTCCTACCTCCCCCCAGGACTTAAATAGAATAAGGCATGTGAAGCTCTTATATTGGAGCCAAGCACAAAATTAGAGCCCAAGAAGCATTAGTTATCGCGGATTTTATTCCTTCCCTCAGTCAATTGCAGAGAAGCTGCCAAGGGTGCTGAGGAAACACATTCTAACTGCCTCATACTGGCCTTCGGGGCCTTGGAGCAACCAGGTCTCTTCCATGTATGGGAACTTTTGCTGCTCTCCGTTCACAGACCTTCCAGTCAGGACAGCTCTCTGAGCCCCCACCCCCAATAAACATGCCCATTCCCAGATCCACCTGTGTTCTGGTTTATGCTCCTCCTGCCTGAAATAGCCACTGACCTTCTCTCTGTCTTAATCCTGGCATTCCCTTCAAAACTCCACTGAAGGCTTGGTCCTTCACAAGAATTTCCCAGGTAAATCCTGGCTCCACTGACATATTTTTTTTCCAGTACCATAGTATTTACATGTAGTATATATTGATCTCTTCCTTACTGAGACATGGGAGCATTTAGTTAATGGTTTGGGCTCTAGGGCAGGCTGTCTGGTCTCTCTCAGGCTCAGTCTCCTTATCCATACAATGGGGTTAATATTAGGGTTGTTGTGAGAATTGGATACATAAATTCTTAGTAAAAATAATCATTAATATATGTTACTATTACATATCACCATTAACTTTTCCTTGGTTTTAAACACCTTCCTTTTCTTCCTCCAGGTTAGCCTGTCCATGTGTACTATACTTAATCTAGTGTCTTAAAATCACAGCTTAAATTATGGAGCTCAGTCCAGAGCTGAGAAAATTCTCAGACAGATGAGAATTTTCACATCTGTCCTCAAAGATTTCATCTAATAATCCATTCTAAAAGTAGAGATTTGGGGTGCCTGGGTGGCTCCATCACTTAAAAGAACGGACTCTTGATCTAGGCCCAGGTCATGATTGAGACCCACACTGAGCTCGGGGCTGAACGTGGAGCCTGCTTAAGATTCTCTCTCTCTGTCTCTCCCTCTCCGCCCCTCCCATCTGCCCCCCATCCCATTTCCCCACTCTCGTTCTTTCAAAAAAATAAATAAATAAGAGAAAAGTACAGATTTACCCCAAATATATCAACTCCCCATCTCAGAGCCCATGGGCAGTGGACAGTACAGGCAGCATGGGTTATTAGCCAGGGACCTCAAAAGGGAGAAAGACTGAAAGAAAATAAAGATCCCCCCTAAATTAGAAACATCTGGTCCATTTCTACAGAGAGTTGACATTGGGAATGGTAAGCTATTCTGGGGTTAGAACAGACAAATCAAAAATCAGTGAGGATAACTGCAACATTGCATTCATGTGTTCCTGAGGTACTGGTGTGTGCACGGCTACTGGTCTACACTATTCTGCATTCCACTCAAAGGGACCCATCATTCGTCAGGAGCCAGGTGAGGTGTGAGCAACATCGGCAGAGATTCCCGCACCAAACAGGGACACATCAAGCTAATGCCCAGACAAGATACATACTCTGCCACAACGCAGTGATCATTGTGCTTTATCTTTTCTTCTTTGAGGAATCAGGCTTATCGAACATGGCAACGCTATTTATAGTGAGGGTGGAGAGGGACGGACCTTTTCCCAGCATCACTTCCAAAGATCAGGTAAGAAATCTTGCCAAGTTAAGAAGACCACCTTACCTCTATTTTTTCCCATATGGCTTCATAGTTGTCTTGGTGTTGAATATCTTGCATCAGTTTCTGAATTAAAGCAGACTTTGTGGCAGAATGGCTCTCTTTTTTCTCAGAGGATGCAGCTCTCTCTGACTTCTCGTCGATGTATTTTTTCATACCAGAGAGAGGCATGCACAACTCCTCGTCAGAAAGAATGTCGCTCAGGGGCCCAGACTCCATGCTTTCCCCCAGGGAAGAGGCTATGTCACTGGACGAGCTTGGAGACACTCTGCCTAGCCTCGTGTGCTTCTTCTTGACATGGTACGTTGGATAGATCTCAGAATCCGAGTTCATTTCAGACAGTTCCCAGTCGTCAATATTTTGGATGGTTTCCCCTCTGGGTTTCTGAGGCAGAAGCTTCGTGAGGTTCTCCAACTTCAATGCTAGGACTTCAGTCTGCTTCAGGTGAGAGGGCAGTGCTAGGTACTCATCAGAACCATACCAGGCCTCCACCACCTGGCCATTCCTGGTGACGTGACTTGGGGAGGAGGAGTAACTTTTTTTGCTTTTGTTTTTTGAAAGAAGGGGTACTGGAGACGCGATGTTGTCTGAGCCAACAGAGGATTCACTACTTTGAGTAAAAGGCGGAGAGCTGGATGTTTCTGACTGCACTGGCAGTTTGGCATCCCAACTCGTCTGACGGCATGGCTCGAGGGAGGACGTCGAAACGGAATCTGTTTCTGGCCCCTCTACAGTCTTGGGGGTACCTGAAGGAATTCCATTCGGCGTGGCTGAGCTCTTCGTGCTCTCAGCTTGGTTGCCTGAGCCTGCCCTCCGCTTCGGAGTTCGGCATGGGGGCACCTCTACTGGGGCCTTGTGTGGCTTTTTAAGTCGAAGTTTCTCTTTGTGGCAGTCACTAAGCCTTCCCAGGCTGGAGGATATTTCCTTGATGTGACTTTTGACGGTGTTTTCAAGATTCCCCTCCCCCACCTTGTGCAAACACTCATAGGACTGGCTGGCAGCAGAAGGGCTGCTGGGGTAGGAAGACTGTAACACCAGACAAAGCTTGGATCTGTCAGGAGGGTCCACCAGAGAGGGGGTGCTTCTGCTCATCTCGGGCTTGAGATCAGCCAGCTGCTTCTTTCCATCAGTGCCTTTCAGATTATTCTTAAAATTTTCCTCTTTAAGGAAAAGCCCTCTTTTTGGCAATGTGGGCTGCGTGGGAGAGTCCTCATTGTAATTAAAGCAATCTCGGATGGATCGCTTGGGAGTTGCATTTTCACAAGGCTGAGGCTGTTGGTTCCTTGTCTCAGGCCGGGAGGAGGAACTGGCTTCTGGCATCGCGGGCTCAGGAGGGGGCTGATCGGCATTTGTCAGAGCTTCCCCGGAAGATGATGTTCCGGGCACTAAGCCTGGTGGCTCCTCGACTGTTAAAGCACTGTCCTCCTCACGTCCACCTTTGTCATCTGCTGAAAGAGACATTTGAGATGCCTCCTCACCAACCGCTTTGCCACAGCTGTATGGGTTGGGGTCAGTGGCCACCGAGAGTAACCCAACGCTTCGGATGAGCTCGGGGAACTCCTTTTCCATCTCACTGTAGCTCCAAGAGTCAAAGGGTTTGGTTTTGACCTGGCTAGAGGTCATGTCCCCTAGGCCACCGAGCAAATCCTCACTTGGACTGTAGTCAGACAGTTCGAAAGCAGTAATACCACAATCCAGAGATAAGTAATTTTGAGAGCATTTGATAGTTAACTGTCCTGAGTCATCCACTTCTGTTAGAGAATCAAGCCGGCCCTGGAACAGACAAGGGCAACAGTTTCAGTAAATACAACATCAATTATACTCAACTGCTGTTCAGATGAAATCTCAGCAGAGGCCACTATAAAGGTCAAAAAATGCAGCAGTCTCCATTGCTTCTGGTTTAACATACAGAAAAGCATACTGATCAATTATATTGCTTTATATAGTATCCTGTTCTTAAATATTTTGGGACTTTTCTTTAATCTGGAGAATAGAGACTTGACAGAAACGGTCAAGGTTAAGCCAAAAATATCCACTCTTGACTTAACTTTCCATTTTAAAATAGCCTGTAGTTCATTTAATAAGCATTTCTTATGTGATGCCTTAAGTAATAAAATTCTGGGAACAAAGTAATATTAGAGTAAAATCTCTACGAACTGATCTGCTTTGCGTATTGCTATGTGGCTAGCATGTGGCTAGCTTATAGAAAATCCTCGATAAATACATTTAAATGGTATAATTAATTACACTAAGTCTGTCATGTTAACTTTTTATTCACAAATCACAGGAAGATGAACTACTGAATGTGCACACACCACAGAAACTTTTCAGGACCAGTTCCCATTTGTACCCACCCTTTTGAAGACAAACACAGGTAATCCTGGAGAAAAGTGATGAATACCGAAACTTACCATTTTAGTCCCTGTCCCCTCTCTCTGCACACATTTTTCTCCCTAACTCCCATTTGTGTGTGTGTTACATACTAACTGCCTCCCTCCCTTGTTATTTATAATTCAAGATAGGCCAGTTTGATTTGAAACCCCCCTGTGCTAAAGAATAGCTTTACAAGTAAGTACTTTTAATTTTTAATCTTTAATTATATAATGAAGGCTTCTGTCTCATCACTAATGCAGTTTCTTTGTTTCTTTGTTTCTTTCTTTTTTTGTTTGTTTGTTTGTTTGTTTAAGATTTACTTATTTGAGAGGAGGGGGCAGAGGGAGAGAGAGAACCCTCAAGTCAACTCCTCACTGAGCAGGGAGCCCGATGTGGGGCTTGATCCCAGGACCCTGAGATCATGACCTGAGCCAAAATCAAGAGTCGGCTGCTTAACTGACTGAGCCTTCCAGGCACTCCTCATCACTAATGTGGTTTCTAATATCACACAACAGATGAGGAGATTTTTTACTGATGATTTGCTTAAGAAAGAAGGGCCTGAGAATCCTTTTATGCTTACCAGCTAAGAGCTGCTTGATCTTAGTATATGTGCTGCCGAAGCGAGCACAAGAGCTGCTTGATCTGATCTAGCCTCTTAGGAGATGAAGAAAGAAACTGAGAAGTGAAGTGTTGTTATATCCCAGACCTCTCTTCTACTCAAGGAGGAAGCAGGTGAGCAAAGTGAAGCCAGAAGTCATGTGGCTGCTGAGCCCTGTGTCCTCTCAGCCAGGTTATACCAAGATCTGGTCACTCTGGGACTTCACACTGGGTTGTTGTTCATTTGTGCATTTTGCTTTTGGAAATATTCTCTCCCATCATACCTTTACCTTGCCTTTATCTCCTACTCCCCTCGCTGGCATGCCACAATATCTAGATAAATAATAATAATAAGCCTCATTGAACTTTTCTAAACCTCAGTTCCTCATGTATAAATGGAGATGGTTGATTACGACTACTGCTTTTTCATTTAATCTTCACAATAACTTTCTTCTGGGGTCTGTACTATTATTATCCCTGTTTTATATAAGAGGAGCCTAAGCTAAAAGAAAGTACATAACTAGCATATGGCCTCACATCTAAGGGCCAAAATGGGCCTTAAAAGGAGGTTTTATGACCCACAGTCCACACTCTGACATCTGTGGTAATTTTCTCTGATTTAATTGGACACTATTTTAAACAGATATACTCCCTCCTCCAGTTTGTTCTCCACATTGCCACATTGTAAAGAGTAAGCTTGGGGCTCCTGGGTGGCACAGTTGGTTAAGCATCTAACTCTTAGTTTTGGCTCAGGTCATGATCTCAGGGTGATGAGACTGAGCCCTGTGTCAGGTTCTATACTCACGGGGAGTCTGCTTGGAATTCTCTCTCTCCTTCTCCCTTTGCCCCTCTACAGATTGCAAACATGATGCTTTAAGTCCTTTATTAACTTCCTACTGCTAGGTTAAAAACCCCAACCCTTCCAAGAACAGACATAAAGAGGCCTGCCTCAATCCATACTCCCTCTCCCTGGCTGCACCCAACCACAGTGTTCTCCTTTCAGTTTTTGAATATAACGAATTCCTTCTGCCTCAGGGCTTTTGCACATGCTATTTTCCCTCTGTCAAGAAATTTTACAACATCCCTTAACTGGTTTAACTCTTATGCACCCCTCAGACTCAGATCAAGCTTCACTTCTTCAAGACTCTAAACTCCCACCTAAGTCAGAATTTTTCTTCTTGTATGCTCTCATAAAATTATGATGTTTTCCCTTCAAGCATTTACCTCAATCTGTAAATAAGTACTATTGTGATTATTTGATTAATTTGTTTCTCCCATTGGTTTGTAAGCACCACAGGAGTATAAATCACAAAGAAAATTGTTGACTCACTGAACACTTGCAACATTTAGCATGGGGATGTGTACAGAGTAAGCAATCACAGATGTATCTGTTGAATAAATGAATGAATGCATGAATGAGGACGTTTTGGGATGTAACTCTATGCCTTCGTGTAATTTCTTGCCCTGATTATGCAGTTTTAGTTGACTCTAGTGATTAAAAGCCCAAGTTTCAGAGTCAAATTCTGGCTCTTCCAGTAATTAGCCAAGTGACCATGAGCCAGCAGGCTGATGTCACTAAATCTCATTTCCTTCATTTGCAAAAAGCAAATGCTAAGCCCAGTCAAGAGCTGTTGTGGGTCTTAAACGAGATAATATATGTAAGACATAAGTCTAGTACGTGAATATGTGCTCATGGAATGTTCAGTCTTATTACTTATTATATTATTACTTTTACTAATCAAGTATATTGAGGGGGCAAGTTTCATCAAAATGAGAGGCATCCCTATGCTTAATTACACTGCACAAAAATGGGAAACCAGTATTAACTGCCAATCTCAATAAAAATTACCTAAATGGAATTGTGTGGCTTTTACGCTTCATACCTGGGACAAAACACTTTAAAGAATAAAGTCAGAAGCCAAAACCACTAAGGAATGAGCCAGCCAAACAAAAGTCACACTTTATGCAATTTTTAAGAGAGTAATATGGAAAACCTTATTGAAAAGCAGGTTGTATTTATTTACATTTTTAATTCGGTTGTCCAGTACTCAGAACTTATCCCCTCACACAGTTAGTATTATAAATGATAGCTTAATTCTCAAGCTATCCCATAAGTTGGTATTAAAAGTTGGTATCTAACTAGGGCATTAAGGAGGGCATGTGTTGTGATGAGCACTGGCTGTCACACATAACTAATGAACCGTGAACACTACATCAAAAACTAATGATGTGCTATATGTTAGCTAACTGAACATAATAATAGAAAAAGAAAAACAAAAAACAAAACAATAAATAAATAAATTACTAACTAGTTGAAATTTGTATTATTTTCTATCATTTTTTATCATAAAAGTACAGCACTGCAGCTACTTAAGTAAGGTGAAAGAGGTTTTAAGTCAAACTGTTTCTATGATGAGTAGAGAAAAAGAAATTTGAGAGTTCAGGTAAAAATTAGGCCTCTACAACTGCCAGTCACCTGTTTTTATAGCCCTGGGAAAGAATTTGGTGTCCACTGTGGTGCTCACCAGACCCCTAAGATCAGGAATACTGTTATACTTGAAAATAACTGGAACTCAAAAAAAGACATTAGTTGAACATATGGTGTGAGACTACATTTCAGATAACAGGGTATGGCCAGGTTTTCCTAAATCTTCCCCTGAAGATCCCTTCCCTGGCCAGTCCTTTGGTTGGAAAAGAAAATAACATACTCAAAAATACTGGTGCCCCAAAGGGAACCCTCTCCCATCCTGTTCCCAACAAGGCTAACTATTTCCATGCATGGCTGGCTGTCACTCGTGGGGTAACTATTTTTAATAAGACTGCACTTTTAATGTGGAAAAAAATCCCTCCCTGAAAAACAAAGAACAGTACACAGCGTATCCGTTTCATATCCTAAGGACCAAATGATAAGCATCCACCCAGGCATTATTTTTAACACAGTTTTTTATTAACAGCGTTCTTCAAAAGTACTTTTTCTAGATTTCAGCATGCAGAGGCAATTTTTAAAAAAGAAGGTTCTCTGAAGTATCCCAGAGCAGATGAATAATGAGTTTCATTTCTTAAAACATTGCTTAGTAATACTAATATTTTTAGCCCCATGGCTTTGCTCTGGACCACTGTCCCAGTTTTCTAAGGCATGTTAGTAATAGTCTCAGGTGGGCAGAGAGGTGGGGAAGAGCGCATGTCGTATAGTGCTTTTTTATTTGAGAAATATCACATTTAATTGTGTAGTGCTATTAGCTGTGTCACGGCTGCCTAACAATGTCTCAACACAAATATACCTCAATTTAATATGCTATGAAGCAGTTTCTCAGATGAAGCTTATGTTTTATGGAGATGGCAATTAATTCACTTTATTGCTGGCTTCAATCTTCTCCGAGACATCAAGGAAACTCTCCCCCACGTCCCCAATTTGAAACAAAATTTTTGCTTTGTTCCTCACCGATAATTAACTTAACTGAAGCTCTAGTTCCAAATGTCTTCTTTAGATCTTTCTTTTTTTAACACTACATTTTGCTACCAAAAAATATGAGATAATATTCATAATTTAGAGACATGAAGATCTCCCTATTAAAATGACCCCAAAGTTCTATCAGTGTCCACTGTTACTTCAAGATGAGTTTTGTACACTGACTCAGTGTTACTGAGAAGAGAGTTGGAAATAGAATTTTACTGTTTTCATCATGCATACAATAAAAAATTTTGTATGCCCCTGACCCCTTCCTCCCCTAATCTCATTACATGGTGTTTGTTGCTCTTCAACTACTAACATATACGTTCACAGACCTCTTAACCAGAATGCCACAAGCCCCCTGAGTTTTTAGACCACATGATCTAGATTCTTGATCAGATTCCTTTTAGGCCTACCATGCTGGGATTCTACTGTTCTGAATATGTTCTGGAGAGCAGCAATAGACTGAGAGAAGCAAATAATGAGAGGGAAATGGAAAGCAAAGCAAAGTTTACCTTCTGATAGGCAAGGGAGAAATACACAAAAATATTTTAATGTTTTATTTATACTATAGTAATTATTTTTAAGAATCTCCATTTTCTACAGGCTAAAACTATAAGCCAAATGATTAATTTCCAAGATAAATCCTAGTCCACCAACCTAAAATTTTATCTCCCTCTTCTGTCCCTAAAGCAGTGATTATCTGCATTATTTAATTCAATTCAACTCATTAGATTTTTATTTACAGCGATACAAATAAGGTGCTGTGGGAGACAGAGATTATTTTAATCTGGTACCAACACTCATCCAGTTCTAATCTAGCATGTACTCTATCATGATATAAATGGACCTATGACAAAGGCTCACAGATAAATACACAAAGTACTTCAGGTACGTGCTCTGAAAAGATAAATGCATTCCCACAGAGAGGATAAGGATCGTGTGGGTAAAGTGCTTATTTACCACACCATCTGGTATGTGGTAAGCCTTAATCATTGTTTGCTCTTGTGTTCATATTATTAACAGTTATCACTACCTGTGTCATTTTACCTCTCTAAACCTCAGTCCTATTACCTTTAAGATGGACATAATAATATCATCTGTTAAATAAGAACAACAGCACCTTCCCTTCCTACCTCCTAGAACTGTTTTCAGGATCTAAAAAAAAAATATGAAGGCGATTCCTAAGATGAATTAATCACCTTTGAATGCCTAGTGCCTTATGTATAGTAGGAGATCAATAAGTATTTAGGGGAGATAGAAAGGAAAGCAGGAAGGAAGGGAAGGGCAGAGGAAAGAAGGAAGAAAGAATTACTATTATTACAACAAAGCTCGATTAAGAGATGGTTTTGTTTGTTCTATTTAATTATTCCTGGATTTATGTCCTTAGGTAGTCACTTAACCTCTCTCAGATTCAGTTTTTCCATCCATAAAATAGAACTACTTATAATATCTCTTACCCTCCTTACTAATTGAAACAATAAATATATTTATCAAAGTATCTGAAATATAAAAAATTTCAGTACAACACATTTTTCACACAATGTTGAGCTTTGCCCATTTTTTTATTTAGTTGGTTGGTTTTGTTTTAGCAAAACATTTGCTAATTTGCTTAAAAAATATGTTCTGTGTCATATTTAAATAAAAGAAACTTATGCATTTTGTTTTTGCAAAGACAGAAAGAGAGAGAACTTGCCACTTTCTCAACTTTCCTTATTCTTTAATGCGATTCAGAAACTCAACTAACTTACAAAAAGAGAAAATGAGCTCACTCTCACTGGAAGGACATCTACTATTTCAGTTTATCAGCCTGTTTTATGCCATTTCCCTCTTCATTCTATAAATCTATTTTACCTTAATTTGTTCTGATAAAGTTTAGAATTTTATCATAATTCCCTTCCTGTTTTCCACAATCCCAGTGTGCTTGCTGGCAAAACAAACAAAACCAAGCAGTTTTTGAAATGTTCTCATGGAGTCACACTACAGGCACAAACAAATAGGATCTGATTTCTATAGTTTTAGGAAGGTTGGTAATGGAAACAGTGCTCTAATTCATAGAAAAATATCCACAAAGTAGACAGCTAAGAACCTACTTTTTTTTTTTACCCCCAAACACAGCATATTCTTGCATATTTAGGACAGAACTAAAGAATTTCAAATATGAAAATGCACAAAATTGTTTCCAGTCAAATCTGTAAATAACGGTTGAGCTCACACTGTAAAACCCATCATGGACACTAATGTAAACTCAAAACATAAAGCAGTGGCCAGTGACAATTAGTTAGCCTCAGTGGCTTTTCACTGTTACCTGGGCTGCTCTCTTGAATGACCCAAGTTCAAATCAGTACATGATGAATGTATTTCACAAAACAACAACGATGATAACAATAAGCCCTAACATACTGTTATAGCTTCTGCTCTACAACAAAGAGTTAGTGATAAGTAAATGTTTATTTAATGAATAAATATATAAAATGAACTAGTTTAATCCAATGATTTCATATGCCCCCCTCTAGGAATTGAAAGTGGGTAGATCTGATGATTGATCAAAGCTGGATGTTGGACAGAGCCAGCAGGACACATAAGGAGGAACAATAACAACCACAAAAATTTGTATAGATAAAAAAAAAATTTGTATAGATTAGGGATGGCAGGTAGATATCTAAAGAAGGAGCTCTTCGGAATGTAGATCAATCTTTCCCAATTCTCATCTCTAGCTCATTGGTGTACACCTCATGAATACCACATTTAGGGCAGAGTTAGTCTGGGATTCTCTGTAGTCTCCCAGGACCACAAGAGGCCCAGTCAAGACCTCTCTTAAGGATCCCATCTGGGAGGGATGGCATCTGGGCACTAACACACATACCCACGTACTCATTCGGTGATTTTAAAAAAGGACTCTACAAAGTTTATATCACCTCCCTCACTGCCACAAGAACAGGAAAAGCTGAATGAAAACAAAGAACATAAAGCTAGAAGTGAGCCCAGTAGATTTTGATTCTCATAAACTTCCAGGGCCTGTGGGGAATTTGTTACAGCAAGAGCATCATTATTATGAAAATAATAATCAACAAGTATAAATCATTTATGAAAATAGGCATAGATTTGTTTTGTGTTGCTGAAAATGTTGGAACCACTGAAACATTAATTAATACTGAATTATGCAATGCTCATTATAAGGTCTTTTAACTTACTTATTTATGTAAGTGTCTTACAAACTTCTACAATATATATTTTCCATAAAACCAAGGGTAGGGCACTAATGTGGATGTTAAGAGCCAAGGGACTACACACACACACACACACACACACACACAGCTCTTGCTTAGCACAATGACTTGCTCCTATATATGCCAATTTTATGTGGGATTAGGAGAGTTCATTTGGATTCAGATTCATTGTGTTCTTTTTTTTTAAGATTTTATTTATTTATCTATCTATCTATTTATTTATTTATTTAAGAGAGGGAGAGAGAGAGTGCAAGTGGGGGTGGGAGGGAGGTGTAAAGTGAGAGGAAGAGGGAAAAGCAGACTCCCTGCTGAGTGTGGAGCCTGACACAAGGCTCAGTCTCACGACCACAAGATTATGACCTGAGCTGAAATCAAGAGTCGGATGCTTAATTGACTGAGCCCCCCAGGCACCCCCACAGTGTTCATTCTTAAGCCATGAATCAAAAGTGACAATAACAAACTTTTCAAACTACTTTTCATATGAGTACAAAAAACCCAAATACATTGGCTGAAGCTCATACGACTCATTGCATCCAGAATGAATTTTTTCAAAGTATGAATTTAATCATGTTAAATCCCCAACAAACTCTCCTGTTGTCCCTAAAATAAAGTCCAATTCTTCTAATAGGACTTTTCATCTTCATAATCTGACCTCTGCTTACCTATTAATTCAAATCCTGGTGCCTGGAACTTTTGGCTCCAGTATTGTCTACAGCTCTCTGAACCGGTCATTGTCTTACTTCTGGATCTTTGATGAGATGCCATTCCTTCTGTCTAGAACCTCTATTACCCTGCTTCTCCTTCACATCCCAGGTTGGACTTACTTCCGGCAAAGCTTTCCTGTCTGAGTTAGGTGCCCCTTCTCTGACCTCCAGTGGCATCATCACAATCTGCCCTTAATGTCTGTGCTTTTGTCCTTCTTGGGCACTAGGCTCCTTGAAGTCAAAGACCAAATTTTGGTCACTCTGACATTGATAGCACCTAATACCTAGCCATAGTAAGTGCTCAATAAATATTTATCAAATAACTTTGGGGAGCAAGAAGCCAGGTTAGCACGAACCACTATGGGCAAACTATCCAGTGTGAATTAACTTCGTCTAAAGTTTTATTCACGTTAGAAGTGCCCTAGCTTTCGGTCACTATCCCTAGATTCAGAGCCCAGTTCAGGTCCTGATTATGTACCTACAAAGAATTCCTATCCCCCACCTCTGAACTGAAAACACTCTCCAGTGGTCACATCTGATAACACATTACTTGGCTTCAAACACCCACCTCATTTGTCTCTTCGGAGAAAGCCTGCAGAATGTCCGTCTGCCTGGTGTAGTTGCCATTGGCGTCCTGCAGACCCTGCAAAATCCGCTCCCGCAGAACCAGCACAGAGACTCGGAGCTGGTGCCAGAGGAGCTGCACGGCGTGGATGTCCACAATCACGTTGACAGAGTAGGACAGCAGCTTCAGGGAAAACTCTGTTTCCAGGAGTGCATGGATTTGCTCCACGTGATCTGAAATATCTTCACAAATGTCCTGCAGGAAAGAAATGCAGAATCTGTGAAGACTGTTCAGCCCTATTCTAGGAACGGGGTGCGGCGGTGGGGAGTCACTCCTTCACCTGACACCAGTTAGGGCCCACAGGTCAGGCAGACCACATGCTGGATAACTTGCCTTTGTTTTAGATCAGATGCAGAGTGGCAGGCCACATTCTTGGGCACTGGCCCTTCAGCACACATAGGTAAACCAATCTTTCTCTAGTCCCCCAAAATGCTACTATTCTTTCAGATTTCACTTTGAAAGTTTAGCCAAGGTAAGAGGTCGCCTCACAAACCCACTCTATTCTCTTTATTTTTTATTTGCAAGGGAGCCAACAGCTGTTTTCTGGGCTAGTGGTGAGTCCCACTGAGCACACAGTATCTCAGGATAGAGACATCCTCCAGACCCCAAGCAGGAAGAAAGATGGGCTGGAACCTGAGCTTCATGGGAACTCCCAACCATTCTCAGTGAGCAATGGGCTCTTTGGTGCAAGAGACAACTGTCACATTCCCACAATAACAGAGTTTAATATTTAAATTCATAAGGAATACTTAAATTTCAACCCATAATTTATAATCACAATCACTCTTTTATTGGAGAATAGTTGACATACAGTGTTACATTGGTTTCAGGCACACGACATAGTGACTCAACTTCCTATATGTTATGCTGTGTTCACCCCAAGTGCAGGTACCATCTGTCACCATACAGCACCACTGCAATGTCACTGACTAAAAAGCTATGCCTTTTATCCCTGTGACACTGATTCATTCCCTAACTGGAAGTCTGTATCTCCCACTCACCTTCCTTCCTTTGACCTTTCCTCCCTCCCCCCCTTCCCTCTAGAAACCCTCAATTTGTTCTCTATATCTATAGGTCTGACAGAATTACTCTTGAGAAAGAAAGCCAGAAAAACCCCAAGGACAAAGAAAGACAAAAATACAGTTTTGTTTTTAAGACCTGGACATTTTAAACAAAAACATTACTACATCAAAGTTTCAATCTCCTCCACATATACTATTAGGTAGGCAGATGTGGTGTCTGATATGTCACTTGTCCTTACAATTTCCCAAATATCCATTGTGCTGTCAGAGGCCCTAGCATGAAATGGGTAGCACTGATGGTAATATTTAGTAGAGCAATTTGAGTCCATTAAGCATCAAAGGGATGTACATGTCAGCTAAAAGTACTCAGTGATTCATTTTCAGTTATGCATCAGTGATTTTTTTTAAATGGAGCTTTTATTATAATGATTTTTGTTAAGGCTAAAATTTTAGGATAACATTTGAGGTGTGAGTCCTATCAAGAGTATCCAAACTCACTCTGTGCTGGAAACATAACCTTTCAATTTCATATAATTCAATTACTTGTTTCTAAGAGAAGAACTAAAATGGAATCTGTATTTACTGTGCAACAGTAGGCAAAAAAAAAAAATCTATTGAAGAATGATGGAAAGTTGTGCTGAATTTTTAGTAATTACATATAATTTCAATAAATGTTGCAATAATATTTCTTAAAACCCAAGAACTAATTGGTGATAGTTACATAAGTTGGTGATAATAATTTGATGCAGATTAAAAGTTTAAAGAGGTGTTGGAGTCCTAGTTAGGTAAAGTTCTTACAAATGTAGCCCATGAGCACATGCAATCCAAAACAGACTTGGGGCAAAAATCACATTCCCTTATCAACCAGTACATGGGAACCACTCGCAGCTGGATTAGCCCATCTCTGCTGCCCTTTGGCACATGACAGTGGGCCTCCGCAGCTATCATCAAATATTCCAGATTGCCTGGGCCTCAACGGATGCCTGCTTGGAGCATCTCCTCCATTTGTCCCCTACACCTTTTATTCCTGATACCTTGACCGCCACCCCAAAGCAGATGTCCTGTGTCCTTAACCCTCTTAGGATGCTCAGTTCTGCGTAATACTGTGTTACTTTGGGAAACTCTCTTCCTCCCACTGCTGATCTCTTCCAAATTCTCTGTACTTTCCTGGCTAGTATTTCCATTCCATTGTAAAACAGACAAAAAAATAAACACTATACTTTGTCACAGAATAATACATCTATCTCCTGCTCTTACCCAAATCTGACTCTGTCCAAGGTTCCTGCTTCCCCCACTGCCCTCCCATTGAAGGCTGTTCATTCTCCCAGCCCTCCCCTGAGAGATGGGGAGCAGAGGGCTGATAGAGACAGGGTAAGCCTCACTACTCCTTTACCACTTTTTGATCATTGTCCTTTTGTTCTCATACTAACATCCTTTGTTTTCACTAGGTGCCTGCTGTCTGCTACGCCTTCCTGACTTCCTTCTTCATTACTATTCTTCTCTTTCACTCCTGCACACTGAAGACTGCAGTAGCTCAGTTTTCCTCTCCATACCGAGAAGACCATTAACTTAGGTAACTTCAATATTCACACTGATGAGCCAATGAATACCCTAGACTCAAATGTCCTTTATTCCACAATCCTTAAGACCTTCATACCTATTCCACTTGGATAACTCTCTGTCATAGCTCTACTTGGAACCTTGTCATCTCTCCACCTGTGGAACAATATCAGAAAGTTCCCCATGCCACCAATCTCTCTTTGTCCGACTTTTTCACTCTCATTCTCCCACTACAGGTGCCCCCCCCCTTTTTTAAGATTTTATTTATTTATTTGACACAGAGAGAGAGAGAGAGAGATCACAGGCAGGGGCAAGAAGGAGACAGAGGGAGAAGAAGAAGCAGACTCCCCATTGAGCAGGGAGCCCGATATGGGGCTCGATTCCAGGACGCTGGAAATCATGACCTAATCCAAAGGCAGACACTCAACCAACCGAGCCACCCAGGTGCCCCAGTGTTCTTCAACCCCATCTGGGCCACCAGATTTTTCTGCCATATCAGCCTCCTCCTAGCACAGCCTCGACAATGATCCCTTCAGCCACTCCCTTGGCAGTGCTCTCCACTTCCTCACACTCTTGCTTTCATAATTTGGATTTGTTGGTATCCATTTCCTGGGTCCTACTATGATCCTGCAGATGCAGAATACATTATATACCTAGGAGAAGAAAAGGGGTGGTAACTTTTATGCCTCCTGCTCTGAATACCCAAATAGGCATTTCTCAACCACACCATTCCCACCCTCCCATACAATATGTTACATATAATCTTGGCACCATGAAAACTACATGCCATCACTCTTCCTACACATAATTTGGATCCTCCATGGTGAATGCAGGAACTTAGAGCCAGGTCGTGGGTCAAGATGGCCAGGCCACTACCTAGGGGTACTAAAGCATCAGTGGTGCCAGCTAAGGTTTTCACACCCTTCTCCTGACGTATCTGTGAAATATAAATTGGCCTTGTTCCTACAGAAGCAGATGGGCTCTGAGAAGAAGGAAACACTCTCCCCATGAGAGCTGACCTCCCTCTAGTGAGTATTTTGGCAATGTGCACATGCAGTCTCTGCTGAAATTCTGAAACTAAACAATGCATGGCGTGGTGCAAACTTCTGGGGTCTGCTCATTTATTTAATTATGTTTATGCCCTCTACTTGGCTACCAGGTGTCTGGTTTGACAAAATCACAGGCACATACAAACTGCAGAACAAGAACTGCAGAGATATGTGTAAGTTGTGTGTGTGCATATATATATACATATACATATATACACACAACTGTGTGTATACCCCCAAACACAGAACTGTATTTAGAACAGTCGGTGAGAGGTTTATTTAGAGAAATAACTGAGTGATTCTGAATCTATACATACTCTTTAGTAATATAAAAATCTGCTTTTCCCAGTCCTTCTATATAAAAGTCAACCAAATATTTAAAGAATTTTCAGTTTGAAGCTTCTGAGGCTTAGCCTCTTAACTACTTTCAGCTTGTTGTATGTTTATACAACAGAAGCTGAAGATTATGGACATTCTGTTTATTTTAATTCAGTCAGCTATTAGTGACGTTTAAAAAGGATTTGCTCAATGGCTACCTCCCAGCAGAAGCTGTTTGGAATTAATAGGCTCTGAGAGCTCGGACCTGTTGGAGGCTCTGTGGGCATTAGATTAACAAGGTGAGTGGAAGCATGGCCGGGGCGGGGAGGGGGGGGGATATGGGGGGAGTTTGGTGGAGGGCTGAACCAGAATCCAACTGTTGCATATAAGCCTTGATTGCACATGTGACTCCAGCAGAAGCAACTGGAAAGTAGGTTCAACTCAGGTGTTTGAAGTGCTCAGTGTATAACAAACTTTTGAGTACGGCAGTGCTACATACTAGAGACAAATTTAGTAGCTTTAGATGCACAGATTTTTAGGAACACAAAAAGAAACAATCCCTCCAGGTTCAAGAATGGAGATTCAGGGGTGCCTGTGTGGCTCAGTGGGTTAAGCCTCTGCCTTCGGCTCAGGTCATGATCTCAGGTTCCTGGGATAGAGCATCGGGATCTCTGCTCAGCAGGGAGCCTGTTTCCCGCCCCCCACCTCTGCCTGCCCCTCTGCCTACTTGTGATCTCTCTCTCTCTCTTCTCTCTCTCTCTGTCAAATAAATAAAAAGAAAAAAAGAATGGAGATTTAGATAGATAGATAGATAGAAGATAGATAGATATAAATGCAAAGACCAATAAGCAAAAATATTTCTCTCCATCTTCTTACTGAGAACATTAACACTAAATTCGTATTATGCAATTAGATATTTTAAATTTAACACAGCAATGACTGATTAAACTGATGTAGTGACTAAAAGTCATCACGAATAATAATCCATCCCAAATTATAATGCTTGACTTTAGATTCTTTCCTATTTCTATAGGGATTGTTAGTAGGCAGAAACCTGAGTGTCTGTAAAGGAGATAAGATCAAGAAAGGGATGAGTGACAGCATGGAATCCTTTCCAGCATCAAGGGGAGAGATAGCTTGGTCCACCAGTATACCTTCTATAAATCAAGTTATTCCTGGAAATTCATCTTTCATAATATTAGCCTGAAATTATCCCATTTCTTCTGTTCAGACCTAATTCCGGTTGGTAGTCCTATCAATATCAGCCCTTCTCTCCAGTGTTATCTCTACAAGACCTTTCTCCTCTGACCTTCAAATTCCTCTCCTGACTCCCAAGTATGTCTCAACTGGGACAAGATGATGATGGACAAAGCCACCAGTCCAGACTTCTCTTGCTCCTAAAATCCCAAATTCAGTCTACTGCCCTTCAGGGCAGCTCTCATCCTTTGTATACCACGTCCACAAACAGAGAGCTAGAAGACTCTGGGACTGTGGTCGAGGTTGGGGAAGGCAGATCCAGAGAGGGGCAGTCAAAGATACCAGGAGAAACTATTGTCCTTCAGAAGTGCACCTGGTGCTGGCCCTGTTGTCCTGTTCTGTTATGAATGAATGAAAGCAAATACATCTAACTTCCTATGAATACAGTGACAAAATGCTGTTTCCTAAATTATGAAGATTTCATCATCATCATTGTCAGAACATAGCTTCATCCCCAGAGTATATATTTTGATATATGAAAGTTCTCCCCAGAGGGCTAGTTCCTAACACCTCTTCATATAGTTAGCGGCTATCAATAGGTTGGACACTCCAGAATTTTGATATGCATCTTTACTTTAACATACTGACAATGAACAAAAACTTAATTTCAGCAGACAGAATTATTTAGTCTTACTTTTAAGTATCATCAGTTCATACCCACTACTTTAGTTACCTAAAAATCTCCCACGATTCTACATGAATTTCATTTCTTTTCCTCTAAGAAGAGATGTTCGCCAGCAAGCCTATTTAGATGACTAAATCAACAGACTTCTCAAAGAATAATAAACATTTAATTTTAAGTTGAAGATAGTTTTTAAATGTTCTTCAAGCAATAACATTTTTTGATAGATCCTCAAACTGTTATTATTAAGGATAAAATGATAATGTCTTTAGAAATTAGTCACTTCCGTTTTTTCGGTGAGTATGAACATTAGTACATACCCACTATGTACTAATCATGCATGGGGGATACAAAGTTGACCCCCCACCTTTGTGGAGTTCCCTGCCTGGTAGGAAGTGGCATGTAACCAGAAATCATAACTGGGAAGATAAGCGTTCACAGAGAGCACAAATGAGGAGAAAATTACCGTGCCCATGGAACCAAACAGGAAAGTGGCAAGAACGCTTTCCTAAGGAAATAAAGTTTGAGTCTTAAAGGGGACAAACTAGGATGATGAGGCAGAGAGGAACATTCCAGGGAGTGACAGGTGTCAATGTGGTCTCCCTAAATATGGACCTGAGGTTTGGCACTGATTTTTCTTAGTCATAGCCTATTATACACAACCCAAAAAAGGAAAAAAAATTGATTTCATCAAAATTTAACTCTGCGAAAGATATTTTTAAGGAAAAGTTACCAGGAAAATATTTGCAAATCACGTATCCAATAAAGGATTTATATCCAGAATATTGTAGCTCCCTCTGATCTTTGGGAGATATGTTCTAAGAACCCAGTGGATGCCGGAAGCAAAAGATAGTACCAGTCTCTATCTATACTATGGGTTTTCCTGTACACACATTCCTTTGATAGAGTTTAATTTATAAATTAGTTACAGTAAGAAATTAACAATAATAGTAAAATAGAATAATTTCAACATACTGTAATAAAAGTTATATGAATATGGTCTCTTTCTTTCTCAAAATATCTTATTGCACAGCTCTCACTCTTTGTCTTCCTATGATGTGAGGTGATAAGACACCTATGTGATAAGATGAAGTGAGCTAATGACACAGGTAGTGTGATGTAGTCAGGCTACTATTGACCTCTTGACAATACATCAGGAGGAGGATCTTCTGCTTTCAGACTTCAGCTGATCACTGAAAGGAAGAACTATTGTATATAAAGAATATTCAAACCTCAACAGTAAGAAAACAACTAATCTAATTATATAATGGGCAAAAGATTTAAACACTTTACCTAAATGGGAATAATGATGCTTCAAAAAAAGAAAAGCACATGAAAAACTTTCAGCCTCATTAACCATTAGAGAAATGCAAATTACAACTACAATGAGATACCTGTATATACCCATCAAAATGGCCAGAATAAAAAATTTGCAATAATACCAAGTGCTGAGAAGTTCTAGAACTACTGTAACTCTCCTACACTGCTAATGAAATGCAAAATGGTACAGTCACTCTGGAAAACAGTTTAGCAGTTTTTTATGAAGTCAGACATATACTACATAGGACCCAGCTGTCTCACTCCTGAGTGCTCACCTTTTTTTTTTTTTTTTAAGATTTTATTTATTTATTTATTTGACAGAGAGAGATCACAAGTAGGCAGAGAGGCAGGCAGAGAGAGAGGAGGAAGCAGGCTCCCTGCTGAGCAGAGAGCCCGATGCGGGACTCGATGCCAGGATCCTGAGATCATGACCTGAGCCTAAGGCAGCGGCTTAACCCACTGAGCCACCCAGGCGCCCCTGAGTGCTCACCTTAAAGAAATAAAAACTCAGGCACATTCACAAATGAAAAGAAGCTACTCATAATTACCAAAACCTAAACATCTTTCAGTGAGTAAATGGATAAACAAACTATAGTACATCCACATAATATACAACAAATGGGGGGGGGAGATCTAATAATACATGTAACAGTTTCTAAAATCTCAAAAGCATTATGCTAAGTGAAAGAAGCCAGTCTCAAAAGGTTAAATGCTATATAATTCCATTTACACAACATTCTCAAAAGAAAATCATAGTAATGATCAACAGATCAGTGGTTGCCAAGCATTGGGGTTGGGGAGGGCAGGACTATAGACTGATGACAGATAGCACAAGGAATGTTTTCTGGGGTGATGGAATTGTTCTGTATCCTGAGTGTGGATATGGTTAGACAAATCTACACAAGGGTTAAAATTTGTAAAATTGCACATTAAAAAAAAAAAAACCAAGTCAATTTTTCTGGATGATAATTTTAAAGATAAGAAAAGAAAACTAGTTTATAGTCTTTTGGTAAAATGCATATAAAAATTATTTTTGGGTCACATATTCCCTTCAAAGCTTGGAAATAACAAGAGCACAGTCATAAGGTCATGGCACTACTATCATTATACCTGATGCTACAACCTCCACATTATTTTCTTTTTTTTTTTTTTTTTTTTTTCCCAATTTATTTATTTTCAGAAAAACAGTATTCATTATTTTTTCACCACACCCAGTGCTCCATGCAAGCTGTGCCCTCTATAATACCCACCACCTGGTACCCCAACCTCCCACCCCCCCGCCACTTCAGACCCCTCAGACTGTTTTTCAGAGTCCATAGTCTCTCATGGTTCACCTCCCCTTCCAATTTACCCAAATTCCACATTATTTTCTAATAAGTATTATCCTCAAAGAAAATGAGGATAATCTGGAGCCCATCTCAAAGAAAATTAAAGCAATTAGAAGTGATTAAAAACATATCTTCAAAGTTGCATAAGACTTTTTCCTTAGACATTTCTGTGTTCATGTGGGAAAGTGATGGTCTCCATTTTGCTTTAATTCTCATAAAGAACTGTAGCCTCTGTGGTGTTCACAATCATTCGCAGCATAATATGCACTGAATACATTATGCTGCCAACTGCCCACTTCGCTCAACCTCTCTGACACATTGTGGTCAGACACACCCTGCAGCTGCAAGATGCCTGGGTGGCTCAGTGGGTTAAGCCTCTGCCTTTGGCCCAGGTCATGGTCTCAGGGTCCTGGGATTGAGCCCTGCATCCGGCTCTCTGTTCAGTAGGGAGCCTGCTTCCCCCTCTCTCTCTCTGCCTACCTCTCTGCCTACTTGTGATCTCTCTCTCTGTGACAAATAAATAAATTAAATCTTTTTAAAAATATTAGTTTTAAAAAAAATTGCAGCTGCTGCTGCCTGTCTTTTGAAACAGGAATCTTCCACAGTTACTGAGGCTGTTCATACAAACACTGACCTGACACTGTTCACAAATAAACTCAAGCCAGTTGGGCATTTTTTCTTTTAATTTAGTTGTGTGTTTATGTGAGAGAGGTGCCTTTATGTTCTTTCTTTCTTTCTTTCTTTTTTTTTTTGTAGGATTGTTGTATATTTTTCAGTTGTAATTTATTTTTTCTAGACAGAGACAGTGCTGTTATGTGTTTAACCAGTATGTTCAGTCTTCACCAGCTTGTGATAGAGAGGAGGGCACCCTTCCTGTGAGTGCTCTAATTGCTTCGCGCCTGCTGCTTGTCCCAGGGAGAGGATCTGTTTGCTGTCTCATCCTAAGGCCACCATGCCCGTTCTCCATCATTCTTGAAACATCCAGGTTTTCTTGTGAAATGACAAGTATCCATGGATCAGCATTCTTCCAAAGTGGCCCAAACTACCCATCTCCAGGCTGTGTGTATTTGGAGGGAAACCCACCCCTCCTGCAACTTCCTCACCCAGGTACTAAGAGTCTCATGCTCTACCGACTGAACTAGCCAGGCACCTCTCACCCAGGTACTAAAACAACACTTGGCATCTCAGTTTCCTGAAGTCCCATAAATACAATCCTTCCCCTTCTCTCCGCTTCTTCCTTCCCCACATGCAATCCCCAAGTGAGAAAACACAGAAAATCCCCCCAATACCTACAAACTGCCTCTCCATGGGAAAAAAAAAAAACAAAAAACAGTAATCAGTAGGCATTTCTCCATTCATCTAAAACCCCAAATAATGTCTTTTTCTTTTCCTAAAAATTTTAATATTTCTCTCAAAACATTCTTGACTTATATTTGTGTAACTGCAGGACACATTCAAATGGTTTTTCTAAGAAACTGTGAGTTAAGAAACTGTGAATTAAAGTCTGGTTTTTTTTTTTTAAATTTTAATTTTTTTTAATTTTTTATTTTTTTTCCAATTTATTTATTTTCAGAAAAACAGTATTCATTATTTTTTCACCACACCCAGTGCTCCATGCAAGCCATGCCCTCTATAATACCCACCACCTGGTACCCCAACCTCCCACCCCCCCGCCACTTCAAACCCCTCAGACTGTTTTTCAGAGTCCATAGTCTCTCATGGTTCACCTCCCCTTCCAATTTACCCAAATTCCCTACTCCTCTCTAACGCCCCTTGTCCTCCATACTATTTGTTATGCTCCACAAATAAGTGAAACCATATGATAATTGACTCTCTCTGCTTGACTTATTTCTCTCAGTATAATCTCTTCCAGTCCCGTCCATGTTGCTACAAAAGTTGGGTATTCATCCTTTCTGATGGAGGCATAATACTCCATAGTGTATATGGACCACATCTTCATATACACTATGGAGTATTATGCCTCCATCAGAAAGGATAAAGTCTGGTTTTTAAAGGACAGTCAGGCCTCTTTCTACTCCCACTGTTTTCCTATCACAGTTTCAAAAATCTCAAACCCTCAGCTTAACCAGTGCATACCATTACATTTAGAAAAACATAAATTACATTTAAAAAAAAAAGTTTTCAGGGCACCTGGGTGGCTCAGTAGGTTAATAAGCCTCTGTCTTTGGCTCGGGTCATGATCCCAGGGTCTTGGGATCAAGCCCCACGTTGGGCTCTCTGCTCAGCAGGGAGCCTGCTTCCCACTCTCTCTCTGCCTGCCTCTCTGCCTACTTGTGATCTCTCTCTGTGTCAAATAAATAAACAAAAATCTTAAAAGTAAATAAATAAAAATAATAAAATAAAATAAAAGTTTTCATGATCTAAAGTCAGTAAGAAGAGAATGAAGTTTTCTATATATGTTTTAGTCTTAATGTAAAACACCATGTCATCATAACTGCTCATTCTGTTTACTAGCAATTGTAGAACTAAATGATTAAAGTATCTTTTACCCATATGCTCACCATATGTGTGTGTGTTCACTAGAAAAAGCTGAGAAGAAATTCTTACCTAATACATGGCCTTTATATTTTAAAATACAGATCAAGGGAACACCACAGTAACTGGGTTAAAAAAAAAAACCTCACTTTAAACTAAAATTTGCAACTTTATATAAAAACTTCCTAGTGCAGAGTATTAATGTCATCTACAGTTCATGTTCAAAACTGTACTTTTCCTAAAAGACACATAGCTGTTCCTATAACAAGGCATTTTATTTCCCCCAAATTAATCGACTGCTCCCTGGTTTTTTTCCTTCCTTGAGAAAACATACCATCCTAATGGTCCTAATTTCTTCTTTGTCATATTGAAAATGACTGAAAGGAGAGGCCAGGAGAGATGCTGAGACTTTTTATGATCATCACAGTACATACCTCTCTCCAAAGTTTTAAGAACTCTATGGTTACAAATAGCAGTTATCCCTTTAATTGCTAAAATCTGGAAACTGTGAGGACTGAAATTAAATTATTTATGTGCAAATGACTTTGCTGCTATCATTAGCTACAACTCATCCATCTCCCTGATCAGTCTGTACCTGTCTGGATGCAGGAAACGTGCCTCAGTTGTCTCTGTGTCTATGGTGCCACACTGCCAATTGAAGAAAATACTGTGTTTCACAAAGCAAACAGAAATCCCTATAAACCAAGCACTAATCTAGGTTCCTCCCTTGAGTGCATTCACAGTAATTGGCACTCAGTTGGCAGAAGAAAGCAGCTCCCATTGGATGCCAGTTGTGCTGATTAGCTGAGCTGCTGAAAAAGCATATAGGTTTGGCAAAGTAAAGGCGATGATAGGAAGGAGAGGATGAAGATGCTAAATACAGGTTTGGAAGCCTTCACCCTTCCACTTTCACACTCTGAAAGTCTACTTTGCCTTCAACTGAGAAAGGACCAGCTGGGCATTCTGTCTGGCCACACCTGCCCAGATCCAAATCTGGATTGTTCTTCTCATGATGTGAATTTTTTGTTATTGTTGTTAAAACTGTTGATTAAAAACTTCAGAGGAGGGGCGCCTGGGTGGCTCAGTGGGTTAAGCCGCTGCCTTCGGCTCAGGTCATGATCTCAGGGTCCTGGGATCGAGTCCCGCGTCGGGCTCTCTGCTCAGCGGGGAGCCTGCTTCCTCCTCTCTCTCTCTGTCTGCCTCTCTGCCTACTTGTGATCTCTGTCAAATAAATAAATAAAATATTTAAAAAAAAAAAAAAACTTCAGAGGATTCGTTGATTGAAATATCATTTTGAGTTCCTAATCCTGGGCTCTCATTATGTGAGAGGGAAAAAACCCTGAGCAAAAAGATAAGCAAATTGACAATTGCTGTTGCACTTTGGAGAAAATGGATTTTGTTTTGTTTTGTTTGTAAAGATGCATTTATTTGAGAGAAAGAACACAAGCACGAGTGGGGTGGGGGCAGAGGGGAAAAAAAACCCCAAGCAGACTCCCTGTTGGGCACAGAGCCCAACCTGGGACTTGACTAGGCACCCCAGAGAAAATGGTTTTCTAACTGGGCTATTGCTCAGGCACACTCACACTCACACTGTTCTATATGGCTCAGCTAGATAAAGGTTCAACATCTAAGCACATTCACGAACAAAAACCACAGCCATGGTCTTGACTCTATACTTCCCACATCTTTATACAAGTGATTTCAGGTAGAAATGGACCAAGAAATTAGTGGTGGCTCTTACCGTGCAGTGTGCTTGTTAATAATGTAGATTCTGGGGCTACTCCTTTGAAGAGAGATGGGACCAAGAGATCTGCACTCTCTTAAGCATACAATGGCCATAATGCCAGTGTTCTCGGCACCACACGCTGAAAAACACTGAGCCAGATACGGATCATCTGGCTAGGCTGACTAGCACTGAAAAGGGAACTACATGCACAACTATAAAAAAATAAACCTCCCAGCACCTTGAAAGACAGCCTATCTCTGACATTATCCAGATGTATCTACAGCAGAACTTACATTCCTTTTGCCCCAGAATATGATTTTCCACAGTTTTATTTACCCACTGCTGACAACATTGTGATACACTTGAGGACAGTATCAGGGTTGTAGATTTGTTTAACATGCTTTTTCCCCCCTGTTGTTTTACACTTATAATACAGAATGAAACAGACATGAGAAATCACACAAAAATATATAGCTTACTCAATTACTATGAGACAAACATCCTTGTAATAAATATCCAGGTCAAAAATTTTCTAGCCATGTGCCTCTTCCTAATCATAAAACCCTCTTTCCCTGCAAAAGTGACCATTATCCTGACTTGCATAGTAATCACTTTCTTGCATCTCATTCTGGTTTCATTACCCAAGTAAAGTATGTACTCATTGATACTGTAACTTCCTTTTGCTCGGTTTTTCACTTGCTATGACCATTAAGTCTTTAAATCTACAGATTCCATCTATATTCCTTTTTCATACAATTTATCTGTTGAGGATCCTGGGGCATTATATCTACAGAGTTTCCCCTAATTAGGATTTGTTGATTGCAGTCATCATGTTGGTTCCTCTGCCCTCTTTACTTCCTACAAACTGGCAGCTGAATCTTGAGGCTTAATTAGTTTCTGGTTCAATTTCTTTAAGTACTGTTGTGTTATGCTCTTACTTTTGGTTTTGTTCTTTTTTGACAGTTGATGATATCCACTGTTCTGATAGTTGGTGCTCTGTAGTTAAATCTATTAATACATTATAGAATGATGACATTCTATCATTTTGTTTTCATTTAATGGCTGGAATAACTTTATCAACTATTTATTTACAATGATACAATTCATAAAAGAAAGTCAAGATAAACGCTTAATTCTTAACCCAGTTTTCAAGGTAATGAACTGCTTTTCTGTCAAATCAGAAGGTAAGCAACCATTTGGTTTACTTAATATCAAGTACTTATTGACTTAGACATATGTGATGAGTTTTGATCCATTCCAATGGTTAATCTTACTGAACCTCAAACTGTCCATTATTAGCCAGTAGGATCCCCTTTGATTTGACTATTCCAGTTTTCGATAGCTTCCTCACTCATCTTGTATATTTCCAGACTTAAAATCAGCCATTCTTTTAAAAAACTTTGCTTTCCTTCAATGGGAAAAGTTTTTTCAGACTATCGTCTGGGTAATAGGGATGCTCATTACTACCAGATTAGTCATTGTTTGTAAGTCTTTTTAATGAACAGAGACAGAAAATATCATATTTAAAAATAAAACACCTTGTGAGTTCAAAACTGATATTTCCAATTCAAATTCATGACTACAGTGGTCTCATCTAACATTTTCATCAGTCTCTCCTTTCTTCCACACCAAGAGTCCTGGTTCTCAAGAACCAGGAGTGATGGGATTGGAAGAACCCATAATTACTCATTCATTTTATCTCATATCACACATATGATAGTTTCAGGATAATAATACTAATATTACCCTAATACTACTACTAATACTAGCCCTGAATGAATGACTGGGTCAGGCACTTATGAAGACACTTAACCAAAGGCATTTGTTACTGTAGAAGAGAGCAGAGTTGCCTTTGGTTTATCTTTAACTAATCTGTGAAAGAACAGAAAATATACCCTAGTCTCATATTCACCGCAGTTCACATTACATAGATGAAATGTCTGAGGATTTTGTAAGTTCCTTTATCATCTTCAAGGTCTTTCTAAAGGGGGGAAGGAACCTCAATAAAAATATAACTAAGAACCACATGACCACTGGTTCTCTGGGAAAGGAAAGATGTTTTGGTTTTAGAAGGCATTCTCTGAGAGCCTTCTTGCCTCTGCAGACTATCAGAGAATATGTGTAAAACAAAAATCATGAAGGAAGCAATCAACAACATACCCAAGAAACTGCACCATTATGTGCACTCCAATGCTAAGCATGCCAGGTTATATACTCTTTTTTTCTTTCCAGTATAACACCTACATACAGGACATAGTGTGATTCTTATTCATGATCAGTTTAAGGCTATGCAGTGATAATAGGTCTTCTCTTTATGCAATGGACTGTGAGACTCTTTCTACTAACCATCTCGCATGGCCGAAGTTGTACAATTTACAGATTTTGCTTTGTTTGTTCAGTGGTCTTTGTGTCATTTCTGTCTATTTCTATGAGATCTGTCTTCCTTAGGAAATTCCTATGTGTCAAATGCTTCATTTTTCTCTTTGCTTTCCAGAGTACAGCACCACATGCAAATAGATTCTTAATACATGCTGATATTAGTGATATTGAATTCACGAACCATGAAATAGAAGCTTGAAGATGATCATGAGAAAGAATAAATGAATCACAAGATGAATCTAGATCATTTTGTAGCAAGCTGAGTGTCAGAAAGTCTGAGTTCTTGGTACTGGTGTGTCCTGACTACCTGTGTCCCAGTGAGCTTCAGAATTCTCATCTATAAAGACAGGGCTGGATAGATGAACTCTACTCTCAAGCTCCAAGATTTTCTTCTGTTTTTTTTGTTTGTTTTTTTTTAATTTTGTGTACCCCTCCCACAATGCAGAATCTGAGCTTTACATACCTGGAAACTTTTGTGTATCTCTGATAATTATGGTAAAATGACAGCTATTTCCCAAGAGTAGTAGAATAAGCACTAGACTGGGAATCGGGATATCTGAGTCCCACTTCTGGGGACACTGGAAGGTATCTCTACAGCTCTTAGCAGTGACCCTGACACAGGTTCTGATATAACAGTGCAGATCCACATACCAGGCAGAGGAGGAAAGATCTATGGTTCATTCATTATGAGGGCCAAGACCTCTACCTTCACTCCAGGGTTAATGTCCTGAGGAGCCCTTTGGTTGTGTTTTCTTTAGTCACCATGGTAGGCTCAGGCAATATATTACTCTTCCTCATCCTGTGTCCCTCCCACTCAACTCCGCCACTGACATGCACACGTGCGCACGCGCGCACACACACACACACACGCACACACATTCCCTTGAGGCTCATTTCCATCTGCCTGAACTACCATTACTCTCTCTTCATTTTAGTCATTTAAATTCATTTTCTAAAAATCTATTAGTACCTTTTAGCAGTTTAGATTTGGTCACCTGAGGTGGTAATTTTTTATTAACTCTTGAAATTGTTAAGCATTTCAAGTTATAAGTGATCTTATAAGTTCATTTATAAATGCTTTCTCTTCACCTATTCATAAGTACTCTTATACCAGGATTTAAAAGTTAAGGCGATGAAAGCCCTATTTGGGATTTCATTGCTGAGTCATGAGGTGACCTTGAGGTGGTCAATCTCTTTCTTAGATGCACTCTTTATATATTTAGATCACTAAAACCATGGCACAGCTTCTAAGGATGCAATTTTATGTCTTCCTCCCCCACATAAATATCCACAGCAACTAGCTTGACTGTTGATTTGTATTTAAACTCCTACAACATGACTATTGGGAGCTAACACTGTAGACACAAGTTTTTAGATCTCACATTTGTGACTCTAGAATAGGAAATGAAACCTTATAGGATCAGAGTCCTGTGAAGAACTAATTTTAGGGGCCATGAGTAAGACCCTGCTAATGAGGTAAAATAAATCCAAATTCAAAAGTGCCAATGCTATCCTTTCATGTAGGGCAGATGGTAATGCAAGTCATCAATTAACCTCCTGGATAGCTCCCATTGCCTCCCATTGACCCAATAATTTCATTCCTAGGAATCTCTCCTAAGGCAAGAATGGATTTACCTACTAAAATGCTATCACAGAAATGTTTATAATGACGAAAAATTCTACCAACAAAAAAAATCATTTTTGTATCATTGTATTGTACACCCAAGACTAACATAACACTGTATGTTATACTTGAATTTTTTTTAAAAAAGGAGATTAGTTTAACATGATATGATATTTCATAGAATGAAAAAATACACAGATGCCAAAAATGGCATCGCACAATATATTTCATAGTATCAGACGTTCAAGACACATTGTTAACTAAGAAAAAGTAAGTTATAAAAGAGTTTCATAAGAAATATTGGTATATATTCTCGGAGAGAAAGAACTAAAAAAGATGTCAAAGCTGTTGATAGTATTTTCTGTAGGTGGCAGCACTAAAAATGATTTTTAATGTACTGTTTGCTTGTATGTTTTAAATTTTCTCCACTATAGATTCAATTCTTTTGCATAAAATTTAAAAAAGTAAAAGTAAAATAACACCAAAGAAATGAAGTCAGTGTCCATAGCAACACAACATTCAAGGAGTATAGGCACACTATGCAAAGTAATATAAAATATACTATCAAGGTCACTGAAGAAGAACAATCTCAAAGGAACAGGATCCTCAGATTCTCAGTATCCTTTTTGTGTAGAGAAAATTGCACTTTGTCCATACCCACCATTCTTTTAAGTACTAACATTAACCACTGCTATTAAGACTTTTAACACTGTTTTTGCTTGATTACTTTTTTTAAGTTTAGCAGACTTGAAATAAAAACATGGGTGAGGGAAAGACATTCAACAACTGAAATGAGTGGGAACATAAATTACTCATCCTCTCTTCCTCTTAATCTGACTTATTTGTCCCAGAGTTTGGCTGAACAAACCATCAGCCCTCTTCTACATTTTCATATAATCCCACAAGTGGTGGTAGTGGTGGTGGTGGTGGGGGGGGGTGTTTCTGAAGACAGATTCTACCTATTGATAAAGTAAGATCTTGTTTGTCTCCAGAAGTGACCTTCATTCCCTAGCATTCAGAATCTCCCACTATCAAGATACTCTAGGCTTTGAGTAATTACCAGAGAACTGAAGACATTTAAAAGGAATTTGGTGCTCCCTTGGGGGCACACTTTACATAAGTAAAATTTTAGTCCTTTACAATTGCTAGGAATTATTGAAATAAATAATTCTTGGTAATTTACTCATATGGATGTTTATATCAACCCAAATAATCAACCCATCAACCCAAATAATTTGTACTGGTGGATTAGTTTTTTTCCTATTCTCATCCCTACATCCACAGAATCAAAAAGAGCAAAATGCATACACCTAACACATTTATGGGAAATTTAATACTGAGCATCACAGTCTAAATTAAAACACAGAATTCAGCTTATATCTTAGTTAAAAAAATCCATTTTGGTATTTTGCCTGCTCTGTGCTTGACTGACTCTCCATATTAGAACTCCTCTTCAGCAAGCACCAGACATCCAAAGTGAGACAAAAGTTATTGAATTCCAATAATGTGGTTTTAAATCTACTCTCATTGCCCTTTTCCAGAGGCCCCTTTGGGAAATAAAAATGGATCAAACTAACATATCTGACCACCAAGTGCAGGAACCATCTATTATTAATGTCCCAGTGACACATCAAAATGGAGGACGAAGGATCCATTCAAACACTCCCCTAACACCAATTCAGCCTCCTCAAAGGACCTTACATTGGAAATCAGCAACCAGCTAAGAAACAAATTCGATTTCAATGCACTTTCCAAACATCCAGATTAATTTTACCTATAAAATCATTTTAAACTTCATTGCTTACTTGACTTGACTATAAACCTAGTAAGGGAGAACTTTCTGATTACACACTGAGAATTCTATTTGTACCTAACAATGAGCAGGGTTTCAGAAAGCACACAATAAGCAGGACAATAAATGAGCTCTGAGCAAGCACAAATATCAACTGAACCTCGGGTCATTCCTTTCAACACTTAATCCATGATGAATAATCTCCTGCCTATAGTATCCTAAGTCTTCCACTCCTCTACCCCAACTTAACTGCAGGCAAGAACCACCTTGTGAATGTCTAGTGAAAAATCAGATGTGTACAAGTAAGTTAATAATGAATAATAAAATTAAAGGAACAAAACAAAGGGGCAAATGAGCTGGAGATACGGAAAATATGAGTCAGAAAAGACTACAGAGAGTCTTAGAAGGATAAGATAACATATTGTTTCTTTTTGACTTAGACCTTATGTACTTACCAAATCTATAGGAGAGACAAGGTGGCTTACAAATAATAAGGCACATTATTAAAAGTAAGCACACACACACAAAAAAAGCAGGACGGACAAAGATGAACAAGACAATTGAAATGAGATAGTTGCTGCATTTAAGAACTCAGTTAAGGGCTATGAAAGGAGGAGGAAAATATGTGGCCATAAGAGGATGGCTGAAGAAAAAGACTTGCTGTGGGAAATGAAAGATGTAAGGAATTATTAACAGTTAATACAAGAAGGTAACAGTAGATGATCTTTGTAGGTAGAGTGAACTAAAGACCTGGAACACCCAAACTGGGAAGACCTTGCTTCTTGAATATTGCATCAAAATGACAATAAATCAGACTTGGAGCGTGGCAGGCAAAACCAAGATTCACCTCAGAGCCTGGTGCAGAGACACTCAGGCTGGAAGGGACTGGATTCAAATCAGAGAGATTTGAATCTCTCTGATGTGTGATTCACTGACAAGTGAACACTGACAAGGAAATTCCAAAGGAAATTTACCTCTGGAACTACTGAAAAAGTAGACTATGGAACTAAACTTTATCTTTGTGCTTGTCTACTTACACTACGAAGAGGATCTGAGCTCCAGGACTGCTCATACAAATGTCAAGAAGGTTCTCAGACTCCAAGCAGAGGGTTGAAGGTATGTATAGGATGATATGGCCCAAAGGGACCTCTTTTCCTCCTTTCTCCCTCAGGTTGGTGCAAAGGTCAAGACCATCAGTGACCCTGAGGAGTCTTAGACATCAAAATGCCCCTGGCGGTTCATCACAGAGCAACAGAGAGTGAGGACTTGATTGCCTGGCTTGGCTCTAGTGGTTTCTGTCAGCCAGAGCTGACATGAAAAAATAAATGGATGCCTCTTTGAAATGGGCAGTCTAATGTTATACGTTCTGGGCCTTGTGGCCATCTTGACATTGGAAAATGCATTTAGACACCTAATTATATTAGGAGTTATTTGCTATAGACTTATTTAATGGAAAATATTGGTACTGGTGACACAGCTTAAAATCTGTAAATAGGCTAAATAAATGATAGAACAAAGGCTGAAAACAGCTATGTGGGTAGAAAGCAAAATAAGTGCACAAAAAATACCCAAAATATCTCTGGGGAATAGGTTCGTAGGTAACTATTTCTATATATATGTATCCATATGTTTATTTACAAATTACTATTTCTTATAAGGAACATGAAACACTTTTTCAAAAAATAATTTGGTGGTTTTCTGCTGGCTTGTGTGCTCTTTGGCATACACACAAAGAACTTGCCTTTTAAAAAGAGGAGGCAGTGGTGACGAGTGCATTCTAGCAGAAAGACGTGGTTAATACGAACCATGGGAGAAGAGCTGTTCGGAGGGAGAAATAACACAAAGGCTTTTGTCTAAGGGCCCCTGGAACCTATGTGATAACTAGTTCCAGAGCCTCCTTTAGGTGCTCTGCCCCCAAAGAGCTTACAGCCAAATCCTCACCCACGGACTCACCCCAAAACTTCCTTTAAATGCAGCCAGAATACATTTTGTTTTTCAAACTGTGGGAGGTCAGCTGCACTGTGGGGCAGTTGCCAGTGTTTATGGAATGACAAAGATTTCCGGGAGAGGCAACTTCAACAGGAATAAAGGAGTGTCAAGTAACATAGAGCAAATGTAAATCCACACCAGGCTGGAATGACCAGCCCTCAGAAGGACTATAAAAAGCCAGCAGAGTCCCAAGTCTCATCAGCAGGACTCTATTTGCCTTGGAGCCAGACTGCGTCTGGGAGTTCTACCACCCCAGCTGCCAACCAGCAGGCAGTGCCCTGATCTACCCTAAGCAGGAGCCTGTGTCCTAGAACCACCTTCCCTCTTGGGTAAACACCTGGAGGAAATACAGGCTGTGACAGTGTCCTTTCTAACAGCACAACCTCCACTTCCCTTGCACGGCCAACGAGGAATCATAAAAATACACTTACACACCACACAAATGGCCACTGGAAGAATTTTTTAAACTTCATTTAGAAATTAGTTTTCAAAAGAGGTAGTATGAGTAGTTCATTGCAGGAAAAAAAAAAAAAAGTTAGAAAAGACAAAAAAATTAACCACAGGAGTCTATGGTCATACCACCCTAAACACACCCTGATCTCTTAGTAAAGACAAAAAATTAATCAGGGAACATTTTTGTATTATTTATCCCTAAAGCCAAAAATATTGCCTCATACATAGTAGGCCCTCAATAATAATCACCAAATGAAAAGTAATTAAATAAATCACCAGTAATCCTACTCTTTTTTTTTTTTTAAAGATTATATTTATTTATTTGACAGACAGAGATCACAAGTAGGCAGAGAGGCAGGCAGAGAGAGAGAGGAGGAAGCAGGCTCCCCGCTGAGCAGAGAGCCCGATGCGGGACTCGATCCCAGGACCCTGAGATCATGACCTGAGCCGAAGGCAGAGGCTTAACCCACTGAGCCACCCAGGCGCCCCAGTAATCCTACTCTTTATACAAAGTGGTAGATAACTTTCTATTTTGTATTTTATTACTTGTGTTTTTATTCAACGGCATATCATTAATATTCTTTCATATCAATAAATATATTTCACAATTATTTATGACTGCATAGTATTCCATTTTATGAAAATACAATTAGAAAAAATACAATATTTTTTGAACCAATATTTTGTAGTTGGATGTCTGGCCTTGGAGTAAACATCATTCTCTTCAACGCACAAATACCCTACTGATAATTGAAAAATTCTGGTGATTTTTCCTTTTCTTCGAATTTTTATTTTATTTATTTATTTGACAGAGAGAGACACACACAGCAAGAGAGGGAACAAAGCAGGGGGAGAGTGGGAGAGGGAGAAGCAGGCTTCCTGCCAAGCAGGGAGCCCAGTGCAGGGCTTGATCCTAGGACCCCACGCCCATGACCTGAGCTGAAGGCAGACGCCTAATGACTGAGCCACCCAGGTGCCCCTGCTGGAATGTTAAGAATAGAGAATAGAGACCTTTTCTGTTTTACTTGTCCCTAGATCTCCAGAACCTACTATATTTTTTATTACCAATAAAGTATGAATGAATGACTCTTGCCTTTTCCTTTCTTTTGATTCCTATTTCTTTTTTTCTTTTTTTTTTTTTTCTTTGATGCTGCCCCAAAGACAGACAGGTTTTGGTTCCCATTTCAATTGCCCTGCTCCCATCTGAACTATTGGCATAGTTTTTGAGCTGGTTTCTCCTTCCTGCAGGATGTCTAACTAGCTTTCCCAAGATAATCATCCCTTATTGAATTTTATACTAATAAATGCCCTTTTAATTATGTGATAAATTTCCTCTTTTGTTACATGATTCCCTTCAGAACAACTTTAAAGGCTCTGCAACGTTGGGATAAATTCAAAAGTCCTTTTTTTTTTTTTTTTTTTTAAGATGTTTTTACTTACATTATAGACAGGGGGAGCGGAGGAGAGGGAGAAAGTCTTAAGCAGACTCCATGCTCAGGGTAGCTTGAACCAATGTGGGGCTTGAACCTACCACCCTAAGATTACAACCTGAGCTGAAAACTAGAGTTGGATGCTCAACCAACTGTGCCACCCAGGTGCCTCCCCTCCAAAAGTCTTTATTCTAGTTCATCAGGAATTACCATAAAAGAATCCTGGGTCACTTTCAAATAGGAAGCTGCCTTAGAGCAGCTGAATTTCAGTCTGCTGAATTCAACTGATTTTCAGTCTGAAATCATTATTTCATATCTGAGGTCACTGAGGCTTCGAAGGTTCAGTAACTTGCCAAGGACACGTGGCTAGCGAGTGGCAGAGCCCAGATCTCTGGCCTGTGGTCCAAGGCCTTTCCTTCAGGCCACTCTGGCTAGCTCCTGGTCTTCCTTGCCCATTTCATCTCCCATCCAGATTCACGGCAGACAGTGTCAGACTCTCCCTGAAATAAGGCTGACTCATCCTGGCTCTTGTCTTTTGCTCACGGCATTACTGTTGCCCAAACTGTCCTTCTGTTCTGCCTCTGCATGTGATTCAGTCATTTTCAAGGCCCCCATTCAAGCCCTGTCCCCCCTATAGTGCCTTTCATCAGCCAAGCTGAATTATTTGTCCTCTGCTCTCTAACAGCATTTGCCTGCCCCACTCATTCCAGCACTTAATTACACACTGCTTTGCAACGGTACATATTTCACAGCTGAGTGAAAGAGTCTGCTGCATGTGTAAGAAGGAAAAGAAGGGTAGAAATGGATAAAACACTACACTGTGCTGAGCCAGCCAATTACATTCTGATACTGGAACACACCACTAAATACGCACCCCCACCCCCATCCAGGCATTGAAGCTTCATGGTTTCTTTAACCCTTTCTTACCTTAAATGCTGCCCTTAATTTGAGGCCAGTGTTTCTGGTTTGCTAATTGTAAAGCCTTCCACCTTAAAAGCAATACTGTATTTTTTTTTATACTCTGAGGCACTGGATGGTAAGGCCTTTGAGAGGAAGGACAGTTCTTGACCTGTTTTTGGTATTCCCATAAGACTAGGCATTTTTGAGCAAGTCTGGTTAGTTTTCTATAAGTAATTCTACAAATGTCTGAGGTTTGCCCTGCTGTTATCCCCTACCTGATACTGCTGACAAATAACAAGCAATTGTTGAGTCAATAGACAATACTGACCAAGCTAGAAAGAAGATAATTAAGAATTTTAATTAATAATTTAGTGAAAAAACAAACAAAAATTCATAAGGTGAATTTACCTTATGCTAGGCCCCCAAGGTCTCTTCCTATTCTCCAACTCAGGAGAAACACTGCTTTTTAGTCATGTGACTAAATTTTAAAAAAATTTTTTTAAGGTCTTCCTAAGTGTGTGTGTGTGTGTGTGATTATATATGCACACACAGACAAAGAGATGGGGAACTTCTTTAAGGTGAAATAACTACAGTGAGATCTACATATGAAAGACCATTGCAAATGCCATAAAACTGTTATTTTTGATACACTGACACACAGGCTTGGGTTTGAACATATGTACTTTTGCATCAGGGGCTCAGTAATTGGTATATTGAGGAATGTACTAAAGTATGAATGGAGCATCTCTACCTAATGGCCAGCAAGTCAACATGTGTCTAGAAACGTACATATGCTCACAAAATCAAGACCAGATTCATAGCCATGGCATGACTGAGATTCGGCATGGAGGGATACACATTATGTGGAAATGGCAGGGGCCTATCTCTCCATAATGGAACATTTACCATAATCTTTGTGGTCCCTTTTTATTTTCAATTTCTACAGCATGGCAGAACAAAAAGAACTATGACTTTTGTTTTGCACAAAACAAAACAGAGCTGATTCAAAGTTAGTTCTTAGGATGGTTCTATTAAGTTTCTAAAGTTATATAATCCCTTCTGTTCACCAGAACTTAGGATATTTCTTCAAGTCAGTGACATGGAGGAGGAACTACATTAATTCTAGACTTTATACATCCAAAATTAGTATTTTCTCTCAAAGTTGTCTCTCTGTGTAGCTATCTACCCTTTTCAATGATAAACTTTAAATTTCTAGAATTTCACTTTAGGAACTGCTTATAGGTCAAGTTAACAAGTTGCATAATAAAATGAATATCATATCTTCACATTTATTTCTTATTTTTGGCCAAAGATTAATACCCAGTTTAATAACCTTGCTTACTTACCAAATACTTAGCCCTAAATAATATTTGCCTGTTTTCAAAGATGATTTTACCTATTTAATGGTTGAAAATTAAGGTATAAATGAGGACTTTCAATAAAATATGATGAAGTCTCTGAAGATTTTAAAAAATCAATTATTAAACTACTGTGTATATTATTGGACTCTGATTATGAAAGGGAGTATATTTGCTACAAATAAACTTACGACTGATCAATGGAAAGATTCATATTTATATATCTCATAAATAAGATATACATATACATTATGCATGTAACAATGTCTTATATATAACACTCAATAAATATACTTTTTCAATAATCATCCATAAAGACAGGATCAATATTGTTGATTTTTCTTTTTGTCTCAGACTCCAATATGGCTTGACACAGCACTGTTACTGATTCTGCCTTTATATAAAATTTTGAGATTTTGTTCACCATGGATTTCTCTGCTTTAATTTTAGTTTTTAAAACTACTACATTAAAGGGCGCCTGGGTGGCTCAGTTGGTTAAGTATCTGCCTTTGGCTCAGGTCATGATCCTGGAGTCCTGGAATGGAGCCCCACAGGAAGCTCCCTACTCAGCAGGGAGTCTGTTTCTCCCTCTTCCTCTATCCCTCCCCTGCTGCTCATGCTCACTCTCTCACTTGCTCTCTCTCTCAAATAAGTAAAAAAAAAAAAAAAACAAAAAAAAAACTTTAAGAAAATACTACATTAAAATACTATTTTTCTGATTGCTAAGTTTTTTTGTCGGGGCACCTGGGTGCCTCAGTTGCCAACCATCTGCCTTCAGCTCAGGTCATGATCCCAGGGTCCTAGGATCGAGCCCTGAGTCAGGCTCCCTGCTCAGTGGAAAGCCTTCTTCTCCCTCTCCCTCTCCCCCTGTTTATGTTCCCTCTCTCGCTATCTGTCAAATAAATAAAATCTTAAAAATTTTTTTTGCCACCCTCTTAAACTTTGTTCCTGAGACAAGTCCTCACTGCTTCAACCTAATCTCAGCCTGCTTTGGCTAATCCACTGGTGTGAGGAAGATCAGAGACATGAACAAAACCACCCATGCTAAGTCAGGGCACCACCAGCCAATCGAGACATGTGAGATAAATAAATGCATATTGCTATATGTCACTGAATTGTGGAGTGGTTGTTATGCAGCAAGAGTTAAGTAATAGAACAATAACAAATACAAATCCACACAAACTAAGTATTGGGGGATAGTGGACTGTAAGAGCTATGACTATGTTATTCAAATTTTGCTGTTTTTCTGGAAAAAAATAATTATAGTAGATTATAATACTGATCTCTAATAATCAGTACTCCTCTCTTTTAAAAGATTATACTCCCTCATCCCACTGACATCAGACTTGGCATATGACTTGCTTTGGCCAATGAAATGTGAGCCAAAATAAAGCAGCTGGAATTTTAAGAGCTATGGAGTGGCTCTGTCATCAGTCTTTGCTTTTGGACTTCAAGAGCCCAGCATCTCCCAGATGGAGATTCTCCTTCAGCCTGGTTTCAGATGACAGACATTAAGCAGAGCTAAGGGTCTGCCTGTGATAGACATGAAATGTGAACAACAAGAAATACTCTGTTGTTGCAGGCCAGGATGATCTATAAGTTGTTAGTTGCCACAAAATAACTTAGTGAAAGCCAACTGCACTGCAGAAAAGTAACTATTGGGAAAGAAAAAGTAAGCCTACCACTGCTCAAAGATGACTGGACTGTGTGCTTAAAAAACTCCAACAAACAAGAAGATTTAATCAGGTAGTAGAGTAAAATTAATATCTAGAAGTCAATACTTCTCATATGTACTAACAATAAGTTCTTAGGAGCTTTAATTGAAGATTCCATTAATGACACAGCAACAACAAAGATGAAGTACATTGGAATAAACCTAAGAGAAATATGGGAGACCTAAGGGAAGAAAACTTTTTAAAATGGTACTGAACGTTTTTTTTTAATTGAACAAATGTGTTCACAAAGCATGTTCTTGAGTAGGAAGAGTCTACACCACTAAAATAACAACCTTCGCTAAGTTATTTTACAAAGGTAACGCAATTCCTAATACAAATAACAAGTTTTTATTGGAGGAAGGCAGGGTAGAAAGAGGACAGATTCTAATTCTAATATATAAATGGACAATCAAGAGCATCCAGAGAAAACAACAACAACAAAACGAGGATTAAAAGTAGACTAGTCTAGCAAATACTATAATAAAACTTTCAGTAATTAAAACGGTGTTATCAAAAAAAAACCCAAAACCTCAAAACAGTGCTATCCTGGCACATAAATGCAGACAGATGATCAGAAAGAATAAATCCAGAAATAGACTCAAATATACATGGGTATCTGAGCATGTGAAAAAGGAGGCACCTCAAATTAAGGGGAGAAAAAAGTAATAACCAGATAAGTATTTAGAAAAAAAATTAAGGTGAAACCACTGTGTACCTGGATAAATTGCAAATAGATTGAGGATTTAAATATAAAAAATGAAAATGTAAAAATTACTAAGAAAAATAAGTAAATGATTTTTCATTGTAGAAAAGGACTTTTGGATTAAAATTCCAGAGTCACTGAAAGAAAAACTTGACCGTCACACTAGAAAAAGAAAACTTGCACACAGTGTTGAAGAAATATGCCTGAAGCAAAGTCAAAAGACAAACAAGAGGCCAGGGGGAAAAAAAAATGTCGATGTCACAGCTCATATCCCAGGGTTTATCCCCCTACTCAATACCAAGCTCCTACAAATCAATAAAGAGAAGACCAACAACACAACTGAAAAACAGGCAAAAGAAATGAACACAGATCACAGAAAAAGTCCTTAAACATGTGAAAAGCTGCTCAATCTTTCTTATGGTAAGAGAAATATAAACTTAAACAACACCAAAATGTCATTTTTCAGCTACAGAATAAAATTCAAAAATTGGCAACAAGAACTATTGGCAAAGGTGTAAGAAATAGGCACTCCTATGCATTTCTGGTTGGAGGGTGAATTGGTGTAACCACTGGGAAAGAAATTTGGCCATTTCTATCAAATTCCAAATATATATACACATTGGCTTGCAATCTTACTTCTGAGAATTTATGGCTTAAATACATTTGCACTTTCTGTCTAATGACTTACGTTCAAGCTTACTTACTGCAATACAATTTGTAATACCAAAGACTGCAAACAGATTAAATGTCCATCAGTAGGGGACTAGTTAAGTAAATTATGATATACTCATTCAGTAGAATACTACACAGTTCTAAGAAAGAATGATGATGATAAAACAGTTCTATATTCTGACACAGAAAGATCCCTGTTAAGTTTAAAAAACAAGATAGAGAACAGTGTGTATAGAATAATACATGAAGAAAATAAGATGATATATTTATGTTTTATTATAAGTGCATATACAAACTCTGGAAAGATCATTCCAAAAGCCAGTAAGAATCAGTACGCCCCTGATTGGCATAGGGAAGGGAGGAGCTATGCAGAAGGGCTAACCCTCTCTATTAGAGGATGGAAGAGGGACCTTGCATTGTATATCTTAAAATATTTTTAAATTTCGAACTTTGTGGATGTATTCAAAATATTCAAAAATTTGAGACAACAAAAACCCTAAACCAGTTTATTGTGGGTAATTTAAAGCTAAAGGGAGGTGGTCTAATGATATTGTCTTCAATAAAACCTGCCCTTGATGGACACTTACACTCATGTTATAATCAGGAGTCCATGGAGAACCATCATTCTTTACCACCAGTCTGCTTCAAGGAATATCTCATTTCTCCATCTAAAAAATAAAGCAGCTTATCCAAGCTCTTCAATTCAATAATTTCACCATTAAGAGCACTTCTGTTACTATTCTTCTAAGCACTTTTAAAAAGCTGAAAACTTCAATTGAACAGACTGCTCATTATAACATAAAATGCAATTTATACATTGATTGAAATGGCTTGATGAGCACCTTAATAATCCTTTGCTTTGAATGAGGAGCGTTAGTACACGGAAGGAAAAGGCCCACTCAAAATGATAATGCAGTGCTCAGAATAGTACTATTACTTGAACTATTCAGTAACAAGGCATATTTGCTTCATTATACTGGCCTGCCTGTCATTTTCCAACACAGCAGTAATAGGATACTGTCATTAAGTCATAGAGCAGCATAGGTGAGTCAATGAGATAAAATATTACAACCATTAGGCTTTCTCCAAGAACTATATTTATATGGACAGAATTAAATGGGAGGCTGAGAAGCATAGGGGGATGAAAAAAAAAAAAGAGGGAGGCAAACCTTAAGAGACTCTTAACTCTAGAGAACAAACTAAGGGTTGCTGGAGGGGAGATGGGCAGGGGATGGGCTAAATCGGTGATGACTATTAAGGAGGACACTCGGTATTATGTGCACTGGGTGTTAGATGTAAGTGATGAATCACTAACTTCTACCCCTGAAATGAATATTACATTATATGTTAACTAATTAGAATTTAAATAAAAACTTGAAGCAATAAATAAATAACACAAAGACCAACAACATAAAATGGGAGGCTGAGAAACAAACATAGGGGAAGAGGCAGGGCAATCTGATGGAAGAAACATCACTCTAGGGAATGAAGACCTGCATTCTACTTACATTTGCCCTTTAACTTGCTCAGCATTTAATCTGCCTGGGCATCAATTTCCTGGATTGCAAAGTGTGGTTAATAATACCTTATCTGCTGCCGTGTACACTGCCATGTGCTCACCAAACCCATTTCCTTTTCCTCCTGGGCATAAGGTTGAACTACATTTCCCAGGTGCTTCAGGTAATTTAGGTGGGGGTCACATGACTGAGTACTCGCTAATGGAATCTGGGTGGAAGTTATACATTTCATTGCTTATAACCCAAAAATCTCTTTGAGGATCCTCTTTGCACTCTCTTCCCTGTCTGCTGGCTATATTCAAAAGAACCAAGAGAAGAATCTGAAGTCCTAGAAAAATGGCAGAGACCCTAGATAAACAATGTTCACTATGATAGCACTTGAAATGTAGTTAGTCCAAATTGAGATATACTTAAATATAAAACAAACACTGGATCTTGAAGACTTAATATAGAAGAATTTAAAATAACTTATTAACAATTTTATACTGACTGCATGTTGAAAAGATACTATTTTTGACAAACTGGTTACATAAAATATATTATTAATTTTTTTTACCTGTTCATTTCTACTCTTTTTTAATATGGCTACCAAAACATTTGAAATCACATATAATTCACATTTACAGTTCATACTATAATTTATCAGACAGCACTGCTCAAGATGTGCAGAACCTAGATTCCTAAATGACCGCACAGAGCAGAACTGCCCTGCTGCAGCGTGTGCCATCACCACTCCAGAATGTACTTGCAAAGACAAACAGTGAGGCTCACCCCTTGGTCCTTTGGGAGTGCACCCTAGTGGTCCCTGTATGCATACCTGTTCCAGCTGAGACAGAAAAGAGATTTGTTCACACCAAGGGTCAACAGGATGGGGGAGGTATATCTTATGACATGATGGTGGCTATGACCAAGATATCTTTAGATTCCAGAAACATCTGGCAAAACTAGTAGGAAAAAGGATAAACACCAGAGGATCTATTCTCCTTATTCTCCCATCCAAATCTTTATCATTATAGCTCCACTGGTACTCATGCTGACAGTAACGTACCAGTCCTGGGTAGACTCATTGTATGGATGCATTTTTAACCTTTGGCACCTGTGCGACCTGGACGTTATGTGTGCCCTCTTTCCAATCAGGGACTCAGGAGGAGAATGTGCAGTGTCCTAGGGTGATAAAAGCATAGGAGATGGCAAATGGTTGCACATTATATTTTCCCTCTTTCCTTGTAGTAAGAATCCTTCAGACATATTGCAGTATTCATGTTCACAAAACATCAATTAATAATCTTCTCAAGGAAGTACTGTGTAGCAATCTGCCAAATTATCAAGTCATGGGATGTGTGGGGGTGCCCATTTCTCCACAAAAGTTGCTCAGGTTTCTGCAAGCATGATCACTGCTAAGAATAAACTGTTTATATTTCCTGTTTCCTGTTGATAATTCCACAGATCAGGCTGATGAAAAAAGTCAGTGAAGTTTTCCCTACCTCTTACTCTCAACTCTTTTTTCTTGGAGGACCTCATCTAAATGGGTCAACACAAAGATACTACAGAAGCAAAAAATCTAGGTCTTAGGTATTTCTTGGATATATCCATTACAATTAAACTTTTATATATAATAGCTAAATATAAATGCATTGCTTCAGTATATACACAAAAGCTTTAATTTTTTAATCAGATACATATGTACTTCCTGAACAAGTTCTACTTTTAATAATAGAGGTATAAATCTACTATAAATAATAGAGGTTCTACTTTTATAAATAGAGGTATAAACTTGGTATAAATGAGGATTTATCAACTGTAATTGTCAGATTTTTAAAGTTAAGAACCATGTAACAAATAAATACTGTATGGGTCTATGTCTTTCATTTTAAGTGATTAATGCTTCAAAAAATTAAGTATGGCGAAGGTATAATACTCATAATTTTTAGTTTGATAATAAATAAATAATATGTAATAATAATATTGAATATATAATATCAAATATATAAAAATCTGATAATAAATTTATATAATATCTCAAATATCATATAATATTTGAGTAGTGATCTTTATTTAATATTACTACTACTGTGTCAAAAAATGTTATCCAAGTTCTAGTCTATCAATATCAATGTTATGTGTTACCACCCATATTCATCTTCTGAACAGGTCAAATTATAATACAAGGAGACCCATCTATGTAAGCCCAAAATCAACAACACTAAAACCTAAAGCAAGAACCAGCTTTCCTAACTGTATAAAAAATGATAGTCCTAAATAGGTAAATAAGAATAGGAATTCCTTCTTTCTCTCTCCTTTTTTTCTACCAAATTTTATTTTTGTGTTGTGAAATACAGTTTGCAAAGATACAAGTTTATACATCATAAATACACATCTTAACAAATAATCATAACATGAACACACTGTGCTGAAGAAATTGAACCTTGCTAACAGCCAAGATGTTCCCCATAGGTCCTTGTGCCTAGAGGTGATTAAGCCCATTACTTTATGGCAATCACTTCCTGTTTCTTTGTTACTGCCTTAGCTAGTTAGTATGCAGACCTAAATAAAATAGCTTAGTTTTATTTTTTCTTATATTTATATAAGTGAAATCATACAGTATGCATTCCTTTCTTTTACCTAACATTATGTTTGAAAGATTTTTTTCATATCCGGTGTGTTGTCTATCATGAGAAAGTCTTCTAGTACATAAAATAATACACAATTTATATGTAAAGTATAAAGTAGAAGAAGAAAACGAACACTCATGTATCCATCACCCAGTTCTAGAAATTTCCTTTATTTCTAAACTGGGTTTACCTAACAGATTCTAACATGTTTTGACAAGAAAAAGAAAAGGGGAGAAAATATGTAGAATGATTTACCAACTACTACTGACTTGGTAGTTCAAACCCTCTGAATGTCTTCACCAGGAGTACAACCAAACAAGCCTGACCTGCCTATGCTGCCCCTTGAAGCTGCCCTCATGATGCTAGAAGCTGAAGCTTATTTATTCCTGTGGCCAAGCTGCTGAGGCTATACCCTATGGAAAGGAACAAGGGCATGAGTATATCCCACCCAGGGCCTGAGATGTTGGAAGCTGCTTTTTGCTGAACTCTCTTCTCAGTACACAGAAGGCTCTACACACAAAATTATTTCGCTGCTCTGGTTTCGGTCTTACAGGCATATCATGATAGCTCATTCCTGTTCCCTGAAGATGCCTCCCCCCAATTCTGCCACGGAGTGTCTTCTGGTGACAGGCACTACTTACTTTGGGTGATATCCAGCTCATGACAGGGCTGAAGGACAGCTCCCATTTCTTTCTATGGCCTCCATACACAGAGGTAAATATTCATGTAACAGTTATTTATTGAGCTCCAAGAGCTTGTAAGGTATGCCACGAGATAATATGCGCTGCATGGAGTATGGTAAGCAGAGTGAAAGCTCTAGTAAAACCCCAGTCATGGGCAAAAAAATTAGTCATTGAAGGGCACCTGGGTGGCTCAGTGGATTCAGGGTCCTGGGATCGAGCCCCGCGTCGAGCCCCGCAGCGGGCTCTCTGCTCAGTGGGGAGCCTGCTTCCTTTTCTCTCTCTCTGCCTGCCTCTCTGCCTACTTGTGTTCTCTGTCTGTCAAATGAATAAATAAAATTTTTTTAAAAAATTAGTCATTGAAGATGCACTGATTATAAAGTAAATGGTAAAAAAAATCTCTGGAAGAATAAAATGGGCTATACATTACAAAATAGTTGCTACCCTTTTGGGAAATAGGTTAACTTATTTATTTTGGGCTCTTATATCCTGAGAGATCCTGTGAGGTCAAAGGGGGCCCTCTTACACACCACCCACATGCCACTGCAAAACTCACAATGGGCTTCCTTCCCCGAGTACAGTAGCTCCTTATGTGCAAGTGTTGTTCATTCTCGAATTTCCAATGGGTGGCATATAAGAGGGGTTGGCCTCAATAAATAACTAGTAAACTAATGAATAAATATTTACTATCTGAAACATCACTCTCAGCCAAAATCTAAAATGAAAGCTTAAAAATAAGTTCCCTTATGGATTTTTTCCTTAATATAAAAAAAAAGCCATGCCTTAAGAAGTTGATATACATGTTAACTTGATAGCTTAATATGAATAGCTATAGGGATTCTAACCATTCTTCTAAACATTCTTAAAAAAAAATCTATAAAAGGTAGAGCATTATATGCACGACTGGAAAAATTTTACCATACCTAACTGAGGGGTCATCCGCTGGTATATACTCAAGGACAGGTGCTTAGCCAACATGTAGCGGTAAAGCCACCTGCTATTTGCAGGTAGCCATTCTGACTGGCCAGTGCCCATTTCATGCCACATGTTAAATAGATAAATATCATGCATTATATAGAAAGAAGGCTACTTACGATAAAATGACAATCATATAAGAGTGGAGATAGGATGTCTGCAGAAACCCTGCCACTGGGAGGACGGAATTGTAGAAAAACATCTGAAAATTACCAGTGAATTCTACTTATACCTTAATTAATAAGCTTAGTACATTAATAAGTAAAATATACAGTTTATTTTTACATAAATACCTTAGAAACTTCCTAACAGAGAAAAGCCTTTTAAATAAAGTTGGAGTGGCTACATTAATATCAGAAAAAGTAAATTTCAAAGTAAGGAATATTACCAGGGATAAAGGCAGACATTTCATAGTGATAAAAGATTAAGTTCATTAAGGGGACATTATAACCCTAAAGGTCATTGTATTTTATGAGAGACCTTCAGAACACATAATGCAAAAACTGATAAAAACTGCAAGGAGAATTTGACAAATACAAAATTAGATTTGGATATTTCAATACCCCTCAATAATTGATATAACAAATAGACATAAAATCAGTAAATAATTACAGAGAGAGAATATTTGAACAACACCAGTAACCAGTTTGTCCTAACTGACATCTTAGAATTGTCTATCAAAACACAGCAAATGCCTACGAGCATTTACCAAGATAGATCATATCATAACACAAGTCTCAATAAATTGTAAAAGATTCAAGTCATAAGAACTTTGCTCTTTGGTTATAGTGAAATTAAGTCAGAATGATAAAAATGATAACAAAAAGATCTCTAGAAAATCCCTAAATAGGTGGAAAATAAATATTACACTTCTAAATAATCCATGAGTCAAAGAAGAAATCAAAAAGTAAATTAGAAGGCATTTTTAAATGAATAAAATAAATACACAGCATATAAAATTTTTTATGCTGCTGCTAAAGCAGTCTTTAGGAAAAAACTTAGAGCATTGAACACTTACATAAAAAATAAAGCCTCAAACAATGACCTCAGGAAATTTGAAAACATAAAAAGAAGAGCACTGAGACAGCACACAGAGAGAAACCGTAAAAGTCTAACATACATCAGGTCATCGCCAATCTACTACAGGATGAACCTTCTCCAAGACGTCCCAAGCCCTGCTAACTATCAGCCCTCAGCCATTGAGGATGTAGGCCCACAGGCCCTGGATCTGATAAACACTGTAGGTAGCACTTGGCAGAGACAGTAAGTTCCGTTTAAAAGACCAAAAAAAGAAGCTGAAGATTGAAAAAAGGATATAACACGTACTACCAGATTTCTTTACCAGAAGTGACCTTTGATGATCATGTTTTTAACAAGATAGCTCTCATAATTGATGAGAATATTTGACTCTTGCTACTACTGTTTTGGGGGTTAAGGCTGAACTTTCATTAAAATGAGTTTATGTTCATAAAAAATTAGAATGAGCCACACAAAACTGCCATTTTCATGTCCAAGACTGTCAAATATTGGCAATTTTTTATTGGTCAAACTAATAATTCCTGAGACTGCAACAGAGGTGTTAAAAAAGCCACAATACTACAGCTTTTCAGGTTTACTAAATTGACATAATACACAAAGATTAGGATAATATTCTTTTCAATTTTAATTTTTCGCTTTCTTAAGATTCAGACCATGATCCTGCTGTCCAGAAAATCTTTCTCTAACAAAGGCACAATTTAATATCCAATATATCCAATAGGCCACTCTCAAAACATCCTTCTAGAAACACCCAAAAGTCTACATGTGATCATATACATACATGTATACCTATTTCTTGATAATAAAAATGCAGGTTTTGTTCTGGAGAAATTTATCTAGTTTATGCACTGTAAATGTACCTCAAAATAGAGCCTGATGGGCAAAAAGAACAATCAAAGCATAATTAAAGTTGTGACATCCTCTTCATTTTACCATGGATTCCTTACAAGTGACAGCTTTCCAAGTAGGTATTATATCATTCCAATTACAAAACCCCATTTGCACATGTTTCAGAAATATGTCTATCATATGATATGAGGTATATGTATAAATTTGGGGGAAAATGGATTAAATAACCTACTAGGTGGAAATTCCAAAGCCTCATTTACAGAATTTACAGACTTATTTTATATGCCAGATATTTGGAAGCCAAAACTAAATCTGATACATTATAATGTAGGTCAACATTGGAGTAAGATGAGAAGTAATACAGCAGCATTTTATGTTAATTAAACTAATATAGGGTACAAACAGAAGGCTAAGTGAGGTTATTTGGAAAGAGCCTTGTTGATTTTCATCTTAGTCTAAAGATAAAACCCAGATCTTTTTAAGTGCTCTTAAAATACATGAAAACTACACTCAAGAGGCTTAACATTTTCTCCCATCATTTCTCACAAATTTAAAAGCCTGCCTTTTGGAGCTAGAATCAGGGAAGTAAAACAGAAAAGAGGTAGATAAATTTTAAAAAGGCATTTTTTTTTTCCACATGCCAGATAAATCTTACTTTGTATGAACTCCATTCGTTTCCCTTAAGTCCTAGAATTTTAGTGCATTTGAGTAAGAACATGAAGATTTTCATTTGGCATAATGTCAAGGTAGGGAGTAAAACAGTGCCCACCAACATGTAGGCAAGCTGTGTGCAGGAGAGACATTTGAGACTCTCATGTCCAAATCTGGAATTGAACAGTTTTATGATCTCTGTCCATCTTATAAAGAATTCCATGGAAACAACAGCCTACCTGAACTGTGAGGCAAGAGGAGGTCCCAAGCACGGTGGGGTTCCTACACAGACAGCCGAAATTTCACGTCCTTCAGCCAAGCCATCCGCTTCTGTCAGTTACTCCGCAACCCACCAACAGGTTGGAACAGGGCACAGATAGCCCAGATCTTGTAACCCAAGCGGCTCTGGTTTTTAACCAGCTGTCATTGGTTAACCAGCTTTACAAACAGAGGATATAAAACACCAAGTAGAACTTTCTTTCCTTAATCCGAACACTGATAGGCCTTAGGCCTAACTGCCTAGAAGTTACGAACTGTGTAACTATAGTGAGGTTTCAAATCCTCAGTCCCTCAGCTCCCAGACTGCTAACTGGAATTCCAGTCCACATGTGCCCCCTCACAATTAGCAGGGTTATTTTGGGCACTGACCTAAGTTCTCAGAGAATGTAAGCTGATGGCAAAGGGGTGTCTAATGTGTCCGTTGCTTGGTTACAATAGCAAGCTCACTGGAGAGGCTTACAATCTGCGTGCAGCACTTCCTGGATATCCCACCACAAGGGCTTTTACTTTAGGGAAGGAGAAACATAGAAATGATACATCTATGTTTAATACCCACAGAGTGCTTAGGCCCATCATGAATAACTATAATTCAATAGAAGCACACAAGTGACTTGGGCAGTTTTAGAAAACAAATGAAGTTCTGACAGGCAGTATCCAGTCACATAGGCCACCACTCCACGAGAAGCCCCAGTAAAAGTAAACTAACTGCCCAGAATCTTATCACGATTATTCATTCCTTCCACACTCGCATCGAGAAAGCTATAAATACAAAAACACTCCGAGCATTTTTCCTAACTATGAAAGTTGGTTCTCTCAGAAACTGATACAGACCTACTAAGGCCTTGTATTTCTAATAAACTACTCCACCTACTGGTTAATACGACTGTCTTGTAGCCATATAGCTCATGGGAGAAATACCCAAAAAGAAATAGTAGAAGGAAATTGCATGGTGCCTCCTTACCAGTGAGTTCCTCCATGAAGCTCTGAGCATTCTGACTCCCAGAGGCTACATGGGATAAATTCCCAAAACTTTCAACTTCCTCATCAGCACCCTTCTCATCATTTCCACCAAAGTCAGGACTAAAGGAGAGACGGGGCTTGACTTCCCAGGAGGAGGGTGGATAAAAATTGGATAAAAGAAAGAATGTATGTCCTGGGTTGGAGCTCTGCTGAGAATGACTTATAGACAGAAGTAGCTGAACTTCGTTCTGAGAGAAGCTTAAGTAAAAGGGTGGATAAATCTAATAGGAAAGCCTGAGAGCCCTGGAGGTAACCCCTGAGCCAGAGTCTCCCCCAGAGAGCACTGCGTCAGATGAAGTCTTGCCTTTGCTACTGCTCTCTCAGCTTCTTGACATTCGGCTCATGGGTTACCTCCAGCGCTCTCAGGACTCTCCTTAGCTGGCTTCATGTCCCCTCCTTAATGCTCCCAGGCTCTGCTACCACCTCATATCTTAATGGTCTTGTTCCCTCCTTCCTGGGTCCCCAAACAGGCGGCTGTTGTCTCAGGTACAACTTTGCACAGCTGGCTTAAAACAGCACTGGGACCTGAACAGGGTCAGTGAATGCTTGCTTCATAAATGAGTCCTGGGATGTTAAAGAATCACTGGAGTGCCCAGGGCCTGCTTCTGGGTTCAACAAACTCCTGCTCTACTCCCTCTCTCCTGAGATACTGTTAAGTCACGGTGACCAAGGGTTCAGAGTTGGCACGATGGACGTGATGCAGACCTCTTCATTATAAAACTTCATGACTGTCTGAGGAGAAAGCAAATGAATGAATAACTGCATTTCAAATCCTTGGTAAGATGTACTTAGAGTCCATTGCCATCTCCAAACTAAGGCCAGGCCTGCTGGAGTCAGTCAGCTCCAATGGTAAGTAAGAACCACCCCCCTCCGCCCAAAACCAAAAGGCTTTCACACAGTTCCCTCTCAGACATGCAATTACTCTATTTCTCTAATGCCAGATCCCCTTTCTTGAAGCTGAGGTTCTTTCATTTATGATGATAATATAAAAAGGAAAGACACATCCAGTAGTCAAAGCCAACTCACAATGTGGATGAATCACAGACGATAGCTACAAACCGGTGGCAGTTAACCTTCAAATTCTTCAAACATCTTCCAGAATAAGGGAAAAAAGCACATTTTCTACTAGAAGTGATGAAACTATTTGGACCACTAGACTATGTCTTGGGAGTTAGTTTTTTTCACTACTGGTTTTTAATCTAGAATTTGATAACATAAACTATGGCATTTTTTTTTTTTAAGAGAGAAAGAGAGAATCCTAGTTCTTGGGCAGTTATATCCTAGCCGAAAAAAAAGAGAGAGAGAGAGAGAAATATGTACTACACAGTATCCTATTTTTAATTCTCATATAAATAGCTGCAAGCTCTTGCCAGCACAAAAGAAGAAAGATGATAAAATCAAGATTTTCTGACCAGAACCAAGCATTAGCATCAGTCTGGAAAGCTATGTTCATGTGAGAATTTACATATTCTTCAGAGAATTTAAGAAGAGTTTAAATTTTCCATAAGCCTGCCATACACCAAAAGTTTATATGTATAAATGTGTACATATATATATATATATATATATATATATATATATACACGCATCACGCATGTGTTGGTAAAACTCTGATGCCTTCAGACTGGTTCTTGTATATGCAAACAAGAATATAGGAATAGAAGCATTTCACGAAATTAGCTATAAGAGGGATTCTTCTAAGATTCCTATAAGGGAAATGCATTTTGTTAATGGCTCTCACTATGAAATATATTCATTCATTCAAATACAAATTAATGTGTTGTTAAATATCCATTATGTATTAACCTCTGTCCTCAGCCCTTGGAATTTTAAAAATTAATAAAAAAAACAAACAAAAAGAAACCCATCACCCCTGTTCTCAAGGATCTTAGAATCCAGACTGATAATAAAAAATAGATAATCACAATGTCATTTGAGAACCCACCTTCAGAGGGTATCATGAGAATAGGAAGGAAAGGAGGGGTATCTCATTCATAATAAGAAAGCTAATCAGAGAGTGGAGGTAAAGCCAAATTCTAAAGAACAAGTAAGATAGAAGCAGACCTGGATTGGGGGGAAAGCATTCCAGGAAGAAAAAGCATCCCTGTGGGAAGGCCTGTAAGCAGGAGAGTATGAAGAGGTTTTGATGAGGGAGCTGAAAACACCTCCACAGGAGAAGAACCCAGCATGTGTGGGAGAGAGGCAAGAAACGGAACCGGAAAACAAGATAACTCATCATACTTAGAGGAAGGGACGTCTAGAATCGCAGTTTACGGTATACCTTAATCCTGAGGGGCTTCTGTGGGCCTTCGGTGGTAGAGGACTGAAAGGAAAACAACTGAATTAAGTCATGATTTAGTTTCCCATTTGAGTCATGAATCCATGCAGATAAAATCAATTGTTGTCACAAAAAAATTACGTAATAGTTGTTCGATATTACTCTCTATATAGTGTTCACAATGTAAATATAGATGTTATTTAAAAATAAGCTTTATTTTTAAAGGCAAACATAACACATCTTAAGGCAATGATTCAGAATCACAAAGTCGTTGGAGTTGGAAACCTAGTTCAACTTCCTCTTATGTAGAGGAGGAAGCATAAATGCAGACAGCTTGTCATTTGCTCCAGTCATGTGCTAGCAAGGGACAGCCCCTGTTCAAGGACAGAGGTCTCTGAGTATAGCCCACAGAGGTCTCTGAGTATAGCCCACAGTGCCTGCGTTTGGCATTTGCTAGTGGGGGAGGAGGGGTCCTTGTATGTATAATATATACAATTTTATCCTATGGGCTAGAGGGAGCTACTGTTGGGTTTTAAGCAGACTGGCAAAAGCTTGGGTGAAATTCATATTTTAGAAGGATCATTCCTTGTTTTGATAGGAGTGGAAATAACTCAGAAAAAGAATGATGATAGTTGGGCCTACGCAAAGGCAGTGGGGAAGGAAAAGAGTGAACATATTGTAGAAATAACAGGGATATAACAAACATGATTTGGTAACCAGATGGATGTGGTGAGTGAAGAACAGAGATGCTGAGCTTGAGCAACGCCTCATTTCCAGGTGTGGGTAACTGAGTAATCCTGGAGGAGGTGTACAGTGGGAAGCCCCTGAAGTGTGTGTGTGGAAGAAGGAGATGCCACATAGCCTTGAGATGAGCAGAATTAACCTGAGATCCGTGGAGTGACAGATGTCACAGCTAGATCACCTGCATCATGGGGGTGCTAAATGACATTCTTGGTATTCGAGGTAGTTTGTGCTACCTTTATTGGTCCCTGAGGCCTGAACCTAAATTATAATCCCTGATGCTACTACTATAATTTAATAGTACTTTAAATTTCTATTTTTTATCATTTCTTGATTTCCATTTCTGGTTATGGCAGATGACTCTATGCAAAAAAACCATGTCACTGAGAACAACTAGACGCACAACAAAAAAGAATCCGTTTGAAGGCATTAAAGTTTTATGAAGGCAGCCAGGACCTGAGAGCCTGACATCCCACAGAAAACGGAAATTCAGAGTGATGGTGATCGTTGGTTTTCAGAGTGATGGTGATCGTTTTCCCCCTCAAGGCCTTTGCAGATTTGTAAGGGAGCTAAGAAGTTGAAAAGTTGAGCTGGACTTTAGCAGATTTCAGTGCTGGAGAGACAAAAACCAGAGCTCAGAATCTACCAGGGAGAAGGAGCACTGGTAAAAATCCAGTCTTCCAGGAAGAACCTCTAGGAGACCACGCCAGAGGAGTACAGGTAAACCAGAAATAGACCAGTCCTCCCAAATAAAGCAAGCAATACATAAAAAAGGATAATAATCGTGACAAATTGGATTCACCCCAGGGCAGCAATGTTGGTTTAGAGTTTGAAAAAGGAATTTTTTAAAAATCATATGATGATCTCAATATATTCAGAATAAAAACATATTCACAACAATTTAAAAACATGAAAAAAGAAATGTATATTGATAGGAATATAGGTAGACTTGAACAGATAAAGAAATATACTATATTCTGGGATATGAAGACTCAAGATTATGAAAATATAAGTTCTCCCTAAATTCTTCTCTAAATACAAGAAAAACTCTAATTAAAAAAAAAACTAACAGAATTTTATTTAGTACTAGACAAGTTGGTTATAAAATTTAAGTGGAAAAATAAGCCACAAAGGCAGAAAATTTTGCAAATATCATTATTTTCAGAACTTTACTTTTAGTTGGGGGTAGATATAAAACCACTGGAATAACTAATGAAACATATTATAAAATTATATAAAACAATGTGGTACTTATACATGAATAAATAGGCAAATGGAATAGAATATAAAGTTTGAAATATAAATGTGATAGAATTGGCTATAGCAAAGACAATTTGTTCAACATATGTTTAGACACTAAGGTAATCTTTGAATTTAAAAAAAATTTATAGGGGCCCCTGGGTGGCTCAGTGGGTTAAAGCCTCTGCCTTCGTCTCAGGTCATGGCCCCAGGGTCCTGGCTGGGATCGACCCCACATCAGGCTCTCTGCTCAGCGGGGAGCCTGCTTCCCCCTCTCTCTCTGCCTGCCTCTCCTCCTACTTGTGATCTCTATCTGTCAGGTGAATAAATAAAATCTTTAAAAAAAAAAAAACAAAATAAATTAAAAAAATTTATATGCCCATGTTTTTAAGATATACATCAGGATAAATTCTCAAAGAAAAAAGATTTAAAATGTAAAAATCAAAACTTAAAAGTATTGAAGGAAAATACATAAGAAAAATATTTATAATCTCAAAGTGAGGAAGACAAAAGCATAACACAAAACCTATAGAGAAAATATTGATAAACTCTACTGCAAAAATATTATACTTCTCTATGAAAAAGATAATAAACAAAGTTAAAAATATAAAAAAGTATTCTTTTTTATACTAAAAAAGACTAAAAAGTATTCACAAATATTTACATTATTTTCTGTAAGTTAACACATAAAAGAGCAATGATCTCAGCAAAGTTTATTAGAAAGGTATTAGTAAAGATTATACAAAAGGGAATATAAGTGTCTTTTTTTTTCTCTATCAAATGTGGTTTTTATTCAACTGATAAGCACTTTTCTACAGTTGCACCTGTGGAACACGTGGCAAAAACAGGAGTTCTTTTCTCTAGACCATTCTTTTTCTTTCTTAACCCTTATTAAAAATGAGATTGGTCCTAAAAATATAAAAGGAAGGAAATTTAAATTCACAAAAAAACTGTACATTATTAAAAAGTCACGGAAACACCACATTTGGTTGTATAAGAAGTCAAGTCCCTTTTGTTGTAAAAGGCACATTGAAACTTGTTGGTGTTGATGGTGCAGTTTCTTCCGGTTACCAGACCAATGGAGGGAGGGGAAACAAAGGGGCAGGGAGTGGGTTTTATTATTTTCAACCTGCCTCTCCTACTGAATACTCTTTATTTGTCAAGGAGAGAAAATCCACCGAGCTCAAGGGGCAGTGAAGATGAGGAAAGACACATGAGAAACAGCCCCCTTGATCATGGTCTCCTCACAGCGCCCTTTCAACCACAGCTTTTTCAAACTGAGGCTCAACCACAACTTCTTCAAACTGAAGCTAGGATTCCACCCCGCCTTAAGAGAGCCTGGTCCCTAGGGAAAGAGACAGACCCAGGAGAGGAACACAAAGCAGGAACATGGAGATTTCACTCTCCCATCCACCTCAACTCCAAAAACAAAATTAATCTAGTACATTTTAAACCAGGGGAAAACTGCCACTGGGAAAAGAGCCCCCAACTGTAATAGTTCCAAATGTTTGATTAACACAGCTTTGTTACAGTGCTGTTCTTCAGATAAAATGTAAAGTCAATTGCAATATTGTTCAATGCACCTCTTAAAAGCAAAAACAAAAATCAGCAACAAAAACCTCAAAATGTCAAATAAAATTCAAAGTTTTAAGGTTTATGTGACAGAAAAGGCAACTTTAGAAATAGGCCATGGTGGGGGGGGCATAAAAAAATAAAGGGGCTGCCCTACTTTCTCATTCCCCACACTACCCTGAGCCCCTTCCATAGCTATCCAGTGCTGCCAGAAGTATAAGGAATTGTCCAGCTCGCCTAGCACCTCCTCCCCCACCAATGGAACATTTCTTGGATGACTCAGCTCTCCACTTGGGCCAGCCAGCAGCCATATCCCCAGTGCAAGTACTCATAATTCAACCCCACTTAAAATAAAAGAATTGAAAATTAAAACTACATTGAAATGCCATTTTCATTTATCAGATTAGCAAGAACAAAGCACTAGTGAGTATTTGTGTTGAAAGAGGCATACTCATATCTTGTTGGTGAGAATGTAAATTAGACCAAGATTTATGGAAAACAATTTGGCAATATCTATCAAAATTATTCATATAAGTCATATATCCTTTGAGCAGCAAACTATGATTTTAAGAATTCTTTTCCTGCAGGTATACTCACATACTAGAAGATAACATGACAAAACTCTTCATTGCAGTGCTGGAAATAACATAAATGTCCATTAATAGAGGACTGATAAAATAAATGATGTTATATGTATAGTAGAAAACTATGCAGTTAAAAAAGAATAAGACGGCTCTTAATATTCTGATATGGAATGTTCTCCAAGAGACATTATTAAATGAAAAAAACCAACATGCATTTATGCATGCATTAAATGAAAAAAACCATGCAATGCACTTTAAAGTTTGCAACCTTTGCATGAAAAAGAAAAATGAGTAACTATTCATCCATAAATAGAACCTGAGTGTATTTTCTGTGGCAAGTACTTTTCTAGGCCTTGGGGATACACCAGAGAACAAAACAGAAAAAGACAGATAAGTAAATAAAATACAGCATTTGTGAGATAGTAGTAGGTGCTATGAAGTAATCGAAGAGCAGAAAAAGGGGACCAAAGAGCACCAGGGTGACGGTGGGGAGGCTGCTTTATACAGAGCAGTCAAGAAAGAATCTCTGATTAAAGTGATATTTGAGGGGTGCCTGGGTGGCTCAGTGGGTTAAAGCTACTGCCTTCTGCTCAGGTCATGATCTCAGGGGTCCTGGGATGGAGATGCATCAGGCTCTCTGGCTCAGCAGGGAGCCTGCTTCCTCCTCGCTCTGCCTGCCTCTCTGCCTATTTGTGATCTGTCTGTCAAATAAATAAATAAAATCTTTAAAAAAAATAAAGTGAAATTTGAACAGAGATTTCTCTGAGATAGGAGGATATCTGGGGGAAATGCTCACCAGCAAGTCCAAAGAGTCAGTGCAAAATCTCGGAGTAGGAGTATGCTTAGCGTACTTGGGGAACCACTAAATAGAAATGGAGAAAGGAGAGCGTGTAGGAGATGTAGCCAGAAAAGTTGGCAGTGGGAGAAGGAGGGACACAGAGAGCAACTGGAAGACTTCAGGCTTTTATTCTGAGATGGAAAACCACCGGAGGGTATCACTGTGGCTTCCTGGGAAGCAGACTCTAGAGTAGAGATTCATGTGCCAGAAGTTTCTTGGGGAGTACTCTTGGATTGAACTGTTGAGGAAGAGGAAGGACACAAGCAGGGTTGGGGAAAGTGGAGCTACAGTGCAGTTTCAAAGAAGGCCTCAGCCTACCTCAAGCAAATTCTGAAATGGAGACGGCTCTTCAGACTGCCCCAAGTTAGAATAAGAAAGCCAAACCATTATAGCCCCACGACAAGTTCCTAAATAGACCCTAAAAAGCTAGATTGCTGCGAGCTCATCAAAGAGTTGGGAGAAGAGGAATTGGAAACCATAATCAGAGACAATTTTCTAAGGATTACTGTGGCAAGGTAAGCAAAGATATGAGGTGGTAGCTGGAAGGGAGTGTGCATGTTGAGGAAGAGTTCTTCCTCTCTCGGACTGGGAGGTTGTACAGCTTGTCTGTGTACGGGAGGGAATACTGAGGCATATATTTTTTCTGGAAGGATTTATGTGAAATTGATAGCAGTGACTTCCTCTGAAGAGGGGAACTGTGAGGTAAGAGAATAAGGGCAGGAGAGAGACATCTTTTTTAGTGTTTCCTATTTTGTATCTTTGCATGCATTCTCCAATCACCATCGACCAATAAAGTGTAACAAATAAAGCAGATTTTTAGAACACTGACACAGAAAGAGATCCTAAAATGTAATGTGAAGTAACAGAGTTGGTTAAATAACAGTAACCAAGATGTTTTAAAAATTACATAAATATGAATGTAAATACACACTAAAACTCCAGAAGAATATATGTCAAATTATCAACTTAGAACACTGACACAGAAAGAGATCCTAAAATGTAATGTGAAGTAACAGAGTTGGTTAAATAATAGTAACCAAGATGTTTTAAAAATTACATAAATATGAATGTAAATACACACTAAAACTCCAGAAGAATATATGTCAAAGTATCAACAGGGGTAATCTCTAAGAATATAAAAGGAGAATTCTCCTTTGTTGTCTGTTTTTTTTTTAAATAACAATCTTGTATATCAGAAAGATATATATTTCATATTTTAAAAGTATTTTTCCTCTACATGAAACTACTAATATGAATTAATTCTCATTGTGTGAAAGCAACCAGGAAACCACCTAGATACTTTCCTGGACTCGTGGGATCTTCAAGGATAAGCAGATGAGGGTGGGGACTGGAGAAGAGTCAGACCTGGGCTGATCAAGTAAAAGAGTATTGAACTCTAGCTCCGAGAGCATGTCTTACACTGCTTTACGTATCAAACCCTACCTACTATTACTGACAGACACCCAGATTCAAACAAATGGTAAACAAAAATAGATTTTTAAAAATTTTTGGGCTCCACACTGGTTTATACTAAATCACAAAACTGTTTCTTCCTTCCTTCAAAATAGCTATGTGAGTCACTTTACACAAATAAGAACAAATCATGGAAAGAAATCCAACATCAGAAAGCATGACTGACTATGAATGGACAGCTTGACTATGAATAGGATACAAACGTTTAAGAAGAAAGCCCTTTGGATCCTGCATTTTGTGTTATTATTTCAATCATAAGATGTCAGGGCTTAACACAGATCTTCCATTAATGAAAGAGCCACATAAGAGAATTCACTATTTAGGTCAATTGTGAACTTCTTCATCTTCAAGGATGACTCCAACATTCTCTTGCTTTGCAGCTATGATATTTTTCCACTCAACCTGGAAGAATATAGTTCAACTTCTCTTTCTTCTAAATATCCAACAGAGTAGCCATTATTTCTCTCTCAACCAAGCAGCTATCATTTGTTTGAGTTAAGAAATGCAAATTTATTCACAATGCACTCCTCAAAGAAAGACTATTAAGAGACAAACTCTGGGTTGCCTGGGTGACTCAGTCTGTTAAGTGTCTGCCTTTGGCTCAGGTCATGATCCCCTGTCCTGGGATCTAGCCTTACATCAGACTCCCTGCTCAGCAGAGAGCCCGCTTATCCCTCTGCCTCTGCTGCTTTCCCTGCTTGTGCGCTCTCTCTCTCTCTCTGTCTAATAAATAAATAAAATCTTTAGAAGGGAGAGAGAGATAAATTCCGACACTAAGCTCCAATTCTCTTACATTTGCAAAAAGACTATTTTTGCCTCTCACAGTTCAAGGAACCCTGCAAATCCCAAATTGGCCTCACAAGGCATAAACCATCACAACTCCAGCATAAGGTAGGTAAAGAACTCTATAAACCTCTTAGCTATTAACTTACTAGAGATTTCTGAAGCACAAGAATTGTGACAAAAGATAAAATACATGAGCCCATCTATATGATACAGAAAAATATTTAGGATACAATATTAAGTTAAAGGAACAATACATACCTTGATTACCTTGAAACCAAAACCAGACAAGGATACCAGAAGAAAAGAAAATTATAGGCCAATATCCCTGATAAACATAGATGTAACAATCCTCAACAAGTATTAGCAAACCAAATTCAACCATACATTAAGAGGATCATATACCATGATCAACTGAGATTTATTCCAGGGATGCAAGATGGTTCAACATATGTCAATCAATCAATGTGATACATCACATTAACAAAATGAAATACAAAAATCATCTCAATAGATGCAAAAAAATCATTTGACAAAATTCAACATCCATTCATGATAAAAACTCAACAAATGGGTACAGAAGGAATGTATCTCAACATAATAAAGGCCATGTATGACAAGCCCAGAGCTAACATCATACTTAACGGTAAAAAGCTAGAAACTTTTCCTCTAAAATAAGGAATAAGACAAATGTCCACCCTCACCACTTTTATTCAGCATAGTAGTATAAGTCCTAGCCAGAGCAATTAGTCAAGAGAAAGAAATAAAAGACATCCAAACTGAACAGGAAGAAGAAAAACTGTCACAATTTTCAGATGACAAATATAAAAAGCCCTATCCATTAAAAAACTGTTAGAACTAATAAACGAATTCAATAACATTTCAGGATGCAAAATCAATACACAAAAATCTGTTGTATATCCATACACTAATAATAAATTATCACAAAGAGAAATTAAGGAAACAATCCCATTTACAATAACATTATAAAGAATAAAATAGGAATAAATTTAACCGAAGAGGGAAAAGACCTGTATGTTGAAATCTCTAAGACATTAATGAAAGAAATTAAAGGCACAAAGAAAGGGAAAGATACTCCATGCTCATGAATTAGAATTATAATATTATTACAATGTCCATAATACCCAAAACAATATACATTCAATGTAATCCCTATCAAAATTTTAATTGCATTTTTCACAGAAATAGGATAAAAATCCTAAAATTTATATGGAACCATAAAAGACTACAAGTAGCCAAGGCAATATTAAGAAAGAACAAAGCTGGGCGCCTGGGTGGTTCAGTGGGTTAAGCCTCTGCCTTCAACTCAGGTCATGATCTCAGGGTCCTGGGACTGAGCCCTGCATTGGGCTCTCTGCACAGCAGGGAGCCTGCTTCCCCCCCCCCCGCCCACTTCTCTCTGCCTGCTTCTCTGCCTACTTGTGATATCTGTCAAATAAATAAAATCTTAAAAAAAAAAAAGAACAAAACTAGAGGCATCATGCTCCCTCATTTCAAACTACCTATAAAAGCCATAGTAATTAAAACAGTATGGTTTTCGCATTAAAAACAGACACAAAGATCAATGAAAGAGAATAGAGGACCCAGAAATAACTAAATATATAGTCAAATAATTTACAACAAAGGTGCTAAGAATGTACAATGGGAAAAGAATAGTCTCTTCAATAAATGGTGTTTGGAAAATTGAACAGCCACATGCAAAACAACAAAACTGGATCAGTACCCTACACCATACACAAAAATTAGTTCAAAATGGATTAAACGACTTGAATGTAAGACCTGACATGCCTAGAAGAGATCATAAGTGGTAAGTTCCTTGACACAGATTTTGGTGATGTCTTTTTTTTAACCGACACCAAAAGGAAAAATAACAAAAGCAAAAAACAAACAAATGAGATTATACCAAACTAAAAAGTGTCTGCACAGCAGAGAAAACTATCACCAAAATGAAAAGGCAACCCACTGAATGGGAGAATATATTTGCAAGTTATATATCTGATAAGAGGTTACTACTCAAAACAAGTAAAGAATAATAGCAAAAAAAAAATTTTTTTTAAAAAGGAGCAGAAGATTTGAATAGACATTTTTCCAAAGAAGACAAACAGATGGCCAACACATATATGCCCTACATCATTAACCATCACAGAAATGCAAATCAATACCATAATGAAATATTGCCTCACACCGATCAGATTAGCTATTAACAAAAAGATTAGAAATACCAAGTGCTGGTTAGGATGTGGAGAAAAAAGAACCCTGTGCACTGTTAGTAGAAATGCAAATTTTTGCAGTGACTGTGGAAAACAGTATGGAGGTTCTTCAAAAAATTAAAAATAAAACCATGTGATATAGCAATTCCACTTCCAGGCATTTAACCAAGGAAAACAAAGACACTAATTCAAAAAGACATATACAGCCTCATGTTCATTTCAACATTATTTACAATAAGCAACACATGGAAACAAACTAAATTTCCATCAATATATGAATAAAGAAATTGTGGTGTGTGTGTGTGTGTATATATATATATATAATATATATACGTAAACACACACACACACACACACCACAAAGTATTATTCAACTATGAAAAAGAATGAAATCTTGCCATTTGTAACAGTAATATGGGTGGACTTCAAGGGCATTATGCTAAGTGAAATTAAGTTAGACATAGCAAGACAAATCTTACATGATCTCTCTTATATGTGGAATCATATATCTACATATGTATGTCTACATATACAAATAGAAATATACACACAGAATTCCTTCTCAAGATTATATATATATAAAATATATATGCATATATATGTATATATAATATAACTAAGCTCATAGTTGCAAAGAATAGATGGGTGGTTGCCAGAGGCAGGGGGTGGGGGGATGGATGAACTTTTTCTGTTTTTTTCTTTTTAGTTTAAATAAATTGAATTTTTAAAAAAGAAACAGTATAGGGGCACCTGGGTGGCTCAGTTGGTTAAGCATCAGCTCTTGGTTTTGGCACAGGTCATGATCTCAGGGTCATGAGATCAAGCTCCGTGCCTGCTATGCACTCAGCATTGAGTCTGCTTGAGATTCTCTCTCTGCCTCTGCCCCTCCCTGCTCTCTAAAATAAATAAGTAAATATTTAAAACAAAAGAAACAGTATAAAATTGTGATGGAGTCTGAGTCCAATTTTTTACACATGTAAATAGAAACTGGAAAAAGGAAATACATCAGAAATGGTAATAATGCCTGTCTCTAGTGGGACACAGATTATTTTTATCTGACTATAAGACTATATATCATCCATATAATTTGGGGGGAAATAATGGAAGTTATTTGTAAAAGCAATTGTATACAATGGTAAAAGTCAATGAAAAGAAGAAGTAGGTATTTACCTGGTGTAAGCCACATGTTTCTAAGTCTAAACCAGATGGAATTCCTTCTCAGGAAGCAGCCTCCCCATATGCCTGGGGGGGTCCTTTAACATGTCAAATTCTCATAGAAATAGGATTGGGCAGCTCCATTCTCCTTTCTCCTTTCCTCCCAATATATTTCCTTCAACCTTCTCTAATTTGAGACTAGCTCCTTCCTCCTAGAAATTAATTTTATTTTGAGCCAAGGAGAGCAACACAGTAGAAATCAGGAACTCTTGTGGTGAATGGTGAATTCTATTATACCAAGGAGGCTTATTGATGCTTCTCTTCTATTCCCTGCCTTAATCCAACCATTCTCTCCCCCTCTAACCTGTGTGGCCAGGCTCTATACATCCCCACCTCCTGCCTAAAAGCCAAAGTCGTTCTTCATACAGAGTCATCACAGGGTAGTGTGTGTGTGTTCTGGGAGCCCCCCCCATAAAATCTACCCCAGTGTTCAGCTTCTTTCGCAGACCTGCCCCTTGAGCAAAACATAGCTCAGGCTAAATCTAGTTTTCCACAGGCTGATTATCTCTTTCTGGCATCAAATTACATTTCTGTGTTTTTTGATGGCAGCGATATCCTCTGATGTGTCTTCTATCTCATTTGGCTTTCCCCTTGCGACAGCCGGTTAATCTTTGTCACCATAGCCTGTTGGCTTTGGCTGCTGCTACTTCACATCTTGACTCCAGGTGGAGCCTGGAATTTTTCTCCTGACTATTGGCTTATTTAATCTTTTAGTCATCTGGTTAGCAGAAGGACCTTCATCTCCCTGACATCAATCCCTTAATTTCATACATCTGAGTGTGATGGGCTCCTGATGGCAATCACATAGGGACTTGACTTGAGGGTGCAAACACACACGTGCGCGCATGTGCATGCGCATGTGTGTGCGTGTGTGTGGTGCTTCTTGGTAACAACATTCAATGATGGTGGCTCTTAATCACTGAATATGAAACTCAAAACTTCACACATGGCTGTGGTCAGGATATGCCTTTATTCCCAACCAAGTCTTAGAGCTTGCTTTTGGCATTTAGAGGTGATGCCTACTAGGTCTGGCAAGCTATGTCAAAGATTCACAGTGGATGCTAAACCCCAGCCAGGCAGCCGCTTAGGAGAATCTAAGACTCTCAGAGGAGGTACATTTATATAGCACTTACTATGGCCAGGCCTCGTTCTAAGCATTTCACAGATACTACTGAATTCGATGCTCATTACAATCCTGTGAGAGAGATGCTATTATTATGATCATCACTGTACAAAAAAGGAAGATGAGGCACAGTGAGCTGCTTTGTGTGGCCATGTCAGAGGCGGGGCAGGAATCTGGACCCAGACAGTTGGGCTCCAAGAATCAACTCCCTTAGCCACTACGCTAAATTGCCTCCCGTTTGCTGTAAGACCTCTATAAATAAAACTGCTTTGTTACTGAAAAGATCTGGCTCAATTGATTTGGGGGACCAAAGTAGTAAATATACCACAAAGTATTTTTGCAAGTCTGTGATACATACTAGTCTTGGAATTGTGGCACCAAATTAGTTTGTCAGGACAGACACTCAACACATATGGAAGCCAAGTTGCCTCGGAGCTGAGCTCCGACCAGCCAGCCTCAGCCACTCCTTGAGAGAACTGTGAACCCCACCCTCCGCTTCCCTCTTCAGCTGCTTCTACTTAGGGAATTTTTCTCTCCATTATTTTTAACTCTGGGATTCAAAAAGATCCTCAACTTGGTGCCCCACATCTAAGGGTTTTCATCTTCACGCGAAACAATTAAAATATGGCTAGAAAAAGTTCTGTCTGAGAAATAAGGCTAACGTCCAGGAGAAGACCTACGTTGTTATACAAATACCTTAACACAATGTATTTTGGAAATGATTCACACAAGCAAAGCTCAACTGAAACCTCTTACAGTCCCCAGTTTGCTGTTTGCTCTTACGTGAGTCGAGTCTGAGCTGGCTCTGGGACCTGTGAATAAGAAGGGCCCCACACAGGGGGGCCTGAGTGGCTCAGTCGGTTGAGTGTCTGTCCTTGGCTCAGGTCATGATCTCAGGGTTCTGGAACGAGCCCCGTGTTATAGGCTGGCTCTCTGCTCAGTGGGGAATCTGCTTCTCCCTCTCCCTCTGATCCTCCACCACTTGTGCTCTCTCTCTCTCAAATAAAATCTTTTAAAAAAAAAAAAAAAAAAGAAAGAAAGAAAGAAAAAAGAGGGGCACCTGGGTGGCTCAGTGGGTTAAGCCGCTGCCTTCGGCTCAGGTCATGATCTCAGGGTCCTGGGATCAAGTCCCGCATAGGGCTTTCTGCTCAGCAGGGAGCCTGCTTCTCTCTCTCTCTCTCTCTGTCTACTTGTGATCTCTCTCTGTCAAATAAATAAATAAATTCTTTAAAAAGAAAAAAGAAAAAAGGCACCACACATTTCTCCCCAGGCCTCTCAATCATTTTTAAGGAGTTGCTTTTATAGATCCACCCTTCCTTGGCCTTCTGCAGATAACCCTTTTAAAAACTAATCACTACAAGAATGTTTAGTGCTCGAGGTCAGAATTTCTGCCAGTTTTGTTCACTGCTCTGCTAAGAATAATGTCCGATAAATGGCCGGCTCTCAATAAATATTTGCTGAACTGATAAATATATAAGATACTAGAAAATATAGCAAACAAATATGTTCAAAAACAGTATATTGAACTTCTGTTTCAGCATAGAAACAGGAAAATTTTAAAGCACTAGGTGGATAATAATTATAATGTTGCATAGTTAAAAGTGGGCTTAAAACATTTTTATGGGGCGTTCAAAGAGCTAATAACAATTTCTGGCTGCAGACTTGACTCATCAGATTAAAATGCAAGGATTCAGGGGAGCAGGCTAGTTGTATGCTAGCGCTGCACACGGCTGACTGGGCTGCATCCCCTCATGCAGAAAATTCATTAAGATGCTTCTTTGGAAGTTTCACTCTTCACCAAAGAGTCAACAGACCTGCCTTCAGTCCTTCAAGACACCTTGCCCAAATGCCACCTTCCAAAGAAGAACTGATAACAAAACATTCACCAAAAGTGATAAATTGGGGGGATGCCTCAATTGGTTACAGTCAGTATGATGGCAGAATGGTGTAGTAAATTAAAAGACCAAGTCTAGAGACAGCCTGAAAGTTAGTCTTTGCGCTGCTATTAACAACTTGGGTTCCTTGAAAGAAATGCAATCTTTGTGCCTCTATTTCCTCATTTGTTACCGAAGTTAGGACTAGGGACCATGGCATAGGATGAGGACTAAAGGTGTTAGCACAGGCATAGTGCCTCATATGGAGGCACTATTCAACAACTTACATGTTGAATAAAGGTTCATTATGGGTATCATACATTCATAAAACACTAAAAATTAAGTATAAACGAGTACTATACTAAGATTTCCATTCCTTTGTAATATGTTCATCAGGCTGTAGCCCTGGGTTCATTCTCAGAGAGAAAATTTAAACTAATATAATACTTCCTAAGTCTCAAAAACACCAAATTGAGAATAAATGTTTTAGAGTTGAGAAAGTGAACAAATACATACTTCTTTCCCAAATCAATGGAAACAGAGTTTTCATCTAAGAAAGCTAATATTCTTCCTAAAGCAAGGAGCATAAAAACACATTTTTCTAATGTAACACAGAGATCTGGAATCAGAATAAATTTTGGAAAATGACCGAACTACAAATATTAAACAGAATTTTGAAGGGAAGTGTAAGACCAAGTAAGTTGGAAACATAGCCCACAAAGAAAACTTAAATCTTCATCTCCCTCAGGAAGAAGTGCTAGTTTCCTGTAAGATACAATCCCCATTTCTGTCTATAAACCATAAGACAGCCCCATCTGGAATTTAGTTTGGTTACAAATAAGTATGTCTTGTCAGTTTGTTTGCCTTGAAAGCTTCTCTCTCTCTCCTCAGAGAATTCCAAGGACAGTTGTCCTCAGAATCACTAAAAAGCACTCACTTGTTTGTTTTAAATCAGAAAACTTGTGTATACATGCAGAAGTCGAATCATGTGAAATTACCTATATTTAACTGCTTTTGACCTACAAAAAAAAAGCAATTTCATATGGCTCCGTTTCAGTTGTCATAATGGGATGGATGTTATCTTGGTGAAGTTGGGAGGTAAAGAAAGAGGAGGATAAGAAGAAGAAACGTATTTCTCAATTAATTTTTACTTCACCTCTTTAAAGTTACTGTGTCATAAACCCAACCCTTTGTTGAGGAACTGTCACAACTTTGTGTGGTTCTCTTAGCATTAATGAACAAAGACAGGGAAGCTCGACGTGGACAGCAGCTACTAGTAGACCCATCATCCCTAACCGTGTGCGAGGGTGGCAAGGAAGTGAACCACTGACAACGCTAAGAAAACACTGGCTTTCTGCCCACGGTGCGAGGACGAAAGCTGCGTGTGTGGTGGATGAACAAGCTCTTCTGAGAAACAAGATCAGGCAGTTACCTACCAGGTAAAGCACGAGATTGTCAGTCCCCTCCCCTGTACTCCACACATCCCTTCAAATGAGCCTTGTCCAGGCAGGTTTACTAAACAGTTGCAAAATGCTTGGATTATTATCCTACAGGAATGCAAGCAGCAAGCAGCTCACCCCACTAATTAAGCATTTCAAGCTCTTCTTTCCCCCTCCCCTCCTCTTTCTTGCCTTCTTTCCTTCTGCTTTGGAATTTTCATTAGACTATGACATTTGACTCATTCTGAGAGCAAACACTATATTTTCTGGCTTTCCTAATTTGAAAACCAGATGGCCTCTTCACTGGCCCCAGGGAAGAGGGAAAACAACTTATTATCAACAATTTCACTTGGCTTTCTATTTTCTAGTTTTCAAATACACGATCCCATTGCTACCTATTGTACGCACACCCTGGAGACAGCGTGAGTGGCCTATAAAGCAGCCTCCCAGCACATCACCGCCTCTGAGGACCACCCCTCATTTCCTCCCATCTTCACCTCTGCTCCCCATGCCCACTGGCCACCAGAAGCAAAACAAATACCATTCTAAGCTGCCATCTCTATTATGTTGGAATTATTGTTGCAAAACTTGCAGTAATAAGCAGTCGGTTAATCAGAGGGAAAATAAATGCATAAGATATTTCCTATACTACATCTCCAGTGCTCCACAGGAATTTATATTTAGGCAAATACATGTGTTTGAGAGTGCTTCTGGCCTCAACTTTCATAATTCGAAAGGAACAGTTCAACCAGTTTAAACTAGCTTTTCACTCTTTGTAACCCATGTGGCATTCCAAACATTTCTAAGCATTAGACTTACATCATTTTCTCTCTTTTTTTTCCCTTTAATACAAATAGCCATTATATTCCATTTCCACGACCTTTAAATTCCCAATATCAAATTACCCAGCTGTTGTTTCAACCTCTCTCCGTTGCTAGGAGATGGAGATGGTGGCAGACCAGACCAATTTTCTTCAACACAGAATTGCAAGTTGACATAAGAGGGAACTAAATTCAGCCAAAGCACAATGAGCCCAGCAGTTGGCAGCCAGGCTGTGTGTCTTTTCACAGCTGCAGGAGACAGTTGGTTCAGAGAACCTCATTGCCATCTCCCTGCCAACATCACTGCCATGTTTTCATGCCTTCTCCACGATGCCCCTCAGCAGAGAGGCATTTGCATTTGCATTGCAGAGATCTGTCTGCTGTTAAACTGCCTCTCCTGGAGTTAAGTTCCATGGCTGAAGACTACGATCTTTTCTGGACCAAGCCCTTCAATAATGATCATGATAACCATAACCATAATAATAAGTAACAACAAAAATAATAACAGAGAAAACACTTTAGAGAATGCTGTGGGAAACATTTATACTCCCTGACCACTTCTTTTTTTTCCCCCAAAGATATTTATTTATTTATTTGACAGAGAGAGAGAGCACAAGAGTAGGCCAAGCGGCAGGCAGAGAAGAGGGAGAAGCAGGCTCTCAGCTGAGTAGGGAGCCCGATGCAGGGCTCGATCCCAGGACACTGGGATCGTGACCTGAGCTGAAGGCGGCCACTTAATGGACTAAGTCACTCAGGCACCGCTCCCTGACCACTTCTTATCGAGATACTTATTTTCCCAACTTTCAGGAGTGTTGGTTGCTTAATGCTCTCTCTGAAAATGGCCCTCAGCTGCCTCACCCAAGGTCATGTACTTCCCTGGCAGTTTTCTATAGCCAGTACCTGCTCAGTGTGGGGGAGTATAAAGCCTAGCAGGGAAGGGGTAAGGACACCACTCCACGGAGTCTCCCATAGGAATGAGCGAGGTCTCTATCACAGCTGCCCTCCTGCTTGATCTGACGCCCACACCTCTCACAGGAGTTCTATCAAATGGCCTGCCAGAGCCTCAGACTGTGCTTTCTAGGAACACAACTGATGAGGACAAGTAGTTATCAAACCTATAGTTTCTTTCTTTCTTTTTTTTTTAAAGATTTTTTTATTTATTTGATAGATGGAAATCACAAGTAGGCAGAGAGAGAGGAGGAAGCAGGCTCACCACTGAGCAGAGAGCCTGATGCGGGGCTCGATCCCAGGACCCTGGGATCATGACCTGAGCCGAAGGCAAAGGCTTTAACCCACTGAGCCACCCAGGCACCCCAAACCTCTAGTTTCTTTTAAGGAATAAGCCCACTGGATTAGTTGTATGCTAGCGCTGCACACGGCTGACTGTGAAAGAATCTGAAAGAAAGAATCTGAAAGAAAGAAAGAATCTGAAAGAAATCTCATAAGGTCTATTTCTCCTGGTTTACACACAAGAATTGTGCCAACATGGAAGTCATAACCCGGGATGACTGACACATGGTAGTATCGGTGCTAACTTGGAGGAGTCCAGTGAGTGACACAATGCCCAAAGTTTCATTCTCAGCCAAATCCCAGTTGGGGGCAAAGTCAATACAATGACTGTAAAATGTGGTAGATGAATAAAGACAGTTAATAGCCTGGATAACTGTGCAGGTTTCAATCAACGCATTGTGCAGTGAAGACATTAGCTGCAGCCCTGGTAGGGGGTACAGAATTTCATCTACTCAAATTGTGTGAGAGAAAGTTGAAAGAATTTATAGTAAAAATTGGGTAAAAGTAGAATACTCCTGGACACAAGTGATGCACTGGGTTGTGAAACCAAGTCCCAGCTAATAGTTGTGGCCTTGGATTGCCCCACTGGCAGGGAAGACTTCAACTATACATAAAAAGGTTCGGCATGGTAATCTATAGTTTCAGAAATAATACCCAGGTCTTCCATTCTGGTCCACAGTGTCTTACTACACCAGTCCATAACTGAATTAAAGAACTGGTTGGGGATCAAATAACTTCTGCTTCTTTTAGTTATGTAAATGAGCATAAAATACTAGAAAAATGCAGAAATAAGTACATAGATGATGGCATAATCCATGGTACTTTGAGCTAAATTTAGTAGTAAATTTTGTAATTATCAAGGTACTCTGTGTTTATCATTTAAAAATATTTTTAAATGTTTTAAAGAATCTGAACTATAATACTGCCTTGAAGGTTTGGGGGTTTTTTAAGGAAATCTCTACACCTAAAGTGGGGCTTGAACTCGCAACCCTGAGATCAAGAGTCACATGCTCCACCAACTGAACCAGTCAGGTGTCCTTGCCTCAAAATATTAATTTGAAATGTTTAATAGATATCAGCTGTGATTTTAGGAAAAGAATTTGATGAATTTTCTAATATAAAAGAATCTACTTTATAATAGTTGTAAGTTTGGTTTATTACATTTTCTAATTTGTCTACATGATAGAAAGATTAGTTAGGTTTCTAGGTCTGTCCTATTCATCTAAGGTGTTTGAGATTATTAGAAAAGTTAAAATTTTTTAGGCATGTAACTAAATATGTGAATAACACTAATTTGCTGAACTCATGAGTTAACTGAACATTAATCAAGAAAAAAATGGCAGTGACTGCTCTTATTTTTATACTAAACTTACTAGATATATCAATAGAAGCAAGAGAAAGAAAATTCATGCTTAAGAAAAATCAAGCTTTAAAATTTCCCACTCTAGTGATAATACAATCTCTAAGTGTTCCTTTCTACCTCAATCGTCAGGAACAATTTAAGCCTTACCCCCTTGGTGTCTGTTCAAACGATGAATCTCTCTGGCACAGCAAACTTAATTTAAATATTTTGTTAGCATTTCATGCTCTAAAGTTTCAGAGTTGGCAGTTTTCCTCTCAGCTGCTTGAAATGGTTCCCTGCTTATGTTTCCCAAGAGATGAAGCTGACGGGTCTTAGTAGAAAAGGGCTGTGCCACCTAATGTGAGTCACAACAACAGCGGGGATACAATTTATCTCAATTAAGTCGTAAGTCAGGCAAGAGAATCACATAACTTTTTTCCAAGAATAAAATACTATAAATCCAAAATTACAATGAAAGTCCTTAGTCTTGGTTTGATGGTCAGTCAGTCTTTGGGGTGGGGGCGTCTCTGAAACAGTGCTTCTCAAATTTTAATGGGCACCTAGGGACCTCGTTAAGCTGCAGGCTCTGAGTCTGTAGGTTTGGGGTAGGAGGGGGGGATTCTGCATTCCTAACAGGTTCCCAGGTGTTGCCTAAGCTTTCATAGAGCACACCCTGAGTCATAAAATTCTGAAGGTCAGTACCCCTGCTGACATTTTGTGGCTTTTTTAGCAGTGAAGATTCTCTGTCAGGGGTGACAGTGATGCTGCTTAGGGGCTAACCTTGAACCTAATGTGGCATTGCTGTATTTAAAGGAATTCAAACTTAAAGGTTTGTTTGTTCAAAGAGCAACTGACATTAAAGCAAACTAGTAATTTCCCAACACCTACAGGCTAATTGATAGGAAATAAAAAGAGGAATAGACAATACTGAGCTTTAAAATGACAAAAATATGTCAAATATGCCTGTAAACAAATATACCACTCTTATCCTTGGGTAACTGCAGGTATAATCCTTCATTTCGGAAACAAAACATAATCTGTATTTCATAGCTTAGAAACATCTCGAGCAGCATTTCTGGGGCTATCGGGCCTAAAGGATGCTTTGAATTTCTGCTTCTCTAACTAGCCAGGCGAGAAGCTAGGAAAGCTGGACAGAGTCTGTATCTTTATCAACACTAGGTGGCGCTAAAATACAAGTAAAGAGTAAACGCAGCGCCAGTCTCTTCCCTTGCCAGGATACAACTCTTAATGACTGGATCACTCGACCTTGCCTACTTTCTTACAGATTAAGGTCAAAAGTGATCTTGAATTTATTCTACAGGTGACTGGACATGTTTTAAAAGTTTTCTACTTCTAGGAAATGCTCTAGAATCTACTGGAAGCTTAATATGTCACAGAACCTCAAAGTTTTTTCAATGTATGAACATTTGTGTGCATATGTATTTCTCAGTTCTTAAGTTACATGAGAGGATCGTAATGTGACATACTGGCATACAAAGAAGGTTGTGAAAACCTCTTTCCTTGGAGACCTTTAAGAGCAACACAAAACCCTCTATTGATTTCCTGGATTAGTTTCATAAGCCTGCTGAAGCAAGTTGTTGAACTTCATCAAACAATGCCTAGAAATTATTTCCTGGCACAAGGACTCATAGCAGGACAGGAAAGCATTTCCCCAAAGCTGCATGAGTACTCACTACAAATCCCATGAGTCAGGGAGGAGTGACAGAGCAGAGGAAGGCTCAGCAAGTTTTCTAGTTGGAATGCCTGCTTAATACCTCTTCCAAAAGCATCACTGTAAGTTTCGGACAATCTGTTTTACACATTTTCCTAAGCTAAGATTAATTTGGACTAAACCCGTCTATTATTTACATCTTATTAAGAAACTCTTTAAACAAATGCTCTGTCTCTGACCAGTACCTCAGCAATAATGATGATGATAAAGGTGGGATAGGGTTGTTAGAGCAAAGGGGGCAAGTCCAATGAGAACACAGGACACCTGATGACTGGCAAATCTCTGGACACTGTTGCAGAGAGAGGAAAGTTTAGTTCAAGAGAAAACATAAGGGTGTGGAGTATCCAAGAGAGAGAGGGGAGAGATAAAGATGGAGGTGGGAGGACAGTAAACGCTTCCATAAACGGAAGTCCTGTTACGAAGTTTTACCTTCGGTCATGATAGCCTAAGTGTGTGACTTAGCAGAGACCCTTCCTAATACTTGAAATGAACAAGAGAGATGACGTCCGTACATCACACAATTATAGGGTGCCTACGCACAGAGATATAAACTTGAATTGATGAGGTCCCTGCTCTCAAAGTGTTTCTGGGCTCCACTGACCAGGTGGGCTGACTTTCACTCCATGAAAGGGCAACACTTCATCTCACAAGGCTGTGGTGTATTCATTTCCTGGATATAAAAAGCAAGGCATATAGGGACGAAAATGGAGCCCAGTAAGTCCAAAGGCCTAGAGTAAAGAATATTTATCTCATCTAAGTAGGTCATTTCATTTCCTCTTCATTGATGTCATCCATAAATATTAATGGGGCATCAACTTTTTTCAAGGTACCAGGATTCCTCTCATACTATTATTTGAATTTAATTATTTGAATAGAAACGTTGTAAGTCTTTCTAGACTCTAAATACTATTGTTTGTGTTCTTTTATCTCCTGAAGACTGCCTTATGAGATCTGCTTCAGTGGTTCAGTTTCTCAAACTCCTCTGAATCCAACTCTTCGAAAGGGAGGCAAGTGATCATTAGGGTGAGAATGAGGCAGAAGGAATAATATTGACAGCAAAGCCAGAAGAAAAGGACCATAATCAGCAGCTGAAAAGTCACCTGACAGATGGAGAAAGACGCAGAGGGAAAAGAAAATAGAAGCAGGAAAAAAAAAGAAAAGAAGGGCGCCTGGGTGGCTCAGTGGGTTAAGCCGCTGCCTTCGGCTCAGGTCATGATCTCAGGGTCCTGGGATCGAGTCCCGCATCGGGCTCTCTGCTCAGCAGGGAGCCTGCTTCCTCCTCTCTCTCTGCCTGCCTCTCTGCCTGCTTGTGATCTCTCTCTGTCAAATAAATAAATAAAATCTTAAAAAAAAAAAAAAAGAAAAGAAACAAAATAGAAACTGGAGGCAAATGAAACGAGAAAATGTCACATAATGAAAGAAGGAAAGAAATGGAGTGGTGAGCCTGACACTAAAGGGCAGTGCCTGAAGGGGAAGCTGAGGAAAAGACTGGAGTTCTCATGGAGAAGCGGAAGTGTGACATTGCAGGAAACCCAGACCAACTTCTTGGGATTCTCACCTCTTCCTCACTGCGGATCACAGTCCTGGGAAGTCCACCAAATAATCAAGGAAAAGAGCCAGCTCTGCTTAAGTCAGTGTGGTTTAGAGGAGCAGAGACAACACGCGGTGTCAGAGGATCAAGACTGGATTCCTGATTCTGACACTCTCTAGTCACGTGTCCTGGCAAATCATCACCCCTTTAAGTCTCCATTTCTTCTAGAGAATGATAATGCTTCGGGTACAGTTTGTGAAAAATCTTATAAAAATGTTCATCATTCTATGTTTTAAACTTAACTATGGAAATTTTCAGACATTCAAAAGCAGAGAAAACAGGATAATGAATTCCCATGGGTCCATCCCCCCAGCAAATAACAGTTGCCAACCCTGGCCAAGCTTGTTGCATCTACATTCCCACCTCCTCCTGCTGCTCTCAGGTTCTTTTGAAGCCAACCCTGGACATACTGTCATTTCATCTAAATAGGATTTTAGTACATATTGACAAAAGACAAGGACTCCTGTTAAACACAACCCCAGTACGATCACTATACCCCTACAAAATGTAATTCGTTGATATTATCAAATATCTAGTCATTGTCCTTATTTCCTCAGTTGTCCTAGAAAACAGCTTGGTTGTATAGCTTCCATTTTGAATCAGGATCCGAACAAGGTCCATACACTGATTGGGTAATATGACTCTAATAGCTCTAGCAATCTATACATTTTCTCCTTCCCCCTCTCTCTCCCACTTGGAAACTTTGTTAAGAAGCAGAGCTGTCTGTCCTGTTGAGTTTGACATTTCACACAGTCTGGGTTTTGCTGGTTGCAACCTCCTGGTATTATTTAACATCCCCCCCGCTACCCTGTATGTTTCTTGGAAATTAATAGTTAATTAATCTTGATTATATTCCAGTTTTTTTCTTTTCCTTTTTTTTTTTGGCAAGACTAACTCATGGACGGTATTCTATAGTTCTGTCAAGATTTGCATATGGCTGTCTTTCCTTCTGTGATTTTTATCAGCTAATGAAAATCACTGCCAGCAGTCCTTGCGTAGATGTTTCTCTAGTTATTCTGACTAGCTAACACATTCTCCAGTAGATTCCTCAGTAACAACTCAGGAAACAAAATATTCTGGTTTCTTTCAAGTCTTTCTGTGACCTTTATACTTGAAGTGTTAGTTGGCTGAATACTTAGCTCCCCTTTTCTTTCCCAAGTATCCTAAATATGTTACTCCATTGTCTTCTGGCAACACAAACAAAAAAATCAGCTGACAAAAATCTAGTGACAGGGCGCCTGGGTGGCTCAGTGGGTTAAGCCGCTGCCTTCAGCTCAGGTCATGATCCCAGGGTCCTGGGATCGAGTCCCACAGGGGGCTCTTTGCTGAGCGGAGAGCCTGCTTTCCTCTCTCTCTCTCTCTCTCTCTCTCTCTGCCTGCCTCTCTGCCTACTTGTGATCTCTCTCTGTCAAATAAATAAATAAATAATCTAAAAAAGAAAAAAAAAAATCTAGTGACAATCTGATATTCTTTATCAACAACATGGTTGTTTAGCTTGGATGTCATAGGATTTTTTTCTTCTTTCATTTTTTTCCCTCCAGTAGTTTTTAGTTTTCTGAGTCATTTTTTTTTTCTGATATGCATAGTGCCTTTCCAATATGTAATTTTAAATCATTTGAAAATTATTTCAAGAAACTTTTCATGGAGTAGAGATGTTAATAGTGGTTTTCTAATTATGATCCATGTTTGTATTTTATTTTCTTAGTCAATTACTTTTGGCTCAACTAGAAATATTAAGTATCATCTTCATGTGTTTTGTGGGCATATCCTTATGGCATGCGCTCGTTGTCTGTGAAGACTTATTCTGCTCTTTTTTAAAAATAATAATTTTGTATAGTAATAAATCTTTTGTTCATTTTCTGCATTTCTATTATGGCTAATAATACTTTTAAAGACATCTTTAAATGTAATATAAGAAAACTTACTAAGAAAAGAATATATGAACTAAGTATAGCATCATCAACACATATAATTTATACAGCTTCTGTTATCTGTGGAATGTAGGTAACATTCTTACTGTCCTTGAATTTTATAAAGTCAGCATTTATCCTTGTTTTACTGAAGAAGAAACTGATACAGCAGAAATTTTAAAGCTTCATGTTAATGGTAGGGCAATATTATAATTCTAGGCACCTAATTACCAGACTATATATGAAGATGTACATAATTGAAATGAAAATTCATTATTCTAACCTGAAGAATTGGCTTTTTCTAGGTGGATTTTTCTCTGTTTAGGGTTCCTTTTTAAAAATGAAGGCAAATTTGAAATATTTCAGATTGCTAATACAGGTTTAGGGTAGGAAAAGAATTACCATCTTGCATAAGTTAATTTTCTTATATATACTTCCATGTATTTGTCAAGGCTTCCCATTCACATTACACTTGCTATCAAGCAGGCAAATCCAACAAGATGTGACTTTGATCACTCCTGAATATCTGTAGCAAAAACTGGTGGAATCCCTAAATCACAAAGTAAATATTTGTGAGTTGCTACAATGATGACCAGGTCAGCCTCGCAAAATTGCCTGGGGCGAGGGTCAAGCCGGGAGGTTTCAGGCAAGTGAATGGAAGAGAAACGTTTAAATTTTCTATTTTGGCGTAACTTAGGACCCACTTATATAATTAAGGTTTGTGGCCTCTGAACAGGGATGAAAATGGCAACAGGAATAATTCAGAAATTTCACGTTTATGACGTAGGTAAGAAGCATGTGGTCTTGAGACCAGGCTGTCTCTGTGCAGCTTCACCAGACACCTGAACTTTATCAGAGTGTCAGCCCCAGCAGCACACGGGGAAGAATTTCCCGTGTGGTCACCACACAAATACCTTTCCGTTTGGTTTCACTCTCTTGTCCACCACTGTGTTGAGATGCTGAAGTTGATCGTAGGTTAACAGGAAGCTTGGGATTTCGGAGTTTGGATGGCCGCAGCCCAGTGCTGAGAGCTAGGGAGAGGGATGTGTTCTCACCACAGGTACTATACAGAGAATTTTCCATTAGCCATGGCAAGTTTCTAGTTTTGAGCAGCCTTCACTCCACACCGGGGCCATTTGAGGGCCGAACTGAGAAGCAGGTAAATGGGTTCAGAATCCTCATGACCTCACCTGATATTGCTAAAAATGCCCATTACCAGCGGAGCTTCATTCTTTCTCTTCCCCGACTTGATCAGTATCTCCCCCTTTGATAGTGAATTTCCTCAAGCCCTATTTAGTAGATTAATTCAGTAGTCCCTCAACCTTGTCTTCACCAAGAAACCTCTCTTGTTAACTCTCATTATATCTTATCCTTTCCCAACATAAACCCCATGTTTTGAAAGACGCTTGTTAGGCAAGCCTAATATATTTAGAAAGTATTATTTTTCACTTTTCCATTTACTCAATGACAAATATAACTGCTTCTCAAAGCTCCCTGACCAAAATGAGATAAAATGTGTTTGTTACCTCATTGGCTTAATAGCATTTTAGACAGAAGGTAGTAACAAAATGCCGGTCTGTAAAACCATAAAATGTATAACTATATATAAATATGCAATTGCTATTGGGCTTTTTGAAATTTTCAAAGTAGTTTAATGAGTATCATTCATTTGGAAATTACAGGTTGAAGATCACGGATTTTCTTCATATTAAATTATTTCTCTTAATGTGTTATTCCTTTCTCTTGGGTAAGATACTATCTTTGATTAAAATGCATATAACTATTAGCACTAAGGAGGTAGCAGGGCCATTAAAGAGTTATATTTGCGATGCATGGACATGAACCAATTCTCTGACTGGTCATGACCAGCCCTGCTTGCCACCTACAGACATGTGACAATTTGAGGTACTTATTTTGGAACAGATAGGCTGACCCAGACATTTACAAACATTATTAAGCCACAACATAAGCTTGGTTAATTTAGATTTCATATCTGCCAAAGTTATTTGTTTCAATTTGAGAGCATAATTCATTTTGAATTATGTATATTTGTTATTTGATACTGAAACAGGAAAAAAATGTGCATGTTTACTTCTGAAAACAGTTGTATTTGGTGATTTTTTTAAAAAATATAGTATATATTATAGGTTTTATTCTGTATTTTGGTTTTTGGGTTTTTGTAAAAAGAAGAATTTTAATTTCCACCTTTTGTTCATTTTAACATTAAAATTGAACTATATTTCTGGGAAGTAAAGACAATATTTTTATTTTTTTCTTCATCTTGAAAGATGAAATACATGCCATTATAAGGCATCCAAAGACTGCTCATCATTAAAATTAAACCATGGTGAATGTGGCTTTTCATATTTACTCCTATGATAAATATTTAGACCAATTTCCACATATCCCAACTGCTTCAGCAACAGTAGTATATCTATCATATAATAGAATATTCTCATCCATTTATCACATCATAAAAAATGTTAATTTTAATTACTTCTAAATTTTTGAAATGTATGTATATTGCTCTTTCTACATATGCTCCTCCACCACTAAAAAAAGTGGAAACAAAACAAAACAATAAACCTCCAAAGTTTCACCCTTAAAAAAAATAATGAGGTAGGGGTGCCTGGGTGGCTCAGTCAGTTGGGTATCAGATTCTTGGTTTCAGCTCAGGTCATGATCTCAGATTGAGCCCAGCTCCATGCTCAGTGAAAATTGTACTTAAGATTCTCTCTCTCCCTCTCCTAAGGCCCCTTCCCCCCCCCCACACACACACTCTCTTTTTGTTAAATAAATAATTTTTTTTTAAATGATGAGGTAAAATCCCTTCCTCTGTCCCTTACTCTCATCAAACGGGCCACTCCAGAATATCTTGCTTTCACCCATCACTCTCTCCCACCAACCCATTTTATGTAGGCAGATGGACAGTCAGCAAACTCAATCATTTGCTTGGGATTTATACTTCAGTACTTCCAAAGTGGGTTGGGGCAGGTTACAAATGTTATGTAATTGGAAAATAGGACAGCCCTGAAAAAAACAGATCTGAGTTTCTTCAACAAGATAAAGGGGACAGAGATGATAAAGATCACCATTTTTTTCCCTAGTATCAACATCGCAAAAGAAAATTTTGGAGTGAACCAGTTTTGTTTCAATAAAAAGGAGTGGACAAGCAAATTTATTTTCAAGAAAACTTCCTGGGATTTTTAATAAACCATGTTCGATGACAACTTGGCAACTACACTGAGACACTATTCCAATGCATAATTCTCCTCTCCACATCATTCAATTGCTACATGTTCAAGAAAAACACTATTCATTTGCTCTATATTCAAGAAAAACACAAACTTTTAAATGAAACAAGAAGGAAAGCGATTGAACATAAGGAAGCATTTATGTTGGGAAAAATAACCCTAATCCATTCCAAATCTAAAATTATGGGCCTTTTTAACTATAGCAAAAAAGAAATGTAAAATAAAAAAACAGCTCTTTAAGTACCTAAAAATGTGTATTATTTGCATCTTTTCATCTCATGTAAAAAATCAAGTTTTCACTGTATTTTATCTCCCTATTGGTTTATTCCAGCAAACCGATTAGTCCTCACACTGTATTGTCTCATCTTCTACTCTTTATATTAGCAAGCACAAGACCAAGTATTGTGATGCATGGAAAGCTCTGTGATGTGGGAGTCAGGTATCGCCACATGAGAAACTATGCTTTGCCCAGAAAACTTGCCAGTCTTTGGTTCCTATAGAAGGACAAGCACTCTTACTGAGTTGTAATCCAGCAACTCACTGAGGGGGATCTGCCCTTTCTAAATTTAAGAGTTCTTACTGTTTCTTAGAAGACCCAGATGCATCAACCTTAATTTCTCTGTTATTGGTAGCAGCTACTGGACAGTCAAAAAATGTCAGTGAGAAGACAAATGCTGAGGGAGGCAACTGGGCATACAAACCGAGGGAAAGGATCCGGAAGGCGTGTTTAGGCAGAGTGCGGAGGACTGGCCATATGGCTGGTTTCGCAGGCTGATCAAAATCTTCCACATAACTTGAAGCTCTCTGTACTTGTGGTTTCTTATGTAAAGTCATAAAGTAAATGAAGGTATTTAGTTTGAGTTTCAGAGATGAGCCAAAGACAGAGACTCTGAGAGCTTCCTCAAACAATTTGTTTCTAAGCAATGCTGTCTAACTTAGATGCCATTCATGAGACAGATCGGATTTGTAATTTGGCTTACAGAGTCTTTTTGAAAAATTCTATTATCACTAAAGCAATTTCAAATAGCTAGTAAACATTTGGCAGTCTGACTTTCACATAGCCCAGGTGGCCTCTACAAGCACTTATTTCAAGAATAAATCTCCAGATAAATATTGCTACCAAACTAGATTGCAACACTGACTTAACCTTCATCTGAGGGACAGCACAAATCCTGCCACCTTCTGCCTACATCATTTAGAGCTGCAGGCTATAGAGGAAAGGAGTCTGGTGGAGGATCAGAAGATTGGGGTCTAACCTAGACTCTGTCCTCATCAGCTGTGTGAACCCAAGAACTCCTTTAACTTCTCCAGGCCTCTTATTTCTTTCTCATTTGTAGAATAAGGAGTGGCGCAGGATGGTCTCTCAGGTTTCACCCCACTCTAACACCAACAAAAATTATCCCACTTCTCTAAATGTCTCTGTATGGAAAATCCTACCTTTATACTGATATACTTATGTGTACAACAATAAATGATGTTTCTGAGGCCATAGGTCCCTTTTCCATGATGGGGTCTTCAAAGCCATCTTCTCTCAATTGTTACCAACACATTATTCCTTATTTGGGGCATTAAACTAGATTGCAGGGGATTTAGGGTCCCTGACTGCCATCTTTACAGTCAATGAGTAATTTATTATAAATATCATACAGTAACACTTTCCTTTTATTTGTTAAAAGTATTCACAAATTATTTCATTCCTGGTAACAACTTATTAAGACAAGTGTTGTTATTATTTCTACTGTGAATAGAAAAATTAAATGTGACTTAGAGAGGTTGAGTGACCTGCCTGAGTAGATGTTAATGTCTCTCACACAATCAACTAAAAGAACGTTTACAGACTAGTATTTGCAGGGCAGTTCGGCAATATGTACCAAGATACAAAACACAAAGAGCCTTAACCAAGCAATTAAAATTTTAAATATTTTAGACAAGTACAGAAAGATACAAGCTCAAAGTAATAAACACAACACTTTTTGTCATGGAGAAAAAAAGAAGCAAGCAACACAGTCATCATTAGGAGAAGACAAATAAATTAAGGTACATCCAGGCAGTAGATTACTATGCAGCATTAAAAATGACAGCATAGAGCTACAGTTAATTAAATGGAAATATGGCCACAACTTACCCTTAAATTAAAGGAGTGAAGAAAGTACAGGTTAAAACATTAATCAGCACTGTCCAATAGAACTCCTGCGATTATGGAAATGTTCTGTGCTGTCAAATACAGCTGCCACTGACTACACTTAAAATGTGGTTAGTGAGGGGGCATCTGGGTGGCTCAGTGGGTGAAAGCCTCTGCCTTCGGCTCAGGTCATGATCCCAGGGTCCTGGGATCGAGCCTCACATCGGGCTCTCTGCCCAGCAGGGAGCCTGCTTCTTTTCCTCTCTCTCTGCCTGCCTCTCGGCCTACTTGTGATCTCTATATGTCAAATAAATAAATAAAACTTTTTTTTTTAATGTTGTTAGTGAGGCTAAGGAATTGAAATATCTTTTTTAGCTTTATTTAATTTTATCTATTCGAGTTTAAAATACCCATTGTGGCTAATGCTACCACACCGGACAGCACTTTAGACACTGACCGACATTGAATTTATGACTATGTGTTACTTTATAACCAGGAAAAAACATAAAATCTTTTGTTTAAACATCAGTCTGTGCATAGAAGACAACTGGAAGACACAGGAGTAAATTACTACACAACAGGTTTATCTAAGGAGTTGCTGTGCCTGCAGCCTGAGTGCCCAGGCCGTGTTTTATACGCGTGTTTCCCATACCTGAGCATGATGGTGCTAATTTGGCAAGTTTCCTAGTTACCAGTTCACATATAAGCAAATAAATAGCTTAATGCCAAGAAAGCAATGTGCTTTGTGCTTGATGTGCAGGGCAGACCAGAGAGAAAGTGTGATAAATGGAAGGAAGCAGCAAACAGGAGCTGGAGCATGGAAAGCAGCGCCAGATTGTTTGAAAGGATGATAAATTATTCAACTAATTGAATGGATTTGCAGTGATTAGGAAGTTCATGTTTTCTACTTATGAATATTGATTACATCAACATGTATTACAGCAACAAACTATGTTATTTTTTCATATACCAGCCAGTATAAAATCAAGTCTTTGATATATCAGGCAAACTAGCTAAAGGCTCAAGAAAACTAAAGAAGAGATGCTTGTTTGTTACTTGTCAGGTATTTCCAGACTCCAATCTATTTGCAAATCTAAAGCAACGTTTTTTTCCCCAAGTCGACTATTTTTTTCCACTACTGGATTATGAGATATAAAAAACCACTTTCCTCATTTGTGTTTTTCTTAAATCATGCTATTATAAACAAGATATGTAAACATATTCATATAGAAAGTTTTTTTCTGTATTTGGAATTTGAAGATGCCTTCTTAAAGACCAAACTGGCCCACACTGTAGAGTTTTTTTTTAAAGATTTATTTATTCCAGAGAGAGAGAGAGAGAGAAAGCACATGCAAGTGTAGGAGAGCAGAGGGGAGGGGCAGAGGGAGAGAGAGAGAGAGAGCCTCACAAGCGAACTCCCCGCTGAGTATGGAGCCCAACTCAGGGCTCGATCTCACCACCCTGAGATCTTGACCTAAGCCGAAATCAAGAGCTGGGCGGTTAACTGATTGAGTCACCAAGGCCCCCCAAACTGTAGTGGTCTTAATAACCTATGTCTTCAAATAACTCAATCCTACCCATAATTTCACCTTTTAGGAGAAGTAAAACCAATCCCCAAAAAGGACATGGAAGGAAAAAGGAAACTTCAGCATAAATCTCTTACTACATCTAAATCTACATTATTTCAGTAAAAATGATGTTCCAAGTGATAACCTCAAAAGCTGTAATATCTTTAATCCTGAAAAGGATTTAGGTAATATTCAGTATTATGCACTTGAAATTTGGGAAGGAAGCATACTAATATACCATAGAACACTTTTTAGATAATATAAAATCAAATTTGTTTTTTATTTCATTCTGTTAAGTAAAAATGTCAAGTGAAATATGTCTTGCCCCTTGTAGGCCTTGTTTATTAAGGCTGTATTTTATTGTGTTTTAATGGCCAAAAGCAAATTATAGAAAATATAATTTTCTATATATATTATATATATTATAATATTATTATTATATTATTATCATTATATTATTATTATAATATATATATATTCCAATATAATAATTGGAAGTATATACAGTTCCCACAACTGTAACACTCACAAGCATATACACATTTGCCAACTCACCCTGTCAAAGTCACAAATACAGCAAACAGTGTTTGGACTGGGAAATAATCATAACTGGGACTACTGACACTTATGTAGCACCTGGGAGACCTCGAAGTTCTTCCAAAGAATGATCTTACTTGATTTTTACAATAGCCTTCAGAGGTTGATATTTACAGGTAAGGAAATTAAGGCTGATTGAAATCACTGAATTGCCTGGAGTCTACCTTCTAGACGGTCACAGAGTCAGGATCAGAACCAGGCCATCTCCAAATTCTGGGGGCTTTCCACTCTGCCTCACTCCCACATTGGGCCAGCAGTAAGAGGGAAGTCATGACAGCAGAGGTGACAAGTGATTGTCACTGATTTGAGAAAGTCCCATCCCAGCATTAGTAAGCTGGTTAATACTAACAAGGCAATATGTGTTCATTGTTTCCAGTGTACTTCTGAAAATCTTTGAGGCAGCTTGAACTAAATGAGCCACCATCAAAAAAAAAGGGGGATATCCCAATTTGCCCTCTAAATTCTAGAAGACAGCCTCAACCCAGTTTCAAAATACCTGCAACTGTCTCGGCAGTTATTACCACCCACGTGCTTGGAATCCAGCTGCTTCTGCTTGGATGAGATTAGAAATCATGAAGCCATATTACTCAAGGTAAAGATTGTCCGTTCACCAGCAAGGTCTCTGTCTGAAGCCCTTCCTCTCCATCTAGTCTTTAAGAGCCCAGAGCCCTCTCCTCCACCAAAAAACAGTTTCTGAGAAAGCCTCTGGTATGTATGCTTGATGCAAATGTAAACAATACAATTCTTTTCCCAATGACACTTATATTTAATGCTTTGTCTGTAATTATGGGAAGAAAGCCTTCGTGGTGGGCAAGAGAAAATTCAGGCATTACAAAGCAGGCTAGGAAGTAAATTTTTCCAGGTGAGATCTCTCCTATAATTCCACCATCGTTCTGGGACTGGGAGGCTCCCCCAAAGCCCCTGAAGTTCATGCATATGAAAAAAACTAATGCAAACCAGAATCTAGGTGGCTATTTTCTACTAAATATAAGACTGTGGAATCATTTATGTGTTTTCCATATCTTTCCTTTTCCCTCTGAATCTTCCCATTCTGCAATCAAGAATAAGTGAACTGAAAGTGCAGTATGATACATACTACAAGAGTGAACGGGTTTCAAAGGGTCTCTTGAAATAGTATGCGGAATATGATGGCCATGTGTGTGCAATGTCTTGAGAAGAAAGTTTATAGTTTTTGTCACATTTTCAAAGAAATTGCTAATCTAAGAACAGTTAACAGACTTCAGGATTGTTCCCAGCTTTACCACTTTCAGGCTGTGACACCTTAGACAAGTCAATTAACTTCTCTGTACCTCAGGTCCTTCACCAGAGGTCTAGGTGCTATTATAAAGATGAACTGAGATAATGTATGCAAACCACTCTGAGGAAAGCACAGCATAAATGGCAGGTAGCGGCTAGTGTTATTACCAGCAGAGTAAAGGACCTGAGGAACCTCAAGAGCAATCAAAAGTCCCCCTCCAGATGCTGAAAGAGGAGAACAGGGGAGCAGAGCCACAAACTCACAGAATTTACAGCTTGCTTAGGGTGTGCAAAATGTTAGGACTGGAAGGAACCCCGTAGTTCCCTCCTTTTACAAATGAGGATACTGAGACCCAGAAAAGGCAAGAACTGCCACGTCATAAGGTTAGTGACAGAACGTGAACACCGGATTTAGGGTCTACTCCAGGCAGCTGAAAACAAAGAGAAGCTGCCACTGAGGCACAGTTGTTACCCAACTACAAACAAAAGCCATTCAGCCTCACCTGAGTTATAGGCATTTTATCTCCCTTGCAAGAGGACCCTTGGTCCTAGGCATCATAAATCAAGATGCTCATGCATTTCATTTCTAGTTCCTCCCCCTTTGTTCCCTTTACAACAGGAAAAGCAGGGTATGAATAGGCATCTGACTGATTTACATCAGTGTACCTGTTTTAACCTTTGAAACCAAGACTCCCACTCCAGGAGTTATTAAAGTGAATGTCGTGACTGAGCACATTCCCATACCAGCTCTCACGTGGACAAAGAATGGATGTGAATGAATATTAAGCTGTATATTAAGATTGGACAAGTAGTCCCAGATAGAGAGATCCATAATTCCACTCCCTCTCAAACACGAATATGTGTTATACAGGAGATATGCTAGAACTGCATTGATAAAAGACTTGCATAGGACCCAGGGATTTAATTTAGCCCAAACTTTGGGCTATATTAACTAGACTGTCTTGTCTTTGAAGGAACTTAATTAAGGTTCTTCATCACTTCATTCTTATTAGGAAAAATATCAAATTCTCCATTGGGTTAATTCCAGCAAACTTCTACTTGTTTAGACCAAAGCTTAACCCCCAAATTTCTGTGAATAATTATACTAATTTTAAAATGCTTATGAATCCATTTTATTGCTTCACTGAAATAGCCTTGGGAGGTTATGGTCTCCCTGGCATGTTAATGTCACTTAGGGCAGAAAGGAAAGTTAAAAACAATAATGTGAGGATTCCATCAACTGGCTGAACAAAAATGTCTGCAATTTTACACAAAGGAAATGGGAGGATTTCCCCTTAAAAAACTTTAGGCTTGTTTGAAGAAATTAGAAAACAACATATGAAAAAGCAAATAAAAGTGCAGGAAAGCAAACACTGGCGCTAAATTATGGATCAAGAGAACAGATGCTTTAGCAAGACAGGAAACAGCATGTGTTGGAGAGGATGTGGAGAAAGGGGAACCCTCTTACACTGTTGGTGGGAATGCAAGTTGGTGCAGCCTCTTTGGAGAACAGTGTGGAGATTCCTCAAGAAATTAAAAAATAGAACTTCCCTATGACCCTGCCATTGCACTCCTGGGTATTTACCCCAAAGATACAGATGTAGTGAAAAGAAGGGCCATCTGTACCCCAATGTTTATAGCAGCAATGGCCACGGTCGCCAAACTGTGGAAAGAACCAAGATGCCCTTCAATGGATGAATGGATAAGGAAGATGTGGTCCATATATACTATGGAGTATTATGCCTCCATCAGAAAGGATGAATACCCAACTTTTGTAGCAACATGGACAGGACTGGAAGAGATTATGCTGAGTGAAATAAGTCAAGCAGAGAGAGTCAATTATCATATGGTTTCACTTATTTGTGGAGCATAACAAAAATCATGGAGGACATGGGGAGTTAGAGAGAAAGGGGTTGGGGTAAATTGGAAGGGGAGGTGAATCACGAGAGACTATTGACTCTGAAAAACAATCTGAGGGGTTTGAAGTGGCAGGGGGGGTGAGAGGTCGGGGTACCAGGTGGTGGGTATTATAGAGGGCACAGATTGCATGGAGCACTGGGTGTGGTGAAAAAATAATTATACTGCTATGCTGAAAATAAATAAAATTTAAAAAATTTAAAAAAAAAGAGAAGAGAATAGATGCTGAGTAGCACAGGCTGAGAGCCCCCAGAAAGGCTTTACAGTGGAGAGAAGAATTGTGTGCTAGGCCTTGGATCACTGATTTTCAATCTGAAATGGATGAGAATGGCTGTGAGTCTAGAATTCGTGCTGCAACGTCCAGCTGGGGTCATGATCTAAGGGAAACACAATCACCTGTTTTTTTTTTTTTTACCATCTTTGACCAATAAATCTACAAAAGTATCAATAACCAACCAAGTGAAACAAAATAACTTAAATATAATGAGAAACAAAATGTACTATATTCAGAGGTGCCTTGGTGACTCAGAGGGTTAAAGCTTCTGCCTTCGACTCAGGTCATGATCTTTGGGTCCTGGGATTGAGCCCTGAATCGGGCTCTCTACTCAGCAGGGAGCCTGCTTCCCCCTCTCTGCTTGCCTCTCTGCCTGCTTGTGATCTCTCTCTCTCTGTCAAATAAATAAATAAAATCTTTCAAAAATTAAAAAAAATACTATTCACTTTTTAAAATAAAAGTAGAGACCATAACATTATATCAAATAAATGCACAACTTTATAAAGCCTTGTGCTGTAAGCATTAGTAAATTTGTTCTGGGAACCTGCAAAACATTTATGGGACTGCATTTTAAAATATGTACTGAATTTTATAATAACCACATTAAACAGTTATGAAATATTTATTCTTATTTATGGACCAGTGGCAGACAAAAGTTATAATTGCTTGTAGATCTGTAGGAAAAACTAAGCCCAATTATTTTAAGACCTAAAACAAACAATAATAACAAAACAGATGTCCACCAGTTCTGAGAAGAAAAGTCACAGGTTTTTCTAATATAATACGTTTTATGTATCTACAACTTAACTTATAAAAGTTTAAAAAGAAATATTACTTTAAAAAATATAGATACCTCAGGTTTATAACTAATTAAGAAGAGATATATATAAATCACAAGAAGCTGAAAAGAGAAAAATGAAAGGAAACCACATAATCATATGCACATAAAATAATGTCAGTTACTGTATTTGTCACGCAGAGTTTAGATTCATTTTGGTTTATGTAGCTCATTACTCATTGCAGAACACCAGAATCCAACAGGTAGGTATATATACCCCAGGGAGAATTACTCGAGGTAACACATTTAAAGAAGAACCCAGAAAATCATCAAGTCTACACAGCTGTTTAATAGTTTTTGCTATAATAGTGACAAAATAACCCACTTACATAAATCCTGTATTTGTCTACAAAATATAGCACAAAAAAACCCGAAGAAGCTAAAATATCTCAACTTCAAATGTCTCCTTGCAGTAACTACTCTTTAATGATATCAAGTTTTCATTACCAACATGATTTACCTCTACATGTTCATTGATGCACAAATTTTGGGATCGCTAATAGTGTTTTGAGGTGAGGCTCTTCTCCCCAAGTCATATCCCTAAAGGGCAAAGTGTCAGGGATGTTCTGTCAAAGGGCAAACAAAATGAAAATACGCATGCCCTCAGATTTCCATCATAGATGTGGGAACTAACTCTCCCTCAGTAAGACCTGCTAATTATTCACAGGTCTAAGTAAATTGGTTTCCATTAGATCAACAAAATAATCAAAGGCAATGTATTTTGTGCTAACTGAAGCTGTACATTAAGCTTGAACAAGTAGAGAAAACAGGATTCTTCATAACAGCTAGAGTGGTAATAACTCAAACTGAAGACTGTGTCCACCGTGCTACAGCGGGCACCATATGAAAATATGGGGACAATCTACAGAAGGACTGACCAGACTGGCCTTCCAAATGGTTTCACCAGATGGGTGAGCTTTTAGCTGAGATTCAAAGGATGTGTAACTATTTTCCCAGACACAGAATTTTGGGGTAAAGAGTGAGGTGATTTCCCAAGAAGAGAGAAACCATGTTCCATTCATGGATTTCTGAAAGGGCCTGGCTTTTTAGAGATGCAGGAAAGGAAACATCAGAAGACACTATAGGCCAACTAGGTCCAGACTCGGAAGGAACTATAAGGCATGCCCAGGCATTTGGACTTTATCTGGGAGGGCAGCTGAAAGCTAAGGGAAGTAAACACTGCACATAACATATTTTTCCAAACAACATTTCATTCCTAGTTAAGTTATTTCCAGGATGGGGGCACAGAACATCCATAAAGGAGGTACAGTCTTCTTTGTGGTACTATTTGAAGAAATCTCTCCCCGCCTTGTCACTACCACCTGACTCCCACAATAGAGAGACAGATGCCGTTGGCCAGTGTGATAACATTCCTTTGCAGAAGCAAAAATGCGAGCTGTAGCTACTGCTAATACTGTGGTTTATTACTTTATAAGCTCTTTTAATAGAAACTAGGTTTCTGGAAGAGGGGAAACTGCAAGAAAGCAATGAAGACTTCCTTCATAATTTGCCTAAGGTCAGTTCTCTCCTTGTGAACCAATTCTCCAGTAATTGTTATATCCATTCTCTCTTCCTCAGAAGAGCAGATCACTTTCCACTTTCATTTCATACATTCCTTTTCCATTTAATGATGTATCTCGCAAATTTGCCTCATTCAAATAATGAAGAAAATTGGTGCATTAAGTTATCACAGACCAATGGAAAAAGCTACACCAAAAAGCCCACTAATAACAGCCACAAGGCTCAAACGAACACAGGAGAGATCTATTCTGCTCCTTTTTATTCTATTCACATTTATAGAAAGAAATAGAGCCCTCAGCCCTAACACAAAGTGACAACAGACACAGCAGTTCAATTTGAGTCTGATGAGGGCAAATTCAGCCACAGAATCCCAGTTGCCTCTGACTCCCCCTGGCCTCTCTGGGCTTGCCTCAGCTACCTGGTCTGATGGACTTTTTCTTGTTACCACGTTCCACCACCCAAGTCAGCCACCATTTGTTATTTACCAAACTGTCTCATAGCTGTCTCACATCTCTCCGCTTCCCAGATCACGAGGCACATACCACAAACTCATCCTAAGACACAGGTTTTTACCATGTTGTTTCTTTGTTTGTAGATGTCTTTGTGACTACTGAATCAAGCCCAGACTCCTCTGAGGCATTCGAAGTATTTATGTCCTTCAAAACGTGTCTCCACTAACTCCAGTAATATATATAATTCATCATTCCTTGGCTCCAGGGAAAGAAGCCCTCTGTCTTTCACATTCAAGGCAAACTTCGCTCAAGCTATCTCCCGTGCCTATACAAGGCAACCACAGAAAGTTGTGCAGGTGGTGCACTGCACAACTTCACAAGTTGACATTTATATACGGTCCACACAATTACTGGTGGGCAGCCTTGTGCCTGGACTTTTCTGTAAAATAATTTCTAATTCAAAAATTTGTATTAATTATGTGAGAGAGAAACTTTTACTTTATCTGGATTCAGTTTTCTTTCGTTTGTAAAAAATTTAAGAGAATAACATTGATACATTTTAAACATATGGGCTGGTATAGTAGGGATGTATTCCTTTCCCTCTCACTAATTTTACTAACTTTATGAGGTCACTTGAGAAACTAAAAAAGTTCAGAAAGGTCATATAGGAATATTTGCTTCTAAATCAGTTACTTTAAATCTCTGGCTGTCTTTTTGGGAGGAATGGGAGAATGCACCGACCAAGCAAAATGTATCCAAAAGCCCTTTGCTCAAAATCAGCTTCCAGGGGTTCTCAGCTCTGGCATGCAATGGAATCACCTGAGGAGTTTTTAAAATGACTGATGGCTAGGTCTAAACCCAGATTCTAATGTAGTTGTCTAGAACATGGCCTGGGAAGTCGGGTTTTTCTTTAAGCTTCCAAGGAGATTCTACTGTGCAGCCAAAGATAAGCACCAATGTCTCTATACATGTCATACTTAGAAATCAATTGACTTATTAACATTTCTTTTTCTTTTTAAGATTTCATCTATTTATCTGATAGAGACAGAGAAAGAGCTGGCACAAGCAGGGGGAGCGGGAGAGGGAGAAGCAGGCCCCTTGCCTAGCAAGGAGCCCGATGAGGGATTGATCCCAGGACCCCAGGATCATAACCCTAGCCAAAGGCAGACGCTTAACTGACTGAGCCACCCAGCTGCCCCCCCACATTTCTTATTAAAGATGTCCTTCTCTTGTTATACCCGCTTCCATGTTAGGATACTAGAAATTAATACCTTGGTAGCATTTCACTTTAGAGAGATTACATGTTTCCCTCTTTGAGATATAAAATATTAAAGGGGCAAGTTAGCAGCAAATAATGAGAACAAAAACCAACCAACCAAACAAACAAACAAACAAAAACACAAGTTTTCTTATTAGTTTAGAATAGCCATGAACACTCCTACTCAAAGGGACCCCAGGATTTCATTTACATGCCACTTCAAAACCCTCACATTCCCACTGGTGATGAAGTGAAATACATGTAAGTTGGATCTTCTTCTTAATTAAAAAAAGAAAGAAAAACAATGAGCCCCCACCCTCAAATCTATTCATCTCAAACATCTAACACAAGAAAATCAGAATTTAATCTCTTGTGCTTTACAGTCACCAAAATTTCTCACACCTCTAGAAGGATCTGAGGCCTTCTGTTCCCATGTAAGTACAAAAAACAATGATGCTGGGAAGATTAGCACCAGGTTACATTTATTTGCATGACATGTTCGAAAATTAAAATATATCAAAGATGTTGAAAAATCTGGTAGTGGTCTAAAATAGTAACTATCACACTGTCCTGGTCTTGACTTGGAGAAAAATACAAATTTTACCCCATGACCCAACTTATATATGTAATATATGTACATAACTAACCAAGTTGCATAAAACAATATTTGTCCTTACTTCAAGTAATTCTGTTTCATTGTTCTAGCTCTTTAATTCCTTAAATTGATTTCACAACACACTAATGAATTGAAAATACAGGGCTGTTCTTGGAAAACAGTGGTCTAAAGGGCAAAAAGAAAAAAATACCTACTCTTTCCCCTAAACAAAGATATTTGGTCTTCAATCTTAAAATGGTGCCTACTTAACTTTAAGATGTGTTAGGAATCAGAAACTGCCCAAAAGATAGTAAAATTAAATGTTTTAGACTTTAGCCCGTGGTCATACTAAGACCAGAATCCTCCAAGCTCCAAACTATTTCATTCAGAGTTCCCTTTATCAAGATTTTCCGAGAATCCTAGGGCATATTTTAGATGTGTCCAAGAATCGACCCTGGCTGTTGCACACTGTCCTGGCCAGCAGACCCTGTACTCTACAGCTGCTACTTTGGCAGACCTCTGTCACCTCAAGCAGAGCTTAGCTAGTTACCCTCCAGCAGTGGAAGAAAGAGAATATTCTTTCCTTTCCACCTGCTATAACAGAGGAGGAAGAACTCAAGGCAAAGAGTCAACTGAGACCGGTCCTCCAAGTCACACCCACAATCTCTTCCCCTCACTGGGTCCCCATGCTGCCTGGCTGGCTGCTCAGAATGGGGGTTCCAGGGCCAGAAACACACTTTACCACAAACTGCCACTCTCCCCACATACTCCCCCGTGCAGTGGGACAGACTCCTCGCCTCATGATGAGAGTATATTGTCTTCCAAAAGCTCCATCATCCCAGGACTCCCATTACTTTCGGTCCATGAGACCCATCTGATATGCCCATCTCAGCTATAAAAAGGACTCATACCTTGTTTCCAGCAAGACCTCCAGAACCCATGTGAGTCCCTGGGTACCTGGATCCACCCCAGAGGTCAGGCTGTCTGGAGACAGTCCAGTCAGAACATCTTGTAAACAGAGTCTCTGTTTAATGCTCTAACTTTGAGAACCAGGCCCAAATGAGAGAAACAGACAGAAACTTCTTCTGGAGGTGGCTGAGAGTACAATTTATCTAAAGTGGGTTATTTGGGGAGCCGATTCCAGCTAAGTCATGTCAAAACTTCTATTTGTCAAGTGGCTGTATAATTTAGCCTATGCTAGCTAGTCTAAGCCTTGTCTCTTTCCTGTCATGTTTCCAGGAATATGAATAATATTCTAAGAAAACTGTTAATCAGGAAGCAGAGGTACCAAATTTGCCTATTTAGTATCCAAATACATTCATCTGGATGAGAAGTCTCAGTAAAAGTCAAAATCTTGTAAGGTTTCAGTCTGGTTTTCGTACACAGCACAGCCTCTGAATCCAAAAGAGGAGGAGGAGGAAAGGGGAAGTTTCTAAAAATGGTTCAGCTGGCTTCTCATAGTTCTTAGTAAAGAATATCTGGAAACTAAGAAGTAAAATATGTGGATTACATTTTCAGCTTTAAAAAAATGGGAAAACTATATAGTATAATATATTGCATTGTTTCCATATTTTAATGTCAAAGTTAAATGTTTTTAATCACTCTCTAGAACAATGACTTCCCCACCCCCAACATGAGAACTTTATAATAGTGCTTTGTAGTTTATCATGGGGGTTACAGTAAACTTCCCCTAAGAACTTGGAAATAAGGTTGGTAAGTGTAGTTTCTGATGAGTAAACTTTAAGATCAACATAATGACCATGAGATAAGCAAAATTACCTTTAAAGAAAAAGAGTGGCTTTGAGTCTTAAAGACCTAAGTGTATGATTATTGACCAAAATCATTACTGAAGGAGTCAGACAGAAAAGAAGGTAGGAGGAGGAGGACCAGGCACAGTCACTTATAGAAAGAAGCCACCTAGACACCCCCATGCAGATTCTCCTAGGCAAGATCTCCAGATTTCTGAGCTGCTCAAATTCTCCCTGATGAGAAAGCCCCAAATGTACTTGGGCCTTGATTCATCCAATTCATCCAATGCCTCTGTCCTAATGCAATCCCCAACAAGCAACCTTCCTTATGTGACTTCCAGTATAAGACTACCCATGAGGAGAGAAGGCACTGACCATACAGACTTGGACTTAGCCACAAGTGCAAACTGAGCCCCTATCAAGCGCCTCACTCTTGTCCTAAGTAATAAGGGTAGAGTGGAGAATTAGACATTTGAGGTCACTTGGCCTAATACAAACAAGTAAACAAGTAAATAAGATAATCATAGCAAGTGATAAGAACAATTACTAAATAAATAAATAAATAAATAAGCTGAATAATGGATTAGATAATTGTCAGAAAAGAGGATGGGTATTTCAAGAAGAGGGATCAGGAATAGCTTCTTTGAGAAAGTGACATTTAATATAATTAATGTTAAAATGTCACTATTACCTAAAGGAATCTAGAGATTCAATGCAATCCTCATCAAATAACAATAGTCTTTTTTATAGAATTAGAACAAATAATCCTAAAATTTCTATGGAACTACAAATGATCCTAAATAGCCAAAGCAATCTTGAGAAATTAGAACATGGTTGGTGGTATCACAATGCTAGACTTCAGGACACATCACAAAGCTATAGTAATCAAAACGGTATGGCTCTGGCACAAAAACATACACATTGATCAACAGAACATAATAGAGAGCCCAGAAATAAACCCATGCTTATATGGTCAATTAATCTACAACACAGGAAACAAGATTATACATGGGGAAAAGACAGCCTTTTTAATAAATGGTGTTGGGAAAACTGGACAGCTACATGTAAAAGGATAAAATTGGACCACTTTCTTACATCTTACAAAAAATAAACTCAAAATGGATTAATGACATAAATATGAGATCTGAAATGACGAAACTTCTAAAAGAAAACAATATCTCTGCACCTTAGCCTTAACAACATACTTATGGACATGTATCCTCAGACAAGGGAAATAAAAGCAAAATTAAAGCATCTGAACTACACCAAAATAAAAAGATTTTGCACAGCAAAGGAAACCATCAACAAAACAAAAAGGAAACCTACTGAAGAGGAGAAGATATTTGCAAATGATCTATCAGATAAAGGGTTAGTATCCAAGATTCATAAAGAACACATACATCAAACAACATCAAACATAATGATAATAATAAACCAACTTAAAATGGTCAGAGGACCTGAATAGACATTTTTCCAAAGGAGATATACAGATAGTCAACAGATACATGAAAAGATGCTCAACATCACTAATCATCAGGAAAATGCAAATCAAAATCACAATGAGATGTCACCTTACACCTGTCAGAATGGCTAAAATCAAAAACATAAGAAATAACAAGTGTTGGTAAGGATAAAAGTAATCTTCATGCATTGATGGTGGGAACAAAACTGGTACAACCACTGTAGAAAAAGAAATGAAGTTTCCTTTAAAAATTAAAAATAGAAATGCCATTTCTACTTCAAGCTCTGCTACAAAGCTGTCATCATCAAGACAGTATGGTACTGGCACAAAAACAGACACATAGATCAATGGAACAGAATAGAGAGTCCAGAAATAGACCCTCAACTCTATGGTCAACTAATCTTCGACAAAGCAGGAAAGAATGACCAATGGAAAAAAGACAGCCTCTTCAATAAATGGTGTTGGGAAAATTGGACAGCCACATGCAGAAAAATGAAATTGGGCCATTTCCTTACACTACACACTAAAATAGACTCAAAATGGATGAAGAATCTCAATGTGAGAAAGGAATCCATCAAAATCCTTGAGTAGAACACAGGCAGCAACTTCTTCCTAGGAACATGGCCAAAGACAAAGGAAGCAAGGGCAAAAATGAACTATTGGGACTTCGTCAAGATCAAAAGCTTTTGCACAGCAAAGGAAACAGTTAACAAAACCAAAAGACAACTGACAGAATGGGAGAAGATATTTGAAAATGACGTATCAGATAAAGGGCTAGTATCCAAAATCTATAAAGAACTTAGCAAACTCAACACCCAAAGAACAAATAATCCAATCAAGAAATGGGCAGAGGACATGAAGAGACATTTCTGCAAAGAAGACATCCTGATGGCCAACAGACACATGAAAAAGTGATCCACATCACTCGGCATCAGGGAAATACAAATCAAAATCACAATGAGATACCACCTCACACCAGTCAGAATGGCTAAAATTAACAAGTCAGGAAATGACAGATGCTGGCAAGATGCGGAGAAAGGGGAACCCTCCTACACTGTTGGTGAGAATGCAAGCTGGTGCAACCACTCTGGAAGACAGCATGGAGGTTCCTCAAAAAGTTGAAAATAGAGCTACCTTATGACCCAGCAATTGCATACTGGGTATATACCCTAAAGATACAAACATAGTGATCTGAAGGGGCACATGCACCTGAATGTTTATAGCGGCAATGTCTACAATAGCCAACCTATGGAAAGAACCTAGATGTCCATCAACAGATGAATGGATAAAGAAGATGTGAGGGACGCCTGGGTGGCTCAGTTGGTTAAGCAGCTACCTTCGGCTCAGGTCATGATCCCAGCATCCTGGGATCGAGTCCCACATCAGGCTCCTTGCTCCGCAGGGAGCCTGCTTCTCCCTCTGACTCTGCCTGCCACCCTGTCTGCCTGTGCTCACTCTCGCTCTCTCTCTGACAAATAAATAAATAAAATCTTTAAAAAAAAAAAAGATGTGAGATATATATAGATATAGATATATAAATATATATGCTATGCTATGGTGAGTGCTGTGAAGTGTGTAAACCTGGCAATTCACAGACCTGTACCCCTGGGGCTAATAATACATTTATGTTTTTAAAACATATATATCTATATATCTATATAGATATGGTGGAATATTATGCAGCCATCAAAAGAAATGAAATCTTGCTATTTGCAACGATGTGGATGGAACTAGAGGGTATTATGCTTAGCAAAATAAGTCAATCGGAGAAAGACAGTTTTCATATGATCTCTCTGGTATGAGGAAGTAGAGATGCAATGTGGGGGGTTGGGGGGTAGGAAAAGAATAAATGAAACAAGATGGGTTCAGGGGGAAGACAAACCATAAGAGACTCTTAATGTCACAAAACAAACTGAGGGGGGCTGGAGGGAGGGGGGTAGGAAGAGGGTGGCGGGGTTGTGGACATTGGGGAGGGTATGTGCTATGGTGAGTGCTGTGAAGTGTGTAAACCTGGAAATTCAGAGACCTGTACCCCTGGGGCTAATAATACATTTACGTTTTTAAAAAAAAATTTTTTTTTAATAAAAAAGAAAAGAAAAAAAAAGAGAAATGCCATTTCTATTCTTTGAGTATTTACCCAAAGAAAACAAAAACACTGATTCAAAAGATATATACATCCCTATGTTAGTGCAGCATTATATATAATAACCAAGATAGAGAAGCAATCCAAGTATCCATCCATAGATGAATGGATAAAGAACATGTGGTATATATACACACTGGAATATTACTTAGCCATAAAAAAAAAATGAAATCTTGCTATTTGTGACAACATGGATGGAACTAAAAGGCATTATGCTGAGCAAAATAAGTCAGACAAAGAAAGACAAATATATGATATCACTCATATGGTGAATCTTAAAAACAAAACAAACAAGCAAACAAATGAAACCAGAGGCTGAGCCTCTATCCTGAGCATTTTCCAAAAGCATTTTCAACTAATCTTTTAAGTTCTATGTGAGGCACAAAGACAAATTAGGTGAGAGTAGCTACCCCCCCCCACTTGTGTGTGTGTGTGTGTGTGTGTGTGAGTGTGTGTGCGCGCGCATGCTTGCCCTTCACCAAACAGCACAGGCCTCAACTCACTCCCAACCCCTGCCCAACTCTCTCCTAGGCCTGCACCTCCAGATGTTAGAACTTGGCTGCTACTCTGCCTGATTGCTTGATGAGGATCCAGACTCTGCCTGGCAAAGACAGAGGAAGAAAGTTTCTAGGCAGAAGGAACAAGAAAAGCACTGAGGCAAGAACTAGCCTAACAATCCTTTGAAACTTCCAATGTGCCTGGATTATGAACAAGAAGAAAACAACAGGAGATATGGCCAGAGAACCAAACAGGTGCAGAGCCACAGGAAGAGATCTGGGTTTTATTATGGCCAATAGGAAGCAAGGGAGTAACATGACCTGATTTAAATGTTTAAAAGACCCCATTGGCTCCTGTGTGGAGAATAAAGTGCAGGTGGTAGAGGAGGCTCTAAAATTAATCCAGCCAAGCAGTCACGTGGCCTGTCTAGGGTGACAGCAGGAGTGCTGGGGAGAAGTGAATGCCTTTAGGTCATATTTTGGAGATGGATCCACAGGACTTCTGGATAGACGTACGTGTGGGATAGGGAGTCATACGTGGGCCTGGCAAAGTGCCCTGCCTTCCACTGAAATTAGAAAGATATGGGGGCAGAAGGGATTAAGAGCTTTTCAATAGGCATCTCTGGTTTGAGATGCTCATTTAAAGACACAATTAGAGATGTCAGTTAGGCAGTTGGGGTTCCTCGGAGAACATTGGGCTAGATATATAAACTTAGAAATTATCTGTGCCTGTATGGTCCTTAAAGCCATGGCATTTCCATCCCTATGATGGTTATTTTTCACAGTAAATTAATAAACTGACTTATGCACCAAAGCAGTAGGAGCCAAGGTAGGACACCCCAGAGCAGACGGCTGGTCTTGCCTAGGCTGGGCCTGTCCCTTTGATTTGCTACACCCTTAATTGAGAGCAGCTTCTACATGGTTGTTTTGTTGTGTTTTCACATATAAAACATTGTGCCCAAGTTCCCCCTTTATTCTGCAGATGAACGTGGAAATCTAAGAAATTGACATGTATTCAAAACTTTTTTAAATGCATCATTGTACTTGACTGAATAAAGAAATATTATACAAACACAAAAAAAGAAGATTAAACCAATCAAATTGGGAGACCAAAACTAAATCCTTATGTAGATTAAACCTCAGTTCATAGACCAGAGTTCATTGACTTTGGACTCAATGTGGAAAGGATCAATTATTACAGAATACTTGAGAACATAATGGTAACTGCTGGTTAAGTCACTTGATGAAGTAAGTTGCAAAAAAAAAAAAAAAAGTAATGAGAGGATCCCTAAAATTAAATTCACATAAAACAATTTTGATTCATCCCTTTAACAGTCATTGATTAACAATTATGTGATTACTACATTAAATTCCTGCCCTTTTGGGACAGCTCCTCTTTTAGCAGGGAGACAGACCACACTGTAGAACAGGGCAGGATGGAGGCAGGTACGAGATGCCTTTGGACTAAGGTGACAGGATGACAGTTCCAAGGAGAAAAAGACAAGCAAATCACCCTAGAGGTGATTTTTCAAACACTAACCATAACTCTGGTTGATTATATAAAAACTTTACATGCGTGTTTGAAATTTAAATATAAATTTTCATATATAACTGATGTAATTAAATTAACAGACACAGTCATGTTTTTATAGGAGCCCTTAGCAGCATTTTCAGTGGAGTCTTCTCAAGGTATTTCCATCCCCACCCCCAATTCTCCTTTAATCTTTTACCATCCTTTCTTTGTAAATCTAAGATTTGGGGGCACAATAGTCAACTTTCCTTACAACCCCAAACTCTGTATTTACTTACTTATTTACATGTAAGTGCAGCATTAGGGGGAACAGGAGAGGAGCGGTGAGGTGAAGCCCCCAACTTCCATTTCACTCCAGCTTCGAGGAGTGGGAAAGCTGCTCTTTTGATTAAAAGAACCCTATTTCAACGACTGAGACACATCATTTCCATTGCCACAGAGAGGAAACAGCCTAGCCTGCTTTGAAGCTGGTTCCCAGCCATCTCTCCGCTACCTTTTCTGTACTTTTCTCCTTCCCAAGATCCTGTGGGAAGACCACACAGGCCTGCTCAACCTGGGAGAAGCCCAGCCACCTTGCCATTCTGGCTTTCTTTGTTCTCTCTCTCTCTCTCTCTCTCTCTCTCTCTCCCAGTGCCCTCCTTCCCTCTCTTGGACACTCTCTCCAATGCAGCAGCTGGGCTCAGGACCTGTTGAACCAGCCTGAGAAGGCTGAGTCAGCATGCTCTAGGCTTTAGGGAACATGTTCTCTCACCTTAACTGCCCATCCTCTATTCTCACACTGATAGCTGTAGACTATAAACCATTTAAGTGTTAAGATTAAGAATCTGTTTGGTCTTTGGTTTCAGATCATTGAGGATGAATGAGCTTAGGTAAAAGAATTCTCCTTAGGATCTCATCAACTCACTAGAAATTTCCATTAGGGTTTGGGGCCAATGCCCAGACTGGCTATAAATCTGCCTTGCTTTGCTGGTCATTAACCTAGTGTGTGTTTGCCTCAGGGACCTGGAAGAGAGGAGTGGCTATGACAGAACAAGATTCACTGTACTGTGGGGTCCCTAGGCCAACATCTCTATTAATAGCACTCCTTACCAGCACCTCCATTTCAGTATCAACAAAAGTCAGGCTTTTCAAGGGCTCTAGAAGCCACAGATATTTTTTTTTTTTTTTTACATCTGAACTCTGAATGAGTTGTTATAAAAGCACCTTTGTTCTGCAGGATGCATTGTACCTGGATGAAAGGACTCATTCTAAAAGGAGAACACCGCCCTTCCCCATCATCCCAGAATCCACTCTTTGCCACAAAGGTGGCATCAACTGCAACAGAAGATAACAATCATAAACCATACTCAAAATCGCAGCTCAGTATGATCTTTTACCTGTGAGTCTTTTTATTAAACCTTTTTATAATACTTTTATTTCCACAACTGATTTCTATGACACCGCACCAAAATGCCCTCCCCTTCCCCCGCACCTCTGCATTATCCCTTTAAGGTCAGTTTGATTCTAGATAATCAACCCATGAATTAAAACCAGGAAGGAATGAATTCTGCCCCTGTGTATCAAACCAGCTATTCTGTTTTTATTCCTGGGCGTTTCCTCATTGCAAGTTACAGAGCGCAGGCTCTAGGTGCTACAACTTTTTTCAGACTTCTGTCTAGGATGGACCTAAGTCGAGAAACCGTCCTTACCTTTAGTTGAACTAGATGCACATCCACATGCTTGCTGTCTGAGTCCTGCTGGACTGAATAGGTGAGGTCCCGGACCCTCTCTGAGGTCATCCGGAGCCAGGTCTCGATCTCAGGTAAATGGAGGACAATCTTCCAGTCAGCCCCTGTATGCAGTGGGGGTGGCTTTTCATACTGCTGGTCGGAATCCATGTCCTTCATTGCCTCTCCTCCCTCACCCTGCTCCACAGTGGGCGTCAAGTTGATGGCCATGGGTGAGGCATCAGTAGCCATGGGATCCAGGTCCTGTGACCTCAGCGGGGAAAGTGTCACGCTCATGGTTAACATGGAGAATTCTAAACCTTACTTCTTTCCAAAACAGCTGAAAGGCAAGAGGAAAGAAGAAAGCAGGAAAGAGTCAGACAAGATTGCCAAATAAAGAAATGATACTTCGCAGAAGAAACAGGATTTCTAAATTAAGCCCGATTTCTAAATTAAGAAACCATAGCTCATGGCAAAAACAGAAGGAGGTGTTGTGAGTTTCTACATAGTAGCCCCAAGACCCAGAGTACAATAGGAACACAAAACCACATGGTATTGCCTACCCCACCATCCATTCTCTCCTCATTCCTTATTAATAAATCCTGATTTTCAGCATACATATTTCTGCTAAGAATTTAAAACTACATATCCTATCTCCATGGCAGCTAGGTATGGCCATGTGACTAAGTTCTGACCAAGGGGAGATAAGGGGAGCTTTTGTACAGAAAGCTTGTAGAGCTGCATAAAGGGAGCGGACTCAAGGAGGGGCCTTCTTTCTGCCCTTCTGTGTTTCCCCCTTCTTCTAGACTGCAATGTGTGCTTGATGGCTAGGGTTCCAGTTACTACCATGGACCAGGAGATGCTTTGCGGTATGTTGGTGGAAGATGGTAGAACAAGGTGGTGGGAACATGGATCCCACATGATAACAAGGAACTACTGTATCAGTCCTAGTCTGCTGCCCTGAATTTCTTTTATTGAGAGAAAAAAGGTATCTGGTTTTAGCCACTATTACTTAGGGCTTTTCTACTACCAGCACCTAAACACCATTTCAGCTATTATAACCCATACACTCAATACATAGGATAAGCAGAGAGGGAACATGTTCTAATTAACAAAACACTGAGCCAAATTCAGGAGAGGTTGCTCCTTTCTATGACATGTTATATAAATAAATATCATGTAGTATTCCAAACCTAAACTTTGCCAAAAAGTATAAATCATGTGGGTTAATATATACAGTATATATAATTAACTATTAACTTAAATTACTTAATATTTGGTCATGTTGAAATTTTGCGAGGGGGAGGTTCTGGGATTTCAAGAGTAATAAATTGCTCTGAAACACATAACATTAAAATGTTAATTAAGGGGCACCTGAGTGGTTCAGCTGGTTAAGCAGCAGCCTTTGGCTCAGGGCTCAGGTCATGATCCCATAGTCCTGGGATCCAGGAGGTAGCCCCAGGTGGGCTCCCTGCTCAGTGGGGAGTCTGTTTCTCCCTATCCTTTTGCTCCTTCCCCCACTTGCGCTCTCTCTCTCTCTCTTTCTCAAATACATAAATAAATAAAATGTTAATTAAATATATTTAAAACAACATAAGTGTAAGTAATAGTAAAGTTGATAAGCTTAAGAGGAAACTAGTTTTCTAATGTAATCATCTAAGCTATATAATTTATCTTTCTTCTAGAACCAGTTTAATATAAAAATAACAACTTTCAGGATCTTGTACATTAAACATTTTACAGAGACATTATTTTTAGTTTTAGGAGTAGGTTCTTCTACTCAAGGTAATGGGTTTTTCTTTTATTAGACTTTTTCCTGGTTCTACACATTCTAGCACCCTTCCCCAAAGATGAAAGGTGACCAAACAAAATATGAAATTAAATGTGATTATCACAAAGTAGTCTGTATTTCTTTATATTCTTAATATTAACTTAGTAACAACAGCAAAATTATTTTACCTACAAAAATAGAGGTGGGGGGAAGTTCTCATTTTTACCAGGAACATGTAACTTTCCATACAGAAATGGGCACAGAGAACAAAAAGACTTACTGAATTGACAAAAACCTTAAAAATAAGTTATTCCTACAACATATTATTTCAGAAGCCTTTCAGTGCTGGAGCATACCGCCCCCTCCCAATTTCTTGTACATTTAATTTTTAAAATAAATGATAAGCAGCTTTACGAATTTTTGAAAGTGAGGTTATTTGAGAAACTAAAATACAATGTCATAAAGTAGGTTTATTACTTTGGTACCTGCCTCAGAGAATGGTTTTAGGCTTCAACTCAACAGCTTTCTCCACCTGATTGCAAGAGGGACAAATCCATATCCCACATTTTTAACCACCCTTGCATAGTTTTTTAAAATAACATTAGACCTGGCTATTTCAAAAAACCAGTTAAGAGTTATCAAAACTCCAGGAAGAGTGAGCTACCATACTATTTATTCATATCCTAGCCTCAGACAGGCTCTGGTTCTGATTTCCCAAAGCACTTTTAAATTTTTAATCAATCCACCGCTCTCTGGGGAATCTGTTCAGAATCACAAACCCAGAAAAGGAATCTGATACACAAAGGTTAATAAAGGCTTCCAGTGGAAGGTCACAGAACTGGTGATAAATGAAGATGACGCTGGTGTCACAGTACCAGCGTCACCACACTTACCTCTTCTAAGAAACCAGACTCCCCCAAATTAGAAAACCAAAAGCCAGCGTAAGGTACATGAACTGTTTCAGCCACACGCACACACCTTCTCAGACACCCAACCCCAGATACCTCCCCCAAGAGCCCTACACAACTGAAAAATGACACCTGGTCATTGTGTTTTCTCTGAAACTCCTAGATCAACACAGGGACTTCTCTGGAATACACATCTTACTATAAACTAAAGAACATACCAAAAATGGGCTCAAAGCAACTTATGTTCCAACCCACAGCATTTCCGTATATACCATCAGGCTGTGCCCGACACAGTGCAGTTCCATGTGGGGCAAGATGCTCCACATTTCTGAGTCTCAGATTCCTCATAGGTAAAATGACAAAATTGGACCTGACCATAAGAATCTGGGATTACCTAGGGTTATTTATCCAGAGATTTCAAAGCCATCGGAAGCATCCTGCCTATACTGAGAACTGTGTAGACACAAAGTACTAGCCCTCCATATTATCAAAGCACATGAACAGCATCGATGATTTGTCCTACTTCATGGAACAAAATAAAGTAGCACAATGCAAATTCCTTTTGTAAATTATTATTTACACATTATGTGTTGCTAATTCCTCCCAGAGAAACACATACATGAGATCCTCTCCCCGTAGAGCTTGAAATTAAAGACCGATGACAGAGGTGTGGTTATATATGCAGAGGACACACAGAGTAAAATAAAAACATTAAAAATGTAGCTGGTTCATCACACATGAGTAAAGGGTAAGGAAAACTTACAATCAAGCTGCAAAGCAAAGTTTTCCTGCATCTATAAAATTTCAACATGGATGTGATGTTTCCATATTTAACTGACCAGACTGTAAACAAGAGTATTTCTATACCTCAGAGAAGTAAAGCAAATCAGTTCCATACTCAAATTTTATTTCAATTTCTGCCTATTTTCCCTCTTGTACAACTTTGCTGCTGGGGAAGGAATACCATATGTGTCATAAGAGCATAGCCAGCCTGGAAGGTGGCATAAAATTGATTAATTAACCATTTTCATGGAAAGTAATTACTATAAGCATTTAATTTTCAATTCTAGTAGCACACATCTAATGTACTACCCATCGATAACTTATATCTATTTCTGATTTTCACCAAATCACATCTGATGTCAAAGATAAATTAATAATTTAAAGGAAAACTGCTTCACATTTTAGAGATCTATAGTAACAATCTTTGTGTATATTTTTCTGCCCCATCCGGACTACTCAAGCTTGCTTTTCCATCAAATTAATTACTCCATTTGAATGCAAATAGTAGGAAATGCAGCACAAGACTATTTATGTTCTTTTAGATGCCGTTAAGTTTTGTATTCTTCCTTTATAAGGAAGGCATCTTGCAAAAAGATTCCTTTCCAGTCACAGCGAAATTTTCTTTTAAAGCCAGCAGACAACTTCTGATGATGCAAATGAAAGCAATGACCCAGATGTGTACAGGTGCCCACCCACTTACTCAGGTCCAAAAGTGCGTGACAGGAGTGATCAACCAGCTTTTTGGAACCCAGTGACCTCCCTCTTCCCCTCCCCCATCAAATGCTTAGCTGTGTCCACCTCTCCAGCATTAGAGATAATACCACCTTTATCCCAGCGGCTGTTAAAAATAACATAAATCAAATCCTTTCCTTTCCACAAATCCAAAGAAGGTTCAACATTTAAAGTACAAAACCTACAAGCAGTAAAGATTTTAAAGTTTTTTGTTTTTTTTTTTAATTTGTGGGAGGGCTTTTCCCACCATATTCTATCACCCTATAGAAACAGAAGAAATGTACCATGGATTGCTTACTAACAAGGATTGGTTCTGCTATCTTCCTGACAGTCCACAAGTTTTTAGTTGAAACCTGATGTTAGCAGAATGCATTTGACTAAGTCACATTTAAATCAGTGTTCTTCAACCAAGCTAGGAGACAGAAAAATGCAGCTACCCAGTCATCAAAGCTGCCCACCTCCTTCTCCCTTCTCTTGTCAATTTTTCCCTCTTAAATAAAAGAACAGAAAAGCTGGAAATCTGTCGCATGTACTCACTGTAAATGCTTTTGTCCCTAAAGGTCCTTCAGGATTAAGCATCTGGCTCCTCCTTCTCCCCTCCCCCCACCCACCTTCCGGTTCTCTTCCTGTGGCCCAAATAAGATAAAGCCTGGGGTCAGGGCTGCCCCTGGCCAGCAGGACACCGGTGAGTCTGTAGGGCACCCGCTTCATCTGCCCTCCCTAGCCTAAATCTCTTACAAAGAGAAGGCTACTCTGCTGTCCCTATTTGGAAGCTAATGCATAAGCTCCAGGCCTGTGCAGTTATAGTTAGGTCTTTTGCAAACAAGCAGTGATAAGTGAGCAGAGAAAAGGGAGACAGTTGCCAAAACAAGGATCACTATGGAAAAGAGTGTCTGGGTGAACGGAGCACATCCAGTCTCGGTTCAGAAGAACCAAAACTGTGTATCTTAAAAACTGAGCAATCCTAAAGCAGAATAAATTAATAAATTTATAAATAAATGAATAGCACTACATTAACATAACCAGCTGACAAAGCCAATCTGAAGGAAAGAGATTCAAGTTCCCTCTCCTTTCTTAGGGAGAAACTGTTCTTTCCAAGTAAGAACGTCATCATGTGTGCAGTCTGAGAAACAGTTTTACCATCCATGTAAAGCAACCCCAAATCTCTCAATCTTCCTGTGCTCTGCTTACTCCCCAAAAAACAAGTGAGAGACTAAGCATAATTGTAGCCAAATTAACAGATCTGCTTGCTACAAAGCACATGTTACAAAACTGAGATAGAGAAAATTGTTAGACATCGCTAAGTGTCCTTTTTTCCTCTGTCTTCATTTCTTTTACAATTCTCATAATCATTATTCACAGAACCTATTCATAGAAACTATGAATTTTGAAAGTTCCACTGGAATGTTTTCATTTTTGTCTAAGGTTAGCTCCCATGTTTTCATTGCATTTAGGAAAAATAAATAAACTTAAGAGGTGTACCCAGTATCTGACCCCGGCATTTTAGAATCAGGCTTTGTAAAAACACAAAAGCAAGTTTAATAAATTGCTGAATTAAATGTCATGGCCTACCTAGATGAAAAGGCTCTAATTCATCACCTGGTTTTAAATCTTGTTGCCCATGTATCTCCCTGGCCTCTTGTAAGGTCAAACATTGGGGAAACTTTAAGTGGCTCTAAGTTCTTTATAGAGAGGAGCCCAAGGGTTCCTGCCAAGTGTTAAGTTAGATTTTTACTTGGGGGGAAAAAGAGAGATTGGTTTTTGTAAGATGCTCCCAAGGAAGTTCCCATAATCACTGACTGATTCTTCCTGCCAGCCCTCTTCTCCTGGCCCTAAGGCCTCCATATTCACCTGGAGTAACAGGGTTTAGAGAGATCACCACCATAACCCCAGATTAGTCTCACTTTCTAATCCTCCTGCCACAACAGAGCAGCCTGCAAGCAGATATCTGTGAGCAGGACTCAAGTGATGGGGTGACTTGGGGGGCTGACATGTAAATAGTGGGGCCCTGACAGATTTCTGCAATTAAGAAGATTTTCTTGGTATCACTGATATTTCCTCTCTTTTTCCACTTTAACATGTCTTTTGTGCATGGCTGTATCCCCCAGGTAGATGGTTGATTATATCCTGCTAATCACACAGAGACATCTCCCAGTCTCCCTTCAATCATCGCTAACTCCCTCACCCAGAGCACAGGGTCTTCTGTCAGCCATAACACACTTCATCAATCTCTTCCTTCCTTGGTCTCTCATCCTTACCCCCAACCCACCCCGGATTATTCAAATCCTTCTCCTGTGGCACAGACACCCAGATTGACTGGTCTAGTCACCATACCTCCCATGTTTTCTTTCCCCACCAGAGCAGTCGGTTCCTATCACTCAATCCATTTGGCTACATCAACCAGTCAGCTGCAAATGGTGCCCATGGTCATGAGTGTGCAGACCTGGACTCAATGATGAGTGTTCCTATTTCTTACTCCCACCCCAATGGTGGGAGTAATATTATTGCTAATAATCATCTTTAAGCATTAGCCAGCTACCTTTCTGTTGTTCAAGAAAATGTCTTGAGAGGAAATGGATTGTAAAACTCTAATCCATAATCTACACAATTGTTGCTTTTGTCAATGCTATTAATACAAAGAAAATGAAACAAAATTCATTTCAAATCAACTGACATTACTGAGAATCAATTTTATATAAGGTTTATGGGTTCATATAACTCATCATGTTTACCCTCAAGGAAATTATAATAGGCACAATTTCTCTCCCTCCAACTCTCCCCACCCCACCTCCACCCCCCACACACGTACGAACACACTCACCCACTGATACCTATTACACAAGCAGGATGTGAGCCAAAAAAGCCTTATGAGTCTCCAGTAGATTAGAATTTATCCTGAATGAAGGAAAGATAAGAAAGAATATTTTCTGGTAAGGTAACATTTGAGATAGACTTGTAAAAACAGGTATGATTTAGATGGGTAGGGATAGAAGGGAAGTGGGGAAAGAATTCCAGCCTGTGTGGACATCTCAAAACCAAGAAGTTGGGAGAGTCAGCAAATAATTCAGCACTCAGAGGAAATGGGCGCTTGATGAGGACCAGAAAGAGATAAGGCTCCAAGGCAAGTTGTGGACAAAAGAATGCTACAAAGGCCATACTATGGAGTTTGGAATGAATCTCACAGGAAGCAGAAACTCCAAAAAGATTGTAAAAGAAGAGATAGAGGATTTACAGTCACATTCTAAAATGGAACAGGAAAATCAATGCACATACTCTTATTTACCAAGAAAATGAAAGGAGAAATCAGCATTATGAGAGGATCAACATCCTCTATTCCAAGTAGATTCCATTATTATAAAATGTAACCTTAAAAACCTCTTTCTAGTGAAGAAAAAAAAAAAGGAGCAAAGGAGAGAGAGGGACAGGGAGGCTACAAATCTGAGTTTTAGATCACAGTGATTAAAGGAGTTCTGTGCTCTGTCCTACCTACTCCATTAAATATAAAAGGAATTCTCCATTTTTAGTTCTCCATTAACCCTAGTACCATAGATTTAAAGTGGAAAATTTTTAGGGATTATTTTATGTAATGTTACTTTTTTCCTGTTCTAAAATTATTTTTAAATTAATTAAAAACTAATATATATTAATTCAAACACTATAAAAATAGATAATGTTGAAGTTAAAGGTTCTCTTCTGTTCCTATATTTTCATCCCCAGTCAATAAGTGATAAGAGCCTATTTATCTTTTGTGACCTCTTTATGTAAAGTAGAAAGGAAATGAACCCTAAACCCTATTTATCTTTAAAGTTTCTGAAGCCTAAATTAGTTGGCCTATATTAATGCAGCAATATACAAGTGTTTGCTAACTCAGTGTTTATTAACCTGGTGCTAATAGGTATCCTACAAAAAGTTGCTACTGACAAATAAATTGAAAGTGTTGGGTGACTTCTGGGTAGAGATAGCAAACTGAATATATGTATCTAATTTTGCTTCCTCAAGAAATACCACTAACATCCCTGCAGAGAGTTTTTTTATTTGGGGGTTTTTCTTTTTTTAATATAAACACTCAAAAATGGGAGGAAAAACAGTTTGGAAACCAAAAATTTGATGAGTAAGTAATAAATGCCTTAGCTGACTTAAGAAAGCTAAATCCAGGGGCACCTGGGTGGCTCAGTTGGTTAAGCAGCTGAGATCAGCTCAAGTCATGATCTCCAGGTCCTGGGATCTAGCCCCTGCTCATCAGGGAGTCAGCTTCTCCCCCTTCCCATCTCCATTCACTCCTCTCCCTCCTCCCTACCTCCCCCACTCCTGCTCTTTTGAATGAATAAAATCTTAAAAAAAAAAAAAAGCTAAATCCTAAACCAGCAAAGCAGAGAACAAAGAACCAACCTGATCTTACTTCAGAATCTTTAAAGCATTTTGGAATTGATAGAATCAGGCATCTCTGGAAATGGAGATGGAAGACTGTAAAGAATGAACTTCCCAAAAAGAAAAGTCTGACCTTTGTCCTGACTTCTAGGAGGTAACCTCTATACCTTGGAATTTCCAGAATGGCAGGAATATTTTTGTTATTTATTGTGGGCCCCTCAGACCACTCCTGATAGTTTATGCTAACAAGGTGACTCATGATGGGGAACTAGCCAGACAGAAAGACCCACCATGTGGTTAGAGGGCTTGGTCTTTAGGCAACCCCCTGGGCAAACATGTAACCAATCATACCTAAGTAAGGAAGCCCCAGTAAAAACTATGGACATTGACACTCAAGCTAATTTCCCAAGTTGGCAGTACTTCATGAGTATTGTCACACATTAATGACAAGAGGGCAATGCATCCCTGAGGATGTGGACATTTTGTGGTTGGAATCTTCTCAGTCCCAGATTCCACCCTATATGTTTCCTCCTTTGGCTGGTGCTGACTTGGATTCTTTTGCTATAATAAAACTAAAATCACAAGTATAGTACTCTCCTGAGTTCTGTTGAGTTTATCTTTCAAATTATCAAATCTGAAGGAGCCTATGAGAACCCCCAAACTTATAATCAGCTAGTTTTAAGTAAGGATAGCCCCGAGGACCCCTGAACTTGCCGCTGATGTCAGAAGTCTTGGGCATACTTGGCAGCCTTGGAGGACTGTGCCCTTTACCTTGAATTGGGGCTAACTCTGGCTGAAGAGGAAATAACACATTGAGATTGATTTAGATTGAACAATGTTTAAACATTTGAACAATGTTTAAAAATACTTTGTGTTGCTGGGTTGTTGCTCCCACCCCCAATTCTGGCAGAAGACTGGGAGGTTTATTCTCCAAAAACAATCAATCAAAAGATCTCTGGACTTGGGGACAGTGATCAGTTGAAGACAGAAGTACCTTGAAAATGGTGAAGTGAGTTAACATATCATTCTGAGTGCTGATACCCTTTTCCCTGGCAGTCCCCTCTCCCAACTTGATTCTCCAAAGCCTTTACCCTCCAGTCAAGAGACTAGAGATCCCCTATCTAAGATATCTGATCAGTCCAAGAAGATGAGATAATAAAACTAGCACATCCAGATCACCCTACAGTAACATTCACAATCAATGGGCCTGTCCAAATATTCAGAGCATTCATTCAGCATTCTATTCTCCTATTTCTAAATATGATCAGGCACTCAAGGATTAGCACAGATTTAGGGAAAGCTCTAGTATGGATAACAGGCCCAAAATAAGCAACATAAAAACCTCAACCTGGAGGAAACACGTCATGCAAGGAGAAGATGACTTGATTGAAAAAGAAAGATTACAAAGATAAGGGGCATCTGGGTGGCTCAGTTGGTTAAACGTCTGCCTTCAGCATAGGTCATGATCCCAGAGTCCTGGGATGGAGCCCCACATTGGGTTCTTTGCTCAAAGAAGAGTCTGTTTCTCCCTTTCACTCTCCCTCTGTGCTCTCTCTTAAATAAATAAATAAAATCTTTTTTAAAAAGTATTAAAAGAAGATTAACAGAGATAAGATACTATATCCATCAAACAAGAATAGAATTTTTTTTTTAAAGAAATGTTTTTGGGACAAAAAAGAACTTTGGAAAAATGAAAACATGAGAGCAAAAAGGGAAATTTCAATATAATGGCTCAAAATAAAGTTGAGAAAATTTCACAGAAAGTAAAGCAAAAAGATAAATAGACAGAAATTGGTAAAGAATAGGTAAGATAATTAGCAACCAGTCTAGGAGGCTCAACATTTGGAGAGCAGGAGTTCCTGAATGCAAAAGGAAAGAGAAAGGAAAAAATTATCAGTGAAATATTTTAAGAAATAGAAGAGCATGAGTTTCTAGATTAAAAAGACCCACCTAGTATATGAAAATAGACAAACACTAAGGCACTCTATTTGGAATCTCAGCATATTAGGGAAAATGAAAATTGGTTTAAAAGTAGAAGCATATACAAAGAATCATAAATTAGATTGCTTTGGATTTCTCAACAGCAACTCTGCTACTGTGATTTATAATAAGAAATATATTTTTGGTCTACGTCCTCATTTCTGGCAGAGAGCTCCTAAGACTTGGAATTTCCTAAGCACAAAGCAATGGGAGCATCTTTTGTTATAACAGTTGGCCTTTTGTCCTTGGTTCCTGAAATAGCACCAGAGCCATAAAGGTTAAAAGAGTGTGTTATTCATAAGAAGTCCCTTTCAACCACACCTGAGTTTGTTAATGAGGGGACTTTTGGAAAGCCCTTGAGGATGGGGCTGCTTGCCAGAGAAACCAACCATGATTAAAGGGTTAGCACTTTCAGTTCCAGCCCTCAATCTAGGAAAGAAGAGCTGGAAGTTGAATCACTCACTAATGATCAGTAATTTAATCAGTCATTCCTATGTAATGAAGCCGCCATAAAAACCCAAAAAGATGGGTTCAGAGAGCCACCAGATTGGTGAACAAAAACACATCCACGGGGACAGAAGCTCCTATTCTCAGGACCCTTGGGGACCTCACCTTACGCATCTCTCCATCTGGCTGTTCGTTTATATCTTTTAATATATTTCTTTATTATTTTTTAGTGACTTAATTTATTTGAGAGAGTGACAGAGAACATGAGCGGGGTGAGAGGCAGAGGGAGAAGCTCCCTGCTCAGCAGGGAGTCTGACGGTTGATCCCGGGAGACTCCAGGATTATGACCTGAGCTGAAGGCAGATGCTTAACCAACTGAGCCACCCGGGTGCCCCTTCTTTAATATCTTGTATTAAACTGGTAATTTAGTAAGTAAACTGTTTTCCTGCATTCTGTGACTAGCTCTAGGAAACTAATCAAACCTCTGAAGTGGGTGGTAGGAGCCTGAGGAGAAGGTTGAGTTATAGCTGGTCAGAAACGCTGGTAACAACCTGGACTTGCAAGGGACATCTGGAGTAGGTGGAGGGAGACAGTCTTGTGGGAATGAGCCCTTAACCTGTGGGATCTGACACTATTTTCAGGTAGATAATGTCAGAATTGAGTTAAATTATAGGATACCCAGCAGTTACCATAGAATTGCTCAGTGTCGTAAAAACCACCACACATTTAGTGATCACAAGTGCCAGAAGTAGAGCACTGAAAATGGAGGAGACACACAGGAGTGTGTTTCTTGCAGCAACAACGGAAGCTAGAAGATAACTGTTCTCCTTAGAAGGAAAAAGAATGATAGCATAGAGGAGCACTTGGCTGGCTCAGTCAGTAGAATATATGACTCTTGATCTCAGAGTCACTTTGGGTGTAGAGCTTACCTCAAGAAAAAGAAGTTAAGAATTATAGCATAGAACTGTATACCAAAAATAGAGATTGATAAACAGTCCAAAGTGAGGATAGAATAAAGATATTTTCAGATACTTAAGTTCACAAAAAGCAACCTCCCACACATTTTTCTCAGAAGATATGGAAGTCTCTCCACATAAACAACCAAAACAAAGGAAACCAAGAAAGTGGAAGTCATGGGAAGCAGGAAACAACAATCAACATGGGGTGTGATGAAGAAAGCAAATCTCAGGATGGCAGCTGTGAACCAGATAAGGAAAGCATCCAGTCCAGAATGGAACAGGTCAGAAGACTCTCAGAAAGACCATCAAACAAGCAACACTGAGAGAAAACCTGATGTAAATAAACATTCATACCTAGAAGGGATTTACTTAACTGGTAGAGGAGTGAGGGTTGAATTAGAGATAAACACAGAAAACTAAGCAAATAATAATTATAAACTCCAGAAAATAATTTTAAAGTGTACAAAAATAGAACAGCAATCATTCATATTATTCTACGTGGTTTAACTAAAAAAAAATCACATTTATATAATCTTAATAATATAAACTCAAAATGTTAATGTAATTCAAATCACAATATAATTTTACAGGAAAAATGAGAGGGTCAGAATTGCAAGTGCATTCTCACATGTGAACGCTTTTGAGAAAGTGATAGAGGGAGAGGCAGGTTAGGGAGCAGACTAAATAAATTCTCACCTTTCAAAATGAGTAGTCAACAGATAATAATGAGAAAAAATACATTTGTATGGAACTGCAAAAGACCTTGAATAGCTAAAGCAATCTTAAGAAAGAAGAATAAAGCTGGAGGTATCATAATCTCAAATTTCAAAATATACTAAAAAGCTGCAGTAATCAAAACAGCATGGTTCTGGCACAGAATAGAGAGAGTACAGAAGTAAAGCCATACTTTTATGGACAATTAATCTACAACAATGGAGATAAGAATGTACAATGGGGAAGAGGCAGTCTCTTTAACAAATGGTGTTGGGAAAACTGGACTTCTGAGTTCCAGAAGAATGAAACTGGACCACTTTCTTACACCAAACACAAAAATAAACTCAAATGGATTAGAGTTAAATGTGAGACCTAAATCATATACTTTCTAGCAGAAAACACAGGCAGTAATTTCTCTGACATCAGCCATAGAAACATTTTTCTAGTTATGTTTCCTCTGGGAAGAGAAACAAAAATAAACTACTGGGTCTATACTGAAATAAAAAGGTTTTGTACATCAAAGGAAACCATCAACAAACAAAAAGGTATCCTCATCAATAGGATATCTGCAAATGATATGTCTGATAAGGAGCTAACATCCAAAACATATTAAGAACTTAATACAACTCAATACCAAAAAAAAAAAAACCAGAAAATCAAATAATCCAATTAAAAACTGGGGAGAGGACCTGAATAGACATCCTTACAAAGAAGACACACAGATGCTCAACAACACCAATCATCAAGGAAATGCAAATAAAAACCACAATGACATGTCATCTCACACCCGTCAGAATGGCTAAAATTTTAAAAACACAAGAAATAACAAGTGTTGGTGAGGATGTAGATATAAAGGAAACTTCATGCACTGTTGGTAGGAATGCAAACTGTTGCAGCCACTGTGGAAAATAATATAGAGGTTAAATTAAAAATATAATCATCATATGACCCCATAATTCTACCACTGTGTAGTTACCCAAAGAAAACAAAAACATTAATTCAAAAAGATATATACACCCCCATTCACTGCAGCATTATCTACAATAGCCAAGATATAAAAGTAACAGAGGAATAGATAAGAAGAACTGCAGTGTGTGTGTGTGTATGTGTGTGTGTGTGTGTGTGTGCACGTGCCTGTGTGTATAATAGAATATTACTCAGCCATAAAAAAGAACCAAATCTTGCCATCTGCAACAACATGGACAGACCTAGAGGGTATAATGCTACATGAAATAACTCAGTCAGAGAAAGACAAGTACCATATGATTTCACTCATATGTGGAATTTAAGAAATAAAACAAATGAAGAAACAGAGAAAAAAAGGAGACTTTTTAATTTTTTTTATTTATTTTTATTTTTTTAGAGAGAGGTGCAGGAAGGGGCAGAGGGAGAGAGAGAGAGGCTGACTTCAGTTTCAAACTCAACCCTGAGATCATGACCTAAGCTGAAACCAAGAGTCAGAGGCTTAACTGACTGAGCCACTCGGGCACCCCTAAAAGCACACTTTCAAATACAGAGACCAAACAGGTGGTTTGCCGGAGAGAAAGTGGGTGGGGGCATAGGTGAAATAGATAAAGGGAATTAAGAGTACACTATCTTGATGAGCACCGAGAAATATACAGAATTGTTGAATCATTATATTGTACATCTGAAAGTACTATAACACTGTATATTAACTATACTTGCATCTAAAAAAGAGAGAAAGTACTTAGGAAGTAGCCATACCATTCTATCATTTGGAGACGGACGTCGGTACTAAAAAAATCAGTTAAAAGATGAGAAGTGGTTGCCTCTGGAGAACAGGACACAGAAAAGAAGAGGGCCTGGAGACTGCTGTTTGTCTTAAACCTCAGAATTACTTGACTCTTAACTATTTGTGTGCAAAAGTGACACTTAAAAATATCTAGATTAAAACATAAAACAGTTTCTTCATTGCGGGACAGGGCTTTAATACTCTCAAGTATACTGAGCATCTCTACAAAGGGGTGCATTAATTCCCAAACTTTTTTGACTATGAAAATTACTATTTTTTATATTTTGGTAAAGAATGTCACAAGATTGGGTGGGGCACTTGATTAAAATATTAAACTTAAAATTGTGCCTACCCATCTCTTAACACACCATAGTTTTTAACACAAAGTTACTATGACTCAGTTCAATAAGGTTTTTCATTCAAATAATCCCTTTAGAAAGAGCTGCTTCCTAGAACTAAATCTGATCTCATGATAAAAGCCACAGGTGATTAGTGATCAAGTTGAAGGTGAGATTATTTTATTATTTGTTCCACAAGCAGATATATTCTGAAGGGAATGACTTTTATTCTTGGTGACAACTGAACCAGAGTAAAATATCAAATAATGAACTTAAGCCCGAATCTTTCAAAACAAATATTACATTTGTTTTTGCTGTTCATGCTGCAACATGAGAACACATCAAATAACTACCCATACTGCTGTTCTTCCATAAACAGAAGGCATTTTACAGGGGATGAACTCTTATAAAGACAAGGATTTTCAAAAGCATTATTTCCTATTCGCTATTATTTCCTACTCACCCTAACCTCCCAGACACACAAAAGAGATTTTCTTTACAAGATTCTGATGTCAGATTAAAAAATACTAATGGGAAATAGCAAAGGCTCTTAATATCTAAAGATCTGATGTGATCAGAGATCTTTCCTCTGAATGTCCTTTATTACAGAAAGAATAATTAAAGGTCTGGTACTATGCTTTTCAAAAAAACACTTTCAGCAGGGTAGAATCTATTTTTTCAAATATATTACAATGGTTTTGCTTAAGATGCATCCCATTCATTAAATACTGTCAAACATTTCTGCCCAACCAGCCATCTAAATTGAAGGTGAGTGAATGATAAAATACGACATGTTCTGACATGAATTAGCATTTTAAAAAATAATTCCTAGAATAAAAGTTGTATATCATGGACTTTCAAAGAAAAATAAAACACATATTTTCTAGTGAAAAGTATAAGGCTCATAAATATTTTTGTGCTGTGTATTCTGGTAGATGATAAAAGGATGGGGCATAGACTAGCTTAAGCATAAATTCACCTCCATTGAATTTTTTCCTTTTTCCTAACAAATTATTTATTCTCTTGCTTAATGAAATAAATAGCAATAACAGAAAATGCTAATTAAGGGCTAATGACTTAAAAGCCTCTAAAAAAAAACCCAGCAGACCCTTTATCAACTCTAGAAAATTAGTTACAAACTAAATATTGCTAGAAGCCTCTTCCTTTCAGCAAAGACAGGAAAAAAAAGTTTTGTTTTTATTTAATTTAGGGCACCCCTCTAAATTACAGGAGTACAAAGGGCAAAATGCTAAACATTCTAACAGACTAACCCATACACTCTCCTCTCTGCCATGAAAGCACTAAAGTCTAAGCGAAAAGATAAACCCAGCCATTTGATAAATCCAGCCATTTGATTTTATCACTCACCACTAACCCAGTCTAGCGGTGGTGTGGAAAGAAAGGAGCAGCAGGTTCCCAGACAGGTCATCATTTCCGGGCCTTTCGCTTCTGGCCTGACTAAGATCAAGTCTGCGATAAGCTCTATCATCCATGCGCAGGAGCGCCTTGAGTTCGTCCAAAAGCAATGCAGATGCTTGAAAGGTGTGTCCTAGGCTTTTTATTCTTATTTTTTATATCTTTCTTTGTTAACAACAGTCACAACCTATGTGACACACTCAGAGACCACTGGTCTTTCTCCAGTACACTCTAGAAATCATCCATTTATAATTTTTCAATTAATGCCTCAGAGTCTTATCAGACATCACATGACACAGCTACTTTTGGTCTTCTTAGTCATCTGCAGCCAAATACAAATGAACCTCAGACGAATTCTCCTTGACATAGCTTCTATTCACTGTGGCCTTTGCCCTGATCCTGTCATTGTTCTTAGTTCTGTATGACTCAAACACTGATTTGGATACTCAAGGTCCTTTGAATGAGTTTCTTCAGTAAGAAATGTGACTTATGCCAGAAAACGAACAATCCAGAATATTTTATTAATACACAGCTGACTCAATTTTTAAAATAAGAGCATTTGGAATGGCCCTTTAATTAAGCTAGAATCTAAAAGGTGAGTTTTATTTATTTCACTTTTTTAACATAATGTAAAAACAAACAGCTGACAGAATATAGTCTTCTTCTTCTACCATAATGTGCAAAATAATATGCAAATTAAAAAGAAAACAGATTTAGACAGATTTATAAGGAGTTAGAAGAATATATCAGCCCGACAGTTTTATGTACACAATGGCTTAAGAAAAAATGTATGTAATGAGCATCTCACTTTGTTTGACACTTTCCTGGGTAGGCTGGAAAACAAGTTAGTCAACACCTGTCGACCCTCCACCTTCCTGGAACTTCAGGTCCAGGAAAGGAAGACCTAGCAGCTTCCTTAATGCACACTTAATTCTCAGTTGAACTATAAGGCGAAATGGGCTAGAGAAAATTGACCTTGAATATAAAAAGTAAGTCTTTCCTTTTTTTCTTTCATTTCCCCAGCTTCACTGAGAAATAACTGACATGCGACTTTGTGTATGCTCAAAGGGTATATGCTGATTTGATACTATATTATGAAATGATTACCACAATAAGCTTAGTTGACATACCCATCAGCTTATATAATTACCCTTTTTTATATGTGGTAAGAACATTTAAGATTTACTCTTTTAGTCACTTTTAAGTGTATGATATTGTTAACTATAGTCATTAAGCGAGTGGTACATTAGCTCCCCAGAGGTTATTCACCATGTAAGTAGAATTTTGTACCCTCTGACCAACATCTCCTCATTTTCCCTAGCCTTAGCCCATAGCAACCACCATTCTACTTTGTTTCTATGAATTTGGCTTTATTTTAGATTCCATATATGAGTGATATCATATGGTAATTGTCTTCTCCGTCTGACTCATTTCATTTCACCTATGAGGTCCATCCATGTTGTTACAAATGGCAGAATTTCCTTCCTTTGGATGTATTATACACATACCACATTTTCTTTATCCAGTCACCTGTTGATGAACATTTAGGTTTTTTTCCATGTTGTGGCTACAGTGAATAATGCTGCAACAAACATGGAGGTTCAGATATATCCTCAAGGCAGTGATTTTTGGAAGACCATGTATACTGTTGGTGGGAATGTAAACTGGTGCAGCCACAAAAATTATAAATAGGGGTACCTGGCTGGCTTAGTCAGAGGAGCATGTGACTCTTGATCTTTGTATTGTGAGCTTGAGCCCCACAGTGGGTGTAGAGATTACTTAAACAAAAAAATAACAACTATAAAAAAATTTAAAATAGAACTACCATATGATTCAGCAATCTCACTTCTGGGTATATATCCAAAGGAAATGAAATCCCTACCTTTTCTTTTTTAAACTTTATTCATTTATTAATGAGAGAGAAATAGAGAAATAGAGAGAAACAGTGGGGGCAAAGGGGGAGGGATAAGCAGACTGCACTGAGCAGCAAGCCCAACATGGGGCTCAATCTCATGACCCTGAGATCATGACCTGATTCAGAAACAGGAGTCCTGATGCTCAACTGACTAAGCCACCCAGGTGTACCCCATCTTCTTTGGAAAAGATGTATAGTCAAGTCCTCTGCCTACTTTTAATTGGATTATTTGTTTGTTTGCTTACTGCTCAGTTGTATGTGTTCTTTACATATTTTGAATATTAACTCCTTATTTGATACATAGTTTGCAAATATTTTCTCCCAAACCATACTTTGCAAAGACTATCTTTTCCCCATGGAATATTCTTGGATTCCTGGTCAAATATTAGTTGACTATATAGGCACGGTTTTATTTCTAAGCACTCTATTCTATTCCACATAGTTTATGTGTCTGTTTTTGCATCTACACTCATCAGGGATATTGGCCTTGAGTTTTCTTTTCTTGTAGTGTCCTTATCTGGCATTAGTATCAGGGTAATGCTGGCCTCATTAAATGAATCTGGGAAGTGTTCCCTCGTCTTCCATTTTTTAAAGAAGCATTTGAGAATTGATGTTAATTCTTTTTTAAATGCTTAGTAGAATTCACCATTGAAGCTATCTGATCCTGGACTTTTCTTTGTTGAGAAGTTTTTGACTATTACTTTAATCTCCTAAGTCATTACTGTTCTGCTCAAGTTTTCTGTGTTTCTTGATTCAGTTTGGTAGATTGTATGTTTCTAGGAATTTATCCATTTCTTCTAGGTTATCCAATTCATTCGCATAATAGTCTCACGGTAGGGTAGCCTCTTATGATACTTTGTATTCCTGTAGCATTGTTTGCAATGTCTCCTCTTCCATTTCTGATTTTGACTCTTCTCTCTCTCTCTCTTCCTCTCTTTCTCTTTTCAGTTAATCTAGCTAAAGATTTCCCCATTTTGTTATCTTTTCAAAAACTGACTTTTATTTTCATTGCTTTTTTTCTATTGTCATTATAGTCTCTATTTCATTTATTTCTGTTTAAGTCTTTATTATTTCTTTCCTTCTGCTAATTTGGGGCTACATTTGTTCTTTTCCTAATTCCTTGAGGTAAAAAGTTAAGCTATTTTTTTTTTAGATCCTTTTTCTCAATGTAGTCATTTATTACTATAAGCTTTCCTCTTAGAACTGCTTTTGCTGCATCCCATACGTTTTCATTTGTCTCAAGATACTTTCTTGATTTCCTTTTTGATTTCTGAAATTTGACCCACTGGTTGTTCAGGAATGTGTTAACTTCCATATATTTTGTGAATTTCCCAATTCACCTCCTGCTAATGATTTCTATTATTATACCACTGTGGCTGGAAAAGATACTAGATATAATTTTGATCTTCTCAAATTAGTTAAGGCTTGGTTTGCAGCCCTTGCATGATCCATCCTGGAGAAGGTTCTGTGTGCATTTGAGAAGAATGTATATTCTAGTGCCATTATATGGAATGTTCTGTATATGTATTAAGCTCCTTTGGTCCCTAGTATTATCCAGGTCTGCTGTTTCGTATTAATTTTCTGTCTAGATGGTCTATCCAATGTTGAAAGTGGAGTACCTCAGTCTCCTACTTTTACTATATCCAATGTTGGGTATGTATTTATTTACAATTATCACATCTGCTTGATGAATTGAGTCCTTTATCACTATAGAGAGATCATCTTTATCTCCTGTGACATATTTTGACTGAAAGTCCATATTATCTGATATAAATATAGCCACTCCTTCTCTCTTTTGGTTACCATTTTGCATGGAGTATCTTTTTCCAACTTTTCACTTTCTACCTACATGTGTACTTAAAGCTAAAGTGAGTCTCTTGCACACAGCACATTGCTGATCTTATTATTATTTTTTAATCCATTCAGCCACTTTGTGTCTTCCGGTTGGAGAATTTTGTCTATTTATATATAATTATTAGTAAGTAATAATTGTCACAAACTATTGTCATTGATTATTTTCTGACTGCTTCTTGGTTCCTTTGTTCCTTTCTTTCCCTCTTACTGTCTTGCACTAAGACTTTATGACTTTTTTGGTAATGATATGCTTTATTTCCTCTTTCTTGTCTTTAATATAACTATTAAAGGCTTTTTCTTTGTGGTTACCATGAGAGTTACATAAAACATCTCATAAATATAACAGTCTATTTTAAGCTGGTAAACACTTACCTTCAACCTCCTCAAAAAGCTATACTTTCACTTCTCCTCTCCCCACATTTTATGCTGTTAATGTCATACTTCACATCTTTAATACTGTTTACCCATTAGCAAATTATTTGATCTATAGCTATTTTTAATATTATTAGTTTTTTGAACTTTTATTCTAGACACTGGGTGTTATATACAACTAATGAATTGTTGAACATTATATCAAAAACCAATGATGTACTTACTATACATTGGCTAATTGAATTTAAATTTTAGAAAAGAAGTAAAGAAAACAACCCCCTCCAAATAAATAAATAAAATTAAATCAGGCCATCCTTAAATAAATAAATAAATAAAACTCACTTTTATTCTAGAGAGAAAAATGACTTACACACCAACATCACATTATTTGAGTATTCTAAATTTGACTATATATTTACCTTTACCAGTGAATTTTGTTTTCATGTTGTTACTTAGTGTCCTTTCATTTCAACTTGAAGTACTCCCTTAGCATTTCTTGTAAGGCAAGTCTAGTGGTGATGAACCATTTTAGTTTTTGTTTGTCTGGGAAATGTTTTTATCTCTCTTTCATTTCTGAAAGACAGTTCTGCCTTAAAGGCATACGGGTACAGTATTCTTGGTTGATAGTTTTTCTTTCAGCACTTTGACTATATCATTCCACGCCTTCTGGACCTGTAAGATTTCTGCAGAGAACTCCACTGATAGCCTTTTGTGGCTTCCTTTGCTTGTGATAAGTCATTTTCTACTTGTTGCTTTCAAAATTCTCTCCTTGTTTTGACTTTTAACAGTTGATTATAAGAAGTCTCAGAGTAATCATTGGGTTGATCTTGCATGGGGTCTTTGAGCTTCCTATAACTGAATGTCCATATCTCTTCTAAGATCTCTTCCAAATTCTAAGAATTTTCAGCTATCATTTCTTTCTGTAATATTTCCATTCCTTTCTCTTGCTTCTCTTCCTGGGACTCCCATGATATAATGTTCATTTACTTGATGGGGCCCATAACTCATGTGATTTTCTTCACTCTCTTTTTTCTTTTTGTTCCTCTCACTGGCTAATTTCTAAAGATCTGTCTTTGAGGTCATTGATTTTTTTTTTCTTCTGCATGACCAAATCTGTTGCTAAAACTCTCAAAATTTTCTATTCTTTCATTATATTCTTCAAGTCCAGGATTTCTGTTTGGCTCTTTTTTATGGTGTCTATTTATTTATTAAACTCATTTTGTTCATGCATTGTTTCCATGATTTCATTTAGTTGTCTATCTGTATTCTCATGCATTCCATTCAAGATAAATTTTTAAAAAATTCTTTGTTGGGCAACTTGTAGATATCCATTTCTTTGGGGTTAGTTACTAGAGCTTTATTAGCTTCCTTTGGTGGTACATATTTATATGATTCTTTATGATACATAGAGTCACACACAGATGTCTGTGCATTTGAAAGAACCAACAACTTTTCCCAGTCATTACAGACCAGTTTTAGCAAATAAACACCTTCTGCTGTTTGCTCCTTGGGTTGATGGAATTATTTCCAGAATCATGATTGTGCTGGATTGGAACTGGTTATGAGGCTGTGACTGGGTATGCAGTAAGATCCATGGTAGTCAGGCTTTTTACCAGGATCTTGGATGGGTGTGTATTGTGCCTGATCCCTGGGGAGATGAGACTGCCTCTAGTATCTTATTCAGTAAGGTGGTGCTAGAACAAGTGTCCACTTCAAGGTTCACATTTGGGTCCTCAGAGAGGGGTATATCCATGGCTCTGTGGCAGGTGCAGCTCTCGCCAGGACCCTGAGAAGACCACTGCCTAATCACTGGATGAGTCCTGGGTGGACAGGACTGGCTCTGGATCACACCTGAAACTCAATCCACAGGGCTGTTTCAGGTTTCACAGCTAAAACTGAGGTCTGCCCCTTCCTCTGGAGACATAAATAGGTGTGTGTCCTACCAAGTCCCTGAGTAGGTTGGACTGGCCCCTGACTGTAACTAGAGAAGCTAGAGCCAAGTGTAGTGCCTTTTCAGGATCTCCTGAGGGGCAGACATGCGGATCTCCAACCTATCTCAATACCAGCTGGACTACGCAAAGACTGCACCGAGAAGGGCCTAGAGTCAAGTTTAGGGCCCTTTCAGGATACCCTGAAAGTGTACAAAAGTATCTGCTGCCTGGTCTCTGTGCCATCAGAACTACTGACACACTGAGTCTTTGAGGGGGGCTTGTATACAGGATCTCCCAGGGCGTAGACAGGAGTGTCTCCTACTGGGACCCTGACCCCCAGACTGCTATAAAACTGAAAGACTAGCAGTCTATGGCTGTGAGGACCTGGAGCCATGTATAGAGCCCTTTGAGGGTCTCTGGGGATATAGATAAGAGTTTCTCCTTTCTGGTCCCTGTACCAATAGATTGTGGCTAGCAAAGGGTTAATGCCTAGTGTAAGGCCTTTTTAGGACCTCCAGGGGCAAGATGGAAATATCTCCTGCTGGGTCAAGTCTCTGTACTTTAAACCACATTTATCAGTCTACACTACAAAAAAGAAAGGCATCTGGCTATCGCTTCACAGGGTTCTTATAAACTGTTACATTTACATTTATTTATTTAACCATACATACACACACTTAAATATAGCAAGGTTTATATTATAATAGGATCTCACTGTTCAGGCAAACCTAAGTAAAACAATGTACTTCTACTACAGAATTTAAAATATCTGTCTGTATGAGGGCAAGACATTTTAAAGTAGCATCTTGGGTTCAGACTATGAAGTAGTCACTTGAATTAAATAACATTAGTTTTTGTTACTCAAAAAGTAGTCAAAAGTCTTAAAATAGCAAAGGCAGTTCTTAGCTATTGGGTATTTGATCAGTTAAGGGACTGAGATAGGCACATACATACAAAAATCATTACCATAAAAAACCTTTGGAAATGCATGGGCATTACATATAATAACACTGTCAAATGATATCATCCAATGGTTAACAATAATTCTTTCATACCCATATATTGCCTTATACCTTCAAAAGAATTCATCATCATATAGATTTAACCTCTTCTTATCTTTTACTTTTTCCAGTATCATTGATTATTTCTGTGTCTGTGAAATATTTAAGGAGAAAAATACCCAAAATCTTATTCTTAGGTTATAATTGAATCAATCACCTCTATTTAAAACTATCCTTGATACTAGCCAAAAGGGCCAGGAAGCCATCTTCTATTTAAAACCGAACAGGGAGGAGGAATTTTAAAAATATATGAAATAATTACTTCTGTTTCACACTAAACATGCATCCAAATTAATTTGGTAAGTTATTCAAGGTCATTTTCTCCCTAGGGCAAGACTAAATTAGAGATGTGAAGTGCCCAGAAGTTTTACTGCAGTCATTCTTTCTTCATAACGTGGCTGTTAAGTGCTTTCACTTTTTCAAATTTTTCCTCAATGTGTTATGTCATCTTAATAAACAATGTTTTGAAAATAAGGATTAAAAATGTACCAATATATTCAAAATTTCACAAAGTGAGCTCTAACAGTCAGCAGAACAAAATGTTCTGAACAGAACACATTGAAATTCCACATGCACATCCAGACAGAAGCCAGAACATCATTTCCCAAAATGTGGTCCCCATAATACTGGTCCTGTGAAGCCCTTACAAGAAAAAGTTTGGAGGCTGAATACATCTGGAAAACACAACTTACACACTGCTCCTCTGAGAGATACACAGCACACATTTGCTCCTAGGAATCTTCAGAAAGAAACTTCTTAATTTTGTTTAATTCAGTGTTATCCAAATATTTTTCTGCATTAACAGAACTAGTGCTCCTTTGAAACACTTTGGAGAATACTGCTCTAGAAAACTCCAAGTATCATTTGTATACAAAAAACAGTATGGATTCCAGACTTCATGTAGTCAAAAGCAAGAAGACTTCCCACTGCCTCCTGGCCCTCTGACTTCCATTGTCCTCCTCCATGCCCAGGCTGACCCAACCTCAATCTATTAGTATTAAAAGAAAAAAAAAGTGAAAGTCACGCTTAGCTTCCCATTTTATTCACCTTTTAATTTCAACTCTGAATCTCTCACTTGGCTTTCAGTAAGCTTACATCCCTTTCAGTAAGTTCTTAGTTTCACACTGAAAGCCTTCATCTGGCAATTAGATTCTGGCTAGATAAATCTATGACTAACTTTGGACACTGGCATCTTCTATGCTCCTTGTCCAGGTTTTCCTTTTGATCTTCTGCACAGGCTGTCAGTTTAGGTCTCTACTTTGGGCTCATCCTTCTGCCTGAGACAAAAGCATTAAAGGCAAATCCCAAACTGTGGGAAGAGAAACAGACATCCAACACTGCTCCTTGCAGCTTCCAATCACCCATCAGTCAAGGAAAAAAAACCTGAAGAGCTTCTTCTCTCATCAAGACACAGGGTGATAGCAGCAGAAAGCACAACGACAGGGCACTTCACTTTGAGTTAGGTTTCAGGGATGAGTTGGAGCAGAAAGCACAGGAGAAATTGCTGGCTGGATAACTGTGAGCTTCCCGCATTCCATGGCTGTGTATTATAAGGATTTAAAAATGATTTGCCTTGAAAACGTTTTCTTTGATCCCTGTGACTATCTCCTACTTGTTTAATGAGATCCTTATGTTGTATTTTTGGGTGGTCAGGGCAAGAAGCTGTTTTTAAAAACAAAGACAGCAATTTAAAGTGGTATACCTAATCTTAAGGACCTCTAGATAGCCTCCTCAGTAGGAATCCAGGAGACACTGCACATAAAATGGCAAGTGTAGGGCTGATTGCCCTACTTACAAGGAAAACCTCCAAAATCAAGATTAGGACAAATAAAAGTGCATCATCTACACCTACTCTCAGCCATCCTACCATTTCTTTATTCAAAGGCATTTGTATTTGAAACATTGGGAAATGAAGGACTAGACCAAGGCACATTGCAAATACCATCATCCCTGGTATGTATCCCTGATAATCTACCATACACCTGGGCACACTGGCATATATTAATTCATTTTAGGAAGATCATTTCCTGGTGACTTCAAGAATGACTACTGGAAGCTCCTTTGGAATAATGAGTAATGAGTTTTTAGCTTCTCCTCCTGAGGACTCAACAGAGATATAAAGGGAAGTGAAGAGTTATTTTCCTTTGGTTATGGTATCTGGGAGTCCCTACATATTTATAACCCTTATTTATGAAGACATAGCCTTCCCCAAAGATGCCCTCCCAAGTTGATGTATGAAAGGGGAGAATGGTAATATGTTAATGCTATGTATAAAAACTATGAGGTATGTCACATTAACAAGGAAATACATCATGTCATTTAATTTACTTCTAAAAAGCTGCAAAGAAGATTATAAACTCCTTAAGAGCAGGAAGTATGGGACACCATTTTGCATCCTACGTACTGTCTTACTCAGACCCTTCTGCATTGCAGACATCTGATAAACACGTACTGAATATGCGGGTCAGGGAGTAGGTGAGTGTGAGTGCATGAACTATTCAATTAGTAGGGAAATAAAGGCTTTATATGAATAAGTTGGTAGATAACTATATGCTACATATTAAGTAAGTAGCAGGCATCTGGGTGGCTCAGTGGGTTAAGCCTCTGCCTTCAGCTCAGATCATGATCTCAGGGTTCTGGAATGGAGCCCCGCATTGGACTCCCCGTTCAATGGGGAGTCTGCTTCCCCCTGTCCCTCTGGCTCTGCCTCACTCCACTTCTCATGTGCTCTCTCTTTCTCTGCTTTCTCTCAAATACATAAATAAAATCTTTAAAATAAATAAATAAATAAAATAAGGGGCTCTGAAATAAAGACAAAAATCTAGAGAGGCTAAAAATAATACTGAGAAATGTCTTATTTTCCTTTTTTTTAAGCAACAGGGCAAATTTTGAGGTAGCACTCAATCTGGACCTTATCTCACAAAACCAATACTCAGTATTCAAAAAACCCCTTCTCTTACTAGTGTGTGTAGCTGGGAGATGGGGTGGGTTTCCTGGTATACACAGACAAATGGAGAAGCCAGTATTACAGAAAACATATTGGAAAAGAAAAATGATCTTATACTTCTGGTAAAGACAGAAAGTCACATGCTTTCTTTAGCTTCTGCTTTCTCTTACAATCTTGCAAAAATATCACTAAAGGAATTTTTTCAGAGAGATAATAATGACAAAGAATTTTAGAAACCAGAAAAGTGGGAAAGAAGTAACTGATTTAACAGATCTGAGAAAGCTAAACCTGGTGGTAGGGAAATTGAGAGTCAACCCATTTTATATGTGGAGCCCCCAAAAATGTCCCAGAATTGATGATACCTCATTCCCCTGGCAGTATGGTATGATGGGCCTAAAAACAGGATAATTGCCTGAAAACCAATTTAAGAAGCTGCTATAATCCCAGCTAACCTCTGTTGGAAGTCTGCCTCTCTCTGGAGAGAGTAAAATGGCAAGTCTCTAAACTAGAAGATATCAAGCACAATTGAAGGCAAGGGCACCTCACCCTAAACTGAGGAATTAAGTCAACATATACCTACTGAATGTTTAGATCTCATCTCTTCTTCCACTTAGGTCCCACTGAGCATGATCTTAACGCTCTACTCAAGAGGTTGGAACCTGATCAGAACTGAAGGAAAGACCTACAGATATTGTTGGGAAGGGATACTCTATCAGTAAATAGCCCATATCACACCCATAGCAGGATTATTGGCATTTGTGGCCAAATAATTTTTTGTTTTAAGGAGCTGACCTGTATATTACAGGATGTGCAGCATCATCTGTGGCCTCTCCTCACTATATACCAATGGTACTCTCACCTCTCCAGTTGTGACAATCAGAAATGTCTTTAGATATTGCCAAATGTTCCCAAGGTGGGAGGGGTGTGTGTGTGTGGCAAAATCACTCCTGGTTGAGAACAACCACCTTGCAATGAAGCTAACAGTTGCCTCTTCCACATACTCAGGGCTTCAAATCAGCTTCTTAAATATTAAATGAAATTATGTATGGGTGAATATAGATATACTTGTCCTTTGTGATTAAATTATCTGACTATTTAGTATGGTTTAGTTCTTCTCAACTAAAATTATTTCATTCTTTATAAAATCTAAACTTTAAACAAAACTGGGGCTCCTGGGTGGCTCAGCTGGTTCATCATCTGACTCTTTATTTTGGCTCAGGTCATGATCTCAGGGGTCATGAACTGCACTCAGCATGGAGTCTGCTTGGGATTCTCTCTCTCCCTCTCCCTCCTGCTCTGTCCCTCCTCCTGCTCATGCAAGGGCTCAGGCACACTCTCCGAAATAAATAAATTAATAAATAAACAAACAAATAAAACTCCCTAAAAAGCACCATCTAAAGTATCCCAAAGAATTAAAAAATAAAACAAAAAACTACTAACATTGTCTATCTATGAGAAATGAATTGGGCTTTACTTCATTAAATTCAAAATAGTTTCCTTTCTTGCTCAAGGAACATTTATTATCTTAATCATCATTACCATCATCACCTTTTGAAAATCTCACCATACATGATCAAGAGAGGTAAGTCAGGTGGATTCTCCTGAGAATACCTCTGAAGTTCTGGTCTTCTTATAAGAGATGAGCATCTAACATCAGTTTGAACGTTAGAATTTTATTACCTCACACTATTTACTAGTTTTAATGCCATTTTCAAATCAGAGGAGGAAGAAAACCTTTGTTATGATGCTGTGTCAATATGTGAAATACATTTTGCATATAAGAAAAATGTTTTTATAGAATCATGCAATTTCACCATAGAAAGGAACCTCAGGAGCCATTAGTCAACCTCCCATCCCAGGAAGAAATCACCACTTCAAGGTTCTTGCTACATGTTCAAGGATAAAGGGCTGCTATTTTTTGAAGAAGATGGTTCCGTTGTGAATCAACTAGAAAGTTATCCAAATTTAATTTTATAAGTTAGACCCACTGGTCTAGCCTTTAAAGAAAAAAAAAAAGATTTTTCTCTCTAATCCACCATTTTTGGTTCAAGATTTCTGGGATCCTCCCTCATCCACGTAGCTTTGCACCCCCAAAATATTCCTGAACCTCAGGAACATCAAGAAATGAGGAAGCAGAACAAGCTCGCTAAGCCACCTGACAGAGCATCCATGCCACCCAAAACCTTCCTACCTGCCTAACTCATTTCAAATACAACCCAGTGGGACGCCTGGGTGGCGCAGTTGGTTAAATGACTGCCTCCGGCTCAGGGCGTGATCCTGGAGTCCCGGGATCGAGTCCCACATCAGGCTCCCAGCTCCATCGGGAGTCTGCTTCTCCCTCTGACCTTCTCCTCGCTCATGCTCTCTCTCACTGTCTCTCTCTCTCAAATAAATAAAAAATAAAATCTTAAAAAAAAAAAAATTACAAATACAACCCAGAGTCATCTAGGTAGTTAGTATTTTCAGAAGAGAAGTCTTTCAAAATACTGGTTCTAAACTAATCTTGATTGATTATATGAACTAATCATCCCACGCATGCAGCTTCTCTCCAGGATCATCCTCTCCATGGACATGAACCTACACCCTTCGTCAGTGTCCACCAAGCAGTGATCCTTATCCCTACTCTAAGGCATGAGAGTAAAAGAATAAAGATCATATTCCTCCCCTACCATATACCTGCCTAAACATACCTTTAAACTACAGCAGGATATAATTAATAGCCCTAATTATGAAAAGAGGCTAAAATAAAGTCATACTCAATTCACTTGTATTCTTAGGAAAAACTGCAGCAGATGCCCTAGTTCTCGTTCTTATTTTTAGACACACTCCTCATCCATTCAAATGAAAATCAAATGAGCTCCCAACAGTTAAAACCATCATCAAAATCTGTTAACTCTGAACACTGAAAACTTTTTAGTATAAATATTGTTGCTAATCTGAGATCTTTTCCTTTCTTGTAATCATTTTTAAGTTTTTATCCCAATTCAATTCAATCATTTCAAAATTAATTTGCAACTGATACAATGACTACTTTTACAAGACAATGCGACATCTGAAGACTCACTAAAATTTTTATTGTACCCTTCAATAGACTTTTGTTCTTTCCCCTTCCTTCCCTATTCATTTCCACTTGAATTATCCTGGCTCCCAGTCAGCCAGTCTTGGAGAAGATCCTGCTCCCCCTCCCACTCCCCATCCCTAACCAGGGTGTGCCAAACACTTAATTTTTATTCATGCCTCGGCAGTTCCTTTCTTCTTAGTCTTTCCAACCTCCTCTGTGTTACAGTTCAGGGGAGTTACAAGGCCAGTGATCTGTGCAAGTGATAGAGGATCCTAAAACTGTTGGGAAGGAGCCTACTCCTCTGGCACTTTTCGGCACACCATCAGGCAGTAAGTATCATCTGCAGGCCAGCGAGGAACTCTTTGTGGGACCTCAGAGTGCCTCTGGCACCTTGGCAATTAACAAGCATTAAAACCAAATATTTTACCCAGATTCATCCTACCTACCACAATGGAAACCTCCTTTCATCCAGGATGGTATCTCCCAAGCCATAATCCTAGGGGATTGTGTTTGGTTTTGTGTGTTTGTGGAAGCTAGCAACAAGAGTGGGTTCTGTTCCATTGCTCTGAGGTTACCTGGTAGCATTTGTTAGAGTCTTTAAGTCTCAAATTCTGAGTTTCCTGAAAGATACAAGGAAGTGAAATGAGACTGGGAAAGAGATCACAAAGAAGTAGGACAACTGAGAAAATCTCAAACCACCTCACCAACATACAGTGACTAGTCAGTTTTTGTTACCCTGTGAAAGGGCATACTAATCTAGACAGGTTAGCTAACCCATGTGCTTCCTCAGGCCTGGCCAGGTGAGCGCTGCTCCTCACCCTTGATGCTCTGTGAAGGCTAAGGCTCTTCTCTGTGTCTTGTGGGGATCTCCTTAGACATAGCAGAGCTGGGAAACTGATGCTGCCCAGATCCGAAATCAGTGGGGACTGAACCGTTTTTCTAATTCTCTGAACATAAACTTGGCAGGAGGTTCTTTGAGTTACCAAGCAACCGAACATCTGACATGACGCCTTTAACAACCTTTTCCATAGATTACTAAAAGTTCCCAGAACAAATTCATGTCTGGTCCAGTGAAGAAAGAAGAAGGAAACAGAAGTAGCCAAGAAGGGGGTGGGGAAAAGAAGGCCAAGAGAGCAAAAAGAGAGCCAGCATATCCTCAAGACATGTGGAAACAGGAAGAAGAAGAAAACAGATAAATGAGAGGCACTCCCAAAAAAGGAGAATATGCATATACGGTACAAAATTATCCCCCAAATGGCATTTCCTGAAAGCTCTAAGAAGCAGTCTTGTAGCAAAAGAAGAGCTTCTAAACTTCTCATTTGTTCTATAAAATTATGGGTCCTTCCTCCATTGTATTATAATCACTCTTCTCAGCCACTCATGTCAAGTACATAGCTGTCACAAAATCTGTAATAGGAGGCTAATGATCCCGACAACCTCATGCAGACAGAGTAGTAAAACAACGGGAGGGAAATGGCAAGGTGTAAGAGTTCACCACCTCTGCTTAGAAATCCACCCCTGAATGACCCGGACTAGAAGCCTTGCTGCTGTCCATCAGGATCCACTCTCGACCCTACCCCTGGCACAGGCAATCAGGAGGGAATTATTCGTGGATAATTTGAAGTTAATAATGAACCGACCAAACGTCAATCTGCTTTATATTAACACTGTGGCTAACTTCTAAAATGAGGAATTGCTACAGTTTTAATAATATGTGGGTAGGCCTCAAATTCTCATTCTCTCTCTTTCTCTTTTACTTTTAATTAACCCTATATTCTACCTGGAAATTCATTCACAAAGTTTCCAGTTATATTGTTAGCCCTGACACACAGAGACCTAGCTATAGGCATTCCTTTCCAGACCAAGTTCTCATGGGCCAGAATCACTGGAGCTTGCTGAAGTATTTCTTGCCTCTGGCCTCTAGAATACTTCATATCTATTGTTTAAACAACATATTATAAACGGTGACTATCAAGAGGAAGAACCAAAACTTGAGTTACACCAATTTTGCCATTTTGTGTGACCACCTGGAATTTTTAATTCATGATAAAAACTCAGAACACTAGGGGCACCTGGATAGCTCAGAGGGTTAAAGCCTCTGCCTTCAGCTCAGGTCATGATCCCAGGGTCCTGGGATCAAGCACCCCATCGGACTCTCTGCTTGGCAGGGAACCTGCTTCCCCCTCTCTCTCTGCCTGCCTCTCTGCCTACTTGTGATCTCTGTCTGTCAAATGAATAAATAAAATCTTAAAAAAAAAAAACTCAGAACACTAAAAGAGCGTGCAAACAGTAAAACAGAGAACTGTATTATTTGTTTGATAAATGCAAATTTAAGATCATACATAAAATACTTTACTGAATTTGAATAATTTTATAACAATATCATTGTACATTATTCTTTTGTTATTTGTTATTTCTGGTAATTATATGTCTTGTAAAACTTAAGAATGAATCAAGAAACCAATGATTATGACGGATAATTCACATGGTTATTGAAAATAATTCTGTCCTATATGGGAGGAGGAGGAGTATTAAAATTATCTGTTCCAGGTGCCTGAAATGCTAGGTCTGCCATTACGTCTATGGAGCACACAGAGGTGCCCTCTGGCTTCCAATCCAGTTCACAAAGGACCACTAGTGTAGAGCAGGAAAGAAGAACGAGACTGGGGCGTTCATGTCTCCTTTCCATGCAGGCTTGCCCCAGTCTGGCAATATCCTTTGACTTTTTCCCCCAGATTAGTTGAGGTACGATTGACAAACATTGTATATATGATGTTTTGATATATGTACATTGTGAAATGATTCCCTCAAGCAGGAAAATTAACCTATCCATCACCATATATATTTACCCTTTTTTATATGTGTGTGCTAAGAACACTTAAGATCTATTCTAGCAACTTTCAAGTATAAAATCCAGTATTATTAACTACAGTCACCATGTATATTACTGAAATATTTCCACTGTATATTATTCTGCCATGTCACATTTTCTTTATCCATTCTTCTGTAGATGGACATTTAGGTTGCTTCCATAACATGGCTACTGTGAATAATGCATACATCTCTACAAGATAGTGATATTGTTTCCTTTGGATATATACCCAGAAGTGGGATTTCTGGATCAAACAGACATAGGTTCTATCTTTTTAGTTTTCTTTTTTTTTTTTTTTTTTTTTTTAGTTTTCTTGAGGAACTGCCATATCATTCTCCAGAATGGCTATACCATTTTTACATTCACACCATCCTCTGACTATGGCCAGATTTCAGAGTTCTATCAGAAACTCTTGGGGCACCTGGGTGGCTCAGTGGGTTAAGCCGCTGCCTTCGGCTCAGGTCATGATCTCAGGGTCCTGGGATCGAGTCCCGCATCGGGCTCTCTGCTCAGCAAGGAGCCTGCTTCCCTCTCTCTCTCTCTGCCTGCCTCTCCATCTACTTGTGATTTCTGTCAAATAAATAAATAAAATCTTTAAAAAAAAAAAAAAGAAACTCTTCCCACAAAGCTGTTTCTCAACATTCTCTTCTTGTCCCTGTCCCTCTCCCTATTCTTCTCCCTTTCCTGCTCTGTTTTTGGATTACAGTTACTGCTTATTCCTTTTCCCAGTTCAGACCCAGGGATAGACAGGCATCACCCTTACCCCTTAGTACCTAAGGATACTGTACTATCCCTTGTCATTTTTCTATATCCTGTGCACACCTTTATAAATTTAGTTTTAAACTCTGAAGTTACCCAATTTGTATGTATTGACAATTCCCTGCTAAGACCCTAATATATATTCTTACTCCTCATAACCCCAATTTCCATCATTACCCTAGACCTCAAATGGGAAGTTTTCTCCTCCTTAAATATGCATATTCTAATTCCATCAGCTCCTAGATCCTAGGACTAGAGAAGTTGATTTTAGTTGTTTAATTACAGTTGTAGGGTTCAGGGGATAGCAGGGGAGATATCACAGAATGTGCACTAAACTGAGGAATCTCTTCAGCTCGGCCTCTATATATCCCTCCTTTCTCAAATGTTTACTAGTCACCTTATAAAAGTAACATTGGAAAACTGTCTCATTTAGTATAAATCCTACCTCCACAAAAATCACTTCATTATTTTTCTGCTTCTCTCAAAAATGGTAACTAAGAAATCACCAGTCATACCATCTCTGCCAATAAGTGAATATGTTCTGGGATTAATCACAACCTTTCATCATCTTATAAGGGTTCATCTAACAGAAAGGATTAATTCCAGGCAGTACTAACTTCAATCTGTCTGCATCCTTGACCATTCATTTTATCTATTTCCAAGTTAACAGCAACTAAAATGATGAAAAAGACTATACTAAAATTTTTCTTAGAATAAAGAATATTTTGGGGCGCCTGAGTAGCTCAGTTGGTTGGACGACTGCCTTCGGCTCAGGTCATGATCCTGGAGTCCCGGGATCGAGTCCCACATCGGGCTCCCGGCTCTGTGGGGAGTCTGCTTCTCCCTCTGACCTTCTCCTCACTCATGTTCTCTCTCACTGTCTCTCTCTCAAATAAATAAATAAAATCTTTAAAAAAAAAAAAAAGAATAAAGAATATTTTGGGGGCTCCTGGGTGGCTCAGTCAGTTAAAACCTCTGCCTTCGGCTCAGGTCATGATCCCAGGGTCCTGGGATCAAGCCCTGCATCGGGCTCCCTGTTCGGTAGGAAGCCTGCTTCTCCCTCTCCCACTCCCCCTGCTTGTATTCCCTCTCTCGATGCCTCTTTTTCTCTGTCAAACAAATAAAAAAAAAACTTTAAAAAAAAAAAAAAAGAATAAAGAATATTTTTGTTGGGGCGCCTGGGTGGCTCAGTGGGTTAAGCTGCTGTCTTCGGCTCAGGTCATGATCCCAGGGTCCTGGGATCGAGTCCCGCATCGGGCTCTCTGCTGAGTGGAGAGCCTGCTTTCCTCTCTCTCTCTCTCTCTCTGCCTGCCTCGCTGCCTACTTGTGATCTCTCTCTGTCAAATAAATAAATAAAATCTTAAAAAAAAAAAAGAATATTTTGTTAATATTTTGTTAATATATTGTTAATATTTTAAGGGGGGAAGCATATTTATGAAACTCGAAGAATCTTGATTCTCTCTCCCTCTTACTGTTTAAAAATGGCTTAAATACTCTCATAGTATGAGAACTGGACCTCAGAGTGCCAGGCAAACTCCAGTCGGAAAACATAGAATTGTACCTGGCACAGAGTAAAACTATATAATTTCTGCAAAACAGTTCATCAATCTGTTCTGATCCTAAAGTGATTCCCTGGAGAGAATTTGGTGGTGGAAAGGGCCACCAAAGAAGACACAATTCCCGTTGCTAATCTGTACTGATGACAATGAGGTAAAATTGAACAAGAGCTATAGTAATAGAGAAGACATCACGCTTACTATGTGCGCAAGGCACTGTTTTAAAGTCTTTAGAGGCATTGATTCATTTAATCCTCAGGGCAATCTCAAGAATTAGACCACCATTACTACTTCCATTTTGCAGGTTAAGAAACTGAGATTCAGAGTTTCAATAATTTGTCCAAGGTCACACAACTAGTAAATGACAGCACTGGGATTCAAGTGCAGGCCACCTGGCTTAGAGCCCTTACATCTAATCATCAAGATAAACAGTCTCTACTAGAACTTAGGAACATAGTCCTTTTAGTGTTACACAATTTAAAAAAAAAAAATACAATCGGCTTATCCTAGCACATGATTCCCATTTAATCTCTGCTTCTCTTTCAGGAACAACAACTGAAAATGGGAACTGAGGCATCCCAAGAGAACACCTATTCCATCTGTGAGGTATGGACATGGCATTTGGGCCTAGGACCAGGAAGAGAAGAAAATGAATAAATGAGTTCAGTAATTCTCATCATTTAGGAGGGAGTCAAAAACTCCTTTGTGAATCTGGACAGCTTTGGTCTCTCTCCTCAGAAAACATTTACCTTGCATTTAATTTCAGGGAGTCCACAGCAGCCCTAATGCCCACCCACAGGCCCTCTGTGAGAAAACTCTCTTCTTGGATGATTTCTGAGTCTACAGTGCTGTATACTACATAAGAAAAAAAAAATCAACCAATGAACTAATACTTTTTGAGTGTCTACTACATGCCAAACAAACATGGTGCTCAATCTTATGTGGAGAGTGTAAGAAAAGGTATTACACAGTCCCTGCCTTTAAAGAGCTGCACAGTTTGCAAAGCCAGATAGGATAAGAGTGGAGTGATTAACTTCTCCGAGTGCTCAGAAGAAAGAAATACTTCTTCTTGCTTGGGTTGTTAGGCCAGGCTTCAAGAGAAGACTTGGAATATGATCTAGCCTATAGACATGATTACAATTGAAGAGGAAATGGAAAAGGCATTTGATGATATCAGGAAATGAGAATTCTTCATCTTAACACTTGCTTAGATCTGTGTGCTTAAAAATGTCATTTAATGCAAAGTATTATAGATTAGCTATAATTATATAGAACCTTATTTTCCGGGTAGGGAGAAGGTGAGTGCTGTGAAGTGTGTAAACCTGGTGATTCACAGACCTGTACCCCTGGGGCTAATAATACATTATATGTTAAAAAAAATTTTTTTAATTATTAAAAAAAAAAAAGAACCTTATTTTCCTACCAGATAGTGTGTTTCATGCCACATTGGTATCAATTTGCTCACGTTGTCCTAGCTATCTGCTGGGAAGGAAGCCCGCAGTGGAAACCCTTGGCCTTCCAGCTCAGAAGCCAAGGAGGACGTGCATCACACTGTTTACTGTGATAAGGATGCCTGTCAATAGAAATTAGCTGAGGCTTTCAACTCATTTTCCAGTGGCCAGAAGAACCAACAGATAAAAATTTATTTTGATTCCAAGGTGGCTTTGTATCTCATTAGCAATCCCATGAGCCCCTACTCTTTTCATCCAACTGTCAACAGTCCTTGATGTTCTGAATAAAGAAGCTGTCCAAACAAGGATTAAAGTGAGGTGGGGAAATCACTGTTCCTTTTTTCAGACTCCATGTGGAGGTACTGAGCTGGCTCAACTCTCTAGAGAGCTCCCTTATTATTTTCTTTGCAATCCTGGTCACGATTCAGGATTCAGGCACTTGCATCATGTGGCCTTGATTCCTGCTGCAATTCTTTCCAGCAAAAAAGCAAAGCAAGAGGACAGGGTATATTTGAAATTCTGGTAGAATCAATGTGGAGTTGGTTGGGAAATTCTAGAAACTGGAATTAAAGCCTCAAAGAAGACAGATTAAGTTCGTAATTAACTAAAGGTTGCCAGAAAATAACAACATATAGAAAGAGAACACAAGCAAGTAGACATCCAGTAAAACTGTCATCATGTATTCAACCAGAAATGGAACCTGAATCCCACATGTGCAAACAAGAGGCAAATTTGGAGCAGTCGCCTCTTTTCTAGAGATTCACAATTTGGACAGTGTTACAGCACATCCCCAGAGGACTGGTGGGGGGTGGTAAAGTGGAGAAGGAAGTTTCACAAAAAATTAATAGTTCAAGAAAAGAAATGAAAGCATAATTTAAAATGAACTCAAATACTTTAGCATCCTAGAGCTGGGTATGGCAAGGAATAAGACAGCATACCCATGTGGTAACTGCATCACTTAGAATATTTGGAGCTGTCAATAACGAGGAAACTCTGACTCAAACTTATTTAAAAGCTTTTTTTTAAATTTTTGCATTTACACAGTATCTCATATAATGAAATAACAGAGGTAAGGCAGTACCTAGCCAAGGAGGAGCAATCAGGATTCCAGCTCTGCTGTCCTGGGAGTCTCATGGTTCTACTCATTACCCTAGATGCTTATACATCTAGGTTCTAGGCATGGTGTCCTGTCGCAATGTCCAGAGGAAAAGCAGGACCAGCTTTTCCTGTCTTTCCTCAGGACTGGTAGAACCTTTCCCGAAAGCTCTCAGCCAACTTCCCCTCATATCTCAGATTTAGATCACAGGCCAGCCCATTCCTAAACCAATTACCAATGGGAAGAATAGGATTACTATGACTGGTTCTCAACCTGTGGTCCCTGGACCATCAGCAGTACCTGGGAATAATGAAAACTACTAGGACAAGCTCCAGCCTTCCTGAATCAAAAGCTCCAGAGTTAGGGCATAGCATCTGTGTTTCAACAAGAATTCCAAATGATTAGGATACACTGAAGTTTGTGAATCACTGGTTTAGAGTAGAAGGGTGTTGGATTATCAGCCACCATGAGCAGGACACCAGGATCGGCAAATGAGGCAGATCACAACCATTAAAATGACTGAAGGATTACATTCAACTAGCATTTTTGAATGCTTGCTCCATTCTAATTTTTTTAACCTACACTATATCTTTAAAGTTCCAAAGCAATTCTGTCAGGTATTTTTGTCTCCATTTTACAGATGAGGAAATGGAAGTCCAGATAATTTAACTTGTCTAATTTTATAACACAAAGTCAAGATCTGAACTTAGGTCTTCTGGTTGTAAATCTAGTTTTTATTCTTTTATGCCAGAACTCACAGGCATATGTTACCCCAGCCCATATTCATATTTTAGGGAGGCTCTAAATTCCATGATATTCATATTTAAACAAAGATTGACCAGAGAAATATCCTCAGGTCTACAGTCTTTTTTGGGTCCTGGAATTGTAAGGAAATTCCAGGTTGTGAGGCCTTCTAGCTCCCTGGAGTCCAGAGAAAACGAGGCCTCAAGAGATGGTCCAGAAATACAACAGAGACTTTTTTTCTCTTTCTCAGGAATGGAAGGGAAACCCCAAAATGGCTCAAACATAAAGAAATCTGAAAAACAGGTACTCAAGTTTCTGTTACTCCGGAGGTCACTGCCACTCTCAGTAACAAAGGCCCTTCTGTATAAATGACACATAAGGTGACCAACAAGGTGAGGCACTAGAACTGAGATTCTTGTGCTGAACCAAGACCCTCAAAGGACTTTATTCTCAGAGAACAGGTAAACCAGAAAAAAATCTACCCACAGAGGAAGAAACAAGGAACCTTCTCTATCTCAGGCTGAACTCTAAGGGAAGAAAAAAAAAAAAAGAAAAAACCTCCTCTGGTAATTTGTAAGCCCAGGCCTGCCCTCCTGTGGGTCTGAAATACACACTTACATTACTTACAAGGGCAGGTAAATCTCAGAGAAATTAACATCAAAATTGGTTTCCAGATGTACTGCCCTGAGGTCTTGGCTGAAGGAACAAACAGGAAGCCTCTCTGTAAAGCTATACCTATAATTCGGGCCATGAGGGGTTCTTACAGATAACAAGAGCTCACAATCCTAACGCACAATACCTGAACAAGGGTGTCACCATGGCCAAGAGTCAGCAGAAACAAAAATATGAACTTCCCATAGTGGAATTATTAGAACAGGCTAGAAGACAAGAGGGTTTTAATTTATTTTTTTAAAGTAAAAGGAGGAATAAAAATATGAAAAAGGAACAAGATACTATCAAAAAAAGAACCAAGCAGTTTTGAAAAAGATACAACAGGAAATTTCCAACTTCCATCATTCTCAACAAGAAACTATGACCCCACTGAGAAATCAGCCTTGGGTGGAACAAAGGAGCTATGGAAAGAAAACTATTGCTCCATGAAGCATTTTGTATTTTGGGTATCTAAGCAGGGAGTTCCCCAAATACCCAGCTTTAAATGGTACTCAATGCCTACCCCTACCATGACATGGAGAGATTAGTCCCTATTCCTTGGTGTAACATGGTAAAAATTGGACAATGGTTAAATAGCGATATTTTTTTAAATGAGGAAGGAATATTTAATGAAAAGCTTTGTAAAGTCCTTGCTCTGTAGAACCTCTTTATCATAGTGTAACTTTTTAGACTTTATACTTTACAGTTATTTTACAACAAAGGCCAACATTTCAGAAAATACCAGATTAAGCTCAAACCTCTAATTATGTGAGTCTTCTCTGTCAAACTTATTATAGCTTTTTGCTCTGACTCCCTATATGAGGAATATTTCCTTGAAATTTTATTTCTAATAACTTGTGTTAGTACAAAGGGAAGAATACAATGTGCAGAGTACCATCAATTTGCACCAAATAAAAATTCAATTCCAGTGTTGGAGAAATGCCACTGTGAGGGCCTGCAAGTCTGGTAATCATCACAAATTTACTTACTCACAGACTGCTCCACCCCTTCTTCTGGCTAGACCCCGCAGAACCCTGAAACCATGGTAGAGGCCTGAATCCATCTGTGGATGGCTGAAAAGTGCAGGGAAAGCTCATCAAATTTGATGTTCCGGTAATCCGTTCCTGGCTACCCCTTCAGGTTCCCCTCATTTCCAGCCTTTGTGAATCACTTGGCAAAACCTGACACCAAAAGAAACACAAAGGATTATCTAAGCCAAGAAGCCCTGGCCTGACCATGCCTGCCCCAGGGTGAACACACACCTGGTTTGAACAAAGGCCTGGAGGAAGTAGCGACTCCCTGCCAAGGAGAAGCCTCCTGCCTGCTGACTGCGGATCTCCTTCCATCACATTCCAGGGGCAGAGCCTCACTGCACTTGGGACCACCATGTGGAAGCACTCCCAGCTCTTGCATCAGTCTCAGTTATGTCTTTTACTTAAGAAACAGTTACCTGAATGCTTACTTAAGAAACAGTTACCTGAATGCAAGCTACCTAAAGGGTAGAAAACTTCTCTTCTCTTAGAAAGTAAGAGTTTTTTTATCTGTAACACATGGGTCTCCTTTACTATAAACCTGGAGCTGATGGATCTACAGAGGGAATAAATACTTGAAAGAAAAGCAACACTGCCAAAGCAGTGCAGTACTGTCAGAGATTTATTTTGCGGCTAGTATGAAAAGTAGAAGGTGTTAGGTGATTATAGTTTTCCTGTGCACAAGCATAAAGCTTCAAAGCAAACCCCTCCCTGCTGCCATTTCCATAAAGAACAAGTGGCTGGAAGGCACCTGGCTGGTCCAGTTAAGTGTCTGCCTTCAGCTTGGGTCATGACCCCAGGGTTCTGGGTTTGAGTCCTACGTAGGGCTCAGTGCTCAGAGGGAAGCCTGCTTCTCCCTCTCCCACTCCCGCTCCTTGCATTCCCTCTCTTACTATCTGTCTCACTCTCTCTGTCAAATGAATAGAGTCTTTAAAAAAAAAAAGAACATGTTGCTGGAGTTTCTTAGCAGCTACAGGAAACCAGGGGAGCTTTTATTTACAAGATCACCACCTTGGATTAGCTTCCTTGGCTTCCTCCTATATACCATACCTAAACTTGCCTTCAAACACTCAACCAAAGGAGACTGGCAGGTAGCACTTTCTTTCTGGTAAGTTAATCAAGTGTTACAGAGTGCCTACAGTGTGCTTAAATCTGTGTTAAATCCCACGGAGAACAAAGATATTTGTGGCATAGATGCCCCCTTCATGAAGTACACAGTTTGTTTATGAAGAAAATCATGTTTTAAGAACCCATTCCATTAAGTGGGTTTACCTGCCCAACCTGTTTTGAAGAGCTCAGTGGCTCCCCCAGGAACAGATACAGCAGTTTCTGTTTTAACAATTTCTTCAGGCAATTCTAATGTATGCTCAAGATTGAGAAGCCCTGGTCTAAGGGAACTACTTTTTAAAGACTCTCCTACCTTCCAAATTGTCTTGCACAGTTTCCACTTTCCACCTATTCAATATGGGGTAAGTTTTGTTTTGTTGTTTTAACGAGTTATGACACTTTCACTGGAATCACAACAGACATTTACCAACTAGCTCAAACAATGAGCACATTTACTGGCTCAAGTAACTAGAAAAGTAGTATGAGGGCAGGGTCCATAGTTAACCTAATCCACCAGCCCTGGCTTGGTTTCTCCAGAATGCTATTAATCCTGCCATCTTCTGAGGGTGAGTGTTGCCTTCAGGCTGCCCATGAGAGGACAGTAGCAGTTCAATCTCACAGCTGCCCACAAAAGCCTCTAGTGCAAGAGACAGAGCTCACTTCTGGAAACTCTCACTGAAGAGTAAGGGAAAACTTTCCCAGAAATCATTAGCATACCTTTCCTCTTTTATCAGGGTCCAATTGATATGAAGTCATTCCTGAACCAGTTACTGGCAAAGGATGGGACTGACCAATCAAGCTATTCCTGCATCTGAGGTGGAGCCAGCTTCCCTATCAACCACCCCTTGCCCAGACACCTGCCCATGTAGAGGGATGGTGGATGCCAAAAGGAAATCAGGCTTCAGCTAGGGAGGAGAAAGGAAAAATGATTGATAGGTGGACTACTCCAAGTCAAGTGATTTCCAAGAACATGCTGTTAGGAAGGAAAATCATTTGTTCTTTACATGGCAGTTAAAGCGAAACATCATGAAGCTGGCAAGCCAAGACCAGGAACTCCACCCCTTTGCATTGGATGGCAATTAGTTTGGAGCAAAATCTATCAAATCTCATGGGCAAACTCAAGAGTTAAACAAAAAAAGAACACTATTTTCTTTTTGTTTCTTCTCCAATCATTCTCCCTCTTCTTCCAGCCCCCAAAATATAATAATTTCCTATTCAATAGTGAGATCTTTGGCCATTTCCCCAGTGCTATGAATACCCAATATAGATATTAAATGGCATATTTCACTCACAAATAATGTATCCTGGAGCTATTTCCAGAGCTTTCCAGGCATCAATTAGAGCAACAATTCTAAGCCAGGCATAGCATTAAGCAAAGGGGATATAATGATAAACAGGAGTGGGTCCTCATTTCTAGAACCCACAGTGAAATGGACAGACAAGTGAACAAATGAACACAACACCGGTGCAGGGGACAATAACAGATGTATGCCCACACTATAAATGTACCAGAGACATGAAGCAATGAACTTCATCTGAGATATGAGGGATGGAGATGATATCCCAGAAGGTTCTGAAAGATAAACAGGGGAAAAGTGTAAGCTTCTGGACAACTTTTACAAATCAAAACAGATAACACAGCATTGACAACAGAGCATTTCCTTTGTACAACAAAGCAGCAGACTTCTTCCAGGACAGAATGTCCCACTTCAGTAGGGGGCTCAAGGGCTGTATTTACATGTTTTTGAGATATCTTGAAAGTAACTTGCTACTAATAATAAAGTACCAGACTATGCAAATAACTCACTACTTAATAAGTGAAAGCAGGTTCAAGGTTATCACTATAATCCTATTACTATCTTTTGCAGTCTCCTGTGCTTTCAGAAGTGGAGGAGAAAGGGGACAGAGTTATATCTAGTCTGCTGAGGATAGGACACATCCCTGAGTTTCCCATGGAGTTGATGTATCTACAGAAGGAATATGGGCATTGAATAGAATCTGTTCTGTCTAGTGGGAAAAGGTAAGGAAAACAACTCTAGGTTAATGCTGTTAATTTCTGAGGTCAACTCCTAACTTGCGATGAGCAAGGCCCCTGGAAAGGAAACCAAGGTGACCATGACTTGCACCAGGATCTCCTCTGTAATGAATGATGCTATTTATCAGACACTTAATTTTTTTACGTGCAAATTTGTTTTGCCTCACAATTTTCTAGAGACTGGGCATCTTTCTTCGCCTTTTCTTCTTCTCCTCTTTAGTTTCTAAGAATGGCAGATAAAGAACCTTTAATACAAAAATAAAACTGTGTCTACAAGTTAGGAACTACTTCTCCAACTAAATGATAGAATCCAAATTTAAAAAAAAAAGAAAATCCAAATTAAAAAAAAAAGAAAGAAAAGACTGTGTTTCGGTTGACTAGGAAAATAGCCAAAGGTCACCCCCCAAAAAAGACACATGTAACAAATAAATATGGCGCAGCCAAGTCCAGGAGTATCTGCTTATTTGTCTGTGTATGTGCTTTTGCATTCAGATGCAGAGAAGAGAGAGGGAAAGAAAACTATTGTGTGATGTGAATACAAATTTCTCTAAGAGTAGGCAACCTTGATTGCTTGCTCTGTTTGCCAACATGCTTGTGACCCACATTTGCTGTGCTCCAAGACTTTTTATTTTATTTTCTTCCAGACTTTGATGTTCCATCTCATCCTGGAGAAATATAAGACCAAAGGTCATACTCTATTCCCCTGCCAGTGGTCCCAGTTTTGGGACCTTTATCTCCCTAATGGTATAACACATACTTGCCAGACTCCTTTGGAATCCTAAATCTTTGGGATTTTAAAACATTTGCCTCAAGTAAGCAGAGAGTATATCTCCTGTAGGTGACACTCAACACATGATGAATGCTCAGCCAACTATGCTGAAAGGGGAAAATGACCTTGAAGGAGCATCAGAAAAATTCCTCTTGAAATACCAAAAGGCTTTCAATTTTATTTACTGCTCAAAGATCATCTTAATGAATGTTATACTACCAGTTGTCAATTTCATACTTGAAAAAGCAAAATTCATGCACCTGTATTAAGTATAATCATTTAACATGGCTCTGTAGATAAAAGTGCTTGGTGGTCATTATTGATTTTAAATATACAGTAATTGAAGCCTGGGGAACCTAATTGAAGGTAGATATTTTCTACATGATTTCTTTTCTCTTTAACAAATTGTTCTTTCCTTCCCACCCACTTAATTTCCACACTCCCGTCCTATTATTTACTCATATATTCAATTTTGTGAGTTACAGTTGAAATAAAGAACTTAAAATACATGAAAAATCTCAAGTGTTTATGAATATATCTATTTCTTTAGAGAAAGAGCACTTTCTTCTTTTTTTTGTCATTATCAGTTATATCCAGAAATAATAATAGCCAAGAAGAGGACTAGAAACTGTATCTGTCCTTAAATCTCCCCCTGCTACAATTCTTTTTAGTTTTTTCAATTTAAATTTCAAAACAATCTTAACTTTTCACTTTGGTTTACAGAAGAGGTTCAAAGTAGTACAAAGAATACCAGTACACTCTTCACCTACCTTCCCCAAATGTTAACCTCTTATACAACCACAGCAGAATTGCCAAAACCAGAAAATAAATATTGATACAATACTACTAACCAAGCTATAAACCTGATTCAAATCTTTCCATTTATCCCACTTATGTCCAGTCTAGAATCCAGTTCAGGATCACACAATGCATTGATTTGTCATGTCTCCTTGGTCTCCACCAATCTGGGACAGACAGTTTTTAAAGTCTTTCTTTGTCCTTGATGGCTATGATAGTTTTGAAGATTATTGGCCTGTTATTTTGTAGAATGTCCCTCAATTTGCATTTGTTTGGTATTTGCTTATTATTAAATTCAGTTTATGTATTTATGACAAGTGAAATTGTACCTTTCTCACTATATCCCAGGAGGAGACACATGATGTTAATCTGTCCAATTACTGATGATATTAACTTTGATCCTTAGGTTAAGGAGTATCTGATAGCTTTCTCCATTGGAAAGTTAGTATTTTCCTATTGAAATTAGTAAGTATTTCATGGAGAGATACTTCGAGACTATGCAAATACATCTGTAGGTTTTAACATCCATTAATGATTCTTGCTTATAATGATTATTATAGTATCTAACAAATGATAGTTTTTCTATTTCCATCATTTCTTCTATATTTATTAATTAGAATTCTACTATAAAAAAGATTTCCCTTCTCCCCATTTATTTATTAAATTTAATACTATGAAATCGTGGATATTTATTTTATTCTATGAATTATAACTCGTTACTATCACTAATTACTTGTTGCTCAAATTATTTTCTGCTTGGCTAGTGGTAGGTCCTTCAAGTTGGCTCTCATACCCTCTTAGCATGTCCCAATCATTTCTTGAAGATGTCTTTATTTTCTGACATAATAAGATGCTCTAGGCTCATCTTGTACTTTCTCTGCCTCAGCCTTGAATGAGCCATGTCTTGGAGGAGCTGAAGTTCCCTTTATTTGAGAAAGGTATTTAGAAACCAAGGTCCAGGCTGGTAGTACTCATGGCCACTGGGTTTTTATTGCTTCTAGGCCCTCTCAGTGGACAGAACTAGGAAATATACATATACTAAGCCATACATACAGAATTATAGCTATTTTTTAAATGTCTTCATGTGTATATTAAAAACCAAGTGTTCACAGGGCATCTGGTGGCTCAGTCAAGTAAGTGTCCAATTCTTGATTTCTGCTCAGGTCATGATCTCAGAGTTTGGAGATCCAGCCCCATGTCAGGCTCCACAATCAGCAAGGAGTCTGCTTGAGATATTCTCTTTCCCTCTCCTTCTGCCCTTGCCCATACCCCCATCCCCTGTTCTCTCTTTCTCTCTCTCTCAAAATAAAAAATGTATCTTAAAAAAAAATAGAAAACATGTGTTCATATTAATACATCAATTCCAATTCATCACAGGGGTCATTCCCTCTCTCTTTTTGCATTCCCTTTCTCTGACAGCAAAAGATTTGGCTTTCATTATCTACAATGTGTTTATTTGCTCTAGAATATACATGAAATCATTTCAAAATTGCTAACCCACATCCTTGTGAAAAAAAATAAGCTGTTAACCAGAGAACATTATTTGTATACAGTTCTCTTGGTTTCTGGCCTTATAATATATAGTCAAAAACTGTTTCCCAAAGTTACTTAGGTTAATTCTTTACTTTTCCATCCCATTTACCATCCCATGTTAAGTTATTTACGTGTAATAGTTAGGTTCATTTGTTACCACTGTATTCTGTTTAGTTTTTCTCCACATTCTGAATGATTTTTTTGATTATGTGAAGCATTAACATGGTTGTAAAAGTCAGAACTATACAAAAATATATATATATTCAAAGAAGATGCTCCCCCTTCATCTCTTTTATTTCATTTCTATTCTGTCCCCTCCCCAACACACACACATTTTCCCCTCCTGCCTTTTCCACATGACCAATCTAACTTGTTTCTGGTTTATCCTTCCTGTTTTTCTCACAAATGAATCTTTTCTTATTTGCCTGTCATTCATACACAAAAGGTACCATACTATAGAAAATCATTTACATTTAGCTTTTTTCACTTAATGATATTCCAAGGAAACCATTCTATGTCAGTTCATAGAGATTATAATTTATTTTTAAGTCTTTTGTTTAGGGAATGAAATATTCTCCAGAAGGATGGAAGAAAATGATATGACAGCTTATTTAAATTCTGGAATATTTCAACTATACTTCCTAGAGAACAATGTTTCCAAAAAGACCTGTTTCACAGACAAGTAATACACATAAGCCTGGCAGGATTCTGCCTTGATTGCACAAAGAACTCCTCACTCATCTACAGGACAGCATCTTTGCTAGAAAAATACTCCACATAGATTTTAAATTACTTTACCATTTCTGGTATCTCTCTTTTGTGCTACAGTTAAACTATCTGGTAAATTAATTAAATATTAATGAGTATTTACTGAGGACCTTCTGAATCCCAGTAACTATGGAGTTAAGATACTCTGTAGCTCGAAAGATAAGGAATACAGTAAATAAGGGGGACATGTGTTGTGAAAAGCAATGGCTGTTATCCACAACTAATGAATAATTGAACACTACATCAAAAAGTAATGACGTACTATGTGCTGTCTAACTGAACATTTAAAAAAAAAAGGAATACAGTAAAATGAAACTAAGGAAAAGACTATAAAGCAAAGTTACATGAAATTCAAAAGGACAGAGTCCTATCCAACGAAATTATTAGAGTCACAAGAAAATTTTTATTATTGAACCAATGGTTCTGTTTTCATTTTGGGGAGGGGTTGTTTTTGTTGTTGTTTTTAACTAATGAAGTATAGACTTGAGAAATAAGGTAAAAGGAGAAAGCATTTATTTGTGGTGGATTATAATAAAACACATGATTCTAAAGTCTTAATTTTACTCCAACAACCCTGACTCTGATCTTGACAATACATAATATAATCACTGTTTTCACTAGAAAACAGAGAAAAAGAGCTAACAAACTACAAAGAAAACAAAAACAGCAAAAAAAAAAAAAAAAATTAACTTTGCTAGAAAGCAAATGGAAGGCTATAATTGACAATTTAACTTCCATGCCATCAGCACTTTCTGCGACCTGATTATCATTAACATAGATAACAGTGTTAACAGAGGCAGTTATTCTGAATCCTTCAGTTCGTATCAGTTTTATCTTTTAGAAATTATCTTCCTTGGCCCTCAACCAGTGCTTCTCAACCTTTTTTACTTATTGGTGCTCCTCAAGTGCTGTTTTAAATATACTTTTGTTATCACACCTCACAAAATTTTACCACCACGGATATACACTACATGTACTATATGTATATTTGTGCTTTGTATAGTAAAAGAGCAACATTTTTTCTCACCCCCCAAGAACGAATTTTCACCCATTTCACCTGCTCCTATTGAGAATATAGACTCCAGATATTCTCCATAATGCCATTTTCCTGTTTAAAAGCTTGCCATCTCCACGGGTGGCTGGGTGGTTCAGTGGGTTAAAGCCTCTGCCTTTGGCTCAGGTCATGATCCCAGGGTCCTGGGATTGAGCCCCACATCAGGCTCTCTGCTCAGCAGGGAGCCTGCTTCCTCCTCTCTCTCTGCCTACTTGTTATCTCTGTCTGTCAAATAAATAAATAAATATCTTTAAAAATAAATAAGTAAATAAAAGAATCGCCATCTCCTTGGGGCTCCCGCGTGGCTCAGTTGGTTAAGCATCTGACTCTTGATTTTGGCTCAGGTCATGGTCTCTGTGAGATGCAGCTGTGAGATGGACCCCGGTATCAGGCTCCCTGCTCAGCAGGGAATCTGCTTGAGATTCTCTTCCTCTCTCCTTCTCCTTCTGTCCCTCCTCCCACTCATGCTTCTCTCTCTCTCTCTCAAATAAACAAATAAAGCTTTAAAACAAATAAATAAAAGCTTTCCATCTTCAGTCTCTGGAAGACCAATGAGCTATCCATTATGCCACAGAGCCACCCTAAAAGTTTTCCACCTTCAAAATGAAAAGACATGAGAATGAAATGAGTATCAAACTGCTGGACAACAAATAAGGAAAAGTAAAAGGAACACAAATAGCTAACCACTGAAAATAAGAAATAAACTGTAATTCAAATATAAATCAAGAATAAACAAGAATAGCTTTTATGAATTAATAAGACTACATAGCAGTTGGAAATGGCTGCCTAGGAAAGTTAGCTATCTTTGATAATGCTAAACATCATGCTAAACCATTACTTTAAAGATTTTATTTGTCAGAGAGAAAGCACAAGCAGCAGGGAGCAGCAAGCAGAGGGAGAAGCAGACTCCCCACATAGCAAGGAGCCTGATAGAGAGCTCAATCCCAGGACCCTGAAATCATGACCCAAGCCAAAGGAAGATGCTGAACTGACTGAGTACTCAGGCATCCCCAGGCTTAACTATTAAAAAAACTATCTTCACTAATGATAAAACTGCAGTTGTACTTTCCAAGGGCAAAAAAATACCAAATGTTCCAGCACTGAATCATATTTAGCTATGTTACTCACAGCCTTACTACCAGAGAAAAGTTAAGAAACAAGCCAAAAAACAAACAAAAAAACCTTTTGCTAGATATTTTAAGACTGGACATACAGAAAGTAATCTGAAAATAACTCACTTTTCAAGAGGAGGTATGCTGGGACGCCTGGGTGGCTCAGTCAGTTAAGCCACTGCCTTCAGCTCAGGCCATAATCCCAGGGTCCTGGGATTGAGTCCTGCATCAGGCTCCTTGTCCAGCAGGGAGCCTGCTTCTCTCTCTGCCTCTGCCTGCCACTCTGCCTGCTTGTGTTCTCTCTCTGACAAATAAATAAATAAAATCTTAAAAAAAAAAAAAAATCAAGAGGAGGCATGTTGGTCTTTTTTTCTATGAAATGATAAAATTAAGAGATTTCTATACTCAGCCAGCCTGCGTATAGAAAAAGCTATGGGGAATACAAATTTATTGGGTCATTTCCCAATACACTTGGGGAACAATATTGAGCCTTCCCTCCCTATTGCCCCAATCTCCCTAGAAACAAATGCTGAGGAGGAACTGGTGTGATAGGATTTGTGAAAACAAATAAGAACAGAACTGGAACAGAGGGAAGCAATGTTCACTGAATGCCAAGCAATTTCATTAAGCTCATATATTTATTTTTCAAAACTACACTATGAAATTATATTTCACTTCATTTTCAGAGATGAGGAAATATGGCTCAGAAAGGTAACCTAACTTCCCCAAGGGTCACATACAGCTGCATTACAGAACATGGATTTAGATTCAGGTATAACTCCTTATCCCAGAACATCATGGGTCCAGGACCTTGACATAGTCGCCTACTGCTCTTTTTCACTTTTTGATGTCACTTCTTCCTACAATCTCCTCATTCTTTCTTCCTTAACATATCAGTACACAAAATCTGCATATCTTGATATTCCACTAACTGCTTCCTTTTTTCTTTCTCTGTTTAGTGTCCCACTGGACCGGGTTGCTCCTGCACTTTCAGATTCTATGAAATACCTGAAGGATCAGGTCTTTCTCGCAATTCCTCTGAAGAAGACTCTAAGGATACCTGCCTGCTGGTGGACACCTACCAGTTCTTCACTGTCAAGTGCTAGTCAGTACAATAATGCTTTGCATCACATAACTTGGCATTTTCCTTGCTTCATTTCCCTTTTACTCTCAGTCCTCACTACGTGGGTTTGCACCTTCAGATAAAGCACCTGAATTCTTTTTTTTTTTTTTAAAGATTTTATTTATTTATTTGACAGAGAGAGATCACAAGTAGGCACAGAGGCAGGCAGAGAGAGAGAGGAGGAAGCAGGCTCCCTGCCGAGCAGAGAGCCCGACGCGGGACTCGATCCCAGGACCCTGAGATCATGACCTGAGCTGAAGGCAGCGGCTTAACCCACTGAGCCACCCAGGCGCCCCAAGCACCTGAATTCTTATCCTGGGCTCTGTTTTCTAGAGAAACTAAACACTCTTATAATTAGCCTGAAAATATTTAGGATTTTTATTCAGAGTTACATTGAAATTTTTTAAAATAGATTTTATTTTGGAGCAGTTTAGGTTCAGAGCAAAACTGAGCTAACAATACAGAAATTTCCCATGTACTCCCTACCCCCACATATGTCCAATCTCTCCCACTACCAAAATCTTACACCACAGAAGTGCATTTATGATCATCAGTGAATCATCACATAATTATCACCCAAAGTCCACAGTTTCCATTAGGGTTCTCTCTTGGTGTGACATACTCTATGGGCTTTGACAAATGTATAATGACATGTATCGCATGGTATAGTTTTACGATACCAAAATCCTCTATGTTCCACCTATGCATCCTTCCCTCCACACTAACCTGTGGCAACCAGAGATCCTTTTACTGTCTCTATAGTTCTGCCTTTTCCAGAATACCATATAATTGGGATCATATAGTATGTAGCCATCTCAGACTGACTTCTTTCATTCAGTAATATCCTTGTAACTTTTCATGGCTTGATGGCTCCTTTCTTTTTAGCATGGAATAATATTTCCCTGCTGGTTGTTATCATAGTTTTTCCATTTACCTACTAAAACCGATCTTGGGTCCTTCCCAGTTTGAAAACTTATGAAAAAAGCTGCTATATGCATACATGTGCAGGTTTTGTGTAGACATAAGTTTTCAATTTGTTTGAGTAAATACTAAGGAGTGCAACTGCTGGATCATATGGTAAGAGTATGTTCAGTTTTGTAACAAACTGCCAAATTGTCTGCCAAAGTGGCTGTACATTTTGTATTCCCAAGCAGTAAATAAGAGTTCCTATTGCTCTACAGTCTCATCAGCATTGAATGTTGTCATTATCCTAGAATCTGGTCATTCTAATAAGTAAGTAGTAGTATCTCACTGTTGTTTTACAATTCCCTAGTTACATATGATGTTTGGCATCTTTTAATATGTTTATTTGCCTTCTGTATATCTTCTTTCATGATGTGTCTATTAATTTTTTGATCCATTTTCTAATCAGGTTGTTTGTTTTCTTATTGTTGAGTATTAAGAGTTCTCTGTATACCTGGGATAATAGTCCTTTATCAGATATGTCTTTGTAAATATTTGTCCCGGTATCATTGTTCTTAAAAGTGTCTTTTGCAGAGCAGAAGTTTTTAATTTTAATAAAATCAAGCTCTGCACAATTACCTTCCCACCATAAATACAAGAAAACTGGGTAAAATAAATGACAATTGTTTTCAACAGGGCTGGGACTAAGGTGAGGCCAGACAGGTGCTTAGGGTGCGAAATTTAAGAAGGCACTCCTCTTTAAAAGCCAATCATACACTTGCATGAGCCTGAGAGTGAGTGCCTTCTTAAATTTTGTCCCTTTGGTACCTCTCCTAAACCTGGTCATAGCCCTGGTTTTTTAGCCATTGGACCACAGACAGCAACACGACTATGATTCCTGGAAGAGGGAAGTTAAATGAAATCAACACTATAATAGGCCCGATTTCTCTCTGGAGGCATATTCCAGACCATACTGAAGGGAGAGGGAACCCCAAAAGAGCTGGTGGTCTCACTGAGTTGAGGGGATAGAAACTGGAGTTTGGAGAGGGCATAGCACCTTAAATGGACAGAAAAGAGGAAGCTAGAAAAAGAAAGATCTCAGAAATATGAGTAGGTATCTCCTTGAGTTTTTGGCTGAATATAATCTGTACATCCCCAGGATGAAGCCCTGCAAGGCCAGCCAACTTGCTAGGAAATAACAAAGAGAGTTGCAAGCTCAACAATTCCCCAAGCTCAGGCAGAACTGGCAATCATTCTAACTCCCACTAGGCAGAGTATAGAAACTTTCGTCAATATGTAGGGCATTCATAGAGACTCCAGAAGAGTCATAACCTAGTAAGTAGTACAGGTAAACTACCCATGAAGTAACTGTACCCATAAAGTAACAGTAGATGGCTCCAGATCCGCACTATACCTTACAAATAAAATTCTAAAATGTCAAAATGGTTTGCAAACCATCTAACTTCTTCTAGAGAAAGTTAGAAAATCTTTAAAGAAATATGACAAAATGTAGCACATATAAGGTAAAATTCACTGGTTGGCATCTACTCAAAAATAGTAACAGAAAATTTTCTATCTCTTATAAAAAATACACACCTACAAATCCCAGATAGTCAATACCTCTAAGCAGAATAAACACAAAGAAAACCATTATCAAATTGAAAAAAAAAAAAAAAGTTAAAGAATAATCTTTAAAGTAGTCAGAAGAAAGGGGCACCTGGGTGGCTCAGTCAGTTAAGTGTCTGCGTTTGGCTCAGGTCATGATCTCCAGGTCCTGAGATTGAGCCCTACAACAGGCTCCTGCTTAATGGGGAGTCTGCTTCTTCCACTCCCTCTGTCCCTCCCCACAACCTGTGCTCTCTCATTCTCTCAGACAAATTAATAAAACCTTTAAAAAAAAAAAAAGGAGTCAGAGGAAAGACTTTATTTAACAAAGAACAAATAAAAATGATTGTAGGTTTCTTCTAAAAAACAGTGCAAGGCGGAAGACAACTAAATGATATTTTACGATATAAAAGAAAAACACTATCAACCTAGAATTTTACAACCAGTAAAAATATCTTTCAAAAGCAAATCCTTTTTCAGAAAAAATTGAGAAAATTTATCACAAGCAACATTCTATCATAAGAAATGTTAAAGGAAGTTCTTTAGACAAAATATAAGTAACACAATAGAAATGTCTATCTACACAAAGAAATGAAAGGCATTAAAAATGGCAAATATGTGGATATGCACATATACATAAGATATTCTACCATTTAAAAATGTTAAGAAGCACTTCACTGGCTCAGTCAGTGGAGCATGTGACTCTTGAAGCCCCACACTGGTTGCAGAGATTACTTAAAATATATATTTTTAAGGTTTTTAGAAGATAATTAACTGGGGTTTTTTTTTCTTTTTTTAAAGATTTTATTTATTGGGCACCTGGGTGGCTCAGCTGGTTAAGTGCCTGCCTTCAGCTCAGGTCATGATCCCAGGGTCTTGAGATCGAGCCCCGCATCCAGCTCCCTGCTCAGCAAGAAGCCTGCTTCTCCCTCTCCCTCTGCCTGCTTGTAGTCCTTCTCTCTCTCAAATAAATAAATAAATAATTTTTTTTTAAAGTGTTTTATTTAGGAGCGCCTGGGTGGCTCAGTGGGTTAAAGCCTCTGCCATGATCAGATTCAGCTCAGGTCATGATCCCAGCATCCTGGGATCAAGCCTCACATCGGGCTCTCTGCTCATCAGAGAGCCTGCTTCCCCCTCTCTCTCTGCCTGCCTCTCTGACTACTTATGATCTCTGTCTGTCAAATAAATAAATAAAATCTTTTAAAAAAAAATAAAGTGTTTTATTTATTTATTTGACAGACAGAGACAGTGAGAAAGGGAACATAAGGAAGGGGAAGAAGCAGGTTTCCTGCTAAGCAGGGAGCCCAATGCGGGGCTCAATCCCGGGATCCTGGGATCATGACCTGAGCCAAAGGCAGACACTTAATGACTAAGCCACTCAGGTGCCCCAATAATTAGCTGTTTAAAGCAAAATAGTAATAATATATTGTGGGATTTACAACATAAATAGAAGTAAAATATCTAACAGCAATAGCACAAAAGCCAGAAGGGGAGAAATTAAAGGTTGTTAGATTCTTGTATTATATACAAAGTAATATAGTATTTAAAGACAAACTGTGATAAGTTAAAACATATGGTAAACTTCCAAGCAATATAGCAAATATAAAGGAGTTAGAGGATATAAAATAATAAATATTCACTATTAAATACTACTACTAAACTAATACTCTACCCAAAGGAGGGGAAGAAATTAGGGGAAAAGGAAGTGAGAGTAGATAGAACAAATAAAAACAAACCAGAAGGTAGTAAGTTTAAATCCACTTTGTAAATAATTACACTGGCTAAACATTCCAATTAAAAGGCAGGGATTAGGGAGCACCTGACTGGCTCAGTCAGTAGAGTGTAGGACTCTTAATCTCCAGATTGTAAATTCAAGCCAAACATTGGGTGTAGAGATTACTTTGAAATAAAACCTTTAAAAAATAAAAACATAAATAAAATAAAAGGCAGGGATTAAAAACCAAGGCCCAACTGCTTGCTGTATACAAGAAATTCACTTTAGTGCTGTGAAGTGTGTAAACCTGGCAATTCACAGACCTGTACCCCTGGGGATAAAAATATACTATATGTTTATAAAAAATAAAAAATTAAAAATTTTTAGAAAATAAATAAATAAAAAGAAATTCATTTTAAATATAGAGACAAAGATAGGTTAAAATTTAAAAAATGGAAAAAGATATATCATGAGAAAGCTAAAGCATCTATTTTAACATTAAACAAAGTGAACTTCAGAACAAGGAATAACACCAAAAAGTAAAAGGGACATATGATAATAATAAAGGAGTCAGTTCATCAAAAGGATGTAACAATCCTACAGAATTTCAAACTCCTAACAGTTTCAAAAAACAAGAAGCAAAAACTGATGGAACCAAATGGAGAAATACCTTCTTTCATAGAGTCTTCTTAAATCTTTTGCCCATTTTTATTGGGGTATTGGTTTTCTTTTTCCTGAATTGTTAAAAGTCCTTTGTATTTCTCAAAACTCACTGAACTTTACATTTAAAATATGTATATTTTATTTATGTAAATTATACTTCAATAAAGTTGATTTTTTAAAAAAAGCAAAGCTTGTGTTGGAGGGATGATTAAGTTGCCACCTGCGTCTTCAATTCTTGGATTCAGTAATAGTGATTTAAAACTTAAAGCAGACTACAAAGTAAGATGTATAGTGTGATCACATTTGTATAAAAATAAACATGTGTGCATGCACATATAAATATGTACAGACAGATGTGTTCCCCAAATATTTAAATGGGTTTTTCTCAGGTTTGAAACAGAAGTGCATTTTACTTTGCGAATTAGACTTCTGTTAGTGTCAGTCAATAACAACAACCCTATTAAGGTCTTTGTATGGGAACTGCTGTCCTACAAATATACTTACCCTAAAAATCTACTTATCTGCACACAGCTGACAGGCAAAGGACCAAAACTAGATAAGACTGGAGAGTCAATACGATAACTCTCAGACACTGCAAACATTGTCTCTCTCTGCAATTCATTGTCAGCTCATCAAGATGCCTTGTGCTCTCCTGCTCACTCTTTTCTCTTAGCCAGATGAGTCAAGATATGAAAGATAGCAGCCATTTAACTTATTCCTTTGGTCACCACAAGCAAAAGTCCAGACTAAAGTCTTTTTCTGCAGATGACAGTATCTCTTCTCACCAGAATTGTCTTCCAGGACTAAGACCCTACCCTGCCTCATCACGGACTGCCTGAGGAAGTCATCTCCCTCAAAATCTTTACCTCAACCTAGTTCCCACTGCAGAACAGGTCAGCCTCTCCTGCCTTCACCTTCAAACTCAATTCCAGCCAAGCCCATTTCTCTGGAGTCTCTCCAATATTGTGAGTTTTATGATGTATGTGATGGAGGCACACATGTCCAGGGTTCAGTAGAAAACCCACAAAACATAAGGCAGAACAGTGTCCCATCACTTCATTGCCTCTGATCAGCTGGTGAGTTCTGGCAATGTCACTTATTAGCATCACTGTACTTCAGTTTCTGATTCCAGGAAATGAAAAGCTAAATGGAGATCTTTTCCAGCTCTCATGCTAGAATTCTGGAGATATTTTCTGCTCTTTAATGACATTCTGGAACACAGCCCAATTCCTCCAGTGGCATATCTGAAAGTCTAGCATATATATTTCTGTCTTTAAAAATGCAGATGAAGTGTATCATCTTCATTTTCAGGGACCCTGTTGAATAATGGGGCCAATTCTCAAAACAGAAATTAACATATTCCAGCAGAAGGTGAAGCCTTCAGATAAATTCTCTCTATCTCTCCTACTCCCATTCCCTTGCCCTTGTTCTGCCCACCCCCCAGGCTTTTCCTTCTTTCTACCTCTTCCTCCCTCTCTCTGTCTCTTTTTTCTCACTCACAGACCATATGAGGCATGAATAAAGCAGCACAGGCAACAATCAGAAATCTAGTTAACTTGCTGAGATAGATTTGTATATAAGATTCATAACAAAGTTGTTTACACATGAATACTAATTTATGCTTATTTAGCTCACTCAGAATTTAGTTAAGAGCAATCCTCATGTGGACACTTGCAGGTTGTCGCCCAGGGATCCCAGGGGTGTCATACAGAGTCAGTGACTTCTTTGTAGAGGAAGAGGCTTTAGATCAGAATCCATTGAGAAGTTGCTTTCTTCCCAAATAGAGGCCAGGTGGATCATACAATTGCTGTCTCAACTGCTCAAAGGTCAGAGAGAAACTGGTTCCAAAGAACATGCTTTGGAAGAAAGTAAACCTCTTTTTTTTTTTTTTTTTAAAGATTTTATTTATTTATTTGACAGAGAGAGATCACAAGCAGGCAGAGAGGCAGGCAGAGAGAGAGGAGGAAGCAGGCTCCCTGCTGAGCAGAGAGCCCGATGCGGGCCTCGATCCCAGGACCCTGAGATCATGACCTGAGCCGAAGGCAGCGGCTTAACCCACTGAGCCACCCAGGCGCCCAGAAAGTAAACCTCTTAATAAGCAAGACTTTTCATGTATTTGTGCAGAAACCTGAAGGAACAGAAATGCCTAAAGCATGTATGTGTGTGTGTATATATGCATGTATATATATATACATGCGTACACATGGAAATAAATTCTCCATTGCAGAGAAAGAAGAGCTATAGACCCAAGAACAAGACATCAGAGAGAAAGCTCTGAGTAAGTCAAGAGCAGAGATACTTGAGTCAAGGAGTTGTGCCAATTTCCTAATCAGGAGGCAGTGGAAATCGAACGTGAGAATGACGTCTCGTGTTATTTGTCATTTTCCTTTAAATTAACACTTAGCAATCTGAAGTCCTTTGCACTTGACCCCTTAGCTGCTTTCACAAAGTTCTCGGTAAAGAGCCTTTCCTCATGAATCACTGAGGAAAGATGTCTGGGTAGAATTGGTCCCAGAGAACAACTGTAGATCCTAGACCCATAGCACAAAGAAGCAACACTTTACACACTGATACTACGCAAGGTTTACTCTCTGCTGGGTGTGGCATGTATCGTACTGCAGCAAATGGCAACATTTAACAAGACAGAGGCCACTAGTAGCAGGTAAATGAATAATAATCATCTTAGTGAAACAGAAGTTCCATTCAAACTATGCCATCAAAAGATAAAGGTCAAGAAGAATTCCTTTCCTTCTATGATCATATAACCTGACCTCCTGGACTTTGAAGCTTGAATCAGAGTGAACATTTAAATAAACGTCTTCGATCTGCATAATGGCTGCTTTTGCCTTGCAGCTTCTTAGGGCCCACCTTCTTTCCAGGGCATCAGGAGGATACAGGGGATTTCTTTTCAAAGATGAAATCCTAGGGAGACCCATGACAAGTGAAGTTCCAAGAAAGTAATCCAGAGCTATTTCTCATTTCAAACTTACTCCTTGCCTAATGCCAAATAAATCACAGCATGAAATATTCATAAAGCCCCCATTAATTCCATAACCATCCATTACTGTAAGTGGAATCCATTTTTGCAATCGTGACTTTCATTATTAGCATAAACCATACCCCTTCACCCATCCTAACCCATCCATTCTCATCCATCCCCAACCCCTCATATAGAAGCAACGTTTTCAGAGTTTTAGGCCCATGTAGCACTTTGCCAGTGACAATCATGCACCCTAAAACCCAAACAAGAAAGAATAATGTGAACTTTGCTCTCCCCTTTTCAGGGAGCTCATTAAAGGGTGGGGCTATACAACCACAAAACGGGCTAAACCCGTTCCTATCAAGCCAGTTCATCAGAGGTATTTTAACAGCATAAGGAACACCAGCCTGGGGCCAGGAAACAGAGGTTCTGCTCCTAGTTCTGCCACACATTTTGACCTCAAACAAATCATTTCACCCCTCTAAAATTCCAGCAGTGGGGTTGAGATTCTCTCCCTCCATTACGAAAATTCTATGATTCTTTGACTTCTTGTAGGTAGCCATAATCAGCTACCCCTTGCTTCTCTCCTCCCCATATCACTAAGCAACAATGACAAAACATGAGGTGACAACCTTAGAACTTCTCAGTTTTCCTTCCCATCCTGCCATGAGCATTTGTCTGGTGGTTTTAAAAATATCCTAAATAGGGATGCCTGGGTGGCTCAGTTGGTTAAGCCACTGCCTTCAGCTCAGGTCATGATCCCAGTGTCCTGGGATCAAGTCCCACATCTGGCTCCTTGCTCAGCGAAAGCCTGCTTCTCCATCTGCCTCTGCCTGCCACTCTGTCTGCCTGTGCTCACTCTGACAAATAAATAAATAAAATCTTTTTTAAAAAAATATCTTAAATACTCTACAGATGAGGACAATGCAAGACACAGAATCTACACGGAGAGATTCTATTTATTGCTGTGCTACCGTGAGAATTAACATAGTCTAGAAAGAAAGTCCTCCTCTCTTTATTCTAGCAAGAATGAATACAATGACTAGATTCCTCTTAGGCTAGAGTCTGGTGTCACAAATTAAGGGATTTTCCTCCTTGGTAGCATATCCCCAACCTAAGCCTTGAGTTTGCAGGGTGCCTGCTGTGCCTCAGATGCTCCTAATTCCAGCACTGAACACAGTACTGGTGGCTGCTTGTGGTCAGGAACTAGCCCTTCTAGAACCTACTGCTGGTCACTTATATGCACAATGGTAAAGGAAGAGAACAAGAGGTGGGGGAGGAAGTGTGGAATGGCAAATGAGACCGGCAACTGTTCGGGGGCAAATAGCTGCATTTCAACAGGGCTCAAATTCTCAAGGTAGCACAAATGGCAAAAGATACTCATTTTGTACACCATTCTTGAAAATCCACTAGGAAGACACCACATAGGGACCAGTACTTGGCCACACAATAACACTGCTTTTCTCCACGGTTGGAAGAGTTAACTTTTTCTTGGGTTGAAAAGGGATGAAAAGTTGACTTGCGTTCAGGAGTAGTGGTTAAACCCAGAATCGCCCTTAGCTCAGGGAGATGCTCCACCCTGGGGGGAATGAGGGAGCTGAGATCAACTGAGGAAAAGAAAAGCGTGTCTCCCATCTCAAGAGAGCTCTCCAAGCAGGCCGATGCTTATTGAGTGAATTGGAATGTAGAATGAGTCACAATATTTAAATTTCTTTCCAAATGTTCCGGGTTGAATTTACATACGTTAAATTACACATGATGTAACTCCACTCTGCTGTCAGCAGGCAGGCATACTGGATTTTCTGGGACTTGCCAAATTCAGATAGTCTGTCGCTGCCTCAGAATATGTGATAAATGACAGGTTTCAGAAACTACAGTTATTCTAGAAAATGATACAAGCCCTTGGAAGATAAAGCATTCATTTTTTCAGACTAGAATAAGAAATGACGTAGTACCTTGATGTACACTGACACACTCAGACACATAAACTCTGGTTTCCTATTAAAAAGCATTCCAATCCTATGGCCAGAATCCTCGATAATGGTATTTTTGACAAAGACTTTAAGAATAGCTATCCTTTTAAAGTTGGTTCAGGACAATTCTTTTTTCTGCACACCTAAATATTTTTCTGATGCTTGTAAGTAGTTTTCTCCTCAGCTTCTCTCTCTACTCTTCACTGAGAGAAAAAAAAAAAAGTAAAACCCCGCTCTCCTGTGTAGAATCTCAAAATTCTATCTCAGAGGGGCGCTTGGGTGGCTCAGTGGGTTGAGCCGCTGCCTTAGGCTCAGGTCATGATCTCAGGGTCCTGGGATCGAGTCCCCCATCGGGCTCTCTGCTCAGCAGGGAGCCTGCTTCCTCCTCTCTCTCTCTCTGCCTGCCTCTCTGCCTACTTGTGATCTCTCTCTGTCAAATAAATAAATAAAATCTTTAAAAAAAAAATTCTATCTCAGAATGGCACATGATCTTTCTAAGGCAGTATTTCTTTAAGCAGGGGCTGCAGGCAGGGCTCTGGGCCATGAGGTGATTTCTGAGCTGGTGGCAAGAGGGTGAGGCCAGGGCAGATACCAAGAGCATTCAGGTGATAGCAGCAGCAGCCTGTGGACTCCTCATCCTGGCTGCCCCCACCACTCCCTTCCCAGGGAGCCACACCCAAGTCACTGCATCCTTCCCTGTTGGGGTCAACCTCCTCCCATGCAAAGCAAAGCCAGTGTACCCCTCCACCGTCCCCCTCCATCATAGGCAGTGAACTCCAGCAAGCATCTCTTGAGGGCCTGCTCTGGACACTCCTCTGAAACCAGCACTTGAATCCTGCCCTGCTTTCTTTCTGACATGAGATGATGAAACTGGACACTGAGCACACCATGCCATTGGTCAGCAAATTTTCTAAATTGGGGTATCTATAACACTTACTGAGCACGAACAATGTGCTAGATGTTACACTAACCACTTTTCATGAAGTAATTCATTGAATTCTTCCTACAATCCTGGAAGTCAAAATAATTATTATTCCCAAATTACCGATGAGGAAACTAGGCCACCAAGGGAAAATGCAACCTGTCCAAAGTTCTCACAGCAAGGACACGATGGAACTAGGACCTGAGTCTTGATGTCTGACTGCAGCTGGTACAAAGCTGTCCTCACCTCAAAGCCTCCCTGAGCCTCCCACTTTCAGACACAAGGGTAGATTCCAGGCAGAATTGCAGAGGCAAATTCCCAGCCAATGACTTAGTTCATGAGAGGTTTCGAGAGCGTTGGTATCAGCAGAGAGGAAAGTGAGGCAACTGGAACGGAAAAAAAGCAGAGAGAAAGGAAATAAATGTTTGTTGAGGACCTGTTGGGTGACTTCCAGCCTTGTAGGGTATGTATTACTAATCCTGTTTTCACATACACAAAGACACTAAGGTTCAGAAGATTAAAACCAAAGGTTGGTTAGGACCCCAGTGAGCTGCAGATGAGCAGGTACAAGCTTCATCCATCTGGGAAAATGGAGATGAGACTCCACAGCTCACGGGACTCTGGGCCCTGCAAAAGCAAGGCTCTGGGGGCAGAGTCTAGGGACAGAGACTGATTAAAAACTGAGAGAAGAACTTGAAGTACCTTGGGTAGACATGCCATGGGAGGATGGTTTGGGCCAGATGAGGTAAGCTAGAAAGGAGGGAGGGACAATGAAGCTCTATGTCCCCTGCCTTCCCTCTAAAACAAACTGTGCTCTGCCTCTTTCTTCCCCCATTGCTCTGCCTCCAGAACTGTCTTATTTTTGTTCTCCTCCTTTAATTGTCCAACCAGTGGAATTAAGGCATACTCTTAATATATTTATTGAATACAGTCAGATGCTTTCACTCAATTTTTAAATTAATTAAATGGGTAATTTCCTATCTTTACCATTGCCCAGAAAATCACTAAAATTAAAACCAAGTTTCTCTTTGTAAGGAAGGTCACCCCATTGACATTTTCTACATTTCTTTAAAAGAAAAAAGGTTTCTCACTCCTATCATAGATTAGGAGCTTTGGCTGCATGTTTCTCCACTATTACCATTTTTTAAACTAAAACTTCAGGGATTTGTTGTTTTGATTTATAGGTCCTGCCAAAAACACTAAGAAAAACTCTTTCTTAAGAGGCTCTTAACTGAAATCCTCCCAGAAATCTTGAGAAGTGGAAGATTTGACACGGATGTCTACTCTCTGTACCCCCCAAAAGTGATTTTAATGATCAGGAATCACTTTTCTTATGTAACAAGGACTCTAGCAGCAGATGATTCTGGAGGTGATGCAAGGGTTTGAGGACATTGCTAAGGACCAGAACTTTGTCCTTCTGCTAGATCATTCTCAGTTGGCAAGCATTGTTTTCCCTTTAAAGTGATAAAAAATTTTGTACCTTTTCTAACTATATGCCTCCTGAAGGGATATTCTGTTAAAATGCTTTATTATCTTAATGTCTGAACCAGCATTTTCAATAACATAAAACAACTTCAAGCCCAAATGTAAGTGAAAAAGAGCTCTCAAAATCATCCTTCCTTCACCAGATGTTCTATTGATCTGCACGCAAGGTCAGGTAGACATAGAGATGGGGAGAGAAATAAACTACAAACTACATTCTTCATTCTGGTACAGGAGACACACATAAAGAGATAATTGCAGGTCACCCCTCCAAGCACTGTTAATGAGGAAAGAGGAGAGAGTGGGACCCAGACAAGGAGCAGGTGAGGTTGCCCGAAGACAGTAAGGAAGGCTTCACCAAAAAGACACTTCGCCTAATCTGGAGGGACACATAGGCATTTGCCAAGCAAATCAAGCAGCATTTTCAGTGGCAGGAAACAATGGATTTACTGCAGAGAAAAGTTGCTGGAGAGGCAGTTCAGATTATAAAAGGCTTTAGATGCTCAGCTGAGGCAAACTGAGGGGGAGGTTCTTAAGTCTGTCAAATTCTAGGAAGATAACTTGCAACAGTGTGAAGAGAAGTTTGTACAAGGAAGCGACTAGAAAGGAGGCAGCTGTAGTCCTCAGCAAGATGTCATAAGGACTAGACCAGAGGGTGGCAGAGAGGAGTGAAGAAGACAGGCAAATCATGGATTTCCAAGGTGGACAGGACAGGATTTGTTAAATGATTAAAGGTGGAGTGACAAGGAGGAGACACTGTCAAGGGCAATTCACAGATTTTCAGACTTGATACAGGCTGGTGATGCCACTCACAGAGATTAAAAATAAAAAACTTGGTGGGAGCTGCTAAGCTCAGCTTTTAAGTGTTGAGCCGGAGGCCCAGAGAGGCATCCAGGTCAAGATCCAATCAGAGATGCAGAGCCCAAGCCTGCACCCAAGTCAGCAATGCTGGGAGGTGATGGCTTGTTAGGGTGGGGGGTGGCGGGGGGTGGGGTGTGGAGACAGGGGTAGAGAAAAGAAGCAGGCTGAGAAGAGGAGACACAGGATGTAAGGAACAAGACAAGATGAGGAGAGGGAACAGGACATGAAAAAGGGAGCAGTCTTTGTGTTTTACCCCATAGGAAAGGCATAGAGCTACCTCAGTCCTTCCCAACCTTCCACAAGTAACGCTGTGTAAAATAAGAAAGCAGAATAGAGTATAAGAAAGCCACTGATTTCTGCACATTGACTTTGTATCCTGCCACGTTGCTGAATTGCTGTATGAGTTCTAGTAGTTTAGCAGCAACGGCCACAGTCGCCAAACTATGGAAAGAACCAAGATGCCCTTCAACGGATGAATGGATAAGGAAGATGTGGTCCATATACACTATGGAGTATTATGCCTCCATCAGAAAGGATGAATACCCAACTTTTGTAGCAACATGGACGGGACTGGAAGAGATTATGCTGAGTGAAATAAGTCAAGCAGAGAGAGTCAATTATCATATGGTTTCACTTATTTGTGGAGCATAACAAATAGCATGGAGGACAAGGGGCATTAGAGAGGAGTAGGGAATTTGGGTAAATTGGAAGGGGAGGTGAACCATGAGAGACTATGGACTCTGAAAAACAGTCTGAGGGGTTTGAAGTGGCGGGGGGGTGGGAGATTGGGGTACCAGGTGGTGGGAATTATAGAGGGCATGGCTTGCATGGAGCACTGGGTGTGGTGAAAAAATAATGAATACTGTTTTTCTGAAAATAAATAAATTGGAAAAAAATAAAAATAAAATAAAATAAAATAAAAAAGAAAGCAGAATAGAAACAGAACACATGATCTGCATCACAGAGGACAATGAGCAGCAGCCAGGAAGAGACAGGAAGAATGACTAATCAATTACTTCCCAAAGTCTTTAATGACAGGAGACAAAAAAAAAAAAAGAAAGCTAAGCAGTCTGAAGTAATTTCATACAGGAGAAAATAATCCTTCACTCTTCAATTGTCCTTGAAGGAATTACTCTATTAGATAATTATTAGTTTCGTTATCTGGAAAATTCACTTAGGTAAAACAGCATTTGTGAGAGTATCAAGATAAAAGAATTACTTCCATTTATAAATATTCAATTTTCTCCAATTGTGTTAAATGAAAACACCGTCTTTAAAAAAAGTAACTGGTCTGGGTCATCTTAATATCTTTATAATACTAGAAAATGAATCCAACCATTTTAAAAATCACATTGCAATGGAGCCTAACAGACCATGTAGAGGATGACAATCAATAAATACTCTTTTCTGCTGATGATTAGGCTGGTCCCTCTTCCCCAGCAGGCATCCAATCCACGGCCACTTTCCTCTCTTCCAGGCACGAGCTCCCACTGACTTCAAAGGAAGCTTTAAAAATGGATTAAAGCAAAGATCATATATTGACTTCAAAAGGAGCGATGAAAACACAAGAAGATATTTCATAGGGGAGGGGATGGAGATGGAAATTTTGCTCCTCTTATTATTTCATACTTAATGAATACCTCAGCATTCCCTGTACATTCCGCCAAAAGTGTTTTCTGCCCTTTGCAAGACTTTCCATTTGGATGACATCATAATAGTCGTTTATTCTTAAAAAAAAAAAAAAAAAAATTCTAATGCTTGCTCTAAGTATTTCAGTATTTTTTTTTTAAGATTTTATTTATGTAACAGAGAGATACAGACAGAGAGAGAACACAAAGAGACAAAGCAGCAAGCAGAGGGAGAGAAAGAAGCAGGCTCTCCTCAGAGCTGGGAGCCTGATGCGACTCGATCCCAGGACCCTGGGATCCTGACCTGAGCCGAAGGCAGCCACTTAACCCACTGAGCCACCCAGGTGCCCCAGTATTTCAGTATTTTGTAAAAGATTTTATTTATTTATTCATTTGAGAGAAGGAGTAAGAGAGAGAGAGAAAGCACAAACAGGGGGAGAGGGAGAGAGGGAGAAAAGCAGGCTCCCTGTTGAGCAGGGAGGCCTATGTGGGACTCCACCCCAGGACCCTGGGATCGTGACCTGAGCCAAAGACAGATGCTTAACGGACACAGTCACCCAGGTGCCCCAATATTTCATTATTATTACAAGGATACTAAGTGTTAGTTTTCTCCCTACAGGGTGGTCATGACAATACAATTTTGTCACATCATGGAAATATTGCCATTTTAATTGTATACCATAATGTTACTATGGAAAATGATGAGAACTATTCTTGATAGCATAATGCTCTTCTATTATACAGAGCCAGATCTGATTCTTAGGTCTCTCCTCCTCTCCCAAACTGCAAATCATTTAAAAGAATACATTTAGGACTTTATGTATAAGTGGCCACCAGGACTGCTGTCTCTCTGAGTGATGATCATTAATGTACTACCACGACATTAAGATACAAAAATTAAAATAATTCACTCTTCATGGTATTGAAGAGACTCTGAAAATCCAAGTAGGGTTTGCCTTCTCCATAAAAAAGAAAGAGAGAGAGAGAGATTCATTGTAAACAGTAATTATGATTAATCAAGGGCTCTTAAACAAGTATTGTGAGTTCATAAAACTCCTACAGAGCCCTCTAAACTCGCAAGGATTCTGGTGTTCTGCTCAAGAGGTAGGACAGCCAGCTAAAATACAAACTAAAATTGAATGCAGGTAGGATTGATATGGAAGAGGAAAGTGGCCATTTTACCCAAATGATCAGGCCTTTTCTAGGTATATCCACACTCCTGTGACTGCCTGTGCTCATGGCTGGCCTGTGTCCCTCAGTATGACTCACCCTGACTTGTAGACACATTCTTTCTCTCTCTCAAACACACACACACACACACACACACACACACACACACACACACTTCTATATGACTTAACTATATGTGGGAGTTGTGAGCAACATGATGCAGAAAAGAATGTGGGAGGAAGTCAGAGATATCTCTACTCTAAACTCATAGGGAAAACAGAGGACCACATAGCTGAATGTGTTACATAATTCCAAGGAGAGAAGGATCAGACACAACATCACATTTGATTAAAGTCCATAAAAGGACTCACAAATGAAGTAACAAAACCAGTGGGACTATGTCAACAGTAAGTCAGAATAAGCAAAAGAAAAATTACATCAAACCAGTAAGGAAGTGCAAAGGACAAAGGTATGCACTGATCTAGCTAAGAAATCCAAGCCTGACTTTAAATTATGAGACCAGAAGCTGCTCAAGAAAAGTGGTATTTCCAAGATCTCATGTTATATACCATATGCAGTTAGAAGAGGAATCACCAAAATATTACCTTCTTCAGTTTACTCAATGAAATCCAAAAGCAAACAGCTCAAATAAAAACAAAAACTGAAAATACATTCTCCTTATTCTCAAATAGAAGATTGGTTTGAGTCTATTTGCATTCACGTTTTTTTTTAAGATTTTATTTATTGATTTGACAGAGAGAGAGAGATCACAAGTACACAGAGAGGCAGGCAGAGAGGCAGGCAGAGAGAGAGGGGGAAGCAGGCTCCCCGCTGAGCAGAGAGCCTGATGGGGGGCTCAATCCCAGGACCCTGAGATCATGACCTGAGGGCAGAGGCTTTAACCCACTGAGCCACCCAGGCACCCCTGCATTCATGTTTTGTTTGACAGATAAGTACTTTTAATAGAAAACTTTCATTTAAAAACAGTACTAATTTCCTCTGCATTTTGTACATTTTATTTAGCCACAAATAGACTCTGACAGAATAATTACTATATGAGAGGCACCACATAAGACCTCAAAATGAAATTTTTGTGGGCTCCATCCTCTCAAGCCATGGGAGGGGTGCAGGGCATGAATAATGACATGCAATCCCACCAACAGTGTAAGAGGGTTTCCCTTTCTCCACATCTCTGCCAATACCTATTGTTTCTCGTGTTGTTGATTTTGGCCATTCTGACAGGTGTGTGGTGGTAGTTCATTGTAGCTTTGATTTGCATTTCCTTGACGACAAATGATGATGAGCGTCTTTTCATGTGTCTGTAGGCCATCTGTAAGTCTTTGGAGAAATATCTGTTTGTATCTTCTGCCCATTTTTAATTAGATTATTTTGGGGTGTTTCGTTGTATAAATTATTTACATATTTTTGACACTAAACCTTTATTGGATATGTCATTTGCAAATGTCTTCTCCCATACTGTAGGATGTCTTTTAGTTTTGCTGATTATTGCCTTCATGGTGCAGATTTTTATTTTGATGTAGTCTAAATAGTTTATTTTTACTTTTGTTTCCCCCTCAGGGGACCTATTTAGAAAAAATTGCTGCAGGTGATATCAAAAAAGTTATTGCCTATGTTCCCTTCTAGGATTTTTATGGTTTCAGTTCTCAAGTTTAGAACCTTAATCCATTTTGAGTTTATTTTGGTGTATAACGCAAGAAAGTCATCCAGTTTCTCTCTTTTACATGTAGCTGTACAGTTTTCCCGATCTCATTTGTTGAAGAGACTGTCCTTTTCCTACTGGATATTCTTTCCTGCTGTGTTGAAGATTAATTACCCATATTATTGTGGGTTTATTTCTGGATTTTCAGATTCTGCTCCCAAGATCTATGTGTCTATTTTTCTGCCAGTACCATACTGTTTGGGTTACTACAGTTTTGTAACATAACTTGACATCCAGAATCGTGATGCCGCCAGCTCTACTTTTCTTTTTCAAGATTGCTTTGGCGATTGGGGGTCTTTTATGGTCATTTTTCGCTTTTTACACTCCCCCAATCCTGCCTTTGCCCTCCACTCCTCCCCTCCCTACATTCATTTGGTCAACTGATCCACTGATTCCATTTCTGGATTATCTCCTGAATTAATCAATATCTCTCATCATTCAGGCTCTCATCACATTCTTACCATCTCTCATGGTACTACATAGGTGATCAAACAAGTACAGTAAACATTAATAGCATAATCTGGATGGTTAGTTATTTAAGCACTCATTACAGAATTATTTCAACTTTGCTGTATGTTTAAAAATTATTCATAATAAAATGTTGCTATCATCTAGAGGATAGCATCCAAAACATCTTAGGTAGGTCCTTCACAATCTGGCTCCAATAAACCACACCAGCCTCTCATTCTCCCTGCAATTTGCACCCTATGTTCTAGCCAAATGAAATGAGTCAGCATCTCCCAATGTCATATATACTCTCCTGTAGCCAAGGCTTTGTCATCCTTTGTCACCTTTGTCATCCTTTTCTCTTTGTCAATGGAAGGCCCTTCCTTTATTTCTCTGACAAATGTGTAAGTATTCTTAACAGCAGCTTCTCCTGGGGGATGACTTCTTAGAAAAAATTAGCTTAGCTTACCAATATATCAATCAGTTATTGTCAAGCTGTGGTTGGTGGTCATGTATGTATTTTTCCCAAAAGCACTAAAAGCTTCTTGATAGACTATATCTCAATCTTTAAATATAGTCCCAACACTTTTAGGGCCTAGTCCCAACATAGTCCCAACACTTTTTAGGCCCTCAAAACCTGTTTCTGAATTAAACTGTATGCCAGGCCAAGAAGTGTGCTATTTCCTTTTTCTTTCTTTTTTTTTTTTTTTTTAAGATTTTATTTATTCACTTGACAGAGATCACAAGCAGGCAGAGAGAGGGGCATGGGGAAGCAGGCTCTATGCTGAGCAGAGAGCCAGATGCAGGGCTTGATCCCAGGACCCTGGGATCTCCCTGAGCCAAAGGCAGAGGCCTTAACCCGCTGAGCCACCCAGGTGCCCAGGAAGTGTGTATTTCTTATACAAAGTTGTCAGTTACTGTCTCTGGCCTTTTCCTTCATTCAGTAGCAATCTGTTTGTCCTCTGTTCCATATAACAGTTGTCCTTGTTACCCCTCATCTCTAATCAGAGATAACTATTGTTATCAGGATGTACAGCTGCTATATTTTAATCCAAATGGGATGCACATATTTCATATTTCAAGTCTATTTTCTATAATTATGTAGTAATTATTTCTTCTTTTAAAGACTTTTACAATAATATACAAGTTAGGAAGAACTCACTTACAGCTAGATGACACTTTGTCTATTCCTAGAAGGCTAACCATGACCTTACACACACACACACAGACACACACACACACACACAAAGTAAGTTTTTGAAAAGAACCAGAATCATCAGACTCTGAAAGATTAAGAAGTTCCTCAGAGTCTTTACTCAAATTTGTATCTAACCTTCTCATCTTTTCCTAAAACTTGACAGGCAATGATTAGCAATACCTCTTCAATACCTCTTGCTTCACCTCCCTTAATCATTCCGTGTTCTCCTAAGAAACAATCTCAAAAGAAAGGCAGAAAGAAAGAAAGAACCTCCAAACTACAAAAAAAAAATCTTGCTAATCCCTCCTTCCACTGTGTTGAGAAAAATTATTGTCAGTTAATGAGTCAATGCTTGATTCCAAAACACTAAGACTTGCCATTTTCTTTATTTTGTCTCTAGCGTCCAAAACCAAAAATGTAATTTTTAACAACTGCATTTATTATAAAGTAATTTTACTATCGTGAGAAATATATGAGTATATCCGGGTTCACAGAGATGGCATCTCATTTGGATGACTAATATTTCTTATCTATTACAAACACTACATCTGATCCACTAAATTTGCCTTGGTCCAAGTTTCACTGAACTAAAACATCCACTCCTCCATCTGCCAATGGTGTATTTCTTTATTAAAATCTTCAATAGTGACTCAGAATTCCTCTACAGTCACAGAAATCCACAAAGGACCCATCAAAAGTAAAAGAAAAATGTTAACAAAAAGCATTCATGAAATGGTTACAGTTTTCCTTTGCATAGCAAGTGTTGCCTGGCTCCTGGCCTGTTAGCTACTCTCTCAGCATGCTAGCCTCCTCAAAACACCATGGATCCTTCCATAGGGCAATTTGCTTGTTCAATCCCTCTTCAACAGTGGGGATGGTAGCAATTCTATACCCCCAGGACATAGTACAGTGCCAGGAACAATGCAGGGAAAAAAGGAAAGAAGGAAGGAAGGAAGGAAAAAGAGGTAGGGGTTATGGCTTTTGTATTGCTTATGATGTCTTTTAGGTCATTTATTTTTAGGAATTAGATAGTTAATTTCCAAGTTTCTAAAGTTCTCTTGCTATTGTTTAATATATAATCTTTGACTTCTCAATATTACTGTTTAAACCAGCAAATAGCTCCCCTTAAAATTTGTTGACTCAGTTTTGCAACTTCAGGAATTGACTGAGACTCAAGCCAGGAGTCATCATAATCACTCCTTTTGCTCTTACACAAAGAAAGAGGATGCTATCATGGAGCAGAATACATGAAGAAGGAGGCAAATCCCTCCAGTATTAAAACAAACCTGCCCAAGTCTCTGCATGCCAGTAAACCCAGAAAATACAAACTCCAAATACATCTCTAACCACTTACTCATCTGTTTATATTTTGAGAGCCTTTATAAGAATAATATATTTTAGCTTTAAGAGACTATCTTCCCTTCCCCTATTATTTAACAGTGAAATACAAGATTTATTTTATGCAAGTTACTCAGTCCTTCTTCCATTTCACCAGCATTAATAGAGCCACTGGTTTCCTCCCTGATCAATCAGTAAGTTATTTATGGCTAAGCCTCCAGACTGCGCAATTAGAGACCCTGCAGAACTCTGCTAATGTCATGTATCGGGAACAATTCTACTTTGCAGGAAATCAAACTCAGTTGTTATTTGGGTTCACTTCTGGTAATTATGCAATTAAACGATACTTTGCATATCTAGCATGTTCAGCAGCAATTTTTATAAGAATTCCTCATAAGAACCTGGAACAATACCATCAGACCAATAGCATCATCTTTAGTGGGAGAAGGTGGTTGGGTTATGGACATTGCGGAGTGTACGTGCTATGGGGAGTGCTGTGAAGTATGTAAGCCTGATGATTCATAGACCTATACCCTGGGGCTAGTAATACATTATATGTTAATTAAAAATTAAAAATTTTTTTAAAATAGCATCATCTTTAGGAGACAAAAAATGATGGTGGCCAGGGACCAAGAAAGTTCTTGCCTTCCATGTGGAGGTGGGGCTCCTCCTCTGAGGGTGACCACCAAGCTGCTTCTCCAGCAGCAGTTTCTGGTTTGTGCTGATTTGTCCACAGTCTTTCAGTCTTTCACTAGGGCCCTCTGGATGGATGGTCGATATTTCAGAATCTCTGACCCTGTCCTGAATATGCCATGTATTGTACGTCCTGTGGCCAAAGTAGAACAAAACACACTGGCTTAGAAATAATGGCCATGTCACAGACTGATGGTAAGCCACACTTCATATTCGGAGTAAGTCAGCCCCTGAAGGGATAAATTCAATGCTTACAAAGGATTATTCTCTCCTTTACTTATGCAAGAAAAGATTCTTTAATTCAAAATTCAATACACATAATGTGCATGTGATGGTTAATTTTATGTGTCAACTTGACTGAGCTAAAAGATGCCCAGAGATAGCTGGTAAAACATTATTCTGGGTCTGCTATTGAAATAGTAGTTCTGTTAAAGCAGTAGACCAAACAAAGGTATTGACCTTTCCAGAGCAGGTGGGTATCAGCCAATTTGTTGAGGGCCTGAACAGAACAAAAAAGTGGAGGAAAGGTAGATTCACTCTCTCTACCTGAGCTGGAAATCCGTCTTCTCCTGTCCTCACATATCAGTGCTGCTGGTTCAAGGACATTTTAACTCAGACTTGCACTTATCCCCTCTGCACCCCAATTCTCAGGCCTGCAGACTTGCACTGAATTATAGCATCAGCTTTCCTGGTTCTACAGCTTGGAGACAGCAGATTGTGTGAGTTTTCAGCTTCCATAACTCTGTGAGCCAATTCCTATAATAAGCTTCTCTTTCTCTCTTTCTAAACATATATATTTTTATTTTTATTTACACATATCCAACACACATCCACATTTTTATTTACACATATGTAGTTCTTTCTCTCTGGAAATTCCTAATATAGTACAAAAACCATAAGACAACACTTGAAAGGAAAGGAAACAACAATCTCAGGATCAAGAGAACATTTATTACAAATAAGTCTTACCAGAACAAAGTCCCCTCACTTTGTTTTTAAATGGGTTTACTGGATAAGCAGTTCAGAAAAATTTAAGAGATGTATATGCCTGTCTAGATTCCATCAAGAATTTTGATGAAGTTGGTCATCATGTGGACAAGGCAGTAGAACAATAGGCAATCAGTAAGAGATCTCGTGACTTTGTCTAACAATTACTGGTTTCTGGGTCCTTATCAGTCTAAAAGAGGGTTCTTGGCACCATATCACATTCACTGTCCCCTGCCTGTTTTGGACGACAGGTCTGTCCATTAAGTGTTTCTCAAATCCATCCACTTCCTTCTATCTCCCTCCACACCTGGGCACCAGTCCTGGCTATATTCCATCCAGGTCCCTGCAATGACCAATGTCGGCCTCCATCTTGTTCCCTTCCTGTCTTTTCCCTGCATTTTAAAAGGGGGCCCATCTTTTCTATTCTGCCCCATTTACGCCTATTGTTCCAGCATGATTATTATTAATACTTTCATTCCCAAAGGTGCCCATCCTAGTGGGCGAAATCATATATCTAACCTTATACAGTATAATTCTAACTGCAAACACTCCCTTGCTCAACTCTCTCACAGTGGCTGCCCTCCGCCCTTAAAGCCCAAACTTCTTCAACAAGCCTTTCTGACTTGTTACCCACTAAACTGTAAGTATCATGAAAGTGGGGGCTTTTGTTGTTGATGTTGTCATCTATTCCATTAACTGCCATAACCCAGAACAGTGGCCGGCACAGAGTAGATGCTCAAATGTGTGTTGAATGTTTTGAATGTTGAAGGTTTTATGGGGCCCACAGTCTGGGCACTGCCTCTGTCTCCTACTGCATGTGTCTCTGTCTTTTCTTCACAGGCTAATTTTCAGTTGGACTTTCCTATGTTCAGTCCCTATCTTACCTCCAGGCTTTTGCAGGTGTTCTTCCTTCTGCCCAGGACATGCTCCTCCTTCACCCACTTCTACGTCTCTCATTTCCATCATCTCCCACCCAATTCTTGTGAAGTCCAACTTTCAAGTAACTTTCTCTGAGAGGCCTTGCCCAGGCTGCTAGGAAATATCCCCCCTATTTGTGTACACCACCCTGCTTCCCCTAGGCTAATCTGCAGCATACTTTCCAGTTAACTATTTCTGCACTCACTTGCTCACTCTCTCTCTTTCAATTTCCTAGTCTGTTTGTTCCATGATAGCACTTACACATAGTCCCAGCACCCAAGCACCTACTACAATTTCTACCTCCTGGGAAGCAATTAATAAATTACTGTTGAATTAGTTAAAATAAACTAATGGGATCTTAAAGCTACAGTATAAAGATGAAATGGTATGACAGTCCTGCAACAGATTATGTTCAGGCCTGTGTACCATAGGCTAATGGAAACAAAGTCCCTGCCTGCTCAGAGAAAAATCATCAGGAGGGTTAATAGACTGTAAAATGGAAACTGTGATAATTCACCCTGGAAAAGAGACATGGAGGGAGCCAAGGAAGGAGGAAACAAAGGACATGAGAACTGCCTTCAAATTTCTAGAAGATTAAACATGTTTTTGATGGCGCTGGTAAGATCAATGAAAAGAAGTTAGAGGGCAACTGGTTTGGGCTCTGTAGCAGTCAGAGCTACCTGAAAATGAAAGTGCTATCTGTGAGGCAGTGAGTTTCCTGTCTCCAGCAGCATTCCATGATAGGCAAATTGTGACTTGGTAGGGATATGAAGTTGGACTGCATTATTTTGAGTCAGAAGTAGCAAAGAAGAAAAATAGTAGAAATTGAAGCAGTTAAGCAGCTTGATCAGGTTAGAAGGCAACTCTATAAAAGACTCCTATGTGGACCTCACTGAGCTAACTAGCAATTCATCCCTGTCCCTACGCCTCATGCCGGTGAATTAAAATAGGCTTGATCAGGTGGGACAAGAAACAAGGTTTAATGAGCAGGATACTAATGGTCATTCAATCGCTGAGGAGAAAATTAAAAGCATAAAAATATAGTTGATGGCAATCCCTTCCTGTTTAAAATACAGTAAAAAGTACAAATGGATACTGAAATCACTAGTCAATTTTCAATAAAAACAAGCAAAAAGAAAAATCTGTTCACTTTATTTATTTTTTATTATTTTTTAATTAACATAAAATGTATTATTTGTTTTAGGGGTATAGGTCTGTGAGTCATCAGTCTTGTGCAATTCACAATGCTCACTGTAGCACACACCCTTCCCAATGTCCATCACCCAGCCACCGCACCCCTCCCACCCCCCTCCACTCCTGCAACCCTCAGTTTGTTTCCTGAGAACAAGAGTCTCTTATGGTTTAAATCTGTTCCCTTTAATTCAAGGTAAAGAAAAAGAAAGATCTGGTCTTTTTCATAATAAATATCTAATAACACTTTTTTTCATAATCTTAGCTCCTGAACAATTGAGAGTTTTGAAAACAACCAGCAAAGAGATGGAGTTTTTGTCCACTTAATTCCATTAGTGTAAACACTACTGACAATTTCACGTTCTTAACCCAAGCTTCTAGTTACTGGTGTAAAAGTGCTTGTCTTATCAGGATCTGAGATAAGACTCCAGGTAACAAACTGATGACACTGACCTCTGTTTAGAAGGCCCTGTGGTCTTGTGGACTTAGTGGGGTGGGGAAGAAATTCCTGAGAGCAAGTCTGAAGAAGTAGCTGGGCCTCTCATGCAAGGAGCCTGTCCCAGAGGAGAGGGGCCACTGTTCCCAGGAGGGCTTCCGAAAGATCTTCTGAATAACTCATGGTTTGATTAGAGCAGTCCAGTGCAGGGAATTTTAGAATGCCCTTAAGTTTGGCCACCAGGCAGGCTCCTTTCAAGAGCCTACTCTGGGAGCTCTGTCAAGAGGGAGGTCAGGCTTGTCTGTAAAGCAGCCCAGTGTACTGTGTCTTAGAACTGCTTTCACCCAGTCTCCTCTGAGCTGCGCTATGACCTCACACAAAACCTTGTTTCTTCTAAGGGACAAATTTAAGATCTGAACACCTCAATTTTCATAATTAACATTTTGATTCCACACAGAGATGGAATGCTTATTACAGCTTTGATGACCAGTACCAATTTTCCACCACTACTCCCCGACACACACACACACACACACACACACACACACACAGCATTTTCTTTTTTATTTTTTTTATTTAAATTCAATTACTCAATGTATAGTACATCTATCTTTACTTTTTGATACAATGTTCAATGATTCATTAGTTCACACAGCATTTTCCAATCCAAATGCAGAGAGGAGAAGATGTCACTCTCTAGTTAGAAAAGAAACACAGCAAGAGATAAAATATGCAATGCCAGTTAAAGTCAACATTCTGAAAGTGAAAGGGCTTGGTTCTCAGGACATACTGTCTTGATCTCACAGTGACTTTCTAAAGACCTTGGACTAAAGTCAGAGAGTATGTGCCAAGGATCACAGCCATTCCCCCACCCCACCCACAGTCACAGTGGTGTGGGAGAGAAGCTATCAGGATTCAAAAGCAACTGTGACCCCAGGAGGCACTGCCCCAAGAAGAATTAAATCCTGGGGGTCCCTGGCATCAAGTTAAGTTCAAATGTTACTTTCTAAGTGAAAGAAGACTTATTAGCAAATAAAAGAATGAGGGCTAAAAATCAAACATCAGGACACTGCAAATGGGCAAATGAATTAGGACTGATGACATGAGACAGAGAAGAGGTGGCTCTTCACAGAGAGGGGCAAAACAAGGAAGCTCAGGGTAACAGGGAAAGACCAGTACCAACAGATTACTGTTTGATGTGTGTGGTTTTCTTTACATTTACCTATGTTCATGGGAGGGATTTTGAGAGCATTTATATGTGAGGAGAAGAGTTTGTTAAAAAAAAAGAGAGGTTTAAAGATACCAGGAATCGAGAGGGGCTGACCAGTGGGCAAAGCCCCAGGAAGGTGAAGTGGAATAGACTAACTGAAGACAGGACAGGGACACCTCTCCTCTAAGGCAGGAGGAAACTGTGAGTATAAAGAGTGGTATTGAAGCTGAGGAGTTTCTGAAACGCTTTGATCAACAGTTTCTTGGTGAAGTCAGGGGAATGATTCCTGACTTTCCTGAGGGTGAGGAGATGAGGTAGCAGAGAGGGGTTTGAGGCAAAAGTGTGGACTGGTTGCTGAGAAGACAGGGGAAAGGCTTCCCAGAAAGACTGCCAGATGGGCCAGAGGGTCTCCTGACACTCAGCCTGGGTACAGATGCTCTAGGAGTAGCACCCACAGGAGATCTCGGGAGAAAATGAGTTTCTGAGAGAAGCTGGAGGAAGCTGTTCACAGGAGATGGGAAAGGCTTAGAATCAGTAGTCCAGAGGGCAAACTGACCATTAAAGGCATACATTATATGGTCAGTTCCAAAGGAAGATCTGATGGCTCCTAGGATTGTCAGTAAGTCCTGGGGAGATATCAGACACTCTTAATGGCAGGTGCCCTTGTGAGTGCTCTGCAAAAGAGTGAGCTAGGTCCCAGCATGAAAAAGCTGTGTGGAAATAACAATTGAACGGCAGAAAACTTCTGCCTAGAGAATCTCTCTCCCTACTGTTCCATTACTTTATCATTAGATAAGTAACTTTATTGTCTGGAGATGACTCACTTAACACAGGTATGGCCACCATACAACTCATGCAATCCAAAGCAATAAAAGCAGGCCGGAAGCAATGAGGGAATGGTAATGTGGTGCTGGGTCCTGTCGTCTGCAGCAGAGCCTAATGCCAGTCAGTCAGAGAGGCAGGCCTGGGCACTGGGAACAAGCTTAGCTTGGTTCCCTGGGTTAACCTGGGCACATGGCTTAGATTCTTTGAGGATCGACTTCTGCATTTGTGAAGTATGGAGTTTGCCCTAGAATCTAGATGATTTTCTAAGCTGTTCCCTGATTCTATCATTCTTTATAATTGCAATATTAATTTTTTAAAGATTTATCTATTTGAGAGTGAGAGAGTATGTGTGCATGAACAGCGGTTAGGGGGCAGAAGGAGAGAATCTCAAGCTGACCCCCCACTGAGCACAGACCCTGACAAGCGACTTGATCTCATGACCCTGAGATCATGACCTGAGCCGAAACCAAGAATGGGAACTTAACTAACTGCACCACCCAGCGCCCGACCATTAATTCTATTTATAACTTAATGTCTGATTCCAGAGTCCAACCATCTCTGGCAAACTAAATCTACCACTTAGCAAGGAATAAAACAAAATCATTCTGACTGGGTCCCCAGTGTGACTGTCACGATTTGCTTGTTGTATTATCATCTCAAAAGGAACTTTTACTAATTGGGATTTCCAATATATAAATTGTGGAAATGATTCAAAGAGCGCCCTCTTCACTCTTCTTTGAAATACAAATCTTACCTCTTTTCCCTTGAGATATCAGTACTTCAATGGGGACTTGGGGAGAGATAGAAATGGGTAGTATTGGAGTGGAGAGGGGGATAGGGTCCAAATAAATAAAAGGTTTGAAATATTGCCAGTGTGAAAGATCAAAAGCAATTATGGCTATTCACCTTAGCCATGGGATAAGTAGTTAATTAGACATTTGCTTAAATAATCCCACTCTCTCCTACCATCACCAGCATCATCCATCAATAGATGGGGTGAGGGTTGTGAAGGGGCACTGATTTTATAGTTAAAAACCTAAAGTTAGGTAAACCACTCTGCCCTGCCCACCAGGCAGGCTATAGTCTACAGTCCAGTCAGATTTTCCAACAGCCCTACCTACTTGTATTAAAATATAAAGGGAGGGGTGGGTTGCCTGGGTGGCTCAGTGGGTTAAGCCTCTGCATTGTCTCAAGAGTCCTGGAATCGAGCCCCGAATCGGACTCTCTGCTCAGGAAGCCTGCTTTCACCGCTCTCTGCCTGCCTCTCTGCCTACTTGTGATCTCTCTCTCTCTCTCTCTCTGTGTCAAATAAATAAACAAAATCTCTTAAAATATATATATAAAGGGAGGAGTTGTAATGGAGACCTCTCTGCATCGGTTTCTAGAAGAATCTTCGAGACTACTTCATTTCTCTTTATCAGTTTACTTCCCTCAAAACCTGCCATGTTCTTTCTCACACTTTCCTTTTCCTACTCTGCTTATACAAAAAAGCAGTTCAGATTTATTATCTCTATGTCCTCACCACAGTGTAGAGCGCTTCCCACTACCCCATTTCCTGCTTCTGTTCTCTCTCCTACCACTCACACTGGAGATACGATGCTGCGTAAAAGAGACATGGACCCTGCCCTCACCCCACTTACAATCTACTAGGATAACCAGTTGTTTCACTTACAATTCCTCCTCTTTCATTCTTTTATTAACCCATCAAAGGTTACTTCCTCACCATGGACTCACTGCCCTCTTATTTCCCTAGTAACCATCCATTCATCTTTTCAGTAGAAGCTCAGATGGCCCCTCCTCTGAGAAACCTTCCTTCACTGTCCTGGCTGGACTTAAATGCTTGTTTTCTGTGTGTCCATAGCACTTAGTATATAATCCATGTGTTATTGACAGGGGTTTGATTGGTTCATTGGTCAGTTTTACGCTTCTATCTGTTCATTAGGATGGTAAATTCTTTGAGAGAGGGGGTGATGTGTTTTACTCTCCATAGCTCCAGTGTCCAGAAGAGCATGGCAACTAACAGCAAACTAAAAAAAAAAAAAAAAAAAAACCAACAAAGAGTTCTATCTGGTCCGTATCTCAGATAATAAAATTCCATCCCTTCAGTCATTCATACTACAAACCTCAGAGGCATATTTGGTTTTTCCTTTTCCTTCCCTGACTCCATCAAAGTCTTGACATACATACCTTCAAAATACTGACTCTTTCCTGCTCTCCAATCCCACCATCACAGCTTCATGCCAGCCCTTCTCTTTCCTTACCTGGCCTATGAAAATAACCTGCTCACCACTTTCAGTCCTCCCATTACTGACTAATCTTTCAAGTTGTTACAAAAGTGATTTTCTAAAACACAATTCTAACTATGTGACTTCTCTATTCACTAGGATAAAGTCTTAGCTCCTTAGCATGGCTCCATCTCACTTCTCCAGTCCCACGGACTTACCTGTCCCAACCAGCCATCTACATACTCGACAGTCAAGTCATGTAAAACTGATACATTCCATGCTTGCTCCTGCTTCCAAGCTTTGCATGTGCGGGTCACTCTACCTGGAGCTCCACTACCACCAGTATGTCCCCTGTCTTCCCCAAACACACACACACACACACACACACCCCTTTTCCTAGCAAATTCCGATTTGGGATAAAGGCCCAGCTCAAATGTCCACTTCTCTCTGAAGTTTTCCTGAGTTTGGACAAATTCATTTATTACTTACACTATTTTGTTCATATCCAGTATAGCACTTAATATACTGTATTTTAATTCTGTCTACATAACTGTGTCCCCTACGATATTGCCTACTTGTTGATGCCCAAGACATATTTTATCTTTGTAATACACATAACCATATAATAACAACATATAAAAGTCCTAATAAATGTTTTCACCATGGCTGAAGATGACTACAGAGTCCACATGTTTGGAAATATTAGAAAAGAAAACACAAGACATTTAGCCTGAATGTTGGGATCACTCTCTAGTCCACAGGCAGAGGAACAGACTAGATAATCTGTTAAGGACACTCTCCCTTCTAGTCAACAGGCCAAATACAATAGGCCAAGCACTATGCTAGGTGATTTTTTAAATCAATCATCTTATTCATTTCTCACAATAGACCTGTAAGGCAGGCAAATTATCTCCTTTTCAGTGCTGGAGAAAGAGAAGCTCAGAGACGAGAAAAGACTTGTCCAAGTTCCTATAGCTGGTCAGCCAGCAGCAGGGACCCCTTCTGATGTGCATTTCAAAGACAAGTCTGCACAACCGGAAGTGAGCCTTCTTTAAGCACTGAAGCATAGCAACACCCCACTGGCCTCAGTGAATGGGAAAGAGCAATGAGAGGGTACTACATGAACAAGCAGAAATCAAATGATTTTCCCAGTAGTCAAGCGAGCTCTGGTCTATGTTGAGACTGAGCCATCTAAAGTGCAAAGCTTAACAAAAACCAGTACGAATCCAATCCTTATTAAAACTATAGCTGGAAATATCCCCTACAGGATGGAGAAAAACTTCAGAGCCAATGAGGAAAACTCTAATTAGTCCCTCACATCACACTTCACTCAGCAAAATCCAAAACGAAACTCTAGATGGCGTCCCTGTAAATGGTCCAGTGATTCATTAGTTACTGTAATTTGAAATTGCTGCCAACTCGGCTGTTTGCTGCCTTCTTTTCAGTGCTGGCCTCGCTGGCCTTCTGGCCAGTGCTTGTCACCCAGTCCCTTCATCCACTGCCCTTTATAGCAGGACCCAACCTGTATTCCCTGATCCCATCGGATTCCTCCCCTACCAGACCATTACTCATACTGGGTTTTCAGCCTAATGACCTTTCCCCAGCTTCTCAAAAATACATATTCAATGGCCAAAGCTGAAACAATTTGATTAATGTAATAAATAACTACAATGCTGAGTTATAACCTAAAGCATAAAATAAACACCCATGAGTTATACTGACATAAATAAATGACGTAGTTAATGTAGGAATGACATTCTTTACCAAAAAAAATTCCAATTAATAAATATATAGGAATGAGGGAAAAAGAAAATCACCATTATGATACTATAGTAATAATTGCTATAGGCAAGATTCATTGATAAAACCTAAAATCAGTGGGGTAAATGTTCAGGAGAAGGAAGATATTTGCATGGCTTCAAAATACCATGTCCCAAATTTACTAATGACTGTGGCCCTTTTAACATATACCCAAAGATTTTGTGATAGACCTTCCTCCAAGAGGTGATGCTAAGTCCCCTCACCTTGAGCATGGCTGAACTTAGTGACTTGAGGTTAAGGAACAGAGCATGGAAAGAGAATAACAGTAAATTTTCTGGCAACCACCACCTTAAACATGTAAGCAAGGTTAAAATCATCAGGAATCAGTTGTGCATATATTATGAGTCCTCTAATTTATGTGATGAGAAGGACATATCACTTTTGTGGTATTCTCCCCCAAAATCTATAACCTGTTTATGCAGGAGAAAACACCAGACAGACTTAAACTGAGGGGCAAATTTTAGAAAACCTGACCCCTACTTCTCAAAAGTATCTAGATCAAAAAAGACAAGGGAAGAGCGTGAAACTATGAACTGTCACAGACTAGAGCAGGTTAAAAATATTATGACTAAATGCAGTATAGGGTCCTGGAACAGAAAAGGGGCACTAAGGGAACAAACAGAAAAAACCTCAGGGAGAAAGCCTGTAGTTTAGTTAATACTAGTGTATCAATGCTAATGTCTTAGTTTTGATAAACATATCATCGTTACATTAGATGTTAACATTAGAGGAAGGTGGGTAAAAGGACATTCTGTATTATCTTTGCAACTCTTCTATTAATCTATGATTATATCAACATAAAAATGTTTTGAAAGTATACTTTTTTTCTGATTCTTACATGTATTCTATACTTCAATTTTTCTAAAATAGTCATGTTTTCCTTAAAAAATCAGGAACAAAGAGAAAGATATTCATTTCTAAAGACCACCTTTTGGAGAAGGCGCCTTTCAAGAGGGTAAAATGCTCCTTCTGTTGTACTTCTGCAGGATTTTGTCCACTAAGAAACTCTGTTGTAGCACTCGGTTCATCTTATTTTATTTCATACTTATTAATGTGTCTCTTTTTGGCAGCTCTTAGGAGGCAAGGGGCCTTTTAATCCCACCGAACACTTAGAATCCAATGAGTGTCAGCTGAGTTATTGTCATGACCAGAAGCCTCCATCCATCCAAGACCAGGTCCTGAGCCAACCCTAGCTTAGGGACCAGCCTGCCAGCTGCTGTTTCTCTAGACTGCCCCTGCACCTGGGGCCTCAGCAGGTGTCTATTCTGATGCAATGCTACCAGAGCTCTCAGACCAATCAGTAGCAGGATGATTTAAATCTCCACCATCCTGGTGCTACTGAAAACAAAGCCTATATGATCATCCGATCCTCACCTAGTGCTCATTTCTTAATGGCCCGGGCATCTTCCCATCTAACTCATCTCTCACAGTTTCTCTCCCTTTCCACTACCCCCAGGGGAACCCCACCCATCACAGCAGCTGCAAAGTAAACAGGTTCGCCTACAACCTATCCTCAGATGTTCTATTTACCTCCCAACTTTACTGGGATCATAGCTCTCCTACTATTATGGTCCTCCCAAAAGGTTAAAAACTAGAATATGCCTAGAGGAAACTGCCCCGGCTCACTGCATTCCATGCCCCCACCAGACACATAGGTCAGAGACCAAACCTAGAGGGGAAAAAACAAGGGAAACAAACTAGATCCAAATTCTCTTAGATCCAAAATGCATTATTTATGAGAAAATATGCAATGGTTCATTTGTATTCAGGGAACAAAATAGTTTCCTGGCTACATATGTTAAGCATCAACCACAGGATTTGCACAGGAACAGGGATTCCAAATTCTAGACTAAGTAAGTGTAAGAAATGACAAAGGTCAAATACTGGCCAGAGCTTTTGGTACTTTACCAGAAACCTAAAATTTGTACTGAGACACCTTGTCCCAGAAGGAAGTTGAGAACTGAAACTGGATCCTTGTGAAAGCATAGCTAATGTTTCAGAACCCTTGACGTTATACTTTTCAAGGCAGGTAGGCAACAGCCTAAACTCAGTGCTTTGAGTGCCCTGTTTCAATTCTATAGAAGACAATAGTCTAGATGTCATCTGAGAATCACTTGGGTAATTGGTAATTGGTTGCAAATCCACATAACCAGAAGAGAATGCTAAATACAATCCTATAGCTCAGCCTGCCCTATATGCCACAATGCAGGTTGTCCATGGAATAAGGGCACCACTTCTGGGCCAGGGGGTCGGGTGGGGGCGAGCATACCACAGATATCCTAGGGCTGCATATCTATTAGTATTGTTTTCCAGAAGATGGCAGGAAAGCACCCCGTTCTAATAAAATCAGTCTATGATGACAATTTCCTAAAGGTGGAAGCGAAGTGTGCTAAGGAAGGGATGTCTTGTTCTAAAGTGCATATCAGTGCCATATGGACTAGCAATAACCATAATCTTACTGCATACTATAGGACTGCTTTTCAGTCAGTAATCCTGTCTCTAAATTCTTAAACGTCAGTCCACAAATAAGGACCTCCAAATATTCCTGACTTTTTGGCTATTTATCTAAGAATTTCCACTTGCAGTAAATCTAATCCGAATTCAGATAAACACTTATAGATAAGGGGGGAAAAAGAACAATTCCATATAAAATCATAATATATCTAGCTAAAATAGTACCTTAAAAGAGACATGTTGACTGAGCTTTTATATATAGGAACTCACACTAGCTTTTAAAATGTCTACAGTTTGCTTTCCCTGCACTACATCAGTTCCTTGACCTAGTTTCTTCACTAAAGAGGTTCAATTACATTACCAAGTGAGGCTAAAATTTTGTCCTAAATTTATAATGGAAGAGACTCATTAAACATACCCTAAAACAAAGTTATTATCTGTGTGAACCACATAATAGTGTTTTGGGGTTTTTTTAGTAACACTAAATATGTCAACAAATATTTGTTGGGAACATTGACTATATGGTAAGAACTCCTACTCCTATGGGCTAGGAGATGGAAATGCATAAATGAATAAAACATGGTACTTTTCCTCAAAAAAGTTCACAGTGTAGTGGAAAAAAGAAATATATGGATACATGATTGTAATGCATATATTATGAGCTAGTACTGTAAAACAGACTTTACTAGAGACATATGCTAGATTCAAGAATGAAAGGAGGGACGGGTCAACTATACATGAGGCATCAAAGAAGCTTCAAAGAACTTGTATCAGTTTGGGTCCTTTTGCTGTAAGCAACAGAACTAATTGTCCCACATAAGCAAAAAGAACTATACTGAAGTAATACGAGGCAGATCATGCACTCCAAGGAAAAATTGAAGAACTCACCCCCAGAAAAGACAGGGAAGGGTGCCTGGGTGGCTCAGTGGGTTAAGCCGCTGCCTTCGGCTCAGGTCATGATCTCGGGGTCCTGGGATCGAGTCCCACATCGGGCTCTCTGCTCAGCAGGGAGCCTGCTTCCTCCTCCTTCTCTCTCTACCTGCCTCTCTGCCTACTTGTAATCTCTCTCTGTCAAATAAATAAATAAAATCTTAAAAAAAAAAAAAAAAAAAAGACAGGGAAAGAGAATGTCAAGAGGGATCATGGTAGCAAGAATATAATGCCGCCATCCACCACTCCCCTGACTTCCTTGTCTGCTTGGCCTGACAGGGTCTGGTGTCCACTCCTGGGGCTGAACTCCAGAGCAGGGCACCAGAACTTACAGTTACATCAAGGTCCACAGAGGGGGCACCTGGTAGCTCAGATGGTTAAGCGTCTGCTTTTGACTCAGATCATGATCTTCAAGTCCTGGAATTGAGCCCCATGTCTGACTCCCAGCTCAGCAGGGAGTCTGCTTCTCCCTCACCCTCTGCCTTTTCCCCTGTTTGTGCGCTCTCTCTCTCTCTCTCAAATGAATAAATTAAAAGATCTTTAAAAAAAAATCTGGGGTGCCTGGGTGGCTCAGTGGGTTAAGCCTCTGCCTTTGGCTCATGTCATGATCTCAGGGTCCTGGGATCAAGCCCCGCATCAGCCTCTCTGCTCAGCGGGGAGCTTGCTACCCACCCCCCACCCCCACCCCGCCGCCTGCCTCTCTGCCTACTTGTGATCCCTCTCTCTGGGTCAAATAAATAAATAAAATATTTTTTTAAAAAATCCACAGAGGAAGGACAGCTCCCAAGACGGTGCACTGGTCCCAGAAGGGGAAAGGATGAGAGGTAAGCAAAAACCAGATGTCTGCTTTCTGGCAACCTGAACAAGAACAGTTTTGGTGTAAGAGGCATGGAATCCAGACTGCTTTAGGCTAAGAGTTAATGCGAAGTGAAGCAGGGTATCCCACCCTGTTACAGAACTTGACTGTGAGAAAATAGAAATGGAGCATCATAGGAAATAAAGGTAGAATCAAGGGAGGGGTTGGGATTGGGTTTTCTTGTGTGTTTGTTTGTTTGTTTGTTTGTTTGTTTTCTGTTCTTATTTACTTTAAACCTAGGGAGATGTGAGCAGTTTACCAACAGAGGACGAAGCCAAAGCAGTAGGAAAAGTTTACTATCTGAGTGAGAGCTGCAGGGTGATTTAATCTGGAACAAAAAGAAGTTACTATGGCCACTCACCATGCCAAGCACTCACTGTGCCAGAGACCACGCTGATTGACCTTGCCTTATCTTCTAATATTACCTGGTAGGTACTATCATCATGCCTATTTAACAGACTGGGGAATTGAGAATTAGAAAGTTTTAAGCACATTGTTCAAGGTCAAACAGCTACAGTGGCAGAGCAGGAAACAGGTACATTTCTTCCTGATCCCAAAACCCCTACTTTTAATAATATTATGCCTCTTCCTATAAAACCCAGAGAAATCAGGTTAAGGGGGGAATGTCTACTTGTATATTTGTATCAGGGAAGTAGGACATGGGAATAATTCCTAACATTTAGCTTCACTTTTCTCTGCAGGATATGCCAGCCACTGGTGGAGAAACAGGAGATAAGGAATGGCACAGTGAGTCTGACCAGTGGAGGACAGTTATAACATGAGTTGAGAATAGGAGAAAAATAGGACAAGAGAAGAGGCTTGAAGAGCACGCTGAAGGCCCTTCTACACACTCAGACATGGACACAGTCCCCAGGGTTGCATGAGAACCAGTGCTCAGGTCTGTTCAGCTCTCTTCAGCTTCCACAGCAGGGGCTTTCCAGCATGGGGAGGGGGTCCCACAGCAAGATGCCTGCGACAGAACCATACTGAAGTCCCAGCTCGGAGTGTGTTCCAAGAGGGGTGAAAATAAAGGAAACCTTATTCAAATTAGTAATTTCTCGGGCTCTGAGCTCAATCAGGTTACTATTTCACCCTACCTGAGCCAGCAGTAAAGTAATGCTTTTAAATTTTACATATGTACACACACACACACATACACACACACACAGATATAGTCATTTCTATCACTACCAACTCCAGTTATGGATGCCAATCCAGCTACAAATTTATGACCTAAATGTGGTCAATGAGCAACATCTTTCTTAATTCTATTTTTTAAATGATGAACAACTTTATTATTCTTAGTCTTTGTTTCTTAAAAATCCATGACTACCAAACACTATTTTTTTAGAGCAGCACAGGTAATAATATTGCATAATACGACAAAAATTTAGAAATGCCTAAGACATAAGACTTAAAAATAAAATAAGAAGGGCACCTGAGTGGCTCAGTTGGTTAAGCATCTGTCTTCAGCTCAGGTCATGATCTCAGGGTCCCGGGAGCCCCAGGGTCCTCAGAGCCCCGCACTAGGCTCCCTGCTCAAGTGGGAGAGCCTGCTTCTCCCTTTGTCTGTCACACCCCCTGCTTGTGCACTCTCCCTCTCTCAAATGAATAAAACTTAAACATAAAATAAAATAAGATTGACTGGATAGTTAATGCCTCTATGGAAGCAATAATCTCACAAACATTTAAAAAAGAATCTGGGAAACCTTTACATTTTGTCTAGAAACCAACTCCTTGATTTAGTATTTAGTAGAAAAGAAATAATCACAGAATAGAATGAAAAACAAGATTGTAGTTATACATTATTAAAGTATATATGTATAAATCATAGGAAATGTCAGGGAAAACTTATACCAAATTATTAAATGATATTTACTTCAGGGATTGGAATGGGGTGGGTTTGGAATTCCTACTTAGAGAGGAGAGGAAATTTTGCTTTTCATTTTCTACAGTACAATACTCTGATTTAAAAAAAAAAAAAAAGCCTGTACTACTTTTTAAATTTCTTCAATTATTTTATTTATGTATTCATTCATTTATGTATTTCAATAAACTTTATTTTGAAATAGGAAATAATTTTAGATTCAAAGAAAAGCTGCAAAGATAGTACAGAGTATCCCATAATACCCTCATTTACTCTACTATTAATGTCTCCTATTATAAAAGTACATGCGCAAAATTATAAAGCTCATGGGGCACCTGAATAGTTCAGTCAATTGAGCATCTCATTCTTGGTTTTGGCTCAGGTCATGGTATCACTGGTTGTGGGATCAAGTCCCACACTGAGCCCCACATTGGGCTCCACGCTCAGCAGGGAGTCTGCTTGGGATTCTCTTTCTCCCTCTCCCTCTGCCCCTCCCCCTGCTTGCTCACTCTCCCTCAAATAAATAAATAAATCTTTATTTAAAAAAAAACAAAACTATAAAGCTGATCTTGGCACACAACTATCAGTTAATACCCACACTTTATTTGGATTTTTCCAGTTTTTCTCTTAATGTCCTCTTTTGTTCCAGGACCCAGTCTGGGGTGCCACATTTTTAGTTGACAAATCTCCTTGGTCGTCTTGTTCTGTAACAGTGTCTTAGGCTTTTCCTTAAGACCTTGACCGTCCTGAGGAAGAGAGGCTAGCTACTCTACAGATCCCCAATCTAGTTTATCTGATGTTTCTCTCATGTTCCTATCAAAATTAGAATGGGCTTATGAGTTTTGAGAAAGCATACCATGGAAATGAAGAGCTCTTACCATCACTTCATATAAGGGATGGGTGACACTGGCACAATTATCACCAATGATGTTAACCTTCATCACCTGCCTAAGGTGGTATTTGCCAGATTTCTCCCCTGTAAATTGTTCTCTTTTCATACTCTGTTCCTTGGAAGTGAGTCACTAAGCCTACAAGCCCACTCTAACTGGGACAGAGGGGTGGGTTAAGCTCTTACTCTTAGACGCAGGAATGCTTACACAATTATTTCGAATTCTTCTGTAAGGAAAATGTGTCTTAAACCATAAGAGACTCTTAATTCACAAAACAAACTGAGGGTTGCTGGGGGAAGGGGGGTCAGGAGAGGAGGATAGGGTTACGGACATTGGGGAGGGTATGTGCTATGGTGAGTGCTGTGAAGTGTGTGAACCTGGTGGTTCACAGACCTGTACCCCTGGGGCTAATAATACATTATATGTTTATAAAAAATAAAACATTTAAAATTTAAAAAAAAAAAAAAGAAAATGTGTCTCTTCTTCCCTGCTTATTAATTCATTAAATTATTTATTTATATTAATTTGCACTCATGTATATTTATTTTATACTTTGGATTATAACTCAATACTACATTATTTACTTTATTGCTCAGGATTCCAAATCTGGCCATTAAGAGTTCTTTTGGCTTGGCTCCTTTGACATGCCCCACCCTTTTGCTTTTCCAGCACTTCCTTACTTTCTCATACTACACGATTTTCACATTTCATCTTAAATTTTTCTCTGCCCTACCCCTAGAATTAGCCATTTCTCCAATGAGCTCTGATTCCTTTTGTTGAAGAAGGGTATTTAGAAACCAAGATCTGGGCACTATGTCTTCCCACTCCCTTTGAATAAATTTATTGAAGATTTAATAAGCTAGTGTATGTGAAGCTTCTTAACATACAGGCTGACACACTCAAAAATGGAATAAAACCATTACTGTTGTTATAATAATGATGACAGTGATGATGATGATGCACATTTTTAATAAATTTGGAACTTCTAACTCCTAAACCAAAATTGTATCCCATTAGTCATTATATAAAGCCCTAATAGGCCCACAGATCTTTCTATATTTCTGAGTCTCAGGGCTATATAAGGCCAAGAAATAGATGTTCCTCTAGCCCTGGCCCAGGATTGTGCAGTCTCTGGCCATAAAACGTTTTTCTTCCTTTCCTGGAATCTACACAAAATCACAAAATCAAAAGACTTCTGTGGAAAAAGATGTCTCTTGATTTTTAAGTTTTTAAGTTAAATGAAACATTTCAAGGGCGTTTAAAAAACTATCAGTCCCATATACAAGTCAAACTCACTTTGGATCTATCTATAGAGTACAGTTTTGAAGTCCTGCCCAAAATAGCTCTTGTTTTGAAATACTGCAGTGTCATCAGTATGGAAATGGCTATTGACCAATAAATCTGTAAAAGCCCCTTCAAACAATTCCTGTTCTGTCAAATACCAATGCCATTGTTCTTAATGAGTAATAGATACTAGAAAGTCCCTTTTATGAATCAGATAACCAATAGCAAGGGTTCAAAGAGGGTGCCTAAAGGAGACCTGTACCTCAAGTACTCTGGCCAGTCAGAGTGGCCACCAGGAATCCTCTGGATGTGAGAATCAGAGAGGTGTCCTGGGAGGGTCTGTGAGGATGACTCTGGGACCAGTAAGCACGCTCAGGACATAGAGCACACAAGAACAATAAAAGATACAGAGCCACTCACACCTTTCCAGAATTACCTGGCCCCTGCAGAGTTGCTGGGTGGGGAGCTCTGTGGAAAATGTCAGACGCTTCATAGCATCCAGGGTAAAAGCACTGCAAAAGCAATGCTAGGAGATGAAGGAAGCAGAAATTCCCCAATCTGACAAAACAGATGTTTTTCAGTATCCACATTCTTCTTACTAAACACTCTGGGTTTCTATTTGGTTTTGAACAACTAATTTTTTTGTTTTGTTTTGTTCTGTTTTGTTTCATTTTCATTTTTTCATTCTTTCTCTGTCCCAGACCTACATTCTTCTGGGTAAGGCAGATTGACCCCTACCATTGGCTGCATCATCTAAAACCCCCTGGAACCTGTCTAGCTTATTTCTGGCCTGGACCACCTTGAACTCCTTGCTTTTGCTGTCAGCATGGTCACCCACCCCCAGGCTTATCCTCTAGCCCTTTGTCTCCACTTGGCTGTCCAGACCAGCCCTTGCCTTTGGGTCATGGCCGTCACAGGCCATGTTGCCTCACACAAATGTCCTCCAGGCCCTGGAAAACATACTTCAATTTCCTTGAGGAAAAGAGTTGTAAGAAACAAAGCAATCAAAGTCATTTTTTGGGAATGTAAGCAAAACCTCATAACTCTGTAGGGACTGTCTTTCCTCTCCTCAGATCTATAGGAGGAGGTCTGCAGAAGAGGTGGATTCCTTGTTTTCTTCTATTGGTATATTACTATTAACTAAATTGTAGTCTTTATTAAAAAGTGGCCAAGGGGCAAAGGGCTTCAATCCCAGGAGGCCAGCACCGGAAGTGCATATAGCCAGGTGCACTGGTATTACAAACAGAACATGGGATTAAAAGTCATTTACAACAGAGTTCAGTTTTTGATCTACCTCTCACCAACTAAGAGATTACTTATCAACCACTTATCATAAGCTTCAGTATAAAATGGTAACCCAACGTTACAAGACCTGCAATGTAATTTAACAGACTTCAGTATCATTGTATGACAACTTAAACTTCAGTTCTAGGTGTAGTCAGCTAAACTGGTATCTGGAATATACAGTCCAGGAGTCACAGGGGTGTGCCAGCCAGCATTATATCAGAAAGGAGGCAGGCTCAGTACTACCTCAATAACCAGTTTTACCATTTAGCAAGAAAGTTAGAAGTAGCTTTTCCTTAGTGAAATTAAGGGTATTCAAGGCATGCAAATTAGCTAAAATACTGCAGACACACATGCAAAGAGAAAGGATAAGAATACTCAGGAATACCCCTTAGTAATGCTGTCCAAGGATTGATCCCTAATGTGTCCTTGCCTATAACCACTGGCTTAAAAGAATTTCTGATTGTATGATACTTACTAAATGATGCAGAATCCTACCTCGAGTAAAGCTTTACATAGTTGGAACCACCTAAAAGGAAAGAGAGCTAGGACTTCAACAAACCCACCAAACAGATCATCTAAAATATTTTGTGCCTACTTTCTAATGAATGGTAGTCCAATAAATATCTGATGTGTAGTAAATTCTGCCTGAGGCCTCCCTTCATTATAATCTGATAGCTAGGTTGTGGAAGAATAGCAAATTATCACCATCTCGGACTTCTGGGGTGATTATGATTCTTGTGATTTTCCAAAAGAATCTGAGAATTGTATGTGATCAAATTGGCTTACAGAAATTCTCAATTTCCATCATTTATGCTCTACAAAGTTGTTGAGGAGTTACATGTAAAAGGCTGACAGTAATCTCTAAAATCCAATACAGACATACTACCTCAGAAATATTTTTTATTTCTACAACCCAATTTTCCCCAGGGCTCACCAGCCTGGAGGTACAAATGGAATTACATTATTAGCAGTGTCTTAGACTTTCTGTTTCTTTTTCTTGCCTGCCTCACCAGAGTCTAGCTCCCTGAAAAAAAGGAGGGGGGAGCCCTATGTAGAATTTCATGAAGTTTCAGCATGGGTCTCACATGCATGCATACTCATTACAGCCTGGGAACCTCTGCCAGGAACAGCAATACCAACAGGCCTTTCCCACTGATGCTCTGGAACAGGTTCCCTCCATGGAAGATACAAGGCAAACATTTAGGAGTGTGAAGAAAATACTAGGTTTTCTGTTCAATTTTTGTTTCATCCTTTTTAATTTTCACTTTTGTGTATGTTTTATAAAATATACAATATATTAGTAGGAGAAGGCTTAGATATTTTTTAATAGATACGGAAGTTAATTAAAAGAATTTGGAGGGGCGCCTGGGTGGCTCAGTGGATTAAGGTGCTGCCTTCGGCTCAAGTCATGATCTCAGGGTCCTGGGATCGAGTCCCGCATCGGGCTCTCTGCTCAGCAGGGAGCCTGCTTCCCTCTCTCTCTCTGCCTGCCTCTCCATCTACTTGTGATTTCTCTCTGTCAAATAAATAAATAAAATCTTTAAAAAAAAAAAAAGAATTTGGGAACCTTCAGTTAGAGCATCCATGGAAAGAGAGGAACATGCCTTTCTCCCTCTTGTACGATGTATTTTGCTAAAGGCTGCTGGAGCAGTGGTCTTGTGCTCAAATGAGGGATGCATTCTCTAGTGAAACAGCATTTATGTCCAGCCCACTTGCTCCTCCTTAGTGTTTACAAGACTCAGCCCTGTCCAGGGAGTGACCGGGAGAGGATACCTCATGACCTACATCCAACTGGGCTCAGAATCACTCCACCCTCTGATGATTAAAGCTTGTTGTGGCTGACTCCTCCTCTCCAAGGATGAATTCTCTTCAGAAATTTCTTCTGACTTTGGTGCCAATACATTCTGCTCACTGACAGGACAAACTATCAACTCATCATAGACATAGGGAAGACATCCCATGGACATACACAAACATATCTGGAATTCAGTGATCGAGGCATTTCAAGTAGAGGCTCCAGGCTATACCACAGCTGACAGGGTAAGGAATAATATTAACCCTTCGTTGCTAAATCACATTATCACTTCCAAGGTAGAACTTTACCTGTACCCAGAGAACCCCTCTAGGCAATTTCGTTCCCTGACAGAAGATGCAAAACCCTTGTGTCTGCCTGCATATTCAACATCTGTGGGGGAAATGTGAGTTAACTGTATAGAGCATTTTTAATGAGTGTGTAGCAGACTGTGAATTCAATCTATATTAGAGAAGTAAATGCACATTTTAAAATGTGGAATTTCCCTTAATGAGATTAAGAGTACCACTCCTCAGAATTTCATGTATCCTAGGCCCTGTACTAGATGCTCTATACACATGTGTCTAAACTACACAATACTTAACAAGACAGGTACTATGAAGAAAAGCAGACCCCAGAAAGGCTAGGAAACTCTCTGAGCTACTGTGTAGCTGGCACTGAGCTACTGTGTAGCTGGGATCTAACTCAGAAGTTCTAACTGACCCCAAGCCCAGCTCAACAACATGCCACCTGACTGCCTCATGGGAACAAGTTGTCTGAATCCTTCAAGGGGGATAAGGGGGAAGGTCACAGCTTTGTTCTCATGTGCACATTACTGTAAAAAATGCCAGCGTTGTGGGTCACAGAGTTAAAATTGGCTCATATCCATTGGAATTAATTCAAAAGACAAATGAGAATCATGCCTGTAAAAAAGAAATACATTCTGGTGCTGAAGTCAGCAGTATGTAATCCTCTTGAGTCAGATGTAGTGAATTTATACATCAACTTTTGGAACTCTCTGATCAGATGAACTTTTATTTCAATGTGGAAAAAATACCAAACTCTTCCCATCTAGAATAACACCTCTGTTTGTTAGCATCCCCATCCAGTGGTCCCTTTTCACCACAACACATTTGCCATACTGGATACCTGGGGTTGCCTGGACACAGATCTTAACAGAGCTCAAAAAGTTCAGAGCAGGGGCACCTGGGTGGCTCAGTGGGTTAAAGCCTCTGCCCTCGGCTCAGGTCATGATCCCAGGGTCCTGGAATCGAGCCCCACACTGGACTCACTGCGCAACAGGGAGCCTGCTTCCTCCTCTCTCTCTCTCTCTCTCTGCCTGCCTCTCTGCCTACTTGTGATCTCTATCTATCAAATAAATAAATAAAATCTTTAAAAAAAAAAAAGTTCAGAGCACAGCTAGAAATATCAGATGGAAGGTGCTTCCACGACACAATGTCTAATAATATCAGGTTTTGGTTTAGAAAAGGGAAAGCCAGGGTGTCAGGGAGCATGACCTAAACCTATCACAGAATAAAAAATTACTTGGGGTTCCCCTAAACTCATTTTCACTAAAGCCCAAAAAACTAGAAACCCTACAGGACTTGGTGGCTCCTCTGACTTGGGTTTGGGAGGGGAGAGATAGAACAGGAAGCTGAGGATAATGCCCAGTCTCTGCTCTGAGGGACATGATCGAAGGCAAGTCTTTACTCCAGGCAGGGCTCAGAAAGAGGAACAAGTTTGGAATGAGGAAGAGAATGAGATCATTTTAGGTATGCAGAGTGAAAGTACTCATGGAAGATTCAGGAGAAGACATACAGAAGGCAGGAGAAACATAAGTCTGAATCTCAGGAAAAAATTACCAGAGCCCAAAAATCTGAATTCATGAGTCATCAGCACATAGCTACAGGATCAACAAGCACAGGGTCACCCAGAGAAAAGGAGGAGAGCTAAAGACTGTCCCTTCCAGTCTAGGACTATACTCACATCTCATGGGAGTCATTTTAAACTAAGTGAAACATTCAACTTGTTGACGTAATATGCATTAAACATATAGAATACTTGTGAACATTTAATCTCTGACCTTTTTTAGCTCAATTTTACAGAGTAAAATTTTAAATCTATTTGCTATATTTATGTATAATGTAGTCCATAGTTTTCATAAAAGTAGTTTATTACTGATCCTCTCAAAAAACTAAAATATAAAAAGGAAAACAGTTGAAGTAAATTTGCAGATGCCAGATAAATTATGGAATTATTACTCCAGAGATAGTTATTTGAGGATGACGTGAAAGAAAGCCTTCCTGTTCTCCCTCAAAATGTCCCTCAGTTACCTTGTCAAAAGCCTACACTGCCCTAGAGGATAAGATTCCAGAAATCTTCCCCTTCTCATAACCATTTCTCATTTAGTCTGTTTAGGTCTACTTGTTTGATTTAATAGCTGGACATTTAAGAATTTATGATTGAAGGAGTACTATGATGGTTACACTGTAACAATATCATGACCAATGACTGAGTGGGAAGCATGTAGCAGGCATCATTCTGAGAATCATGGACATTCTCAGCAAGCCTGTGAGGTAGGTGTCAGCACTTCTATTTTACAAACGAAGAAATTGAAGCTCAGCAAAATTGCACGACTTGCCCAAGGAGCATTCTAATAGCAGAAAAGGAGAATCCCAGATCGGTGTTTCACCAAAACCCCTGTCTGCTCTTTGCACTATTTCACTTACTCATTTAAGGACTAACTTTGGCTACTGAATTTAAAAATAGTAAAGATTTATACTGCTATGATAGTTAACAAATTAATGGGTTGAACCACATGAAACTGTCAGTGTTTGGCCATTTCTGACTTACAAAAATGGAAATCCCATCTGATTTGATCTTATAAAAGCACAAACACTGGTATGTTTTATGAATGTCTGGCACAGCAGTGCGACTTTCTAAAAAGATTCCACATCCGGTAGGAGGGGTAGAGGAGAACCAAACATTTCACTCAACTCAGTAACAGAAAATACATGTTACGGCTAACAAGAGAAAGAACAAATATAAAATACATGAATTTGCAAGATAAGGAAACTGTCAAAAAGTGGTTGTAAAAGACAATAATTTGCTGGTGTAAGTGAAAACTTATGCATTGACCACAGGTTAACCACCAAGACTACTGTGAAACACAAGCTAATAAAACACACCAAGTGTGAAATGTAAATAGTGTATAAATTATGTTTTCACCTACATAAGGACACTAAGCAAATTTAAAATATTCTATGGAGGGATGCCTGGGTGGCTGGCTCAGTTGTTAAGCGTCTGCCTTTGCTCATGTCATGATCCCAGGGTCCTGGGATGCAGTCCCACATTGGGCTCCCTGCTCAGCAGGGAGCCTGCTTCTTCCTCTGCCTGCTATTCTCCCTGCTTGTGCTTGCACTCTTGTTCTCTCTCTCTCTCTCTGACAAATAAATAAATAAAATCTTTAAAAAATATATTCTATGGAACACTGTTTTGGAAAAATCACATGACTGAACAATTGCAAGGTCTGGAGAACCCTGTCACTGAGGCATAAAATATTAGAGCTAAAAGGGGAAAAAAGTCACTTACATTTAATCATTTTGTTTTATTGTACAGGAAACTAATGTTTAGGAAGATTATCTCAGCAGAAACTAAAACTCAGGCTCCTTATTTCCAGTCCAGGGCTCTTAAAAATTGGTCAGAATAAGATTCTATTTGAACACAATAATATGCTTGTGTATTTCAACTGGCCACGGCATGTGTTGCAGATTAAAGAAAATTTTCATGAGGCATAATTTTTATCCTGTAGCTTGATGAGGTTGCTAAAGTAAACATATTCAATATGTTTCATAACCATAAAATAAAAACACTATGCGTTTAAAATTTTAACAGCATTACATTTTCTTATTCAGCCTGTTATTATTATGGTACAACCAGAACACAGCCTTCTCCCAGGATGCTTTTCTAATTACTTTTGGATATTGTGTTGCCTTTTTACAGAGAAAGGCATTCTAAAAATAGGATGTTGTCAAAATGGTTTGAATTTCAAGAAAAAAAAATCTCACACCTGCTCTCTGAGAAATACTCAGTTCAAAAGCATGGCATTTAGACTATGTCTTCAGTACAAAATTCAGCTATAGATATCCACTGCTAAAAGACAGTTTGCTTCTACTTCAACATAAATGGCAGAAATCAGCTATCTTAATTATTCCCTTCATTTATGAGGCTGTATGTTCTGGCCAACAACTGTATTATTATGTGCCTGTGCTTTGCTTTAGTTCTCATTAGAGCATTTTAAATAGCAAAAGGGAAGAACTGACTTCTATGGCTTATCATTCCCCCATCTGGTCTTTTCCCTGGAGATTCTTTCAATATCCATCAATCCATCAGTCTGAGATTTATAGCTAAGGATCGATGGTTTAAAAAAGAATAAATAACTGTTTCTGAAGGAGACTTGAATTCACTAAAGAGAGATAGAAGGAAAGAAAAAACCACCAATAGAAGAATCAATGCATCTTTCAAATGACTTATAAAACCCCAGGCCCCGTGTAGAAACTCTGTAAATACAGAAGAGGAGCCCATCAGAGTTGCCTAGGCAGTATCTGTGCTTTCAGTGGAGAATTCAGAATTAATGGATGGTGGCTAGGGTGCCTGGATGGCTCAATGGGTTAAGCCTCTGCCTTCGGCTCAGGTTATGATCTCAGGGTCCTGGGATAGAGCCCTGCATCGGGGCTCTCTCTCTCTGCCTGCCTGCCTCTCTGCCTACTTGTGATCTCTCTCTTTGTGTCAAATAAATAAATAAAATCTTAAAAAAAAAAAAAAGAAGAAGAAGAATTGGATGGTACATGATGGCCTAACCATCAGCCACAGGGCTTCTTGGCATGCTATCTAGAATAGTAAGAATTACTCAAGGATGTTTAGAACCTTGAAAAGCATCACTGCAAAAGAGAATTTATTTACTACTTATTGAAAACAATCATATTGCCTCCCTCATAGGGCGCAGACACATTCATTATTTTTTTTAAAGATTTTATTTATGAGAGTGAGAGAAAGAGCACAAATGGAGAAGAGGGCAGAAGGAGAAGACGACTCCCCACTGAGCAGAGAGCCAACATGGGGCTCTATCCCAGAACCCTGCGATCAAGACCCAAGCCAAAAGCAGCCACTTAACTGACTGAGCCACCTAGGCACCCCAGATTTATTCATTCTTGCAACAAATATTTATTGAGCCCTTGCCATATGTCAAGCAATATTCTAGGAACTAAGGAAACATCAATGAACAAAACACAAAAATCTCTGCCCTCATGCAACTTGCTTTATACTAAGGGAAGATAAGGAGAAATATGTTTGCAGATGGTGATAAGTGCTACAGAGAAAAAAGCAGGGGAAGAAAGTGAAATAATTTATGTGCATAGCACAGTATAAGCATTTAAAGTATATTAAAGGATTTCCTTTCCATTAATGAAAGCTCTGAAAATTATTTCCTTGGTTTCAGGACTAGAGTTGAGAACTTATATTTCTTGGAAGGATATTAATCTTATCCCACTACTTCTGAGAAGTGAAATAATAATAACTTTCACTTATCAAATGCTTTGTGCCAATAACATTACATAAAAATACTTCATTTCACCCTATAAAATAGATATTCTCTCCATTTTATATATGGGGAAAATGACACTCTAGGAAACTCTAGATCATAGATCTAACAATTTTATATTAAAGCTAAGATTCAGAGGTAAATACACCTACCTCCAAAATCCATCCTCCTGGGCTCTGTCCTCATCTAGCAATTAGATTTAGGATGTCAGCAGATAGCATGATTCAAGAAAGGAGACCTGGCTATTGCTCCCGTGGGACCAACCATCCCTGTCCACCTCCCTACAACTAATCTGCACAGAGAATATCAGTCTATATACCCATGTGTAAATTATCGGATTTTAGGATTCCAAAACCCAAAATGGAAACCCTCATTTGGTATAAATTATTATAAAGAATCACTTTAAGTTTGATAGTATGACATTTCCATCACCATCTGAAGTTCTAGATTACCTTTGAAAAGGTACATTTTGTTTTCTCCTCAAGTTGGTTGATAGCACTCATTTTACTACTTGTTTAGCTTTTTAATCATATGTAATATTTACACAAAAATGGTGTTAAATCTAACATCTAAGAACCAGAGAAAAACAGCATACCAAAGATCATGATTTATGTCATTTTCTTAAGGAATAATGAAAATAAAATGTGGGCTTATTCACAAAAAGCCTAATAACATTAATCAGAGTGAAGAACAAAAGGAAAAATCTGCTAAGTAAAAACTAACATAGTGAAACATGTCTCTTCCTAAGCTGGTTATGTTACCTTTTTCTTGGTCCTCTGCCTCTTAGCCTAGTTTTCCTTTTCAGGTTAATTAGTCAAAATACAAATGTTTGCAAATCATGTTATCAATCATTCATTACTAAGTTAGAGAAAACCATACATCTTAATTCACTAGTTAAATCTCCCTCAGTTCTCAAAGCAATCATTAGTTCTCTGAGCCAGTTTTAGGGACTGTTTTTATTTTTTGCCTTTATTTTCAGATCTGTCCTTTATCTTCAAGCAGCTGCTCCTGAGACAGGTTTTCCCCTTGAGTGTCCTAGAAGCTGTGCCACTCCTGGTAGAGGCTGAGGAAAGATGCATTGCTGTGGGAACTTGCTGTGCTGTCTCCCTTCTCACCAGCAGCCCCGCCTTCCTTATTTTCAGTTATTTTCAATAGAAAATGCAATGTTACACTGAAACTAAAGAATGAATTTTTATGTGTTGCATAAACAATGAGTCTTGGAATGCTGAAAAAATAAAACAAAATTAAAAAAAATAAAATAAAACGACACTTGCACACCTGTTTTGATTTTTGCATATAGTCTTCTCCAACATAAGAGCCTGCTATTTCGGCTATTGCTAGTTGATGCCACACAGGCTGCCTGCAAGGATAGCTAATACGAATTTTAAAGAGTCATCCCCTTTTACTTCACAGACCAAAAAAAACAAAAAACAGGTTAAACTGAGTGCAATATTTGAATTAATTAGTAAAAGCTAAACGTGAGCAGATTAACTCACAGGGGGAACTGCAGTGTCACTTGGTTGTAGAAGGACTATTTTTATGCTAATGTGATGGGAATACACTGTGGCAGGGGAGCTAGGTGCCTGGGGGGGGCTGCTGATTGAGAGGATTATGGGGGTCCAGAGCTATCCCAGAAGGTGACAGTGGTCACAGACAGACTCTATGAGCACTAAGAATTGAAAGAGCTGAGAGGGGTACAAAACAATGATTTTGAGTGGCTAAAGTAAGGACTTATTTAAGAAAAAACATTTAGGGAGACCTGGGTGGCTCAGTCGGTTAAGCATCTATCTTCAGATAGGGTCATGATCTCAGGGTCTTGGGCTAGAATCCCTCATGGGCTCTCTGCTCAGTAGGGAGTCTGCTTCTGTCTCCCACTGCCCCCCCCACTTGTGTGCATACACCACGCACCTGCTCTTTTTTCTCTCTCTCTTCCAAATAAATAAAATCTTAAAAAGAAAAAGAAAAAAACATTTAAATCAAGGAAATGAATGAAAAGAAAAGGTGAGGGCAGCTTCAGACATGCCTGGAGCTCCATCTCAGTGTACCACCCACACAAGGGAAGAACTAGCCAAGACTGTCTGCAAGCAGAGCCCTGACACCTGGATGTTAAATCTATGACAAGCTGTCCAAGTAATAGACGTGTGCGTGCCTTTGGTTGCCCTAATTTGTAAAGTGTTTGTTCCTTCAGCACATGATCTGATACAGGGTGGATAACTGACACATTTGTTGATAGCTGAATAGCGAAATTGTCTAACACAGCTGGTTTTACAGTGTGTATGATGGTGGCCATGGATGCCATTAGGATTGTTACAGAGTACATGATAAGGCTGTGAGTTTGGGGCTTGATCCTTAGAGAAGACTCTAATGGCCCCTAATCCTCTAAGCAATGGCAAGAGCCCCTTGAATATCTGTCAGGTCCTGTTTACTCTCAAACAGCCAAAATAAAAAGTTATCTTTCCTGTGCAGCAAGTGCCATCCTTCATTCATATTAATTCTCTAACAATTCTCTGCACATCCGTAGATTAATACAGCCACTTCTCACTGCAACATGAAGGGTCAGAAGGCTTCACATACTATAAGGTTCAAGAGTCTATTACCAGCATCTCATTATTACAAATAGTGATGGTGGATCTAGACTTACAAACATTAGCATGGCAAGAGCTGCCTTGCTAGGGAAGGGTTCATTATAAATACTGATTGTAATTCTCTTTTTAATTAAAAAAAAAATGTGAACTCTTCCTGCAGTAGTATAACCTCAAATTATGGGCCCCCAGTCTCCTGGAGAGAGAATATTAAAAAAGGATAGTGCTAAAAAATAAAAACCACTCAGGCAGCATAAAATGTTGTGTAATTCAAATGAGAGTTAAACAAAGAAGTGATAAAAGTAATCAAGGAGTAAACAAAGGGCAGGAGAATAAATATAAACAATGAACCACAGGATGGGTTAATTAGCTTGCTTTGCAAAAGATTTGATTTCTCCCCTGAAAGCAATGGTAATGACAAATAAGCCTGACCTACCAAATATCTTTAGGTATAATGTAATACGTCCCCCATTGCCTATAAAAGAAACGCCACTGAACTACCGTGCATGGCACTGAATTTACCATGGATGCCTCTAAGTTAAAACATATGGGGTCTTTGCTCTGGGTTGTTTTGAGAATGGTACTTTAGTTATTTTAAGCTCTCCAATTTTTGTTTGAATTCTTCTAGAGCAGAGGTCTCTAACTCACGTATCCACAGGGCTCAAGCAGTAGTAGCAGCTGAGGGTAAATGGATGGGACTGGTACACAGACCTTGATGAATTGGAGAATACTGCTATGTCAACTCTTGCCAAGTGAGCCACATCACATAATTCCTACAAAGAGAAGCTTGGAACTCAGATTTGTGTGTCAATTCTTTTTATATCAAAATGGCCATACAGGACATACAAAGTTTGCAGTGTCCGGTGCAAACTGAAAACACAGAACCCCCTGCTCAAAAATTAAGGGGGTACCTGGGTGGCTCCATTGGTTAAGCCTCTTGATTTTTGCTCAGGTCATGATCTCAGGATTCTGAGATCAAGCCCCTCTTCAGGCTTCACGCTCATAGGTGAGTCTGCTTGAAGATTCTCTGTCTAACAAATAAATAAATCTTTTAAAAATTATTAAGAATTTAAAGATGGGAGTGCCTGGGTGGCTCAGTCAGTTGAGCCTCCAACTCTTCAGATTTTGGCTCAGGTCATGATCTTAGGGTTGTGGGACTGAGCCCCATATCAGGTTCTGCACTCAACAGGGAGTCTGCCTGAGATTCTCTCTCTCCCTCTGCCCCTCCCCACCTATGTGCATGTAAGCTCTATCTCACTCTCTCTTGCTCTCTCTAAAATAATAAATAAATCTTTTTTAAAAAGATTTTTTTAAAAAAAAAGGATTTCAAGATGCGCTCTCCCCCTCCCCAAGAAAAAAAGGAAAGAAAGAAAGAAAGAAAGAAAGAAAAGAATTTCAAGATGGTGACAATAGAACTTTAAATCAACTGTGGACGCTTCTTAGCACAGGCGCTATGTACGCACAGGTTGCAAGCCCAGGAAGTCTGACCCAGCAGTATACAAAAGAAGCTGCAATGTTCTGCCCATGAATTATCCAGCTTAAGACCCTGTTCTAAAGATTCCACATTCTCTCCCCATTTCTTTTTGTGACTCAAAGCATCCAGTTTCAAGATGGTTAGAAGAGTTTGAAGCATAACCTCTTGCTGAAAAGCAGACAAAAACATTCCTGATGGCTTACAAGGGACACAAAGTGTCTCCTTGTTCTTACCAAGTCTGAAAACCATCTGGGGGATCTATCTATTGATACGTATGTGCTTATGGAGAAAAAATCATTTGCCTTACATATTCAAAATACCTAAAACTCTACTGCTATGACCAAAGTCCTGTAAAAAGTTCTCTGCTCATCCATAGGAAAGGAAAAGCCTTTCCATTAGGGCCCACATACAGGGTTGGTATATGCAACTGCCATCAAAGAATAGTAGTCAATCTCCATGCGATTGTCACAAGTCAGACACACCTTACATATGTATGATCATGCACCTGAAAAATTTCAGGAAAGTTTATGAAATTACAAGCATAGTTTTAAATACATGAGATAATACAATTGTTTAAAGAAATGGCTCCCATTTAAAGTGATGTTTGAGGGGCTCCTGGGTGGTTTACTGGGTTAAAGCCTCTGCCTTCGGCTCAGGTCATGATCCCAAGGTCCTGGGATCGAGCCCCGCATCCGGCTCTCTGCCCATCAGGGAGTCTGCTTCCCTCTCTAGGAGGCATGGACAGGCTGCTCATGGCTGGAGGTAGCTGGCGCTCATGCCATGTGCACATACCTCCCTGGCACGCTGCCTGAAACATTCAATTTAGAGGGCTCTGGACAGCGTTTAAAAGTGAGAAATAACTTTCAGGGGCACCTGGGTGACTCAGTTGGTTAAGCATCTCATTCATGATTTTAGCTCAGGTCATGATCTCGGGGTTGTGAGACTGAGTCCCATGTTGGGCTCCACACTCAGGAGAAGTCTGCTTGAGAGTCTCTCTCTCGTTCTCCCTCTGCCCCTCCCCCTGCTTGTACTCTTTCTCTAAACAAATAAACAAAACCTTCTTTTAAAAAGTGAGAAATACATTTTATAAAAATGAAAAAAAATCACTCCTTAACTGATTTTTCATATACATTTCATATTTTCATATGTCAGGTTTATATCAATTGAGATGGACATGTACTTTTTGGTTGATTACAATTACACTTTTCAAAAGCTTATACCAACAAAATGCTAATTGCCATACACGTTTTGTCTATACCCAGCAAAATTCTAATCCCAAACCAAGCAGAAAAAAAAAAGCTATTATTTGATGCAGTGATTTTTACCTCTACATGTAGACCATACATGCATATGCACCTACCTATATAGATATGTAGAAATAATGGATTAATCTGTTAATAAGTGGAACGGAACTAAGTAGAAATAGTAGTATTACAGTATAAGAGTGAATAAATAATCCCACCATCAATTTACCCATTCATCTGTCTTGTTTACTGCTATGCTCCCTGACATTGCCTGGCACATAGTAGATACTCAACAGTACTTGTTGGATTGAACTGAATCCATAGGATCAAAACAAATTATAATTCACTGATACTAAGATTGGAAATAGGAGGAAATCAGACACATATAGCAGGTCTACCAACTTCCCTAACTTCCACTGGCTTTTTTATTCCCCAATTAATAATCTAACTCATGTAGTTACTGTACCCAGGAACTCTACTGCCTTTTATCGGTCTCTCATTTCTTTGGCTCACGCAGACACAAGCTTGGGCCTCCTTGGAGGAAGCTGGGACAAAGGTTAACTTCTTCCCAGAACCTAGAAAAGGCTAATGAGCTCTGTGGAATGATATTTCTAAGTATTCACCATACCAGAATCAATATCAATGTGCTGTCAGTGTATACATTAGCCCCACAGTCAAACAAAGAACAGCCCTCAGAGCCCATAATGACACTGGGCGTGGAGAGCTGGGGATGGGCAAGATGATGCAGAGATGACTGTATCAGCTCTCCTCAAACACAAGGCTTCCAGGATGTTGCACAGCCCCATTATTCTGGTACTTTGTCAGAGATAGGCAGCGTTTGGATTCAGCCACTGAGATATTCAGCAAAATAACTCTCTTTTGGTCTTCTTGATGCAAGAGATGGATTTGGAGTATACCTTCTGCCTGTGAGAGAAGTCACCTCTTCTATTCCTTGCCTGGTATTACCAGGGAATGCAAACATCTTCAAGTTGGCAGAGTACTATATATGCAGCTGATAAGACAGTACAACAAACTTGATTCATTACTGACCTAGATAAGACCAACTTTTACTACAATTCCATAATGCTCACCCTCATTCATGTAGCATTTCCCATATGCAGACCCTGCTAGAAAGATGTGTCAAGCAAGGGTAGTGGCAATAGTTCCTGAGCATCAACACTGCATTACTTAAATCTCTAGGATCAGTAAAGAACCTCCCCAAAATTCAAGCTCTTTCCTGTAGTAAAATTGAACTTGGTGTCATAAATGGGATTTCATTCCAAATGTGAAATGTGAACTTTGACTTTCCAATAGAATGAGAAGGGTGGGATGAGTGTGATAGAGTAAAGGTGACTCATTTGTGTGGTATACACAGTTAAGATGTCATAAAACTAAGACATCCGTGAGTAAGCATGTGGGCATCACAGTCAAATCACATCTGTTTGGAATTCTGACCCAGTCACTTATTAACTACATGGCCTTAGCCAAATTTGTTAACTTGGCTAAACTTGGTTTCTGCGAAACATGAATATCACCCAATCTTATAAAGTGAAATTATTATTCTGTATCTCACAGTGTCATTATAAGGGCTAACTGAGATATAAACAATGTTAGGTCCAATGCCCGATACATAGTAAGAACTGAATAACAGATGTGACTGTTATTTTGATTTCTATTTTCGTTGCTCCCACAAATAACTAACTTCTTTGCAACTTTGTGATTCAGGGGGTAAAAAAAAAAGCCATAACCAAAAGCATGGAGGAGGTTAACTTCTTGTGAGGCATCCATGGTGGAAACTTGGCCACACTGTAAACATGGTCTTGATATCTTTCACTCATCACTATGAAACAATATTCTCTAAATTCTAGAAAGTTTCAGTGAAACGCCACTAAATAGAGCTATAGAGCAATCTCTCCCTTCCTCCCATACACACACGCCCCATCCAACCCCTTGGGGATATATTAAAACTAAGGCAAGTGAAATAGCCCTAGCCAGTAATTAAGACACACAGCTCATCAGAGAGCAGCACGGGCTGTGGCCCTCTGCAAAGAAACTGAGCATCAGGATGACAGCTCTCATTACTAGGGCTTTGTTCTCCTAGAGCAAAAAGAGCACAAAAGCATAAAGTTGGAGAACTGTAACTGCATTTTGAATACTTGCAGGGGTGGGGGGGTGTCACAGGTTCCTCTGAACAGAGAGGATATTCCACCAGATAACTGCATCAGTCCACACCCACCAGCACCTTCCCCACCCTCAAAGCATGACTCCACTTTTTCTAACACTGCCCTTAAGGAATCGGCTTCCGTGACTTCCAGTAATTGTACAAATCACCCATGATGAAGCAGCTGAACACAGTGTTAGACAAAAGAAACAAAAATTAAGCAAATAGAAAACTCATTAAAATGCTGCCTTTGATTATTTTTACTCCTAACAATTCATGTTACCAAACAAGTCTTTCTTCGTTGCTTTTCCTTGGAAGTAATACTTTAAAAGAATTATAATGGGCACTGACTGGTTTTCTCTAGACTCATAATCCAACAACCAGATGCACTTTCCCTTCCCCCATCTCCATCTAGGACTCCTCCCTGTCACCTTAGAGCTTCTGACTTGGCTGCGTTCACACCCAGCAGTCCCGGCAAAGCTTTCTGTTCACATTATACAACAAAAAAGCAGCAATGAACAATTCATGCTCCTAAGTGCTTGCAATAAAACAGGCTGAGCTGACCTCTCCCATCCCAAATAGCTGCATGTCAGCCTCGTAAGCTTAAAGGACCGACAGTAGTACGTATGTGATGTGTATAAACAAACTAATTAAAATCTAAGGTCTCTCATTGCAGCTAGTGCCTAATGGGACCAATATAATTGGAAAAAAAAAAAAAAAGAATCACTCCAAGCTAGCTAGAGGTATTGCTTTTCCTGCCTCTAGGATACATCTCTTAGGCTCAATAAACAGCCTAAAAGAAGAGAAATTCGGGGGTTGCCATTCTTTCCTATAAGACTTCTTAAATAAAAACTATCAACTCAGCAGCACTGAGCCAAAAGACCACTCCCTGATTCCAAGTGGACATATTGATCAACTGAACTGACATGTGCCTCCTCCTTTCTCTCTCTTAGTAGCAATCAGCTGCACCAGGAAAATCCATTTCATTTCCCAAAACAAAGGCAACACACTGCTCCTTATCTGACACTGTCAGGACACAGTTTTTAGAGGGGGGCATAAAAATACACACACACACACACACACACACACACACACACACCAAAGATGCCTGAGAAATAGCTCGGAGTTGAAATGAACATGATACATGTTTATCTGGACTTTCAGGATTGAGTTGAGGTTATGACTAAGCCCAGAGATCTGTATTTGCCACAGTCACTGAGAACCCTGCTATTTATTTGTCTTACCAGATTCCGGCTAGGCTAAAGTTAAGAGCAGCACCTCGGGCACTTCCAGAGGCTCTCATCGGCGTTACCCTTCACTGCAACTGCCGCAGAGAGCAGACTTGTTACAAGTCCACCTGCAAACAACTCCAGCTGTTTTAGAGACTAGCTAGAGATGGGAAAATATTAGGGTTTCAACTAACTATGAAGGATAGGGATTGAAGGACTACCACATAAATCAAAAGGCTCAAGTAATTTCATTTGGTTTGGATCTTCGTGCTTTTAATAAATTCTGTGTTAAACATGCAAGTGATCCCCTTTCACATCAGGGTTATGTCAAATGCTTATTCAGCATTCATTCCTTGCCATGAAGAAAATGAAACCCAACCGAGGTAAATACTAAATCTCATACTGTAAATCACTAAATATTTCAAAAATCACAAGAGCAAATAGGGGACCAATTAGCTCTGTCCCATAAAAAAAGAAATCTGTATCTTTACAATGCTGAAATACTGTGAACTACTTGTTTTAGAGCCTATTTGGGATTTTGCAATAGAAAATTATCTTATGTTTATGAAAAATTCTATGAGAACACCAAAAATAACAGGCAGAGATGGAACAAGAATAATTCTACATATTATGATTCCTCTATGACTCTTAAAGGCCTTTGTCTAACCCAGCAGCCTGAAAAACAGATTTAGGTAAAACAGCCTTCTTTCCCCAGTCCATTTTAAGCAGACAACATCCCCCCATCTCCGCCTTAGCAGACACCGACTAACCAACAAAACAGCCTTGCAATTAAGGCCCGGATGTTCAACACTCACCATCTCCTTCTCCCACCATCTCCTTTTGATGTTTACAGCACATCTGTAGGATGCAATACTAGGAGATGCCTTGTTTGACCTGCTGCATGATGCTGTGACATCAGTTCAGATGATGCAGCTCATTATGGGAAAGACTGCTGTTGCTATGGCAACTGGGATGTGCTAGGAATCCTTGCTGCATTTCCAGTGGAGCCTGAGACAATACGGAAGCCCTGTAAGAAACAGACGATATGCAAAATGCAGACCAAAGGAAGAGGATCCCTCATTGGACTAAAATCCATACATTTAAAAGGGATTTCCCTGAAGGCACACTGGGAAAAATAAAAATTACCTCCTACTTCGTTGTTACACATTTAGGAGAGAATAAGGTTGTGGGGGAGATAGAGATTTAGTACTGAGCAAATAAAAACAAATGTTCAGTGTTTCTCTGTTCGTCAACTGATCACTTCTTCCTCTCTGGACAGCATTATGATACCTTTTTAAAAGTTATTAAAAAGAATTTTTGTTCACTTGTCAAAAACCAGAAGTACAAAGCAGGGGGCAGAAAAGGAATTAAAAATGGAATATAAACAGCAAAGAAAGTGACTCTAACTCTAAAGTAAATAAGCATTAATTCTTAAAACATGGGCAAACTCCCACCAATAAAGTCTGCCCTGACCATTTCCCCTGATGGACACCAACCCATAGGACCTTTCTAATGCAGCAGAGCCCCACCTCTCACCTGAGCATGGATGGGCATGTGTAAGGAGGATCTAGGGGGCACACCACACCACTTTCCATTTCCGGCGGCTCATCCCCTGGCCTGCAGAGAACCTCTCTTACTCACAGCCAAAACTCAAGTCTTTAAGGGAACCAAACCTTGTGGTCAGAACAAGTAACCAAGCTGCTAGAACTTCTCAAGTCACTGACATTCCAAACATTGGTGCTCTGTTTTCCTCTCCTCCGGGCAGTAAGACACAGAAGGAAATTACTCATGCCCCTCCCCCCCCCACAAAAGCTGCAACTGTGTGAAAAGCCACATTTAAACAAGACACAGTGAGGTATTTTGTCAATGAATAAAAGAAAATTTGAATTTAAAGCAATTGCTCTTTCCTAGTCCTGTGCAGAAGTAAATATTATGTGGTGAGAACAGAGGGCAGGGGAGGAGAGATGGACAGAGCAGCCATTTCTTGCATATTTAATATTCTTAGACCATGGATTGAGACAGAATCAAGCTGAGCCCCATCCACTCTATCTTCAGATTCTGGGAAAAACAGCATTCTAAAAGCCCAAAATTGACAGGACAATACAGTTGTCCTCTCCAACTTGAGATTTTAAATGGCACTGTTCGCTAACTGCATGCAGGACGAGGAGACAGAATGGCAAAAGAAATTCAGACAGTACTTGGTAAATAGGGGCGGATGAAATTGCCTGAGAGTTGCCAAGATCCTAGCAGGATGTACCACCAGCCGTTCACAAAGCAGCCCTGCCCTGGAAAGCCTAGCCCCCTTCCTATGTCACCTAATGAGAACTTGGGAGACTAAGAGCAAGAGGTTGAAGCTGCCTGCCCAAGTTACCCATGCTCTCAGTCACTGACTCTCACCCTTTACCTTCGACCAGATGCTACACCAAGAGAAGTAAGAGGCAACCACTCCAGAGCAGAACTGCTTCTCTGGGATTCAGAAAACACAGTGTTAATCCCAGTTCCTCCAGGGAACATCTGTGTGCATTCAGGCTAGTCAATTAACCTCTCTGGACCTCAAGTTTCTCCTTCGGAGATTTAATAATGTATTTAACTAATGACCATGGTTTACAAGTTTTGTTAGTAGTTGAACACTTTATTCTAATGATATAGTCCAAACTAGGTTGCCCTGATTGAGGAGTGATAAAAAGCCCAGAGCCAAAACTGACGAACCTTTCCCAAATCCCCTCCCCTCTGCCTCATTGGCTCTGAAATGGCCCAAGAAGGTACCTCTGAAGAACTGTCTCAGCCTCTGAGGAAGATGGAAGGAGTCATGGATCTAGAACAGTATTACTGGTCTTCCAGAGCTGAAATACCGTGATTCTGTAAAGAGGAGGGAGCAGGGTGGAATCAGGTATTTCAGACTTGAATACAGTTTCTCAGAATGAGAAGGATCTTATCAGTCTCCTTTACCAAAAGCAAGTCATTTGTTTGCTGGGAAGAGATAGATGGCTCATCAAATCTGAGGCTTACCTTTTAACAACATAAACAGGCTGAATCATTAGCCCACAAAACAGCCCAGATGAGGGGGGGAAAAAGGTGGGGGAGAAACAAATCATAAAGTAAGTTTTCTTTCTTGCCTTGTGAATGGACCTCTAATAGTTCACTTTAGACTTCCCAGTGGTCTTTTTTTTTTTTCTTTTTCACTGTTACACAGCCCCACGTCATGGGGTTGTTTTGAGGACTGCGTGCAATAATGTATATAAAAGCATCTGGAAACCAGAAGCAATGGAGAAATGTCAAACCTTGTTACTATTGTCATTAATAGCCCAATCACCCCAAACAGTGGAGGCTCTGAGCTCTCAACCGCACATCCAGCCAGATTCTGGACTCCAGACTAAGATGGCTGGGACATGGTTTGCAAGGTCTACACAGCTGCCAAGGTGGGCGGACTCCTCACCACTGACTTCAGATGAGGTCTGAAAAAGTAATGGACAAGGGATACACTCAGAGGACAGAGCCAGGGCTATAGGCAACAAAGAACAAATGAGTTTCTCCTGGAGAGCAGAATCAAGGCCAGATTAGTGAAATGAGGCAGCAGCTTCAGACCTGAATGACCCAAAGTATTTCAGAACTGCTGTGGGTTAGGGACCACCATGTGTCTCTCATTTTGCCTTTGACAGAGACAATTATGCATCAGTGAAAAATCCTGGATTTTCAGCTGACATAGTGACTACACGGGACTTTAGGTAGCTTCCTTGGGATGTGAATATACATTTATTATAGGGCAAAAGGGAGAAAATAAATATTTGGGGTTCAGCAGAACAAGTTCAACAGAACTTGTGACAGCTAAAGGGATTGCCAGTACCCTTACCCATAGGTAGACCTTGGGATTGGTTCTTATCAATGGAATGTGAGTAGAAGTGAAAAGAAACACCTCCAAAGGTAGTAAAGAGCATGTGTGCCTTCCCCATACTTCCCTCCCTGCTAACTGGATGCAAAGTAACTAGTGAAAAATTCTGAAGCCCCACACTGTGCATGGAGCCTGGGTCCCTGAATGACAGTGGGGTAGAGCCATGCTCTCCCAACCATCCACTGACCCACATGGAACTGCAGTGAGTGAAAAATAAACCTTTACTATATTAAAGAGATTTGGGGGTAGTTTACAACACATGAGCTATCTATTTAAAAATAAAAATATGACAATTTAGGGGTGCCTGGCTGGCTTAGTCAGTAAAGCATGTGACTTTTGATCTCGGGGTCATGAGTTCCAGCCCCATGTTGGACATGGAGCCTACTTAAAATAATTTTTTTCAAACTGTAACAATTTAATAAAATAGAAATTAAATAATTTAATAAACTATATTAAAATTATAACATTATATCTTGTAACTATAATTATATATACATATAATATACATATAATTACATTATATCTATGTAACTATAATCTTACTGATTATAAACTTACGATGTTAAAAACACATGCTGATATGCATTGAGAGACTCTCTTGGGAGAATATTCTATGTATTATTTCCCTAACTTATTTGGCCATAGTATCCTTTTTTCACGGACTAAAGTTGCACTGGCTGTCCATCCATAGTGTAGGAAACAGGACTATAAACAACAATGGGCTAGAAGCTCCCTGAAGCCCTTATTTAGTCTGGAGGCTATAGAAGAGGAAAAAGTTAAACTTCTTTCTTCTCCAGTATAAGAGTCAATTTGCAGTCTTTCTCTGTCATTATGAACTAGCAAGGCAGAAATTGATGGTGTTATTATAGATAGAGCAATATTCATACAAATGTTTCCTCTCAGCCATTTTCCCCTACTTACAACAAGGAGCTCTGTCCCAAAGTCTTAACATTTCAGAAGTCAATGAATCTTATTTCCAAATCATCAGCTCATGATGTAAACATACATCTTATGCTTAAAAAAAAAAAAAAAAAAAAAAAAACAAAACTAAAGCTATTCCTGGAAATGTGGCAAGCCTGCATTCCTTAATGTATCATGTTAAAATTTCTGGATCTGAAGACTGTTAGTTGTTAGTTAGCAACTGTTAGTTGGGAAAGTACTAGCTGATTTCACAGGAAAGCTTCTGAATCACCCTGGCTAAATATAATAATGGTGTGTTTCTTATTCATTTGAAATCTAAATGGATGCTCCCAATTGCAGATGACATTCTACATGGTGATTCAGGGACCCTATCTGAAAGTTTTTCACCTTTCTCTAGAGGCTTAGAGTCCTGGGCATTCATTGGGCAGATACAGATGGCACTGGGAAAATTTTTATGGGCCAGATCTGGAAGTACTCTTCTTCACTTCCATCCACATTCCATTGGTCAAAACTCAAATGATCACACATGCTACAAGAGAGGCTGGGAAATGGAATCTAGCTTTGTGCCTAGGAAGAAAAGGAAACAGGTGTAATACACAGTTATCCAGTCTCTGCCATATCATGGTATCAGGAATCTGAGACTTGTTTCAGGTGCATTTTACATATGTGTCTGCAATACCACCAATGGTTCTTCTTGTGCCCCAGTGAACATTCAGACACAAGACTATCATAGCCAACTGGTCAGCTCAGAGAGTTTGCCGGCAGGGCAGCATCAGGATTACTCTTCCATAGGATCTTGTGCAGCAGTCCGCACAGTCCACACAGTATCCAGGAGCTATTATGTCTGGCCCTGAGGTAACAGCTCAAGAACAATGAATGGAACATAAGCAAGTTCAAGAGCAACCAGCCTTAAAACCATTATTCCTCCAGGAGCCTGTACCTTTGTAACAATTTCACAGATGTAATTTCCAGGGTTCCCCCAAAAGTTATGCCCAGTTATAAGGGTCATTACACTCAGAAGAGCCCCAAATGATGGCTTCTATCTCACTCCAGACCAACAAGGGCTTACCCCTCATCACTCACTTCAGCTGAAGAATACAATGGATGGTGGGGAAGGGACTTTCTAGAGATCCCCCAAATCTAGGGTCATAGGAAAAATGGACAAACAGTTCCTCCTAGAGAGCATGGTCAGGGTTAGACCAACCAGAGAAATTCTTCTACTTTCTAAGAGCCATTTTTACCCTAAGCAATGTTGCCTAGAAATAACATTGACACTTCATCATTTTCAGGTTTCCAGAAAAACAGAGCTACAGAGTTAACCAAAGGTCAAATTATCTCACAAAGATAAAGTGTTTAGCTAATCCCCTACCAAAAATGCCCAGTTCTAGCTTTAAAGTTGACCTTTGTTCACAAAATATACAAATATCCAAACACTCCATCCACACACTTATGTGACCATACACCCATGCTGCCTGGGGATACTGCTTCAATCAGTAATTTTACATACTTCCTGAGATTATCTGGAGGCCAAAAATATTTGGACACCAAACTACAGTGGACATTTGTGGCCCTTACTGTAGAGGGTTCAGCATCCTTTTTAATTCTTTAGATAACCAGGCAAAGCAAAACATTCTTATCTAAAGATTATTAATCTTTGGCGAGCAGAATAGAGCTTGCAGACATAATAATGATTATAGAAGTTCATTTATTATTGTTGTTGTTAACTGAAGTCTGGATTTATTATTTCCAGACATTACCTCTTCCACATACTAGGTTATACACTTTAGGTGGGACTCCAATTAAAGGAATGAAGCATGTGATTCAGTCTTAAGCCAACCAGGTTGTTACATTCGCCCGACCTACAGACATTAGCTAGAGACGAGGATGGGACCCCACTGAAGCTAATGAGATGCACTGAGACATTTTAATGAAAATCACTGTTGGCTTCTTGTCTGAAAGTGAAAGGATGTCAAATTTGAAGCTTCTTGCCCATATTTCATTCGTGAACGAAGAACCTGTCTAAGAATAAAGCCAAAAGAAAGAGCAGAGCTGAGTTGAACTGCACTGGTGAGAATGCTGGAGCCAGAAATCAGCCTTACTCTGGCTCTGTAGATTGTAAGAGCCAAAAGGTCCGTTTTTCTTCTTCAGCCAGTAAGTTTTGGGATTTCAGTCACAATAACAGACCTAACTAATCTGCAAAGCCATTAGAGACACTGTGGAAGGTGCAAGTTGGCACTATTAGCATGCAGCATCCTTGGATGGGGAAGAAAAAGTTGGGTTCTTAAGTGTTGAACCTTAACAATGAGACCCCTAAAAGTGTTAGGATCAGGGCCTGAACTGGCAAGGTCTCAACATAAGGAAGATGCAAAGCATTATCTTTTCTTCTGTACATTATCAGATTTATGGCATTGATCTCACACCCCAATCGGCCTGAGCCCCATTCCTCTGCCCTTTGCCCGGGAAAACTCTCATCGGTGAAGACCAAAAAGGCCAGGGAAAGGCGGTCCTGGGGTGGCTCAGTTGGTTGGGTGGCCAACTCTTCATTTTGGCCCAGGTCATGATCTCGCAGTCATGGGATCCAGCCCTGTCGAGCTCCATGCTCAGCTTGGAATCTGCTTTATAGTCTCTCTCCCTCTATCCCTCCCCTCTCAATATAAATAAATAGCAACTCTTAAAAAAAAATTAAAAAATAAAAATAAATAAATAGATTAAAAAAAACCCAGGGAAGATACATCCCAAATGAATACCTAGATCTGGAGCCTGAAGCAGACTTAGCGGTGATTTTGTCCAAAGAAAGTGGCCCCAACCAGTTCAGAGATTTCCCTGCCATCCCTCTGAATTTAAAATTTTTATCTTGCCTGACTTTATAGAGTTAGTATGGTGTGCTGTTTCACTTAGATTTAACTCCAAACACAAACCTTTGACCTGAAACAAAATGGTTTTAAGGTACAGGTGGAAGCGCAATTGTGCAGTTTATGTAGGGAAAGGAAAACATTCAGGACTAACATATGAAGCAGGGATTTACAAACTATTTAAACTCTGCATTGTATTTCTGGGGATTTCTGGCTTTAGAATTTAATTTTTTCATAGGTTTTAATCTTGTCCACTCAAGCAGTCTTTGGGGTACTAAATATTATATCACTTTTGATTTGTAGGCATAAGTAATTACTTATTAAGTCCTTCTTGATTCTTAATTTTGTTTTCTTTTTTTTTTTTAAAGATTTTATTTATTTATTTGACAGAGAGAGATCACAAGCAGGCAGAGAGGCAGGCAGAGAGAGAGAGAGAGAGGAGGAAGCAGGCTCCCTGCTGAGGAGAGAGCCCGATGCGGGACTCGATCCCAGGACCCTGAGATCATGACCTGAGCCGAAGGCAGCGTCTTAACCCACTGAGCCACCCAGGCGCCCTTAATTTTGTTTTCTTAAAAAGTAACATTGTTTACATTTTGTTTACATTCCAGGCAAAGTCAACAGCTTTCTCTTCATCACTCCAGAGTTTGAAACATTATAAATAATTTTACTAAGGCTTATATGTGTCAATCTTTTTTTTCCCTTCCTTGAGGCCTAAAATAACAAAAAGTTGTTTGCTACTGAGAAGACCCAACCAAAAATGATAAAGCCAGTCAGCAAGCAAACACTTACTATGTGTCATCAGACATAAAGAGGATAGTGGTCATGATATCTGTTTCAAGTTATGTACAACTGACTCATAATTAACATAATATTTTCGGCCTGTACAACCTTTTAAACTAGACTCCTCCCCCTCCCCGAGAAAATGATTAATAAAATAACTAACCCTCATTTATAAATATTCTCCCAACATAAACATAATACATTCTACAAAGATGTGGTTTTCCAAGATAATTTTATTTAGAAATAGTTATTCCATATAAACACACACACATATACATATAGACTCGGGAATATAGGTGAGAATGAGTTTTTGCACATAATACCAATCTTTCCCTTTACTCTAGGCAATAACAACCTATTTCTAAATTTACCAACTTACTGCTGGAGTCAACATTCTATCAATATACTTACTACAAAAACTTTCACCATAATACAAAATATTGCTTCATGGAATTCTTTCAAAAAGGATTACACAGACACAAACATAAAAGTAAATCTAAAATATTCTAAAGTATACATGTCACATGAAGAACATATACTATATATAATACACCTACTGAGATACCAAAAAAAAAAATCAAGTAATAAAGCATTGCTTTACCTAGCTCTATGTTTACATAGTGCTTACTCAGTGCTCTGGAATGAATCTGTGTCCCCCCAAATTCATATGTTGAAATCCAAACCCCTAAGGTGATAGTATTAGAAGGGAGAGCCTTTCCAAAGTGATTAGGTCTCAAAGGTGGATCCCTTCTGAATGGGATTGGTGCCCTTATAAAAGAGGCCCGAGAAAGCTCCCTTGCCCCTTTTTCACCATATGATGGCAAAACAAATAGGTACTATTTATGAACAGGAAATGGATTCTCACCACACACTGAATCTTGACTGTGGACTTCCCAGACTCCACAACAGTGAGAAATCACTGTCTGTTGTTAATAAGTAACCTAGTCTACAGTATTTCTGTTTGGTACCCCAAACAGATTAAGACACCCAGCTCTTCAAAAATTAGTTATGATTCAAAAAAAAAAAAATTAGTTATGATTCTAAATACTAACAACAAAGTACCCAAAAAAGAAAGTAGAAAACAATCCCATTTACAATAGTATCCAAAAGAATAAAATACTTAGGAATAAATTTATCCAGTGAGGTGAGAGACTTACCCATTGAAGACTATAAAACACTGATGAAAGAAACTAGAGAAGACACTAATAAACAGAAAGACAGCCTGTGTTCATAGATTACAATAATTCATATTGTTAAAATGTCCATACTACCCAAAGTAATCTTCAGATGCAATTCAACCTGTATCAAAACTTCAATGCATTTACAGAAATAGAAAAAACAATACTAAAATTTGCATGTAACCACAAAATACTAAAAATAGCTAAAGCAATCTTGAGCAAGATGAGCCAAGCAAAAAGAGGCATAACACTTCCTGATTTCAAACTACATTAATAATAGTAATCAGAACAGTATGGTATTGTCATAAAAACAGACACACAAATTAATGGAACAGAACAGAGAAATAAACCCAACTAATCAGTTAACTAATTTTCAACAAGGTCACCAAGAATACAAAATAGGGGAAAATAGCCTCTTCAATAAATGGTGTTAGGAAAACTGTATATCCACTTGCAAAAGAATGAAACGGGGCCCTTATCTTATATCATTTACAAAAATTAACTCAAAATGGATTAAAGACTTAAGGATAAGACCTAAAACCATAAAAGTCTTAGAAGACAATATAGGGGGAAAATCTCTTGATATTGGCCTTGTCAATGATTTTTTTTTTATATGACACAAAAGCATAGGCAACAAAAGCAAAAATAAATAAGTAGGACTACATCAAGCTAAAAAGTTTCTGCACAACAAAGGAAACAATTAATAAAGGAGAAAATGTTTACAAACTATATATCCAATAAAGGGTTAATATCCCAAATATATAAGGAACTTTTACAACTCAATAGCAAAAAAATTATAAGAATAATAATCAGATTTTTAAATGGGCAAAGGAACTGAACACACATTTCCAAAAAGATATATATGTATAGCAAATACCAAAATATAAAAATATGTTAAATATCATTAATCAGGGAAATGTAAATCAAAACCACAATGAGGGGTACCCGGGTGGTGCAGTCAGTTAAGCATCTGACTCTTGGTTTTGGCTCAGGTGATCTCAAGGTCTTGGGATCGAATCCTGCATCGGGCTCCAAGTTCATTACAGAGTCTGCTTGAGATTCCCTCTCCTTCTCCCTCTGCCCCAACCCCCACAGCATTCTCTCTCTCTCAAATGAATTAACAAGTCTTTGAAATAAACAAACAAAAAAACCATAAAGAGATATTACCTCATACCTGTTACAATGTTTATTGTGCAAAAAATGAGAGATAACAAATGTTGGTGAGGATGTGGAGAAAAAGGAACCCTTATACTCTTATACACTATTGGTGGGAATGTAAACTGGTACCACCATTATGGAAAGCAGTATGGAGGTTCCTCAAAAAATTAAAATAGATTTACCATAGGAATCCCACTTCTGGGTATATACCCAAAGGAAATTAAATCCGTCTCTCAAAGATAGCTGTACTCTCATGTTCATTACAGCAATATTCACAATAGCCAAGATACGGAAACAACATAAGCATCCAGTAATAGATGAAGGGATAGAGAAATGTGGGAGATACACACACACACACACACACACACACACACACACATATACACACACATACACGTGTATGTGTATTTTATTACCATCATCATCATATTATTCAGCCATAAAAAAGAAAGAAATCCTGCCATTTATGACAACATGGATGAACCTGGAAGGTTGTGTTTAAGTAGAAAAAGCCAAAGAAAAATACTGCATGGTATCCCTTATATGTGGAATCTTAAAAAAAAAAAAAAAAAAAGCCAAACTTCTAGAAACAGAGAGTAGAATGGTGGTTGCCCAGAACTTGGAGAGAGATCATAGTCAAAGAGTAAATATTTTTGGTATTGTATACTTGAGATCTGCTGAGTGTAGATATTAAGCATTCTCATACACATAAAAAAGTAATTAATGTGAGGTTATAAGAATGTTAATTAACTTGACTATGGTAATCATTTCACAAAATATACATATATCAAATCATCACATTGTACACTTTAATATCTTATAATGTTATTTGTCAGTTATACCTCAGTAAAGCTGGAGGGAGAAAAGAAAATAGCAATGACAACAATAAAAAGACATCCAGATCGTGTGTGGGATTTGGCCAAGAAATAAACCTTTCTCCTAACAATTATAAAGTGAAAATACTTCAGGGCCTGTTTCACTTGGTGTGTTGGCTCTTGGCTCAATGTTTTAAACACCCGAGAAGTGTGGCATAACTGTAGACAGTAACCGCTGTGGTCAGTCAGCACTACAGTAATAAGTGGTTAAGGTTTTGAACTGTGAGTCATTTGCCGCAGAATGTCACTAATACGCTGTACCAGATGAGCTACACTGAAGAAAAAGATGATGCCTCAAGGAAATATGAGCCGGCACCATTTATCCATGTGGGACTTCAAGTGGTGATTTTGAAAAAGGTAAATACCAACACCAACCCACCCCCAAAAGAAGCTCCACTCTGAGGTGCTACTTCTGATTGCTAAGTAGGGCTCGCATGTGTTGGTGGCTTCTGAAATCCGTTTGGGCCCTGTGCTGCAGGAGACAGCTGTGTGAGTAAATGTTACTCAGATGGAGGAATTTGAGGAGAATCCAAGTCCCACCTGCCCCATGGTCTCCCTCACAAACCTGCTCTGGCTCCTAAATGACCTCAGGATGCACTCCACTCAGTTGGAAGCTAATGAATGTTTTGGAGGTGAGGTACCACCATCTGCCATCAGCAACCATTGATACCTGCGAGGCAGTGCATGCTGTGAGACAGGCACTAACCAGACTAGTGGGAAGACAGTTAGATTGAAGCCCAAACATGAACTAACCATGGGAAACTGGCCAAGTCATTTAACGTCTCTCAGATTCCTCATCTGTAAAACGAAGAATAACTGCTCTGCTTACCTAGTAACATTATGAGAGTCTAAGAAGTAAAATGCCACATTTGTAAGTGTCTTAAGAAAAAGGGAAAGGAAGAATGAGTAAAGGGGAAGGGAGAAGAGAAAAGAGAAGAAAAGAGGGAGAAAGGGGAATAAGAGGGATAGAAAGAGGAAGAGAAAAAAGGCAGGGAAAAGGGAGGGAAGAATGAAACACGGAAAAGAAAAAGAGCAACGGAAAGTAGAAGGGCAGAAGCAAAGAGAAGGAAAGGAGCAAGAGAAAAGGTATAAAGTTGTATAAGAGGGGCACTGGGTGGCTCAGTGTTTAAGCATCTGCCTTCGGCTCAGGTCATGATCCCAGTGTCCTGGGATGGAGCCCCACATTGGGCTCCCTGCTCTGCAGGAAGCCTGCTTCTCCTTCTCCGGCTTCTCCTGCTTCTATTCCCTCTCTTACTGTGTCTCTCTGTCAAATAAATAAATAAAATCTTTAAAAAAAAACTGTAGAAGAATGTAGGCTTTGGAACCTAAATCCCTCTCTAGGTTCTGTACTCACCGAAGTATATGTCCTTGAGCAAAGCATTTATGCCAACTTTCATTTTGACCCCCTTCAATGCTTTGCCCACCTCTCACCCCCCACCTCTGGCAATCACCAACCTGTTCTCTGTGAGTTTGGTTTATTTTTTAAGATTCCACATATATGTGATATCTACAACATTTGTCTGACTTATTTCACTTAGCATAATGCCTTCAAGGTCCATCTATATGTTTTCACTTCCTGGAAAAAAGGTAAACTCCAATGGGGAAGGGAAGAAAGGTCTACCAAACTGGATGATACCCAGGAGACAATCAGAGATGGAATCCATTAGCCCTCAGGATGGACAACCCTGCATCTGCATCATCAGTGGATGAGAACTGCTCTTCAACCAGAAATATCCACAGTGGACTATTAAACGAAAAGAAATAAACCACTATAATACCTGAACTATTACATGTATTTTTCAAAGCCTCCCAAATTTAGTCTAGTAATTAGTCAGAATTGAGAACCACTGAACTAAATAATTCACATGTGAAAAATGGAGAGTAAATCCGTTGCACTATGTGAAGTATAAGTGTATAATAATTGTACATCAAAAATCACTACAAACTTGCTATGGCTAAAAGAGGAACTTCTGAGTTTTCCTACTAAGAATGACATAGTTGTAATGATCATACACTCTCCTTGTTCACCTGACTTACAAAAGGTATGGGGGAGTGTGCAAGATAAGCCTGGACAGAGAAGCAGAAGGAAAGGATCTTGAATGCGCCTTAAAGAAGTCTCCATCTGGGAAGTAAGAGGGATATGGAGCCACTCAGAATTTAAACTTGGAAAAGGCATACTCTAAATGCTAGTCTTCTAACAGAGTTTCCAAATATTTCCTTCTTATATGGGCTTCTTGGAAATGTGCTCTTCCATTATTCTATAAATCTATATTTCTCCCATTTTTCATTGTATCTAAAAGCTACCTTTTAAAAATACACTCTCAGCCTACAGTGCACCTGAGTGGCTCAGTCGGTTAAGTGTCCCCCTCTTGGTTTTGGCTCAGGTGACCTCTCATGGGTCATGGTCTCATGGGTTATGAGATTAAAACTTGCATCAAGCTCCGCATCGAGCTCCACATGGAGCCGGCATTGGGCTCTGTGATCTGTGGCGCGTCTACTTGATGCTTCTCTCCCTCTACCCTACCCTTCCCCCCATTTGTATGCATGTGCGCGCGCTCTCTCTCTCTCTCTCTCTCAAACTAATAAATCCTTAAAAAATAAAAATAAATAAAAACAAAAATACACACTCAGCCTAAATTACGAAGGCGGCATATACAGAAAAGGTATATAGAGTAAGGCATTCAAATATTTAAGTCAAATGCAAACTACTTTTTGAGAAATGAGGAAAAAACTATAATAATTATTATAATAGGTAATTATATGACAGGCACTGCTAGCATATATATTATCTCACTTATTCTTTAAAGAAGCCTGGGAGGAAAAAAAAATAAAGGAATCCTGGAGACAAGTATTCAATTTCATGTTACAGATAAGGAACAGAGGTATCCAGTATGCCCGTCTTGCTGCTGGTAAGTGGCAGAGCCAGGACTTAAATCCAAGTAGGTAGTCTCCCTACAGAGCCTATACCCTTAACCTCCAAGGCATAAGATATAATCCTCAAAATGTTTACATTACGTCTGGAACACAGACCCTCCCTCATTAACATACGCTTCCAGGCATCCTACCTTCACCACTTCAATTCCCCAGGAACAGCCCAGAATTCAGCCAGCAATGGAAAAAAGAGGAAGTGCTCCCTCCAGGAATCCCCAATATGTGAGCCACATACAAATCACGGAGAAGAAACTGTGCCTTAAAGAGCCTCTAACAATTCCTTGCACTTTAGAGGCTGCCAACTGCAAGCATCTTGCCCAAGAAAACTTGGTACAATCTGACACTGGTGGGCAGAGACTAAATTCTCAATAAATTCTCATTGAGCAAAGCAATACATATATCTCCAAACTATTCAGCCACCAGATCTGACATTTATTTCCAATGCTGCTCAGGGGCAAAGGTGCTATAAAGACAACACTGCTGATCAAAGTGAATGCAGTTGTGCAAGTGAATGCAGTTGTGCAAAGGTCATGGCATGGCAAATATACAAGGAAGGATACAATTTTCATAATGGGTAGAACTTTTGTCCCCCTGGCCTAATTTTCAGCCTGTGGGACTGTGGTCATTTGCAGGGTTGGTTTATAAATACAGAATCAGTAAAACACTGTTACACCATAAGGAAGCAGAACAACACCTGAGAACTAGGAAGTCCTGAGTCTCCATCCTGGTAACTAGCTCTGAGGGTCTAAATCGACTCTGTGTTTCAGATTTCTCACAACACAGGCCCTGCTGTTTCTGGACACTATTAAAAAACTCTGCCAAACTAACAGAGGAGAATGTGCTTTCAACATTTCAAGACTTATGGGCCAACCTAGTGAAAATGGCATAAGTTTCAGAGCCCAGGGACCAAAATTTAAAACCCAGCTCTGTCACTCAGTAGCTATGTGATCACGGGAACATGACTTGCCCTCCCTGAACACAGTTTCCAGATCTACAGGAAAGGGTTAATTGTCAGCCCTGTCTCTTAAGATGGTCAGATAACTTAATGAGCTAATTATGTAAAGCATCTGGCACACATTGCTGCTCAATAAATGGTAATTATTGTGTTTGCTGGCCAGACATTGTCTCTCAGGGTAGTCTTATGTAAATGATAAACATCTTGAAGTCTTTGACAATGAATTTTATTTAATTCCTACAGCATCTAGCATAGAACTGACCATGTGAATAGTGACTAGCAATGGCAAAAGAAGTGCTAGTACTAGATCCGGCTGCTGCTGGTACTAGGAGCGCCAGTAGCAGCAGGAGCCACCACGCAGAATCCCCTGTAATTACTGCCAGAGCAGCAGGTAGGTGGAACAATAACAGCTCAAATAGAAGAAGAGAAGGAGGAGGGGAGAGGAGGAGAGAGAAAAAGAGGGGAGGAGGAAAAGAAGGGCGGCAGCAGCTACGGCAGCAACAAGTTCAATGCTCTCCTCACCCATTCTTTCTTGTGCTATGGATTATCTATCCCTATACCAAGAAGATTAAAGTCTCCCAAGCAAATAAGCACTGCTCTACAGGCATTGGGTCAATAAGAAATTGAGCAAACCTGGCTAGTTGAGGAAGCTCAAATACTAAGGGATGTTAAATACTCCCTACTAGTCCTCTAAGTTGTCATCTCCATTGGTATTAGGTACAGCAGTTTTATGACAATTATCAAAAGGAGAAGGTATTAATGAAAGAAGCTGGTAGAAGTTTGAAGAAAACAGTGACATTGACTCATTCAGTACTTGAAAAGAAAAGAGTTCTGGGCACTTGTGATCTCAAGCTTTAGCCTAGATCAGAACTTTTTTCTCTGACCCTCAAAATTCCCAGATCCTCCAGGCTCAATGTCATGCTTCAGGAGTCAGGCAAGGAACACAAGGCCCATATAACTAGCTGGAAGAGAGGTCCACATTGGTCCTGGGTAACCTGGGGAAAATGACAAAGATTGGGAGAATGACCAGAGGGAAACCAAGAAAATAAACTTAAAACACCTGATGGGTTCCTCTACCCATCCTCACAAGCAAGAGTTTATTTCTGTGGAAAGATTTTAACCATTGTCTGAGAAAGTAACCAAGAACACAGAAGCTCTGGAATTTCCTCTTCTTCTGCATTCCTTTTTTGTGCGTGGCTTCCCTTGGGGAACAGGGAGTTAAAAGTTTATTTAATAATATATACATGGGTATATGTTTAAAAAGAAAACAATCAAATAGAGCCAAAAATGCGTAAAGCTTAACCATGAACCACACATAAAGAAACATTCTTTCAATAAGAGCAGTTCCAAAAGGGAAAGCCTATCCTCTAGTTAGCAAATATATGTACGAAAATACTAGAACACCCATCAAATAACATAAATATAAAACTCAGAACAGCCAAGGAAACACAGCACACCAAAATGACAACACACAATAAAATAAACATCCTAATGGGAGAACTTAAAGGAATTTTAAATAAGAAATATAAAGAAGACTCTGACTTACCACTACTGGATAGTATTTTTACTAATGTACATAAGAGGGACAAAAATCTGCCCCCTGAGAATAGTCAGAAATCCTGTCTTCTGTACAGGCCCGATGATCTCCCCATAGCCCAGCATTTTCCTCTTTTCTCAGAAATAGGAATTCAGAGGTCACAAAGAAGGTTCCATTTGGCTGAACCTCAAGGGGAGGAGCAGTTCTACTCAGAGCTCTCTGAGCAGACAAGACAATGGCTAGAAAGCTTGGGTCTCTCCCACTCTGCAGGCAACACATATGAATAGTGATCTTGGGAATGGTGCTGAAGAAAGCGCCCTCAGAGCAAAACCTATCATCGTTATCTCATTACCAGGTCCCCCAAGGTCAGTCACGGCTCACAGGTCTTAAAACTTCCTTTGGCTCCTCCAGGAACGGATTTCCTGATTCTAGACTCCTAACTTCACCAAGTTCAGTATTTGCCAACAGTGGGCCTCAGTGAGGTAATGGAAAAGTACAGAATCTGGTGGCATTGAAAGGGTGTGTCCTAGCAAACACCCATCAAACGGGCTGAGGTGAGCCAGAATGAATGCATTAGTATAAGAATCTGAGCTAGCAGTTCTGTGTTCAGTCTGGAAAACATGGTTATCCTCATAGATGGCTCTTTTTTCATTGGTGGCAGACTCCCTCATCCCTTTGGTCTCAGAGGCAGCAGAAGCCCCCAGAAATGCTGGAGGCAGGTAGTGGCAGGGCAGACAAAATGGAGAAACCTAGCAGAAGCCCCACCATGAATATCCACAAATTATCTGATTGATGAGATCTGCAGTTACTAGCTTGGGCTTCAGCAGAGAGTTCATCCCTAAAATCGACCTAATGGTAAACCACCAAACATTCTGTAAAGTCTAAAGCACTACATAAATGTTACTTGTTATCTTTACTCTTATTACCAAAAAGATAATACCCAGACTCAACCACTTGGAAATTATATTTTACTCTTACTTGTTGTTTTTAAGCTATTAATGGTCTAGGCAGTTTCTTCATTGAACTTTAAAACCCTTACTAGTCACGTCAAATATTCTCCATAGAAATCCCAGACCAATCAATAAATGAGGATGGCAGGGGAAAAAAACACTTTTAAAAATTTGTCTTTCTCTTCAAGAAATATACTTTCCATTACTAAAGAAAACAATTACCACCTAGCTTGAGGTATTTATATTTGGTTGACTTTACCAATATTCAAGGCTATTCCAAGCAACCAGGAGTCAGTTTTTTCATTATAGCTAGGTGACCTAGAGGGCTGTCAGAGCAAAGAAAAACTATGCTCCAAATATTATTCCTGCTTCCACTCGTTATGTACACAGAAAACCCATTTCTGGCAGTTTTAGGATACTTTCAGTTTTTTCCTTTATTCCAGCCATCATGGGTCATAAATACAGAGCTCTAGCTTCAGAGACTAAAAATATTACAGTATGTGATTCAATATCAGATTCAGGCAATGTAAGTATAATGTGAGTTTTGGCCATTCCTAAGATTTTCCAAGTCCTGATGGATAAAATCTGAAGGGAAGGGGTAGTGGGTGGGAGGCTGCCATTTAAGTGCTAAAAGCAATTCTATCTGTCCAGATACAGGAAACTGAATTCCCTTTGGGGTAGGCAGATCCTTTGTTTTGGAAAAACAAAACAAAACAAACAAAAAAAATTTGAATGCAACCTTGGTTACACCCACCAACTTTTCTTGAAGAATAATAATAAATGACGCAAATCTTTCAAAATTAAAATATAAGTGACTGTTTGGTAGAGAACTTTCATTTTAGGCTGAGTTTGAAATAGTCATTAGAGATACTTTTATCTTTTTTTCATATAGAAGCTATAGTGTGAGGATAAATTTCCCCTAAAGGGAGTGGATAATCCCAATCCTTGGATGAGACAGACTTGGACAAAAAAAATAGGGACTGAGAAAGCCAATCTTAAACTGGGAGCAGAGGAATTTCATTTGCTTACTAGGTCTTGGGGGAGGTCGGCTTAGATTCTTATGAGTAGACATACTCTGAGCACTCCAGGGTAGGATTAGCTGGCCTCTGACACATAGAAGTATGTGGGAAACTAGGAAGATGGACACTAGAAAGGCCCTGAAGGTACTACAGAGCTACGGATTGTGAAGTTAGCAACACTGCTATGGACTGAACTGTGTCACCTCAAAATTCATATATTGAAGCCCTAATTCTCAATGTGACTATAAGTGGAGACAGAGCCTATAAGGAGGTAATTAAGGTTAAAAGAAGTCATGGAGGTGTGCTTATTGCACAGGATTAATGCATTTACAAGAAGAAATACCAGAAAGCGCTCTCTCTCTCTCTCTCTCTCTCTCTCTCTCTCTCTCGTGTGTAAATACACACAAGAAGGAAGCTATTTATAAGTCAGGAAGAGAGCTCTCACCAGGAACACAATTGGTCAGCACCGATCTTGGATTTCACAGCCTCCAGAATGGTGAGAAAATAAATCTGCTGTTTAAGCCACCTAATCTATGGTATTTTATTATGGCAGTCTGCGTCGACCAAGACACACACCTATTAACTGCTTCAGGATTCCTTTGGTATGGTAGTTTTGTTTCATCATTCCTCCACCTGAAGTAGTCTTATTAAACAATCTAGCAGATCTTCCTAGTATCTCAACACCTAGTATACTCCAGGCACTGTGCTAGGCAAAGGAAAACAATGATTAATAAGATAGACATAGTCACTATCCTTATGAGTAGTTTGGAAAGAAAGATAATAAGCAAGTAAATATACAGAAAATTCATGACAATTGTGATAACCACAATCCTGCATATATGAGAGCGTAATGCAGTCTCTGACATACTGTGAATTACAGGGAGATGCTGCTTTCCAAGTGGCACAGCACAGTAAAGAACATACCAAGGTCAGTGTCATAATGGGCGCAGCCATGGCCTGAGAAAGACTGGAGATGCCTGAGCCACGTGACAAGATGGGACAAGTATTAGCACAGAAGATTCATAAGGGGACTGGAACACTAGGCTCAAAAAGTCCCATGCCGAGAGTAACTCTCTCTCTCTTGCTCACTGCAGCATCCCCAGAATATAGCATTCCTTGGAACACAGTAGATACTTAATAAGTATTTGTTTCTGTATGGATGGGCGTGAATGACAAGACTGTGGGGGAAATCTCAGAAACAAATGGGAGAGAATCTAAATGAACTACAGTTCTATAATACAGTTCTATACTCCAGTATATGAAAACATATTGTTGTAATAAGAGTATGAAGAGAAAGTGACACATTATTAAAATTCTCAAGGACATTCTAGGACCAGTGACTACAGATTTGTTTTGGGGATCATGTCAGAAATGTTCTGTAATAAACACCTGTTGTTTTGTCCAACAGCCATTGATCCAAGAGATCCAAGAGATCCAAAGTTTCCTTTGAGAAAGAGAATCCAAAATATCCTTTGGGAAACCACCCTCCACTATTTGTCAGTCATGTGGTTTCCATGGGATTGACTCCAATCCTAGTTCTGGGGGGTCCCTAATTGTTTTAGAATAACAACGTATCTTTGGCCCTGTGTCTACACTGATTAGTTCCAGAACAGCACATAAACTAGTTGAAACCAAGAAAACATGTTTAGTCTTCCTCTGGAGTTGGTAGTATGAGGATATTAACCCACAAAATGAGCTGGCAAAGCTGACACTCAGACAAAGCAAGCCTAGAGACAGATCCCTGTGACAATATTTGAGCACTGGACCCAACCGCACTAGAGAAGCTCAGCCTGCCCTTGGACTATATGTGAATCAGTACATTCCATCTTACGGAAGGCAATTTAGGTTTTTTTCTCTAGCACTTGTAATCCAGAGAATCCTAATGGACAGAGGCCCTGCTTGTCCTGTCCTAACTCTCTTCTGGACTGAAGCAGTTTGGGTCATAGGACCAGTGGGTCTCCTCCCCTTAAGCTTCTCCAGAAAGGCTGCTGGGACTCCTCTGGCAGGCCTCCACAGTCATCCTGGCAGGAGTGAAGGTCCTGGGAGAGTTCCCTTTGCCCTTATGATGAAGAGCTCCAGCTTATAACCTGCCCTCCCTGCATCTGTTTCTATGGCAGGAAGGCAAAATGCCCAATATGAGACAGACAGAAAAATCCCTAGGTGTGAGGCTCAGAGTTTTTGAGACAATAAAAGATTTCAGCTGTGTTTCTTTTTGTCCCCATCTTGTCAGTATCGCAGCTCCTCAAAACCAAGAATGGGGAACCTCAGAGGCTCAGTGAGATTATAGAGACAGGGAGCATAGCCGCTGAAGGCAGAGGGGCAGTTCTGACTCTTCCCACACTGCCCTGCAGCCCAAAATTGGACAGCCACAGCTCTTTGCTTTGGTTCCCCATCACAGGTCTCCAGAACCCAGCCACAAACATGGTTATAGGATGCTCAGAGTGGAATCATGTCCTCCAAAATTTCTACGTTGAAACCCTAAACACCAATTTGACTGTATTGGGAAAGAGGGCCTAAAAGAAGGTAATAGAGGTTAAGTGTGGTCATAGGGTGGGTCCTGATCCAATGGGACTAGTGATGGACAATAACTGTCCTCTCTTACTCTCCCCACATAAAAAGAGATATTGGATAGTCTGAGGGCCGACCAGGATGATGAGTCACCACTGAGGGAAAGTGAAGTTGCTGTTTTAGAAAAGAGGAGATAGTGGTTTTCAAATAGCAAACAGGTGCAATGTTGAACAGCAAGCTAACCTTGTTCAGATTACCTCAAAAACTAGAAGATCAATGGGGAAGGAAAAGGTAAAGCTGGTTTCAGATTAATATTCAAAAGCTCCCACAAAGGGTCACCCAACAATTGAAAGTGCTACCTCATTGTGCCATCAAGCACCTTGTTACTGAAGCTAGACAAACAGAAGCTGAATAAGCATCTTTCAGACATATCAAACAGGGGACACCTGGGTGGCTGAGTCCCTTTAGGTGTCTGCCTTTAGCTTGGGTTGTGATCCCAGGGTCCTGAGGTGGAGTCCCACATTGGGCTCCCTGCTCAGCAGGGAGCCTGCTTCTCCCTCTACCTCTGCCTGCCACTCTGCCTGCTTGTGTGTTCTTTCTCTCTCTCTCTCTCTGTGTCAAATAAATTAATTAATAAAACTATTTAAAAAAAAAGAAATATCAAACAAGCAATTCTCATTGTGGGGCATAAGGTTTGAGCTATACAACTTCTATTTCCTCTTTCAACTTTATGATCTCATTAATCTATGACCAGTAGATAATAACTAGCAACTAGACTACTTGTTTCAAATCCCAGCTCTGTCACAAACTGTGTGACTGTGAACAAGTTACTTCCTCATCTGCAAAATCAGGGCCCTAAGAGTGTCTTCTTCACCTTGTGGTGGTTTAAAAAGTTCGTATATATATAAAGAACTAGAACAGCACACAGCCCAGCACACAGCCCATGGTAGGCCAGTAAATGATAACCACTGTTATTAATAGCTGAGTGACAACTTTGTGCTCAGCCATATTACAACTAAAGCAGGATACAAAAATATATGCATGGTCCTGGTCCTCAAGACTAATACATGAAAGTAGGAGCAAGCAATGATAACTGCCAATCTCTTAGTTCCTAGTATACATCGAACACTGTTTATGCATCATCTGTAATCTTTTAACAACTAGCAAAAGAAGCATTACTGTTCCTATTTAAAATGACAGAAACCAAAATTATAAAATCAAGTAATTTGCAGCCAATTATAATGTGACAGGAGAATTCATAACCAGCTTTGTCAGGCTCCAAAGGGGAACAGGCTCTTTTCCTTCTAGCAGGCATCTCAACACTAGTCTGTTCCTTTTTATTACCTAATTTCAACTTTGCCAGACTCTGTGAGTCAATAGAGTAGACTCAGGGCACCTAGCGGCTCAGTCAGTTAAGTGCCTGCCTTCTGCTTGGGTCGTGATGTCAGAGTCCTGGGACTGAGCCCCAAGTTGTGCTCTCTGCTCAGCAGAGAGCCTATTTCTTCCTCTCCCTCTGCTACTCCTCCTGCTTGTGTGCTTTCTTTCTCTCTCTCTTTCCGTCTCTCTCTCTCTCTTTCAAATGAATACATAAAATCTTAAAAAGAAAGAAAGAAACCGAGGCAAAAAACAAACAAACAAACAAACAAACTGAGACAAACCACCCAAAGAGCCTACCCTATAAATCAAATTCCTTCTTTTGCAACCATTTCTCCACTAGATAAAAAACTTATGTTGATATGAAATGTCAGCACTTCTCTTCTATAATAAAAGACTACAGGGGTGCCTGGGTGACACAGTCAGCTAAGTGTCGGACTTTGGCTCAAGTTATGGTCTCAGGGTCCTTGGATCCAGTCCCATGTTGGGCTCTGCACTCAGTGGTGAGTCTGCTTCTCCTTCTCCCTCTGCCCCTCCCCCATTCATGTTCTCTTGCTCTCGCTCTCTCTCTCTCAAATAAATAAATAAAATATTTTAAAATGACAAATAAATAAGACTATCTATAGTATCTCCACAAACATTAACATTCCTAACACTAAGCTTAGTCAAAATGATTATATTTCTACCACCTCTGTAGAGCTCAAATATCCAATATGTTTTAACGCTAATGATTCCATCTTTAACCACAATAAATTAAGCCCTTGATCATCCCTCTTCTGCCCACCCCTTCCACATTACTTAGACAAAGAAGGTACCCTCTAGTTCTGTGTCCCACCATAGCCACCATAGGCTTGGCAGAAACACCGCCAAGCCTCAGCCTCTGTGCTTCCTGCCCCATGGCAAATCTGGGTGTGTAGCTGTCATAAAAATGCCACTTGCCTCTTATCTGGCTATCATTCTCTTTACTGAATGGTCATGTTTTCACTTTGTGACACTTCCAATGACCACTGATGGACATCCATGGGCAAGCATTTACTCTTGGTAAAACTCTTTACCAGGCCAACCCTGATTATCGTCTTCTCCTTATTACAGCTTCTGATGGTGACAAACACTGATTCCTTGCACCTACTGTCCTTGAATTAACAAAAAATAGATAACAGTCCTTGAATTAACAAAAAATAATTTTTTAAAAGAGGCAATTCGACACTGACAGTGTTTTTTCTCGACTCTCTCTCTCCCTGACTCAAATTAGGCCTCTGACCCACACTCACATGGATGGGGTTTTTACCAGCCTGAGAATCCCAGTTCCATGCCAAAATATGGCTCCCCCATATGGCAAAAAGGGTGCTGCCATGGGACAGCTGCTAAGCTGAAGCTAAATCCTGTTTGGAGCACTTACGGCCCGGAGGGTGTCACCTCCAGGATGTTCAGGGCTCCATCTCTCCCTCCCAGCCTGCCCATTAGGCTCAGAAGCAGGCATGCAGCATAATCATCTGTGCTTCTCCTGGGTCCCTGAGGGGAGCCCCCTCTTCTGGGTGGAGCGTCTGTCATATGGCTACCAGGCATCTGGTTTTAAGCAGATTTCTGTTGAGAGGTGAAATGCTGCCAGTATTGTACTGTTACCCTTCCCCATGGACATTCATCAGAGTAAATGACGGGAGCAGATTAATCCATCAAGGGTCTGAGTCACGCCTGGTTAAAACAGATTATTTGGATCCAAACTATTGAACTTCATGTACTAGGAATCCCTTCCAAGGTAAAGTACAAGGGAGCTTGAGTCGTTATTCAGTTTGTATTTTTATCTGATTACCCCCTAAACACACACAAACACACGAACACACGCACATACACACTCATATTTTGCAACCTATCGTTGGTTTCACTTTTTTCCTTATAATTTCTCCATGTCCTTGCTGGAGATTTGGAAACACTTTGTCCTGAGATCAAGAAGGCCATCTCTTCCCCCAGCATCAAAAAAATGCCAGCATTGGAGGGCTGGAATACAGTACCTGAATCCAAGTTTGTCAGAACCCCAAACCCCGTTGTTTTAAATGTATCAGTCTGTGTCTCTCAAGTCTAGATGACTGTGTTCATGTTCAACCACGAAAAAATTACTGTAACTATGCATACATAAAATGGTAATATTAGAGGAAGCTGGGTGAAGTGTATATTCGGTGACTCAAGGATCAATAAACAGGCTTCATATGATTTACTCACGTCCTTTTCACCTCAGATGCTAATGAGTCTAAACATTGCTTCTTACTAAAATGAAGTAATGACTTTAAAAATTGCTGTCAATCCAAAGATCCTTCTCAGCTAAACCTGTGAAGGTGGTTAATTTCAACAATATTAAAAACTGCAATTATTCACAATGCCACATGCTTATAATAATTATAGCTCACCTCTTTGGAATATATGCCCAGAAATCTCATATATATTATGAGAAACTAAAATAGTAAAATATTTAAATATTTTATAAATTTTATAATTTTTTAAAATACTTAAAATATTTAAGCTTTTAATAATTACACCTATTTCTATCCTAATAATTGGCAACTCATTTAGTTATAAATGAGGGCTTTCGATATGTAAGTTCTATGTGTTGACCTACCTTAATTATTTCAGACATTTATTGGACTGGAGAAAGGACAAAGATCCTTCAGAGGACACAACTGAACAAGAGAGTGATAGCTCTACCTATCACCTTGCTTCTCCTTTTCCTGCTACCACCTTCCATGTTTTCAAAGGCTTGTTTCAAAATCCCACCTTTCTGCTGGGAATGTTCTCTTTTTACCCTCCTTATGGTACTCCTGGGTCTCTCAGCTTTGACACCCTATCTTGTCCAAACAGTAGGCATGTCAACAGTCTACATCTGACCCTCTCCCCAAGGAGATGGAATATGGGCAAGAGAGGAACAGATGGAAGATAAGTGGAGCTCAGTCATTCTGATGGCAGCTAAAGAGACTTTACGAGCTCCTCAGACTGAGGTGCCTGGAGCTACCATAGCTTCTATACTTGTGAGGTCCTTTTTTCCTGTTATTGTGTGAACTACACAGATCTATTCGGTAAACTTTTTTTTTCTTTTCATAATAGTCGGCTTATGTTACAAGCAAACTTACAGGTTCAGAACACCATATCTGGAAGGCATCTTAGAAATTATTAAGTAACAATGTTCCTTTACCCCTGACCATTGCATTGCAAGTGAAGAAAGTGAGCATTTTAATTTGTGCTTAGTCTTACTACCTGGAAAGTCAATTCTTTGACCTTGATAATAAGAGCACTCTAGTGTAAACAGTCTCTGAGGGCTTGCCCATAAATATTCCATAAGATATTGCTACTTAAAAAAAAAAAAAAAAGCTTGCCTTAGAGAGTTATTGATGTCATGAACTAGCTCTTTCTCTAAATGAAGACCTAACTACAGAACATTAATACTTCCATAGTATGTCCTATGACTGAAAAGAATTGAAGTACAGAGAAAGCACCTTTGAACCCTAGTTTAGAGTAGCTCACTTAAATTAGGAGAGATTCACTGCTATAGCTAAGAATCCACAAGCTTCAGTGGCTTCGTATGTTAAAAGTTTTCTTCTTATTCACATCACAGTCCAATGAGGGTCATCAGCAGGACTCTGCTCCACAAAGTTATCTGGGACTCAGGTTCCTTTGTCTTGTAACTCTAATCTCTTTCAAGTCTTTGAATCTCTCCCAGACAAGTGGAGAAGAGAATGGGGCTTGCCCATGGAAGATGTTCATAGGTCAGGCCTAGTAGAAGAACAGTCACTTTCATTCATATCCCACAGGCCAAGAAGGTCACAGCGAGCTGCAAGAGAGGCTGAAAAATAAGGTCTGATTGTGGACCTCCAGTGGCCTCTACCACAAGCAACAAATTCCTTGACTTGAAAAAAAGAAGGAAAAATCTGAGATTAACTTCTTCAGTGAAATTTACTTCTACCTAAATACAGAGATTACTTGAATAAGTTACTCACAGATGTGTTTTTAAAATATTTTGTTTTAGGGGTACCAGGTGGTTCAATCGGTTAAGCATCCAACTCTTGATTTCAGCTCAGGTCACGAGTTCAGAATCATGGGATCAAGCCCTGCGTCCGACAAGGCAGTATGGATCCTCCTAAAGGTCTCTGTCTCCCTCTCCCTTTGCTCCTCCAGTCAAGTGCAAGCAAGCACACCACCCACCACCCACCTCCTGCTCATGTGCACATATACTCCCTCTCTCAAAAAAAAAAAAAAAACAAAATACTTCACAGTTTTACAACAACACAAGAAAAGCACTAAATTATCTTAGTAATCAAGACACAGAAGATTTGTTTCTTAACAAGAATGAAAGTTAAAGATTTTACTAGGATATAAAGGAAGTTGCATGTCATGAACTAGCCTTAAGTGAAGAAAGGGGCTATTTTCTCCTTTTTTTTTTTTTTGAAGATTTTATTTATTTATTTGATAGAGAGAGAACAAGAGAGGGAACACAAGTGGGGGGATGGCAGAGGGAAAAGCAGGCTCCCCATGGAGGAGGGAGCCTGATGCAGGACTCGATCCCAGGACCCTGGGATCATGACATGAGCCAAAGGCAGACACTTAACAAGTGAGCTACCCAGGCCGCCTTGGGCTATCTCTTCTCTCTCTCTCTCTCTCACACACACACACACAGTTTTGTCTGCCCCATGTCTTTTGGGGCAGCCCTTCAATCAGATCAGTAAAAGGGGTGAAGGCCAGAGAATCAAGACTATAGAAACTCTAGTTAGTAGTCAGGAAATGACGAAAGTAAATTGTAATTTTCTAACTGTGCTGGCATGTGATCTATGGGAGCACAGTTTTGGAGTTAAAGACCAAGAAGGACCCTTTTGAAAAGCTAAACTTGCTGTCTTCCGCTGGACTCTCCAAATCCTCCCCCACTTCCATTCTCAGGCACGCTGCCACCACAATGGAACCTGATCCACGTGTACATTATCGGATTAATTGTTAAGTGACTCATCTTACCCTGCCAGTCTCAAAATAGTAAGATCCTTGTTCTCAATCCTGTGTCCACCCTTGGGCTTCCCATGTGCCATGGTGAGGGCAAACATCACAGGAAGAGGGCCTGAGATTCACAGCAAAACACAGCAAAGAAAAGCAGTCTCTTTTACAATCTATACACCCCAGAGTATAGAACGCAGTTGCCAGGGGTATATGAGGTCCTCACCTAAATAAGGTCATTGGCTGTGGTTATCTCTAAGATCTCAGGTCTGGGGTATACCTCGTAAGGCCCCAAGCCCTGAATGCCTTACTCCTGGCACAGACTATCCTGAAGAATAAAGCCCTTCAATTCTCATGTTTCCTAATGATTATCCACAGCACAATGGCTTAGAGAAGGAGGAGAGGGAGATTGAAGGAGGATGGGCCCAGCCAGCAGGCCTGCTTCAGAGGCAGCCAGCAGACAGGGCTGGCAGAACACTCAGAGACTGCTCTTTCCACCAGGGGTTTGCTGAGCAGATCAGAGCGACACTCGAGAAGGCAGCAGCTGTGGCCAGAGACAACTACTCTAACTCCTTTTTAGCTAATGAACTGGAAGAATCAGGAGGGAGCCAGGGAAGAATGGCTCCCCTGGGGCCCGCAGAGAGGCCTCTCCTTCCCTGAATTTTCCATTTTTAATTAGGCTTGATGGTTTGGTCAGGATGAGCCTTTTCAGATAAAATATACTGAGGAGGGATGCCCTATGCATAATTCTTCAGATCCCTCAGGGTCTCAGACCCAATACTTGCCCTGATTGGGCCTCTTGAGTTGTTGTGAAGGAGCAAAGGGGAAAAGAGTAGGGTATTTTATAGAGCATGTCTTTTATTTCAAAACAAACACATGATAATTATTAAAAGTTGAGACATTTTTGAAATACACTAACAGAGAAAGAAAATATGCCCCCATAAACCCATGTTTCCAGAGGGTAGGAATTCAGTGTTTTTATTTAGCTTTTTTTTTACAGACCTACAAAGAGATCGCTATTTGTACATGTTATTTCTGCATATATAGAGATATTTAAGACAAAAACTTATTATATATTCTTTTGCCACTTACTTTTTCCTAGTTACTACAGTGATTGATCTCATTCACTTTAATAGGTGAATAGTGTATCATTTTAAGTTTATGCTTTTATTTAACCAATATGCTTCCTAAACAAATTTAGGGCAAGTTATTTGAATGATTTGGCCAAGAAATAAAACCACTATAGAAATTTCTGGCTAGGTATGTTAACCTAGATTTCAAAATCTAGGTATGTGGCTATGAAAATAGTAGGCATGACCATAAGCCAGGAATCTACCCAAAAAGAGAAAAAGCCATGAACAGATAAATCATATGCACAATTTTACATTTAATTTCTATCCTGGAAATCATCCACAAATGCAAAATACTAACTTCTTTTAAAGTAAAAATGTTGTCTCTCCATGTTTCTGTAAGAAATTCAGTCCTAGGTGGTTCAGAAACTAGAAATGGAACATAATCTATATGGAAAGAAGCAAAAAGAAGCTAACATTCAGTGCCACAGTCTTCATGGAAGCAAGCGGTGGGAATGAGGAAGGTCTCTGCCCTGACAACACTTCTGTTATGCAGATGATAGATGTCTCTGCCCTGGGCACTGGACAGAGGTGTCAGCTGTGTCTCTGCCCTTGCATGAAACAAACAAAGAAGAGAAAACCAGAACTGTTGCTTCTAAGGGACAAAATTCAGCAACTCACACAAAATTCAACTCTTTTTCCCTCCCCAACTTCCCTCACTCCATAAGCCATGGAACAGGTCTATATCCTCACTTTCTGAAGTCACTATTGAGTTCCACCCCCCCCCCCATATACATTAGCATGGATGCAATTCTAAATTGGCATGTGTGGCTAGCAGAGGCTGACATGGTAGCTTTTGACATCACTGGAGCCAAGGGTCAACATGGAAGGAGAAACGGATGTGTCCATTCTCATCCAAGCATGTTTCAGTCTTTGTAGACCATAAAAAGTCTTAGCTGGTACTTAAACAATTGAGCAATAGAATAGGACGATGTTTTATGAATACGTTTGGAAAATAGCAATATGAATTTATGTAGTCTTAAGTACTTACTTCTACTCACAAGTTAAATTTTTTAAGTGTGGTTCAAAATTAATGACACCTAAATATATTAAAGTTCTGTAATAACTGAAAATAATAGAAAAAAGAGCCAAAGAGAAGGAGAAAGAAAGGAAACTTCCAAGAGTGGGTGCATTGGTTTTGAAAAAGCTGATTTGGGCAACCAGTTCTTTTCTTCATTTTCAAATTAGAAATAAAATACAAAGAATTAAGTACCTTCTTGGAGGTGATAGAATAATAACATAAGAATTCTGATAGGGGTGCTTGGGTGGCTCAGTGGGTTAAGCCTCTGCTTTCAGCTCAGGTCATGATCCCAGGGTCCTGGGATAGAGCCCCACATCGGGCTCTCTGCTTGGCAGGGAGCCTGCTTCCTCCTTTCTCTCTGCCTGCCTCTCTGCCTACTTGTGATCTCTGTCTGTCAAATAGATAAAGTCTTTAAAAAAAAAAAAAGAATTCTGATAATCATGGTTTGTTGCAATAGCTAAGTTTCGTATGGGATTAATAAAAAGAAGGGTATTTTGAATGTCATCAGCAACATCAATATTAGGATAAAAATGTTAATATTATAGTTTATATACATAAATACACACCTTACTAATAATTCCCTTTAAAATAAAAGAAAAAGGGGGGTAAAGTGCTATTGTATTAACATGTCCTTTTAGTGTAGAATTAATATTATTAATGTAGAGTGAAATTAGATAATCCCTCTCCCTAAGAGGACAATGTGTGTGTGAGGGTGTACATGAGTATATATGTATATCCACACACACAAACACACTCTACCATTTTATTTCATTTCAAATCAGTGTACTAGTAGATCTAGTAGATCTATAACAAACACTACTGAACACTACTAAGGAAATGAAAACTTACTAGGATCAGTCTTATTTTTTGATTTTTTTTTTTAATTAAACAGCAACTCCCCAAAGAAAGAGTTTTGGAACCACATGGAATCATGTTCAAATCCTGACTCCACCATTTGTAGTTCAGAAGGCAATTGAGTGACCACTCTAGGGCATGGTTTTCTCCATTGTAAATTGGAAAGCTACTCCCCATGGGGTTGTAATATCAATTAGTGAGATGAGGATACCTAGCACGAAACAGACAAATCCTGGGCATTCAGTAAATTTGATTCCCTTCCTCTTAGTTCAAACATAGTGATTTATGCAAAAATGCTTCTAAGTTATACATGATACTGTTAATAAACAAATGACTATAGTTAATAATGCCTAAAAGTATAACTTAAATATTTTTTGCTAATATTTATCTTAGGAGACCATTAATCTGAGTTAAGGATATAGCCACTTAGCCTTCAACATTGTAATTGGCAATTTATCAACCAAGAGAATTTAGTCAGAGGAGTTTTGATATCCTAACTATAATCTTTCATTCTAGTGACCAAAGGAGCATCTGGCCGGCTCAGTCAGTAGAGCATGCGACTCTGGATCTCAGGTTGTGAGTTCAAGCCCCATGTTGGTGATAGACTTAACTTAAAAATAAATAAAAATAAAAATAAATTTTAAATCTAGTGACCTAAAAGCAAAGCCAAACCTAAAATGCACTGTAAGTAGGATTATTACAGGATAATATATGGCTCCTGTTTATGGAAGAGAAACAAATGTCTCGGGAGTTTGCAAATAATCATAAGCCTCCAATAACACACCCTCTGACATAACACATAAAATATAAATAGTTAAACTAACCCTGTCGCTTTTCTTATTCTGCTGTCAGAAAATGAAGCCCTTAAAATACAGACCTCTAATCAATGGGCGTTACCAATTCTAATGTTTAAATTTGCCAGTGTTCCTAAACCAGAAAAAGTCCAAATATAGGGAGAAAAATCGAGGAATAGCCATAAATCCTGAGTAAATTTAATTCAAGAATCCGAGTAAGATTTGGTCAACTCTAAGGAAAGACCAGAGACAACAGAAGTTTTGATCCATCCCAGAGGGATCCGGCCTGTGCCTGCAGTTCCAGCTCATTCCTGCTCTTCTGCAGTTTTCACTTTACAGTCATGTTCCCTTCCCTGGCCGTTCTGTGTCCACAGGTTCCAGAGTCAAATGGGAAGATGACTGCCTTTCAGAGACTGCCTGACCAGCTCCCACAGTTACCGAAGGTCACATTCCTGTAACAAATCCCTTTGAGTGTGTATGTGTGCATCTATACATACACATAAAGGTGTACATATACATACATATACACATATGTGTGTTGTGTGTATATATATATATGTATATATATATACATATATATATCAAGAGATTTGCTACAGGCCTGTGACCTTATATAGCTGTGAGAACTAGGGATTTAGATACATCCAAACATATATGTATTTCTGTAATATGTATAAATATATTTCTTAAATGTATGTGTGTGTGTGTGTGTGTGTGTGTGTATTCCTTTGATTGAAACCTGACTGATACAACACCCAAATAGTTAAAACATATTGATATGTTTCAGAGGTGCCTGGGTGGCTCAGTGGGTTAAGTATCTGCCTGCAGCTCAGGTCATGATCTCAGGGTCCTGGGATCAAGCCCCACATTGAGCTCTCTGCTCAGCAGGGAGACTGCTTTCCCCTCTCTCTCTGCCTGCCACTCTGCCTACTTGTGATCTCTTGCTCTGTCAAATAAATAAAATCTTTAAATATATATATAGAGAGAGATGTTTCTTTCTTTTCTCTAGCTCTCTCATATTTTTTTGCTCTCTTCAAAAGAGGGAGGGGAAAAAAGCAAAAATAATTCAAAAGTACCTCTCTCATGTTCTCGCGCTCCTGACCTCACTCTCTCTCCTTCAAGTTATTAGGCCATTATCAGGGGGACATTCTAAAGTATACCCAAAAGCAATTTTCTGTGTCTTTCTGGTTAACAGAAACTGAATTTGATTCAGGTGTCAGAGGCCCACTTGCCTCCTCCTGGGAAGCTAGGCCACCCTCAGCCTTATAGAATACGTTTTGATTAGCCAAAGCCAATCATGGTCATTTCTTTTTCTTGCCAGTGATTAGGTTGGGAATGGGCAAGTGACAAAAGTCTAGCCAGTAACATGATTGAAGATGACTGTTGGAGGCAAGGAGGCTCTAAGAAATTTTTCCCCCTCCTTCCTAAAAGGGAACAAAATAGAAGGCACCCCTTTCCAGCCTGGAATTACTAATCAGCTGGTCTTAAAACATGGAGATTACCCTGTTTTTTCCAGGAGGAGCCCAATGTAATCACAAGGGTCCTTAAAAATCGAAAGAGTAAGCCTGAAGCGATTAATCAGAGGGAGATTATACTATAGAAGAAAGGCGCAGAGGGATGTGACATTGATGGTTTAGAAGATGGAGAAAGGGAGCCACGAGCCAAAAAATGTGGGCAGCCTCCAGTTCCTAGAAAGGCAGGAAAATTGATTCTCCCACAGAGCCTCCAGAAAGGAACACAACCCTGATGATATCTAGATTTGGGGCAAGAGAGATTCCTGTGAGATATCTGACCTACAAAGCCATAAGATAATAAACTGTGTTGTGTTAAGCCACCAGATTTGTGCTCATTGGTTTCAGAAACAATCAGAAACTAGCACAGCCTTCTTTGACTACAATGCTATTGTACCTGAATTCAAGAAATCAATAGCAGGAGTAGAAAACAGGAGAGATATGGCTTCCCTCTGGAGCCTTAGTTAATCCAAACTTAATATGCTCAAAATAATTATCAAAGTAAATGCAAACCACATTACTATGCTAGTGTAACTTTCCCACTAAACTCTGCCTTATATACTGTTAGGTCCAATTGGGAGCGTCATGTTTGAAGGGAAACACCTGCAACTAGAAATGCTCCTATGATTTCACAAGAGCATCCAAGAGCTCTGAGGATGCTCACCTTGGAGGAGACCTGAAGGAAGGGAAGGTGAGAGTATCTGCAAACCTTATGATATTGTCATGTGTAAGTGGGAATGAGATTGTGTTCTCCATTGGGCAGAGTATACCCATGGGTAGAAATAGAGGAATGAAGTTTCATTACAATGTATGGAAGAGGTTTTTGTCACTGAGAGGTGACCACTGTTGGAGGGTGATGCCTTTGAATGTAGTGCACTTGATGTCACTGAAAAGCATTCCTAGATAGGGTGGGTCTCAATTCTCTTCTAAAATCCCATCTAAATCTAAGGCTCTATTGATTTTTTTAAGCGAGAGTTTTTTGGAGGGTAGCACGGTAACTACCATATAGTAGGCAATCGATAAATATTTGTTGAATGATTGAGTGAGGTGGGCTTGGAGGCATAGGTCACAGACTGCAAAATTCATCCACTTAACAGCTTCCTTATGTCAGTGGTGTTTTGGTACATATTTTCTGGCTTTTAGAAACAGACCTGAAAACACTATCAGCCCAATTATCACTAATAAGTACTTAACATCCAGGCAATACAATGAATTCTTCTCATTCTAGTCTTTCCACCACCTACAAAAAGCAACAGAATTTATTTTGTCACTCCTCAGGTGGTTTCAGACCAGTGGTCACATCACTTCTAGTTATTCATTCTGTGCAAACCTCCAATAGAGATAAAACAATGAGTTGCCTCACAAGTAGTCTTTGGTGGTGATGAGGTTGAATAGTATCTTTGTATTTGCCCCAATGTTAGGAACATTTTCAAAACTGCCATCTGGCCTAAACCAAATGACAATGCTGGTTTCTTGGCTGGCTCAGTCTCCAAGCTTGTTGTGCCCTTTTGGTTTCTCTGAAATCCAAGGCTTATCTGACTCAGAATCAAAATCAATGATTACTTACAACAAAGACTTTTGGGGGTTGGTTGGCTGGTTGCCTGGGTTTTGCTATTATTGTTTTGGGTCCAGACATTACCCTTAATTCCCTTAGATTAAATACTACATTGTTCTTTCCTATTTCTCTTTAAAAATGCAGACAGTCTAGTTCAGACCAGGGGTGAGGAGGTCATACATTGACTGCTTTCCTTAGGCTTGCAGGTACTGGGGCATCAGAACTCTGAGTACTGCAAGGGGAAAAAGGAGAAAAGACTGAAAAGTAGGAAAACTACTCAGAAAGTATGCATAGTATGGTAACTCTTTAAGAAGGGCAAAAAAGATGGCACGGGTGGCTCAGTCAGTTAAGCTTCTCCCGTCAGCTCTGGTCATGATCCCAGGGTCTTAGGATCAAGTTCCACAATCAGGCTCTCTGCTCAGTGGGAAGCCTGCTTCTCCCTCTACCTGCCGATTCCCTCAACTTTTGCACATGCTATCTCTCTGTCAAATAAATAAAATCTTAAAAAAAAAAAAAGGTGGGGGAGGAACATATGAGATAGGTAGATATCAAAGGGGGGCATCTGACTGGCTCAGTTGGTAATGAATGTGACTCTTGATCTCAGGATTGTGAGTTCAAGCCCCAAGTTGGGTGTAGAGATTACTTAAAAATAAAATCTTTAAGGAAAAAAAAAAAAAAGGAAATAGTTACCTAGAGAGGGAGAAAAGAAATAGAGAGGACAAAGATACAAGCTAGATTTCTTTTCATTTTCTCTTGTTGATTTGACTGTAGAATCATGTAAATATTTTATATCATTATAAAACAAAATTAAATTTTAAAGAGCAACCCTTTTAAGCTAAGAGTCCATATTCAAAAAGCTGTATACTGTATGATTCCATTTATATGACATTCTGTATAAAAGAAAAACTACAAGGACAAAAAAAAATTCTGTGGTTGCTAGCAACTGGAGTTGGGGAGGACTACACAGGGGCTCAGGGCAATTGTGGGGTGTGCTAGAACTGTTCTAAATCTTAGTTTTGGTGCAGGGTACATGATTTTATGCTTTTGTCAAAACTTGCAGAACTATACATTAAAAAGAATGAACTTTATGGTATGTAAACTATACTTTAATTAAAAGAAATATTACAAAAAAATCCTTAATAATAAAAAGCCAAAACATCTGACTGAATGTCCAGTTAAGGGTATAACCACTACAAAAAAATCATTCCAAATGACTTTAAAACACAATAATTTGTCTAGTCATTCTTTTGGCAATATGCCCTCCTTATAAAAAGAACTGCAAACAATTTTTACCTTTTTAACAAATCATATTGTTTAGTGTGTGTTTAGTGTGGAATAAGGAAAATGATTACACCAGTGTTAAGGACAAAGATCTCAATGTAGGAGAAAGGAAGCATGATATAAGGTCAATGAAATTAAATAAAAACCCAAATTTTTTTGGATTAGAAGTATCAGTATGAATTCATCATTTATCTTAACTATTTCCTGTATCTGTCCACTGAAAAGATCTAGAAATAATGACCAAAGTGGAAACGATGTGCACCTGTGGTACTTTTGTAGTTATCTCTAAAATACCTCAGTACTGCTTGGAGGAATGGCAGATTCAGTTCTGGAGCAGGAAATGCAAAAGATGGGCCCAGAACAATTTGTTACACCAAAAAGAAGTCATCAAACACTCCTACAGTTGCATCTACAGGACCCAGGAGCCAGCCTGAATGCTCCCACTGGCCAAATAATAGGAAAATTTAGGTGCTAATAAGGATAATACCTGCAATGGATTAAAGATATCACATGTGTTTAAATCCATAGGTTCATAATGATACTGAAAAGAACGAGTCATCACTGGAGCATGCTAGGGAACCACTTTCTATCTTTAAAACTGATAAATAAAGGGGGAAAAAAAGAACCTTTCCTGCCTTTCGTTTATGAACCATACCTCAGAGAATCCTAGTGGTTGCTGAGGGAAGAGTTTCTGTAAGCTGGAAGTATTCCAGCTAATAAAGGAAGAAGTAAAAATAGAGTATCTCCCCTTTGGAATGCTTTATGAATTAATGTATCTGGAAAATAACTGTCAGTGGTTGCTAACCTCTCCAAAGGGAGAATACCAGCCATTATGTAGCTCCCACTGGAGTACCCAACACAACAACCTATCAAGTATTTAATCTGATCAACCATTAAATTTAGCCCCAAATTTATGGGAAAAACAGGGTGCGGAGAGGCATGTTCATCAACACCATGAAAGGGCAATCAGCAAAATAAAGACTGTGAGAAACTCCTGATTACTTCAACAACAAAAAAGACTGCAAGAGAGAAAGAAAAGTTGGAAGTGAATCTGTAGATTAAAAGAAATTTAAGAAATGTAACTGCAGTGCTTAAAACTTATTTATTTGGGGGGGTGCCTGGATGGCTCAGTCAACTGAGCATCCAACTCTTGATTTCAGCTTGGGTCTTCACTGTTGTAAGGTTGAGCCCCCTGTTTGGTTCCGTGCTGGTCACGTAATCTGCTTGAGATTCTTTCTTCCCCTCTCTCTGCCCCTCCACCAGATCACGTTCTCTCTCTCCTTCTCTCACAAAATAAATAAAATCTTAAAAAAAAAAAAAAAAGCCTTATTTAGATGCTGATTCTAACACAGTGCTATATACAACCATTCAAGGAGATGTGTAAACATGAGATACTGGATGGTATTGATGACTACTTTTAGTTTTATTGTTTAATTATTAATATAATTAATTTTCAGGTATTGGTGATATTGGTGTTACATTTATTAAAAAAAAAGGAAAGCATAACATGGAAATCTTTACAGATGAAATCCATATCTGAGACTTGCTTCAATGGGACGCTTGGGTGGCTCAGTAGGCTAAGCAACTATTTGCCTTTAGCTCAGGTGATGACCCCAGGATTGTGGGATCCAGACCCACATCAGGCTCCCTACCTCTACTGCTCCCCCTGCTTGTGTTCTCTCCTTTCTGTGTCAAATAAATAAATAAGTAAGTAAGTAAATAAATAGGATTTGCTTCAAAATAATGACTGGGAGGATGGGGATGTTAAGTAGGTAGGGTCTCCATGAAACAAGATTGTCCATGAGTTGATAATTATTGAAGCTAGGTGATGGGAATGTCAGGCTTCATTAAACTCTTATATTTTTTCCATATATTTGAGATATGTAGTTAAAAATCAAACTTAACTGTGTACTAAAAAACATAAACACCTAAACTTACAATGTTTACTATTCCAAAAATGATAGAAGTTTAGCCTTATCCCTCATAAGGAGGAAGCACAATCTGTATTTATTTTGAAACTTTTAGGAAGCAGAACAGAATCCATCAAGATAAAAGGCAATTTTCAGTTAGAGGAATAAGCCTGATTTCTGAGAAGAAGGGGAAAACTGTACATCAAGAAGATACAAGTGTTTCTCATAAATAAACATTTCATGAAGTAGTATTGATCACTGGAAAGTAAATGCATTTTTAGAATTATTTTTATTTTAATGACAAATTTGAGATCTAATTCACATACCACATAATTCACCCATTTAAAATGTACAGTTGATTGGTTTTCAGTGTACTCAAGTATGGGCAACTATTACCACAGTCAGTTTTAAAATATTCTCATCACCCCAAAAACAAGTTCTGTATCCATTAGCAGTTATTGCCCATCTGTGGGCCAACCCTACTGTCACCTCAGCCCCAGGCAACCACTAATTTGCTTTCTGTTCTCTGGATTTACCTATTGTGAACATTTAATATAAATGGAATCATAATATAATATATGCTCTTTCTTGTCTGGTTCCTTTCACTGTTTTCTTTCATGGTTCATTCATATTGTTGAATTGTCACTACTCTATTTCTTTTATTGCCAAATAATATTCCATGTTTAGATGTAACACATTTTATGTATCTATACATCAACTGACAGGCATTGGCACTCTTCTACCTTTCGGTTCTTATGACTAGTGTGGTTATGAACATCTGCGTGGATATACGTTCTCTCTTCTCTTAGGTGTATGCTTAAGTGTGGAATTGCTGGATTATATGGTAACTCTATGTTTAAACTTTTGAGGAACTAGGAGACTGTTTTTCTAAATGGCTGCACTATTTTACATTCCTACAAGCACAGTGTAGAATTACAATTTCTCCATATCCACACTAAGACTTGCTGATATCTATCTTTTTTAAGCTAGCCATCCCAAGGGGTATGAAGTTATATCTCACTGTTGGTTTGATTTACATATCTAAAGATGACTTTTTAGTGTCCAGAGAAATCATTCTTATTGAACTTTTATTGCTCGAAGTAGGAAGAAAAGAACCTTTTGAAATGAGGACCAACTGTTTATACTTCAGAAAATAATAAGATGAATGCTTTTTTGTGAAGGGACAGTCAAGCCAGTTTTCAGGAATAGAAAGCACATTAAAGATAAATCCTATAAAGAAAAGGCAAAGATCATAATAAGATGGGGCAGTTATATTTTTTTGTCATATTTTGACTGATAAATTTGACACCTAAGCATTATGTTGATTAAAACCTTTTATTCCCAGGAACTGTTTTTACAACTAGACCATATCAGAATGAGCAGAAAACTCCTGAATTTAAACAACAACAACCAAAAAAAGAACAGAGGAAGGAAGGTGGAATTTGTGTTTTGAAACAATTTTTATTAAAGTTGAATCTGAAGAGTCTAAGACTGTACTAACCTTTCATGGAAAGGAGACACCACCAAAACCCTCAACTTGGCTAAAGAAGAGCATTCTAAAGATATCATTGAAATGTCTTGGTATGCTAAAAAGTTGGAAAAGGATCTGGAGAGAAGTTTTTAATTAAACATTTGGGAAAACAATAGGCTTGAGGTTCCTCATAAAGTTAAAAATAGAACTACCCGATAATACTAAATATTTACCCAAAGAATACAAAAATACTAATTCAAAGGGATTTACACTTTCGATGTTTATAGCAGCATTATCACCAGTAGCTAGATTATGGAAACAAACCAAGTACCCATCAACTGAAGAATGGATAAGGAAGATGTGGTATATACATACAATGGACTATTACTCAGAAATAAAAAAGAATGAAACTTTGCCATTTGCAATGACATGGATGGAGCCAGAGTATTATCCCAAGATGAAATAAGTCGGTCAGAGAAAGACAAATACCATATGACTTCACTCATATGTGGAACTTAAGAAACAAAGCAAATGAGCAAAGAGGAAAAAAAGAGAGGGAGACCAAGAAACAGATTATAACTAACTATAGAGAACACACTGATGGTTACCCAAAGGGAGGTAGGTGGGGAGGGGTATGGGTGAAATAGGTGATGGGGATTAAGGAGAACACGTGTTATAATGAGCACCATGTGACATATGGAAGTGTTGAATCTATATGTTAACTAAGTGAGTTTGAATAAAAACTTAAAAAAAAATTAAACTTTGGGGAAGCCTAAGAGATTGAGTTTACCTGGAAGAAGGTAAGTTGTCTAGTTCAGATAAATAAATGGGAAAAAAGTAAACAACCCAAGACCACTGGATTTTAACATTTTGAATGTGGTACTTAATTTTTTTTTCAAATTAAGAATTTTTATTGGATAATTCTATGGAGTTTTTTTGTTGAAGTTGTTTCAGGGTTTTTTTTATTATTTCTTTCTTCCAAGTGTTTATTTAAATTCAAGTTAGTTAACATACAGTGTAATATTAGTTCCAGGGGTAGAATTTAGTGATTCATCACTTATATATAACACCCAGTGCTCATCCCAGCAAGTGCACTCCTTAATGCCAATCACCCATTTAGCTCATCCCCCCAAACCACCTCCCCTCAACTGTCAGTTTGTTTTCTTAACTATAGAGTCTCTAATGGTTTGCCTTCCTCTCTGTTTTTATCTTATTTTATTTTTCCTTCCCTTCTATTATGTTCACCTGTTTTGTTTCTTAAATTCCATATATGAGTGAAATCATATGGTATTTGTCTTTCTCTTACTGACTTATTTAGCTTAGCATAATACACTCTAGTTCCATCCAGAATAGGGTACTTAATTTTTAAGTAATCTCTATGCCCAGCACAGGCTTGAGCTTAGGACTCCAAGATCAAGAGTCACATGCTCCATCCACTAAGTCAGCCAGGTACCCCTTGAATGTGGTACTTAAATAAGTGTGGCTGTCTAACATGAGAATATGGACTAAGCCACCTAGATCCCCCCTAAAGAGGAAGCAAACATTGGAAAATCACGGAAGTAACTGTTTGTATAGTATCAAAGGAAAATTAGAAAATAGAACTTATAAAAATGAACCTATTAGAGGCCCTGAGAAAGAGGATATTGGAAGCATCTTCCTAGAGTAAAAGGAAAAATCTCTGACATTCTGTCCTGGAATCACTCTATCAATATACCAAAGATGATTTAGAAAGAAGGTTTGGGGGCATTTGGGTGGCTCAGTTAGTTAAGGCTCTGACTTGTGATTTCAGCTCAGATCATGATCTCACAGGTGGTGAGACTAAACCCCTGTCAGGCTCCACGCTTGGTGTGGAGTCTGCTTGAGATTCTCTCTCCCTCTCCATCTGCCCCTCCCTATATATGTTCTCTTCCTCTTTCTCAAATAAATAAATCTTAAAAAAAAAAAAGGAAGGAAGGAAAAGAAAGAGAGAGGGGGAGGAAGGGAGGGGAAGAAGGGAGAGAGAGGAAGGAAGGGAGGAAGGAAGGGAAGGAGAAAGGTTTGTTTTGACGTTTTAAGACAAAAACATCAAAGGAGAACAAGATAGAATTGAAATAAACATCCAGAAATGTGAAAGAAAGTTCTCTGAGTAAAGAAAGTTCTCTCAGCATTTTTTATTTACAAGTTCCTCAGGAGATCTTCCTGAGGAACATAATATGATCTGAACAGCTCTCTGAAATCTATTGAAAGACTTCTCAAATACAGAAAATCAATGAGACCAAAAAATTTTAAAGCAGAGTTAGGTTAACTGTATTTCAGAGAGAAGAAAGAAAAGTAACAATAGGATGGTATCTTTAAAGAGAAAGTCCAAAGAAAAGAAAAAGCCTTAGGGCATTGGAGTATAATCTGAGAAAAACTTGATTTACTCAAAGAAATATTGAAGTGAGCTTTTAGCTCTTTTTAAAAGCTAGTTAGAGGGGCGCCTGTGTGGCTCAGTCAGTTAAGCAACTGCCTTCGGCTTGGGTCATGATCCCAGGGTACTGGGATGGAGTCTTGAAGCCAGTTCCTTGCTCAGCAAGAAGCCTGCTTCTCCCTCTGCCTGAAGCTCCCTCTGCTCGTGCTCTTTCTCTCTCTCTGAAAATAAATAAAATCTTTAACTAATAAAAGCTAGTTAGAAAATAGAAAATAAATGTGGAATTGTCACAAAATGATAACAGAAGGAAATATGATATATGAAGAAAACGTTTTAAAAAATTATGTTGGAGAAGAGAAAGAAAGAATATCAAAGTAATCATCACATTAAGGAGGAAGGTAGCAGTTCTTTTGAGTAAAAAAATAATTAGAAATTAATTAAAATGGAGATACTGATACTTTAAAGCAAATAATAGTTGTCATTTACAGGCGGAAATATAGGTGTTTTTCTTAAGCCCTGAACTCTTGACAATGTTCTTTTCATCATTCAATTATGTATAAGGCTTTTTTCATCTTGCAAAAGAATTTTTAGCCAAAAGAGGTATGAAACAATTTCCCTCAAAGTCATTCTATTTAACACAAAGTAGACAATTCCTTATATTTCTGTCCTATTCAGGAGATATCTAAGAACTCTGATCTCCGTAAAATGGACAGAGTACTCATCTTCACAATCTAGACTAGTATGCAGTAGACACTCACCAAACATCGAATAAATGAGGAAGTGACAACAGAAATATAGACATGCACCCAAAATACTATTTTTCCCTTGAGACAGTACTCAAGATTTCTAGGTCACATTAAAGACAAAACAGCAAGAACTATTTTTTAAAAATTCAATTGAATAAAACCCAAAGCCTTTCAAGTCACAGATCTACTTTTCAAATGTTACATCTTTTAACAGATCATAAAAAGCAATTTCAGAGAACTAAGTCAAATAAGACTATAAATACCTATTATCTTACTTCATAAGACTATGAATAGGTTACTACCTAATTTCTTTTTTTTTTCACTGCATTCACCAGCCTTAGATGAATCCTATTTAAAGGCTTCTTTTTGCATAAATCTGCCAGCAGCATTTTTTATTTACAAGTTTTGTGAAATTGGCCTGGAGATAGGATTAGTCAGAAACATGCATAATGACCATAATTTTTCATTAATAGAAACATCACTGCATTTTAAAATAAGTTAATCATTATATTCCAGATAATGATATCTTTTTCATGAGAAATCTATACCATTTGTTTAGATACAGGGCAGGGAAAATGAGATTTTAAATCAACATATGACACCTGACATAGGGTTCAACCTCCCCTCAAAAAAAGCCTGCTCGGATTAAATGAGGCACATGTAACCAAGCACAGTAACTACTCCTATCACCACCCCCAAGTACCTCTTGCTTTACTTTTATATAAAAAAGATATTCTATAAAATGCATTTGCCTGACTCTAGCCACAAGACTCAGAGTCCTTGAAGGCACAGACCAAACATGATTCCTCTTTGTTACAGTGCCTGGTACAGAATGTTTTTGATATTTCTTTTTAAAATATTTATTTATTTATTTATTTATTTGTCAGAGAGAGAGAGAGCACAAGTAGGGGGAGCAGCAGGCAAAAAGAAAAGCGGGCTCCCTGCTCCCTGATCAAAGTGGGACTTGATCCCAGGACCCTAAGACTATAACCAGAGCTAAAGGCACTTAGCCAACTGCGCCATCCAGGCATCCGGTATTTTTATATTTCTTAAGTGAATGAAGATTAGTAGCTCTGGGTACAAGACTCAAACCAGATATTAAATTGTGGAGGGATTTATTATGCTACCAGAATATGGAGTTTAATATTCTATTCTGTTTCCTACCCTGGAAAGCTGCCAATTCCTTCCACCCAACAAACAATAAGCATCTTCTAGGAATCTGAGACTGTTACATTTCTTGCCATACCTCAGAGAATAAAACAAAATTCCTTTCCCTCACAGTCTAACATTGTAGTGGAAGGAGATAGATAATAAGAAATAATCATAACAATCCATATTCTATAGTAAGTAGTAAGTAATACTATGGAAAAGAACAAAATAGAGTAGGTTAAAAGGGATCAGGTACACAGGGGAAATGACTGATTTTAAGCAGGGTGATCACAGTAGGCTTCCTTAAGGTGACATCTGAATAAAGACTTAGAAAAAGTGAGAGAATGAGCTAGGTGGGCATTTGAAGGAAGAGCAGTCAAAGGCAACAGCTTATGCAAAGGCCCTTATGGGGCAGGAGCCTGGCTGCTTGAGAATTAAAGGTAGGCAGCCAGAGTAGTATGGGCAAGAGGAAAGGAGGTCACAGAAAGGGTTAGAGGGTGGAACACAAGTCATCTGGGTCTGCGTAAACACTCAAGCTTTTCTCTAAAACAGAAATCCTCTAAATAATTTTTGATTTGAAGAATGACATAATCTGACTTACATTAAACAAGATCCTTCTTCCTGCTCTGCTGGAAGAGGCGAAGCAAACATATCAACAGAGAGGCTCTTGTGATAATCCAACTGAGAGATCATATCTGTATTCATTTGCTGGGGCTAACTTAACGAAAAAAAAACACAATCTGAATGGCTTCACTAAAAGGAACGGATTGTCTCATAGTTCTGGAGGCCAGAGATCTGGGATCAAGGTATCAGCAGGCCATGCTCCCTCTGAAGGCCCTAGGCAAGAGTCTGCTCTACGCCTCTCTCTTTGCTTCTAGTAGCTTCAGGTGTTCTAGGCCTTGGAGATGGCCATCTTCTCCCTGCGTCTCTTCACATCGAGGAAAGTGGTGAAGGTAAAGAGAGGTAGTTAGATTCTAGATAGGATTTGAAGGTTTGGCCACAGGTTATGTTGACAGATTAAATACAGGAAGTGTAAAAAAGAAAAGAATAAACAAGGAGTCTATGATTTTGACCTAAGAATAGGAGCTTTGCCATTAAGATAGTGAAGACTAGAAACAGAGAAGTGGGGGCAGCAGCCATGGAGGGTGCCATTCAGATCTCCCCTCTGCACAGCATGTAGTTAGCTGCCAGTCTCTAACAGACACACTTCCAGGCTTCGAGGCATTATTCAGGCCAAGGCCATGAGTTCCCAGCACCATGTTCAGCCAGTGACTGTACATAGCAGGAGTTCTAGAGTAGCGCCATTCCTGCTAGGGCAGGATGCCTCTGAGGGCAATCTTTACTCTGGTTCCTTATCTGCCTGCTGAATTCTTCTCAGAGCTATGCTGAGTCTCAGGCTCTTCCTACCCTTCCCTCCTTTCTACCCCCTCTCTTTTCATAGGTTTCAGATTGATGGTGCCATTCAAAGGCCCTCCCTGCTACTCCTGTTCTCACTACCCTTTCTCCTTCACAAGTATCTCTCCCTCTAAATTCCTTGCACTCCAAATTCCATGTTGGTATCTTACATCCAGACAACATGAATTGACATAATCTGTAGCAAGAATGGGCTGAGAAAGTAGGCAGTAAGATAGGATTTTTGAACTGGACCATCTACTTCTCATCTGACAAAGAAGAACACATCCCACATGGTTGTGGGGCGTGGACAGTCCCTGGCACAAGGTGGCAGGAAAACTACTAAAGAGTTTACTGGTAGTAATATGGAAACACATCCCAAAGAAGGGGAATGCCCTTGCCAGTAAGACTGAGACATGTGAAAGGTAAGGAGGGAACAATGCATAATAAGGACAGGGGAGCCGGCTGGTTATTAAGTTGTATTGCCCTGCAGGGGGATAAAGCACAACCTCACTAATAATAGTTAAAGATCAAATATAAAATATAAAAATATAAATATTTAAATATAAAAATAAATATTAAATATAAAAATATAAAAATAAATATAAAAATCAGAAAATCTTTTCAGTGGTTTAAAAAGAGGCCCTTTTCTCCCATCCTGGAAGAGTAGACACAACTGAGGAGCAAACCCAGGACTAAATAGTTGCAAAGCCTCAAAAACAATTAAACGCTTAGTCAAACAGGTCAAGTACGCAAAAGTCCTAGCTGGAAAAACCCAAGACCCATGTGGGTTAAAGCCCCTGAAGATTATGGCTCTACAGACTCTACTGCAGAGACAGCCCACCACCCTCATTAGGAGTTAACACATGCCTCAGAAAGACTCCATGGAGGCCTCTGTGCCACCTTCCTGAGTGGCCTCACCTTGTTCCCTGGCTGCCAACCTGATAGCTAGGGGTGATTCCTACATAATCAGTGGTGACAAGCTATGACGGATAAGAGAGGAGCTGTAAGAATGAGTCCTGAGAGCCCAAAAGAGGACCTCTATGACTGGATCTATGGTGCTTGATCAAAGGAGGAGGAATATGAGACTGTAGAAGCAAGAATAAATTGATTTGGGGGCACTCTTTTGGGACATGAGATTTCACACTCTGGCAAGGACCCCAGGGAAGGAGCACTCTTGCTATTTATGGTGGCCTCTAGAAGCCTGGAGAAAACTAAAGCCTATGCCAAGGAAAGCTGAAATGCTTAGCACAGCAGGCCATAGAAGACGGGATAAAGAGGCTCAGGGAAGCAGGCATACTGGGAGGAAGCAGCACCGCTCTTGAAGGCAGCACTGCTACCTACAGCACAGAGGCCTTCTGCAGGGTCTTCCTGCATGGCAGATGTGCCAGCTCCTAACAAAAAGCAGTAGGCCATGTCAGCATCACATCTGGCATTCTGTGATGTCGTCATAGACTGCCAAATGGCCCACCAGAGGACTCTGCTTCATGTAAGAGCCAAGTGGACACTTCATTTACAAAGGCTGTCAGGAATTTGCTAGTGAGAAAGGAACCAGCACCACTAAGAACTTCAGTGGTGGCTCTCCTCTGGAGGCCAGGCCTAGGGTACCAGAGGCAGTCACAAAACTCGGCTTGTTGATAGTGATAGGGCTGATGGTTCCCCACCTAGAGACCAGGCCGCAGCAAGGAAGCTGAAAGAACAAAATTACTACACAATGACTGGAAGGGGCAGCTGGCTGGTCAGGGACTAAAAGGAAAAGAAACCAGAAAATCAGAGACCAAAAGATCCGTGGGAATGGACTTATAGTTGTGAGCATTAAGTATGAAGATTTTTGTGTCACATGTTAATGCCCATCAGAAAACGTCTACCATGGAATAGGCATTAAATGACTAAACAGGAAAAATGACTTGGCAGTTGACATGAGTCAGCCTTTATCATTGACCCCCTGTACATATAAGATGGATACATGCCCACAGTGGCAGAGATAAAGACTATACTGGGCCCCAAACATGATCCCCACTTAGCAGGGCCAATCTAGCTACTTTCGTCTCTGAACTTCCAACCTCAGAGATTAATGTTCAACATCCTATAAGGCACTATTTCCCAAGAAGACCAACTAGTCACTTGCTGGTTAAGTGGACACTACACTTCTTCAAGGATCAGTGATTCATTCTCATAGGAGTAGACACATATTCTGAGTGTGGTTTGCTTTACTATCCGTAGAGTCTCAAACAGCACCAATATCCAGGGGATCACAGTGTGCTTATTTCAAAGACATGGAATCCCACAAAACATAGCATGCAACCAAGGAATAAATTCACAATGCATTACACAATTTCACATGCAGAGTGGATCAATGACCACGGAATACGTTGGTTGTATCACTTACTGAACCAGCCAGAAGCCACTGGCCTAATAGAGCACTGGAATACTGAAATACCAGCTTGGAAGCAATTCTCTGCAAGGATGGGGCACCATTGTCCAAGATGCAGTATAGGTAATAAATCTATATGGCACTGTATTTCAAGAGGAAGAATTCAGGGTCTGGGAACCAAGAAGCAGAAGGAGTGGCCCCACTTCCTATCATTCCCAGTAATCCCAGGGGGACCTTTGTATTTCCTATCCTCAATACTCTAGGCTCTGCAGGGATAGAGGTCCCATTGCAAAAGGAAATGCATTCTGCCAAGGAACACAGCTTTCTTTGATATTGTATCAAAACCTGCAAAGTTCAGAGTCCTTCATTCACTTTTACTTTGGGATTTAAGACACAGGCAAGACATCACCAACTATACTTCTATGACTTAAGATTAGACAATGTGTATTACAGATATTACATGCTTGGGGTCCCCTGTACATCTGGTTCCAGCACTACTTTATAAGGTCTTGGGGTATGAAAAGATGATCCTCTGATTTACCTGCAGGTTGCTTACAAAATAACCAGATCATTTAAACTGCCTTCCTCAAAGGCTGTATCCTGTAAAACTCCTAGGTCACCAAGAGATCAAAAGAACCACCTGCTGCCTGGGGCTAGGGCTGAGTTGGTTGATGAGTCACAGTTTATCTATTTAACTCTTCCCCATTTGCCAGATATGAGCAACCTACTTCCCGCCTGGCAAGCAGAAGAGGAAACAGCACTATAATAAAATTTGGAGACCAGACCTTTAAAATAATGAGGGCCTTCTGTAATGAATGGAATGTCAGAAATTATATTCTCAATATGCAGTAGCTATAATACTATATATTAACTAGCTAGAATTTAAATAAAAATTTGGGGAGAAAAAACAAACAATTGCAATCCAAAATGTATTTTAGAATAAACTGTACCCCCAAACAATTTCATTTATATAGGCCTAGGGTTGGAAAGAGAAGGATTAGGTTTCTAAAGATAAATGCCTTTAAAGCTGGGGAGTCTGGACAGTATCCCCAAAGTTGCCATTTACTTGGCAATCAGGTACATTCAGTTTTTAAGTCAAAGCCATACTATGGTATGAGGGAGAGAGTTGTTGATTTTAAGGTGCTTCCATGGAGTTTTAATTTCCTGGAATGCAAAGGAGGAAAGTTCAGGCCAACCCAGCCTCTCTTTTCTAAAAGACAGCCAAACCTTAGTGACGATCTGATTTGGGCAGCCAAGAAGTCTTGGTTTGATCTTTTGTAAGGAAAAGTTGGGACTCTGCCCAAGTCAACAGAAAGGGGAAGAAGCCGGGATGGGAATAAAGAGTTAGATGACACCTGCCTACACACTCTGTAGGCATGTCCAGTTTGAGGCCTCCTGCTTTTCTGCTTAGTCCTTGAGCCACTGCTGAGTTACTGTTTACTGGGCTTGACATGACCATATATTCACGTATAGTGTCTCTGTAATAATGGTTTTCAAATCTCTTAGACAGAATCTTATCAGTGACAGTGACCCTAGCTAGGGAGCAGGACCCTGTTACCTCTCCATAACCCTTTCCTGGGAGGTCTAAATCAATACCTTGCCTTCTCTGTATGCTGGACATTGGGGGAGTAACTGGGCTGGAAGCCCAGACAGAGACAGCTGGGTTCAAATGGCCTGCGGAAGCTGCTTTCTCAGTAGCATATTACTGGGGAGGTAGTATGGTGTAATGGTTTCAGACATGGGTCATGAAGTCAGAGCTGCATCAATTCCAGTTCTGCCACTTACTAGCTATATAAATTCCAGCAACTTTTTAATCTCCTTAAGCCACCATTTCCTCATCTGGAAAAAAAAAAAAAATAGGTGAGAATGTACCTCACAAGAAATAATGAGATAATACATGTAAAGTGCTCAGCATATAGTTAGTGGTTGACATCTGTATTTTCCTTATTATCAACAGAACAGTGAATTGAGGAAAAGGGAGACAGGAAGGTAACTCCTTGTCTGTGGCTCTGTTTCCCAAGTTGTATCACAGGTGCACAATTACTATATCCATTTACCTTAATGCATATTTGAAAGACAAATAAGATGACAGGTGTGAACCCACTGGGAACAAAATACAAGACTTTTTTTTTTTAAGAGAAGGGAGAGATAAGGAGAGGTGGGTGGGGCAGGGAAGGGCAGAGGGAGAGCAAGAGAGAGAATCTAGAGCGAGAGAGAGAATCTTAACCAGGCTCCAAGCTCAGAACAATGCAAGGCTCAAACTCATGACTCTAAGATCATGACCTTAGCTGAAATCAAAAGTCAAATGCTTAAACTACTGAGCCACTTAGACACCCCAAGATAGTATCATTAAGAGAAGGCTAGGACTTGAGGAAACCCCCTTTGGGAGTGTTACTTCTAAACTCCATCTTTTTGCTTTCCAAGTCTCCTAAGACATCGGAGAATTCACATTTTCAACTGCCATTCAGTTATATGCTGAGATTTTAAGATACAAGTAATGATGAAATCTCATAAGCTCTTTCAGTCAAGAAAATTTTAAAACAAAACAATACTAGGTGATGAGAAACAAAGCTATCAGATGTCCAGACTTTGCTAACAAGCAAAATCATAGCAAACTTCAATCTAGTCACCTTCAATGAAAGAGAATTTTAATTGATCTAATTTTATTAGAAGTAAGACCTCAACCCCATCCCCCTGTTGGGGGGGACTTAGTTTTTTACCAAAATTCTCATTAAAAAGCTAACAATCTTGCAGTGTTTTGTTGTTTTTGTTGAAAAAAATAGTTTCTTTCCTTGAAGATAATACACACAAAGTCTTAAATATTTACCAGATGATACAGATCTGCCAGTGTTTTCAGCCAAGTTTCCAAAGTTTTATGAAATCACTTCTTGGACATAATTCTAACAATCTGGCCCATGATAATTTAACTGGGGAGGATTTTTCCACCTTCTTCACATGGCCTTTAGTTATAAGCCTCTGTGTGTGTCCAGATGAAACTCACACCCTGCAATCCTGAACATCCTTGCTCATTCAGAAGCAGCTGTTATCAATAGATAAATATAGAGAAGTGGATTCTCTGGGAACATCTATTTCCAATGAAGACACCACATGTTCTGGCTTCAGTACAAACTTATTTTCTCGGCCTCCACTTACTCAGATCTCAACTATCTGCCCTGTTACCAAAACAACTTCTCAGAAAGGAATTTCAATTCTGTTTTCTACAGTAGCAATTTTCAGTTCAGGTGCCACGGAGTCAAGTACCAAGCCTGCCCCAATCAGATTAGCTCTACTTTTATTGTTTTCTTTAAGCTTAATCATTTTATTTGAATTAAAACTTTAAAACATTTGGGGAAAAAATCTACCTTTCTGTAATTATGAATTTTAATGAAAGAAGAGAGTTCTATTACTTCGGTTTCTAGAATCTTTTAAGTAATCACAGATTTAAAATATCATATTCCCAAGAAAAGAAAAGAAAAAATAAATAAAAAAAATAAAATAAAATATCATATTCCCATTTAAAAATATTTCCAAAGCATTGTATGCCTCTGAAAAAATTTAAGAAACAGGGAGGCTAGACCTCCACATCCTGTCCCAGTTGCCTGGAAGTTTCGACTGCCAAAAATCTAAGTCTTCCCCATGGGAGTTCCACATACATATCCAGCCAGGAAGGTCACATTCCATCCAGAACTCCAGAGGAAGAAAATGATCCAAAGGGGGGAGAAACCAGGCCAAACATTCACTACAGATGAAAATTCATCTATAAAGTAGCGACCCAGTTAATGAAGAGACATTATCCTCATTCTACCACGCTATTATTTTTGCATTTCTATGTGGGTCACAGCACAGAAAAATCCACGGAGAATTTGCCAGGGAAAATATGGAAGTTATAATTGAGGATTGTTGACCCCACTTTTCCACTCAAACTGTCACATGAAGGGAAAGGTGAGACCACAGGGAGTAGCAAAACCACATTTGCCCAGACAATAGGATTTCATAGACAAGAAAATGTTTTTAAAGAATTAGGGAACTGACCTACAGTTGCTTTTACTTTTGCCAAGCAACTATATGCTTAAAGTGATAACTCTGAACTATTACCATCATTCTATAAAACGGCTTTTAACACCAGAAAGTAAAGAGATTATCATCTCAGAAATAAAGGGCATTCCTTTCCTCAATAGGTCAGTTGGCCCTCTTGTACTGACTTCACAATGAAACAAGCCACCCTAGTCCCTATCTTGAAGTTAAAATTTTGTTTTGTTTCCATTTAACCAGTGGAAAGTACTTCAAGGCAATCCTAGTCAACACACTGGGCATCCAGAGGAATGAGGCCAGAAGATGCTGGGATACAGGCTCCCAAAGCAGCCTGGATCTGAGGCCTATGGTCCTAAGCTCAGCAACTGGTGGGGAAATCCCCATGGGACAACTCCAGTTGTGAATTAAGGTTATCCAACAGAAATCCAAGTGTACCATGGCAATTCATGAGCTTTGCTATTTTCCGCCCAGCTCTGGGAGAGACACTGAGGGGCCAAAAATGCACACATGCCTCAGCTTTGCCAGTCAGCTTTCCAAGCTTGGTGATCCTCTTCCAGCAGATGGCAGAACACACACATAGAAAACTCCAAAGCCATCCAAGGTTTCTGTCTCGCATTTGGTCGCTGGTCTTATTTCTTTAAAAGCTGGGCATGAGGAAGAAGAAACTTTGCAGATAAAAAGCCCCACCCACATTCCATCCCTAAATCCTGTTTACACAGTGCTTTGCTCTTCACAGACAGGCTGTAACTCTTTGCAAATAGAAGAAACACAAACTCAAGAAAAGCCGACCAATAAACTATAAATACTAGGATCAACATGTTCTCGCTGTTAGAGAGCCCAGCATATATCTTGTGCATTTTTTAAAAATTTTAAGCCCAGTCCAAGTTTTCATTAATCCTCATCACGTGTGTTTATACAGGTAGACAGTAGTAATGAATTATCTTTTCTAAAGAAGCCAGGGCTTTTACATTGCCTTGTTCCAAGGAGAGAAGTCACATAAGTATCCAAAAGTAATTACACAGTAGGTCAAAAGAACAGCCAAGAAAATCAAAAGGGTATCTCTCTCCTACAGTGTGTTTTCACAAACAAAAAATCCATTTCAAGGTGAAAAAATATTTCCTAAAATGCACTCTAATTGAATATTTCAGGCACAGTAGTAAGTAGGTCACTTGCTCTCTAGGATTCAAAGAATATCAGCCTGTGGAACTCCATTTCTATCCTGAACAGGAAAGTTAAAGAGAAAACACTATAAAACAAGAAAATCCGCCCCCACAAAGTTCTTTACAACAGGAGCTGAGGGTCAGGTGTATGATCTACAACCAGGTGTTCTGTAGATAATTTTCAAAACTTAATTGATTATAAAAGTATAAGGAATTGTGTTCCTCCAAAATCTGCAACAACCACATCCACACCACCACCCTCCCTTTTAGGCATTTTCTAGTCAGAAACTGAACCCAGGAATAAATGCCCCAGAAACATTCTTTAAATAGCCTAAAGTTGGTTGTCAAACCGCACTTCTTCTCCACGTTCCCTCTTTTTTTTTTTTTCAGTGTCTAATGGGTCCTGCTCCCACCCCCAATTACCCAGTGTTCTCAGGGGTGCTCCATGCCCTGTGCTCTCCTGGATGCTATCTGCCATGCAAAATAGAATGTTAGAGCTGGAAAGCATCTGCTTCTACAGATGAGGAAACCTCAGCCCTGAAAAATTAACTCCCTTGCCAGTGCCAGATTTACAACTCCACCCCTCAGTAGCCTCATCCCTTGAAGTCTTATTAGACTTCATTTTTACCAGAAAAGAAACATCGGGCCAAAGCAGCTGGCTTCATGATTAGTTCTCTCAGAAAGCACATCTTTAATGAATGAGGGGTTCGAGTTTAGAAATTTCAGAAAAGATTGGTTGGAACAGACACAATTTTGAGCAGTAGGTACTTCCCAAGTCCTCAAGTCGCATTCAGCCCAGAAATAAGAAATAAGTCCTCCTGAAAGGACTGAGCTGTGGTGACCTGTCCCTTGGCAAATGTAAAGAATGAAAGCTTCAAGAGGGCAAGGACTCTGTTTTATTCATATCCGCATCCCTAAAACCTAAAACAGACACTGACACTGAATAGGAACTCAACAATAAGTATTTGTTAGATGAATAAAATAAAGGAAGGAAGAATCCTTCCTTGCTCTCTGTAGTCCATCTCTACCTTCCTTTTGCTCCCTGTTGTACTTAAGTCTAGTTCCTTTGATCAAACTTGTTGTCAGGTAATACGTATCAATCATTTATATGCTAGTAGCCTTTAAGCCGCTGCTTGGAGTGTTTGGAATTTCAGTTTTACAAAAAGGCTTTGGCCACTCTGCAGGCCCAGACTCAGTCAGCAATGGAGAGAGCGCCGAATCCTAACCACCAGACCACCAGGGAGGCTCTCAGTCAGCAATGGAAAGCCTTTGTGGCCAGACCCCATCCATCCTCCTCTCCATGCTGGAGGCCAAACTTTAAATTCTTTCGAAGAATGGCAAATTGTTCACAGGAAGAACTCCCTTCCCTAGGGACCTCCTGATACACTCCTGCGGCTCCCCTTAGCTTTCACATCTTTGTAAAATAATCTAAACCCCTATCTTCCTTTCTCACCTATCAAAATCTAGAGGAGATGCTGCTGTTGCATAGATAGCTCAGCCATACTGTTACATAAATGCAGGCCGCCTGCTTCCCCAGTTCACTTTGTGAAGACCAAACGCTTCATTGCATTAACCAGGAGCCCATCCTCACCCTGTCACACACTAGGGGGTGCTGTTGCTATATACAGATCCCAGGAGCTTGAAACAAGATGAAGGACGTGCGTGACAGAGCTTTCAGGGTCCTGGGAGACATTTCTAGTTGGGCCTCTTGCACAACGCTTCTGCAAAGTTTCTCAGAATCAAAGGCCATTACACCCCCTTGAACTACATATTTCCAGGGTAAAGGCTACACACAATGTGATGGAAAGGGAGGGCTGAAGGTGTCCAACTAAAGGCTGTACTCTATGACTCATTTAATACACAGGCTCACATAACAGTATTCATGACAACTGCTGGATATTAATAATTAACCCCCACTCACCACCAGAGAGGAAAATTCTGTTCAGACAACCAAGGGGCAAACATTGTCAGGCAGAATTAAATGTATGGGAGGCAACCAGAACAGCCGGGAAACACTTGAGTTTGTCCCTGCTTTTCACAATCATCTTTCCTGGTATGTGATGTCTAAGACTTTGGGAATGAAAGCTTCATACACAAACAAATGAATATCAGCCTCTCCCAGCCCCCAGCTTGGCTCTTGCACAAAGCTTGCAGGCTGCCAGAGAAGCTTCTCCGGCCTCAGTTAACTCTTTGCTTGAATGACAGTGGAACTGCACTGCAGGAAAAGCTCTCTCAGACAGCAGAATGCCTTTTCAAACTTCTGAACAAACCATCATGACAAAGAGTATTTTGTGGGGTTTGTGGGTTTTTTAATGTAAATTGAGAAAAAATATGTATTTGAACAAAATTCTCTAAATGAGACTCACACCTAACAGTATGAACATTAAACATTCCCACACAGAGAAGAATGGATCTGCACCAAGGGAAATAACTCTGGTATTAATCCAAGGAGAAACAATCCCTCTCACCCTCCCCCCACCCCAAACTAGGGTTTCACACCCTTTGTTGGTTCACACAAATGCTAATGAGCAACAACTCACCAATGCTAATGACTAGAACTCTCTTTGGCTCCAAAAACAACCCAGCCAAGCTAGAAACTTGAAGAATCCCAAAGTGGTTCAAGAGGGAATCAGCCAGTCTGAGGTACCATTTTAGGGCAAACAGACTGGTTTCCTTTTTGCTCTAAACTCTATTCTTAAAAGGGATAGATTCCATTCTATGGATGCATCAAACTTTTAGACAAAATGCAAAAAATTTCAAATCCCAGCTTTTGTTGCAACAACTAGCCAGACATTTCAAGGAAACTGATAAGAAAAGTGACTCTCAACCTAATTTCTGCTCTCACATAGCCAAAAGACACACTCCCTCCCAACAATTACCAAGGCTGACTACTGCAGTATTACTTAACTAGGACCCTTCGGGAACAGATCAGAATGGGGAGATTGGGGGATGTGATATGGGGTAAAATTTGAAAAAGGCTTACTCTGAGAAAGCCACTCTGAATGGCCCCCTAGGGGGGTTAGCACTAGACACACCAATACATTCAGCAAGGTCCTGAAAAACAATGGATGAGCATTTCTGGTCCTAATCCCCTGAAGTTTTACTCTTTAAAATGAAAAACACAAAGACAAACCCCCTGTCCCTGTTGCTATTCACAAACCTTCATTTAAAAAAAAAAAAATGCTAATTGGCTTGAAAAGTAAGAGCACAAAGCAAGTTTTAATTTAACATTATCAGTTACATTTTTTTGACATGTGTTTTACAATCATTCCCGTGATTTCCTAATTCCAACAATGAAAATGGCATCTTGCCTTCTTAGTAAATTCAGCAGGAATCTCAACCATGTTTGCCCATTAGATTCACCTGAAAAGACTGAGATGTCCTTGCCTTCACACCTCCTTAATGGGTTCGCCGTTTTTTGTACTGGCTCAGGTGAAACCTGGGCATCATACTTCTTTAAAGTTCTCAGGTGTAGAGCCAAGGTGATAATCACTGAACTGATGAAGCCAGGCCCACCATCTTAATGTAATTAACTATCTTCTTTGAACTTCCCCATATCTGAATTTTATTCTGCAAAATGAAGTTAATCAAGAGCTCTCTCATCTGAATATGGTGAAAATAAAGCTATAATCATGAAGAACTTTGTGGTAATGAAAAAAGAAAGTAGGTAATTTTATCTTGCTGTTTGAAACCAATTGTTGGCACTGCTAATGAAGCCACAGAAATTTGTAATTTGAGGTAGAAATATATTACATCTCTTCCCAAAGAATTTATTGCGTTGCAGAACTTATTAGCATTAAATTCAAACGAAGCAGCAGCAGAGAGACAGAAGGAATGTGAGAAGGCTGCATCATGAAATCTAAATGCAGGTCCAGATGGTGGAGGAGAGGCTTAAATTCCCAGTCCTGGGGCGCCTGGGTGGCTCAGTGGGTTAAGCCGCTGCCTTCGGCTCAGGTCATGATCTCAGGGTTCTGGAATCGAGTCCCGCATCGGGCTCTCTGCTCAACAGGGAGCCTGCTTCCTCCTCTCTCTCTCTGCCTGCCTCTCTGCCTACTTGTGATCTCTCTGTCAAATAAATGAATAAAATCTTTAAAAAAAAAAAAAAAAATTCCCAGTCCTGTGGTTCAAACACAGCAAACACACCTGGGAAAGAAGTAATTAGTGTCAAGGCCACCCTGCCTGCCTCTCCTTTGCTTCCCCACCACTACCACCCCACCTCCCCAAAAGGCCAATGGACCTAGTGAGGATCCTGACGGAAACCACGCAGATACCCCTCTGTCCTGAATGGTAGAGAGCAGTCAGCCCCTCAGTGCTGGCAGAAGTTAAGCGGATGCAGATCCTGTTGGGGCCTAAAACATGACTCAGCACCAAACATGATCCTCGTAGAGAAACAATACACTGAACCCTAGATATTAGGACTCTCTTAGTCCCAACTTGGCTTCAGAAGAAGAGGCCAAGTGGTCTCCATCAGCTATACAAGTTCTGAGCTGGCAAACTTCACTTTCTCAGAAACAGAATCACAGACCCGCTTGGCTGGCAGAGGATGGCACATCTCCGCTCACTCCCACCTACAGCGTCACCATGACAGCAACACAGCTGGCTACGGAAGGACAAAACATAAGAAACACCTTGCATAATCAAAGATACACAGGTGACTTGCATGGACCTGTGCTGGAATTTCACACAGGCAAAAGTCTCTTACTCCTTCCAAATGTATTTTTAATGACCTAATTTGGTCAGGATTTTGGTGATACAGCTTAGCAACTGGCATAAAGTAACTTCCCTGCCCCTTCCTGCAATATAACCACAAACCCTTGTTTCTACTCTTTTCTCAACCCTTCTCAGTCAGGGCAAAGCCCAGTTTTCAGTTTCCTAAATGGGGCCTGGGCCGCCACAATGATTTTTCACACAGTCATCTCAAATTCTCGCTTCTGGAAGACTGAAGGAGACGTCTAATAGCCGACCGGTTATCCAGCACATACTGTGTTCTAGGCTCTCATCTCAACTTCCTCTTCACAACAATTTATAAGACAGATGTATTATCCCTGTTTTATAGATAAGGCAATGAGAGCACAAAGAAACTGAATAACCTCTGTCCAAGGTCACCACAATTAGTAAGCAATACAGCAGGCTCTGAACTCAGGTTTGTCTAATCCTAAACTCATGTTCTTTAAAATAATAATGGGGGGCGGTCCTTACCTAGCACCAGGTGCCGGCACTGGTCTAAACACTCTTCAAATCTAACTTATTTAATCTTCACAACAAATCTAGAAGAGAGGTACTACTTTTACCACTGCAGTTATTATGCAGATGAGAAAACTGAGGAAGAATGAGAGATTCAAACTCCTAAAGTTAAATTCCTAAAGTTTCCAAGTCCCTAACTGGTAGCACCAGGATTCAAGCAGGCTGTTAAGTATTCAGGCCATAAGCACAGCACACACTGCCCCCTCATTTTCCCTGTAACTTTCTGCATTCATTCATTCAAATGTTGTGTAGCCATCTTCTATGCACCTGACATCTTGCCAGGTATCGCAGAAAGAGAACTAGTATTTGACACCTTCCCTCAGAGTACAGCAGTCTAGGTGGGCCAGATCAGCAAAACTATGTTAAGAAAGAAGGACATTAACAGAATGTGAAGCCAGGAGCACTCTAACACGCCGGGGGACCTCACTGAGCACTGCAAGTGAGTTGAATTTGGAGAGGTAGGAAGAATGATCCAGGAGGGGGGGGTAATATGAGCAAAGGTAAAAATAAGGAGGAGGACTAGGGAGAAGAGAAGGACCCCCCCACACACACACCCATCCCACACACAAAGCCAGATTCTCTATTGCTGTTTTATGTATTCGTTATCTCATTTAATCTTCATGGCAGACACTTAAGACATCTTCATTTAGCAGATAAAGAAAATGAGGTGTAGAAAGTCCAACAACTAACTCAGTCACACATTGGCCAAGGAACAGAGCCAGGTTTGTCTGCTTCTGACACTCCTCCTCTAAACTGGGAGCCTCTTTCCCATAGGTGAACCCAAACTTATGAGGCCAAGGAGTCAGGCAAAGCACCAGCAAAGCCAGGCAGCAACTAACCATTTTGATTTCTAGATCTCTTTATCTTCATCCCAGACCCCAGGGGGTATGTGCTTTTTCAATGTCAAAGCCTCTCCCTTTGTATTCCCACTCCAAACAAGCTCCCTTTCTATAGACTGACATATGACTTGCCTGTCCAAATAGACAGTAGGCCTCTAGAGCCAGCTGAGGGCCTGGCTGAGGACAAGCTGTCTGCTGTTGGGGCCCACTGTTGGAGACACAAACTAGGCCTAGGGAACCTCAAGGATCCCCGAACTCAGACCCCTCAGTTTGGAGGAAAAAATGGAGACCCAGAGAGAGAAAGGGAGGGAGTCGCTAAAGGCATTCTCTCACCCCACCACAAAACAAAACAAAACCCTAAGCTCCATGAAAGTGCTTTGGCAAGTGGAGGTCTGAAATTCCTGCAACAGCTTGGAGAGAAGGTAACTAAGGTTCTGCCTTCCTACAGAGTCGGTCTTTAAATGCCGGTGCTGCTAAGACTAAAAAGAGCAAAACTGTTTTCTTAGCAAAGTTCAAGATTGACTCAAATTTTGTGTTGTCGGGATGAGGGTACGGGTGGAGGGGCATCTAAATGTGAATCATCAGCTCCTACTCAGCAAGCTGGGGACTGCGATGTTTTGGGAAAGCACGCCTTCTTGAGACCCTGGGTTTGCTCTCTTTTCTCCGCAGGGAAAGCAGGCCCTGATGTTCCATCACCCACCTACAGCTTCTTACAGCATGCCTTTTATAGCACCCGCAGCCTCTAATAGGAGCAGAGAAGTTGTGATGCTTCTGCCATTTTTCCCTTAGGTGGCCGACAACCCAGCCTTGAAGGGTAGACCCAACCAGTGCAAAAGAGAATCTTCTATCCAAAGAGCAAAAGCAGTACCCACTGCATCACTGTCAGAATGTTTAAAATGTATATCAAGATCATTATTCATCAAACCTTCCCTCTGGGAACAGATATAGTCCGTTCCTCTTTCTAAGGCCAAAGGACTGCGTGTTACCTTCCATTAATATCTCCCTGTCACTCTTCAGTTCCACTTCCACCAATCATCACATTAGACTATAGCCAAAAGACACAACTTTTTAAAAATGTACTTACCTTAATGTGCTCATAGTATTTATAGGTCAGTTTCCCTGCTGGCTACTTTTAGTGCAGCTGTATAACGTGTGAAGAGGATTTCTTCTCATTCTCTCTGGTATAGGTAAAATCCTCAGAGGGAGCAGCGCCTAGGTATGTTTAAATAAAACAGACCAATAATGACCTTGGGCTATATCATTCACACAGTACTGGTTGGATATGCTTTTTTTTTTTTTTTTTTCCCCCTAGTCAAGATTTATCGACCAAAGTAAGGTGAAGTATTAGGAACCTAGAGATTGGATGACTTAATGGTGAAGAAGTTGGACCATTCCTTCTTTCTTTAAATTCTATCTTTCCCTAAACACACCTCTATGTTTGCCTCCTATCCCTCTAACCACTCACGGTTAGGTTTCTTTATGCACTCTTCTAATTCTATCAAGCCCTTACATGTTGGTATTTCCCTGAACAAATTCATCTACTCCCATGTCTATATCATTCTCAAATCTGTACTGAAAATCAAAGTCTGTACTCAATCAAATCAAATATGCACTCAAATCAAATCTGTACTCAAATCAAAACTGGAATCTCTATTAAGAATTTCAGACCCAGGCACCTGGGTGGCTCAGTGGGTTAAGTGTCTATCTTCAGCTCAGGTTGTGAACTCAGGGTCCTGGAATTGAGCCCTGTATCAGGCTCCCTGCTCAGCGGAGAGTCGCTTCTCCCTCTCCCTCTGCCCTACCACTCACGCATGCTCACTCTCTCTCAAATAAATAAAATTAAAAAAACAAAAAACAACTTCAGACTCATTCATCCAATTGCCAACTACACATCTCTAGGATTTCCCACAAACCCATGAGACTCAACATGTAAAAAATTGATCTCATCATCTTCTCTATCACCTCCCCATACCATTTTCTTTTGCTCTGTTCTCTGTCTCATTGATGGCACCACCTTCTATCATTGCCCAAATCAGAGACTTTGGAATCCTCCCCACTCTTTGCTCCTCCTCACCCAAGATCCCTCACATCCAGTCAATTTCAAGAACTGTCAGTTCCCTCTTTTCTCCACTCTCACTGCTATTAGCCTAGTGTACAAGTTAAAGCCATCATGTCCCAAATTTGAGATGTCTACCAACTGGTTCTCCAGTCCCTACTTAAGTACTTCTAATTCATTTTTTTATGCTATACCCAGTGATCTTTCTAATATGTATAGCTAAGCATGTGATACCTCTCACTAAAAATCCTTCTGTGGCTCCACGCTGCTTTTAGGATGAAGTCTAAATGTCTTAACCAACTGAGGAGATTCTAAATGACTTGCTTCCACATACCTTTCCAGCCTCATCCTTCACGAGAATTCCTTCATGTTTCATGTTCCAGCCACAATGAATCTCTTTGAACTTCAAACCTGATGTTTTCTCTCTTGCCTCCTAGCCTTCCTGGAATCACAGAATTACATAGAGAAAACAAAATGAAAAATACCCAAATCAGGGCTTTCCACCAACTTCATCCTTATCTTTAGGAAATTCAATTGAATTCAATGAACATTTATTGATTGCCCACCAAAGGAAAAACAATCCCTTGCCAGCTGCATAGACCTTAATATGTAAGACATATTCCAAGCCATGGAACTTGCAATTTCATTGCTTCTCTTAAAACTGAGTTTAAAAGGTCAAGTCTCTGAACTTTAATTCCTTTCCTCAAACTTAAGTTCAAGCCATACAAAGAAACTATCTGTCCCCAGTACACTTGGGATGTGCCTGGATTCACTTTCACTGAATGTTTCACCCCCTTCTCTACCAAGCCAGCGACAACAACGTATCTTCTCTCTACTCTGCACTTCAAAGAAGCCCCAATTTGTTGTTAATGCCTAGATTACAAGGCTCTAACTTTCTGTTAGCTTTCTCATCTGTTGCTTAAGTCACTACAACTGGTATTGATCACCCAGTATTCCCAGGAACCAGAAACCCTGTGTTTAGCAGCTATGTGGGGGTTAGATTGTTAAGTTTAAAAGACTAAGGCTTGGAAGAGGGGTGGGGGAGGAGCCACCCTGAAGAAATTTAATACCCAGCATTTCTGATTGCCCCTGGTCACACACAAAGCAACACAATGGAGCTAGGCAAAGAACACCTGTCTAGAATCAAAAGACTATATTCTATGTCTTTGCTGAGTTAGGAATGGAGATGGAGACATGATCTTGGTGATAGTGTTCCCTCTTCTTGGTAGGCAGATGACCATAAGGCTTCATATTACTAGAAATGCAGAAAGGTATCCCTCCCCTCTGGGCAAATGACCAAACATCACCCCTTCCTCCTGACTGGAGGCAGACTTTGTACAGAGCATGCACTGCATGTCTCCATAGACTTGGCCTTGTGGACAGCTCTGTGCCTTCTAAAGTCATAGCTATTACAACATAAATGGAAGATACTTTTTCATGTTTTTCACCACCTAGCCCTGAACAAGAGGGCATCTACTTTCCAAACAGAGAAAGTTATCATAATAGACTTCGCATACTTCCTTTCTCTTGGAAACTCATGTGAAGTTTCCTAATGCCTTGAACTTTCCTCACCTATTCATAATAGCCAATCCTCACACCCCCTACCCAATCTCCAATGAGGCAGAAATTTGGATTGTTCTCAAATATATGACAAATAGAATTCCTGGAGATCAGAGTTTAACCCAGAGGTAGTAATAAAGCACTATCATCGCTGGCTGACGAGAAGCCCACTGACTATCAACAGAAGTAACACGGAAGTGTCAAATAGGGTAGAGAGCATGCTACAGCTGGGTTGAAATAAAAAATAAGGAATAGGATGTAAAGAATCAAGTGGCCATTTCTCCTATGCCTTCCTCTCTTTGTTTTTTTAGATTGGTTTGATTCTTGTCTATTTCAAGGTAAAGCACATCCTCCTTGAATCTGGTTTGGGAAACAACTGAGGATTCTGGGTGCTTCTTTTAAGGCATGTCCTGGGCTTTAGTTTAGCTGAGTGTTCCTGGGTTTACGACATCTTTTCTCCCACCTATCACAAAGGAGGTTTGTGAGCGTATGTCAAACTGCAACAGCGGTAAGCAAGAGAGTTAAAAGATTGGATGTGGTATCAATCCTATGTTTCTCCAGCATCCCTAGGGCCCTGAAGATTCAGCCACTGTGGTACCAAAACCTCCCCACAGGACTGTAAATGGAATGACTTTCATATTTTCCGCACCTTTAGCATGGCCTTGTTACTCAAAGCACACTGACCCCTGCATTTCCTCTAAGAACCTGTCAGTGAGTCTTTCAGACAGCATCAAATAAGGGAATTACTGGTTTACAGGCCAAAGATATTTACTGAGTTTGGAAACATTTATCAATTACCTTCTCTGTGGAAAAAAATGGGTTTAGCATGAAGGTATAGTAGGACATGGTGAAGAAGGGCTTGAAAGAGGAGAGGCACAAGAAACTTCCCCTCACAGGAACACAAAAATGGGGAGACTGGCACAGACACGAAATAAATAATACAAAAGAGGGACAGAACCCAGGTGTCTAGGGTTATGCTTGCTCAAAGAGAATGAAACGTGTAACTGGCCATACCATCAACATCTCTTAAATGTTTTTCATTCTTTTAGATGAAAATCTTATCATACCTGCCAAGGAGAGAAAGTATAATAAACAGACATATACTTCTTGGGGAAGATTTGTTTATATTCTTTCACTATTCCCAAAACACAGGCCCTAAAGCCTATTTTCCAGTTGAGCTGGGTTTTTTGATGTGTGTGAAGATATGGCCAATAAGATAATAAAATAGCCAAATAAACCAAAAAAAATTAGGAAGGTCCACTGAGGCAAGGTTATGAATGCAGCCACCCACAGTACAGACCTCTGATCCAAGTGGATGCCCTAGAATCATGTGCCCCTAGAGTCCTTCATGGCCTGGGGAGACAGTAACTGCAGGCCTACCAGGAGGATCTGTGAAACCAACTGCAGAGCTCCCCTGAACAGGGCATCAAACGTCATCAAAACTGGAGGCTTTGCTGATAAGAGAAGTGTTGCATTAGACAAAGTAACTCAGGAGACTGCAAACCCGTAGTCGGACCCACTTCAGCTTCATTGTTATTCTGGACTCTGGGCCTAGTTCTGAAAGACCCCAAACATGGAGGGGAAAAAAGTCTGAGAAAAAAAAAACACAGCTTATTCCATTTGGAGGGTAGAGAATGAAACCTGTAACAGATGGAATGGGAAGGGCAAAGGGCTTAATAAAATGCACTACAGGATTAGGTGTTCATTTGATTAAAACCGGCATATGTGTGGCAGAAGCAGAACAAAGTGACATGGCTCTGACTCATTCTGCTTCAGGGCCTGCAGCCACCATCATGCAGGCAAGACCAGGAGGACGCCATGGACACAATCCCTGCTAAGAAGCATCATAATTGGGGAACTGGACTGTGAAGGTTTTGCCTTGTTCTGTAAAGTTATGAAGGTCTTGGCCACAGAAACAACAACTCATCTGGGACAGAAACAGAAGAGCTCTGTTTTGTATCCTCCATGCCGAGCACAGTGCTGAACAAACCAGTGCTTAATAACCGTGCCTTGGTTGAGTCTGACCTCTTAGTTATGTCCATGAGGTCTGGAGGAGTTATAGGTGTATTTGGTGACCATATGTCCAGATTTGCCGGATAGTCCCAGTCTACACTTGGATCAGCATAATCCATAATGCCCCCTTTCACGTGCAAAAAGTATCAGTTTGGACAGCAAAGTATATTTTAACCTTAGGTATACAGTCTATCACCGCAATGAATGTTTTCCATGGATAAAATGATCACAAACACACAAGGGATCCTTCACTTTTTCCATCAAGTAACTCCTCAGTCTGTGCAAACCCTATCTTTGGGGGACTTTGTGAGGTCCTTTTCTCTCTAGTCTCCCTTTTTTCTCTCTGCCTATGTCTCCATTATGTCTTCATCCCTCTATTTCCCTCAAGTCCTGTCTCAACCCCCAGCGGCAGGAGGATGGGGGTGTTGCTGAATCAGCTTCTCTTTGTCTAGTGAGTCCTGATTAATATCTTCAGAGTCTCAGAGGGACACCACTTCGAATGCATCCTTACTTGCTAATATTCACCACCTTTCATAGTCTGACTTTAATATATTTTGTGCTGACAAAATCTACCTTTTTTCCTGACTTACCAGAAACCCCTCCAAGAAGGAGTGATAATGAAAGAGAAGGAAGCAAGGAAGGAAAAACAAAAACAAAACCCTATCTTACTACAAATAAATAAAGCAACAAATAACTTGAATGAGGTTTTACACATGGGCAAGGAGATGGACTCTTAGCCTTGTGGATTTTTCTTATCTTCCAGGAAGAAATAACTTAACTATGTGCTTGTTTTTTAAGCAGGAAGTCTGATTTATTCCTGGGACTTGTATCTACTTTTTTTAATTTAGCATAGGTTTACACCAGCAGGATTCAAGAGCAAATCCTATTTTGTTCAAGATAAATCATCATTCACTTCAGGAAGCCCAAAACCATCACAAAAATAAAGACAAGTAGGAGGAAGAAGGAATGTTAGTAAGAATTGGATCCATTAACGAGTTGGGGATTTGGATGTTTTTTATGTAAATTTTTTTCAACCTTTCTCTCAGACCATGAGTGGGAGTTTATTACCTGGTGTGTAAACTTATGAGCTTCAGGCACCATTACTAATAAGGAAATAATAGCATATCTATAGCCTGTGTCTTCATAAGAGGAAACAAGAGATTCATTTGGCCATACCAGACACAGGACTAAATTAGAAACTGTAAAAAAAAAAACAAACTCAACTCCACATAGTGTGAAGTTAGAGTCTGAAGACATGGATTGAAATCCCATTCTAACCATTCCAGGTGTATGGCCCTGGAAAATCTCTTGGGGCCTCAGTTTCTCTGTACAATGAGGGGCTCATGTGCTTAAGTTCCACCTATCCCTCAAACTCTATGATTTGATCATTTGGTCAGGGAGAATTTTTCTCCCATCAGCCCCACATGAATGGTATCAAATGTTCATTCTCTCTCCAATTTCCGTGTCCCACTACTTACCTTCTGACACCCCAACTGAAGCCCCTTGGACCTCTATGCTACCACAGTGCTTCCATCTTTCACTGAATCAGATGCTCTGGCTTACATAACTTTTGGGGGGTGATTTCTGGCAAACGAAAACTGCCTCTGCTTACTGTACCTGGCTGTGCTTTGACTGTGAGCTCTCTGAGCACAGCAAGATATCCCCGATCAAAGGGTCCATCTGTCTTTAGCTAGAAAATAGAGTTTGAATAAATAAGTTTGCTACAAATTGGCCAGCTCAGGGTCACCACTGAGAAATCAATTACTCAGCCTTCCACATCTCTCCTGAACCAGTGTGTGTTCAGGGAATTCAACAATACAACAAACTCAACCTTTGATCCTCCTTGGCAAAGAATGTCACTCTGTTACACCTGCCTAGAAAGGTACCAACATTCCCTGACTTGCTACTGATGCTCCTTGATTCAAACCTGACTCCAGACATGTTTGCCTACTTAAAAGAACCCAAACAAAGCATCTGTTACATATTTTCCCTCAGTGAAAGAAGAGTTTACAGGATCTTCTGGTATTGACCCTTGTCAATTTCATTTAAAAATAGGTGGGCACAGGAAGGCTGGGTGGCTCACTTAGGCTCAGGTCATGATCTCAGGGTCCTGGCCTCAAGCTCCCTGGTCAATGCAGAGTCTGTCTAACCCTCTCCCTCTCCTTTTGCCCCTCCCCCTGCTCATACTTTCTCTCTTCCTCTCTAATAAATAAAATATTAAAAAAAAAAAAAAAGAACAAAACAGTGGTCACAATTCACCAGTACCTTCTGTTCCTATAATATGTAAATACCTTTACATAGTCAGATCCAGGAATCTTAAATCCCATTGGGATATATCCTGAAAGTGCCCTCATAATTACCTCATGAACCAAGGAATTACCTCAGGAACCAAGAAATGAGATGATACAGATGAAATGCACAAAGCCCACAACATTATAGGAACTCTGTTTTTTTCCAACGGCTGAGAAAGACACCTTAGAGCAGGTAGCATTGCAGGAACTCTCTTGATTATGGTAGAGAAGGTTTACTCTAAGTGGTAAAATGGTAGGGGTAAGAGAGAAGGAGTGATGCATAAGTAACTAGAAAAGTGAAACAGATGTGTAATAAACCAGGAGCACAATGTAGGAACGTTCTCCCAGACTCTGGTTTCCCAGCATCCCAGATGGCCACACTCCTGGAAACCTTTTTTTCTGGTGGGTCTCAAGTTCCATCCTCATTACACAGTCTTTAATTTACCTACAAACTTCTACTTCCTGCTTTCTGAATGCTGCACTCATAAGAATATACTCTCTGCTCCCTTGCTCTTAAGTGTAATTCTTTTATCTCTCCCACAGTGCCAACGAGAGTCATATCCCTACATATCTCTGGTCTGAGTGGAAATAGCCACCAGAGATTCTATTTTATAGATAATTTGATAAATTTCATGATACCGGTATCCATATCCCTTTAATTCTCTAGGAATTTTATCTACTGCTGCTCTACCACGTTCATGGGCCCATGGTTGATATTTTTTCATAGCAGTCATGGAAGGCATATACAGACTTCCAAATGTTCTCAGTGCCGATCTGAAATCAGCTTCCCACACAAAAAAGAACTGTCCTATTCCAAATATCAGTGCTGCCCTCCTGCTCCCCTGCAGTAGTAAACTCTGAGTAGTACATTAAAAGCCTTCACAATTCTAAGTCCTCCTATTGCTAGGCTGACTCCCCAGCTCCCATACCAGACTGTAAGACAGATTCCTCATATTCCTGAATCCTACCACGTTGTCCCTACTAACTGGGTTCAGAGACAGTGGCTAGCATAAGACATTCTTGAGAATGCAACTTCCAACCCAAATCTACCAAACACATGAAATCTTTAGACTGAACTTGTTCCCAGTCTCTCTTCCTTGATTTTCTTTCTCTAACTTCCTCCATCCTTTCCATAACTGCTGCTTTTCTTCCTATTACAGATGAGCCTCTCCTTCCTTCTGTCACATCCTAAGCTTCTCTGACGGAATTCTCTGGCAAGTTCTGGCAATTATAAAAAGTAGAAAGGATGCTGAGGACAAGTCAAACACAAATCAAACAAAGAAGCAAACAAAATTTAAAAAATTAAGAAACTAAAGAAAGTATGCGTTTGGTTCTAGAAACCACATGCTTCTGTGCTATCTTAGGCACTAACACGGAAGTGTCCCTTAAGGAGTCAGACTGAAATTACTTAATACTGACTACATCGGCAGCACAGCAAAGTGACATATACCATGACTTTCCTGTACCAAGGGCTGGATTTCTGCTAACTTCTTCCCTAGGGCCAACTTCTTATAGCTTTATAGCCAGAAATAGCTGCATAACTTGGCAAGGTGGCAGGGTAGGGAGAGAAGAATTAGATCCCAGGCCCAAGGTGTCAGTGGCACTGTACAAAAAAGCTGCCCCATGGAAGGAAGAAAGGCTGGGAACTGCTCTGGCCACTTGGAAGTTTGAGGGTGTCATTAGCTGGAGCAAGCATCTGAGGCCTAACCCATATAGAAGGGGAAGCCAGCTCTACACTGAAATAAGGAAGCTCAGCCTCTATAGCTTCTTCCAGCAGCCAGATGGGTGGTACAACTACCTGGCACCAGCCCTAGCCCTCCCTTCATCATGCTCCAGTAGAAAAGGATCCCCAGTACGGGGTTCAACAACACTCTTTCTAAAAGGTGGCAAACAAGTGGTTTATAGCCTGACCATCTTATCCAAGGTAATGAGAAACCTACAGATGCATCCCTGTATGGCCAGCACAGTCTATATGTAAATCAGAAGGCCCTCACTCTGGGTGAACACAGTCCTGTGGGTGCACAGCTTGGCTGGAATGTGGGCAGGATTTCTGCCCCCACTGCTTCCAGTGCTCAGGTATGGTGTACACAAGCTTCCCCATTCCATAGCTCAGGGGTAAAACTAATGATGTTCAAGACAGAGTGTCAGAAAAGGTGGCAGGTATCAAGTCTGGGTCAGCCCAAACCAAAGACAGCCCTCACACACCCCTCTGTGCCCTGGGACATGAGTGTGCCAGGCTAGCTGAGGACAGAGATGTTAGAAGGAGCAGAGGTGGAAGGAACATGGTGGCCCTGCCAGGATTCACACTCAAGCCAGTTATGTCCTAACTTCACCTAGACACAGCTCCTGAGACCTAATTCACTCCTATTATCAGGCTCAGTCACCATCATCTGCCTCTGAGAAAAATTACCAAGAACAATTCACACTTCTTGCTCTGAGCTCAAGGGGAGCATGGGGACTCAGCAGTGATGTGAGGGTGAAAAATGGGCTGAGCCGTACAGTCACCAATGAAAGAATCAAGGGAAATAGGGGAAAGCTCTCAGATCAGGGTGAAATGGCTCCTAAAAGAAGAGGAATGGAGGGGCACCTCGCTGGCTCAGTTTGTTGAGCCTCTGCCTGGGGCTGAGGTCATGATCTCAGGGTCCTGGGATCAAGTCCCACATTGGGCTCTCTGCTCGGCAGGGAGCCTGCTTCCCCTCTCTCTCTGCCTGTCTCTCTGCCTGCTTGTGATCTTTCTCTCTGTGCCAAATAAATAAATAAAATTCTTAAAAAAAAAAAAAGAAGAAGAAGAAGAAGAAGGAGAAGAAGAAGAAGAGAGGAATGGAACCATACCACTCCTACCACTGCTCCAAACATAAATAGGTAAAATGAAAAAAAAAAAAGAAGATATTTTAAAAGTGTGCTCTAAAGCAAGATAGGATTTCCTTGGACCCAACTGATTTTAGTTCTTGGGGATTCAGGATGACTAGAGATGCTCACACAAGGCAGGTGCTTCCCTGACCCAAGCTCCTTGTGGGAAATCCTGTCTGGACCAGTGTCCACCACCCACCCTACCCATGATAGTAGAGGTTCTGCAACTGCTGCCTGAGGTTAAGTTTCCTCAGAAGCTACAAACCTAAGGAGACAGGAGGAAACCAGCACAACCCTGAAATCAAGCTGACGTGAGCAAGGACCTGACAAAGGCTGCCCAGGAATGCAGGAACTGGACCTGTGAACAATGCAGTAGCACACAGGGCAGGACTCTCCAACCACCCATACCATACCTGGTTCTGAAAAGGGGTCTCAAGGGATTTGGGGTAGAGACAACCATTCAGGGAGATATGAGTGAAGAACCAGGGAAAGACAAAGTGAGAATCTCTCGATTAAAAAAAGACAACCAATGAAAGCCAACATTGCAAATGAAAGTAACAAAATAATCTAAAAACTGTTTATGTATTTTCAGACTCAACAGAGATAAAGGAAGGAATAACATTAATTTAAAAACTCAAAAATCGGCACAAATGAAATTAGAGGGGGTTGAGGAAACATAAATAAATGAAAAATAAAGAAACTGAAAAACTTAATAGATGAGATCACCTCAAAACTGTACACACTCAAAAAAGGACTAGGAAATTGAAAAACTGTACTGAGAACAAACCACAGAGAAAGAGAAAAACATTATGAAAGGGCAGTTAGGAGACCTGGAGAATACACTGAGAAGTTTCAAAATATATCTAATCAGTTCTCTAAGAGCAGAGAGTTAATGGAAGACAAGTAATATTCAAATGGTTAGTGGCTAATAATTTTGGGGAGCTCAAGAAGAGTCCACAGTTTGAAAAAGGACTCTAGAGGCAATGTAAATAAATCCACAACCATAATGTGTGGTCAAACTACAGAGCATTATAAAGGTTACTAGACAGAAAAGACAGATTCCTCTGAAACAATGATGATTAAACTGACAGTGGATATATCATCAGCATTAATCAATGCCAAAAGAATATGGAGTAGTATCTTCCATGTACTAAGAGAAAATAATTATCAACCTTGAATTCCATACCCAGCCATTCAGACATAACAGACTGAGGGAGCTTACCACCCAAAGACTCTCACTGAAAAAACAAACAAACAAACAAACAAGCAAAAACTAAAGAATGAACTTCAGCAAGAAAAAATCTAGGACAGCAAATAAAGAAACTGACAAAAATATAATAATGGTATACTTAATCCTTAACCAAAAAATGAGAACTATTTTTGGTTCATCTGTAACTTCAGGTAGCACTGCCCTAGGTAATAAATAGTTGGCAACAAAAAACACAAAATAAGATGACAGAAAGAAGTCCAGATACATTAACAATCACAAAAAGGTAAATGGACTAAGCCCAGAAGTTGACAAATGGTGCCTAGCAGGCTGGTTACTGCCATGTGCATTCATTTATGTATTGTCAGTGGCTATTTTTGAGTTGTTACAACAGAGATACAAATATAGGGCCCACAGAGCCAAAAGTATTTACTGTCTGCTCCTTTACAGGAAAATGTTACCAATGGCTGGATAAAACCACGTAGTAGAAAAAGGGGTAAGTGTGTAGGTCAGTTTTTGAAGATCCAAATAATGCTACTTATAAGGAAACATATTTTTTTAAAAATCACATCAAATGTATGAAAATGAAAAGATAAAAACAGGCTGAACAAATATTAACCAAAAGAAAGCATATTTAGCAATATTGATATCAAACAATATAAAAATTAATGCAGCAGGATTAACAGAGATAAAGAAGTATACTGTGTAAGGATTAAAAAAATACTGCCCTGCAAAGATGTAACAATCTTGAACTCATAAATATATAATTATATAAAACAAAAATGATAGAATTACAAAGAATATTTTTTCAGAACTATAAATACAGGGGTAAATTGCACCACAGATCTTTCAGAAACTGATAAATGAAGCCAATAAATTTTAGTGATATTTAGGAAGGCACAATTAGGATATTTAAAAGCTGCAATTCCCAATGGAAAATGGGTGGGGATTTCAGAACCACCTGAGGAATTTTTTCAAATAATATATACACTGCCCACCTTACCCAGAGAGGGGAAAAGGGAGAGATATTTTAAGAACTGATTTAGTACATCATTGTTACTGTCAGAAAGAGAGGTCTCCCATAGGGTTATGATGCTATGGTGAAAAGAGGCTGAGAACTGTCTTTCTCAAGGGAGTGGACAGTGGCCAACCTCAAAGATACATGCTCTGAAAAGAAACATATGTTGACTTATCGAGTATTTAAACCATCTCCAACATGAGCTTCTCTATGGCTACCAGAGACACCAAAGGACTGGAATACAAAGAGCAAAAGACCTGTTATGAGAGTAACCAGCTATCTCTCCTGAATTTCTGGATCATGGTTTCTAATTTTAAAACATGTCAAAGCAGGGCACCTGGGTGGCTCAGTCATTAAGCATCTGCCTTTGGCTCAGGTCATGAACCCAAGGTCCTCAGACCAAGCCCGGCATCAGACTCTCTGCTCCATGGGAGGCCTGCTTCTCCCTCTCCCACTTCCCATGCTTGTGTTCCCTCTCTTGCTCACTCTCTGTCAAATAAATAAATAAAATCTTTAAAAAATAAAATAATTAAAAATAAATATATAAGTAAAACATGTCAAAGCTTTGCCTTAGTAGATTCAGTTTAACTAAATATACAAACTGCTCAAAACAGAAAATATTTTTAAGGTGTTCAAAACAAACTATATATTGACTTACATGGAACCTGGGTGGCTCAGTCATTAAGCATCTGCCTTCGGCTCAGGTCATGATCCCAGGGTCCTGGGATTGAGTCCTGCATTGGGCTCCCTGCTCTGTGGGAAGTCTGGTCCCTCTCCCTCTCTCACTCCCCCTGCTTGTGTTCCCTCTCTCACTGTCTCTCTCTCTTTCTCTCTCTGTCAAATAAATAAATAAAATATTTTTAAAAAATGTATTTTCGGGGTGCCTGGGTGGCTCAGTGGGTTAAGCCTCTACCTTCAGCTCAGGTCATGATCTCTGAGTCCTGTGATCGAGTCCTGCATCAGGCTCTTTGCTTGGCAGGGAGCCTGCTTCCTCCTCTCTCTCTCTCCCTGCCTGCCTCTCTGCCTACTTGTGATTTCTGTCAAATAAATAAATAAAATCTTTTAAAAAAATTATTTTTAAAAAATTTTAAAAATATATGTAAAATGTATATATGAATATATATAAATAAATACATATTTATTTATTTTCATATATATAATATATGTGGGGGGGACACTTAAAATTCAGCTTTAGAGGAATTTTACCAATAGGTAATATATTAAAAGGTACTCTATCTCTTCTAAAAGTTCATTGAGCAAGAGAAACCAAATTTAATCTAAAAAGGGAAGTTTACACCTGTGATAAAATAAAATGTAGAATCTTCATCCAACCAGTCCATCAGTCCATTTGGTCTCCTCCCAACCCTTCTCTACAGGAAGGAATTTATAATAATGTGGTCAATATATCAACATTTCCCTTCACCAAAGTGGTTCTCTGTCCATGGAAGTTTACAATAAATATATTTTGAGAATATATACTCAAAGGCAAGAGTAAAAAAACTGTGTACTAGAGGCACTAGTTCAAAGACTAAAAATATATAATTTTGTAATAATGAGGAGTGTAGTTGATAACATAAAAATACTAGGGAGGGGGACCAGGGTGGCTCATCAGTTAAGCCTCTGACTCTTGATTTCGGGTCAGGTCACGATCTCAGGTGTGTGAGATAGAGCTCCATGCTGGGCTTCCATGCTGGGTGTGGAACCTGCTTAAGATTCTCTCTCCATCTCCCTCTGCCTCTCCCGTCCTCTAAAAAAAAATATTAGGGAGAGAAGTTCAATTCTAATGAGGAAGACAGAAAATTACTACTGATTCTTGAGTAGTGAGTAGCATGGTAAAAATGATGTTTGTACAAAATAATAGTTCACTATGTGAAAGAAGGATTAAAGAAGGAAGAGAGAAGCTAGAAGCCTTTTGGATAGTCCAGGTGTGAGTTGGTGAGGGTTGGGGTATTGGAGGAGGGCCCATAACAATGAAATGTTATGAGAAGAAGGAGACAATAGGACTTAATGAATAAGTAGATAATAGAGAAGAAAAAGAAGAAAGGAGGAGGAAGAGGGAGAAGGAAGAGAAGTAAGATGCAAGAACAAAGATGACAATTACATTTTTAAAAGATTTTATTTATTTATTTGAGAGAGAGCAGAGTAAGAGAGAGAGACACAGAGAGAGAGAACTCATGCACTAGTAGGGGTGAGGGGTAGAGGGAGAGGGACAAGCAGACTCCCCACTGAGCAGGGAATCAGGTGCCAGGCTTGATCCCAGGACCCCAAGACCATGACCCAAAATAAAGGCAGACATCTAACCAACTGAGCCACCCAGGTGCCCTGACAACGATTACATCTGTAAATCTTTGGTCCAGGAATGATGACAGGGAAGAGAAATCTCTACTCATGGAAGATTAGTTTTAGGCTCACTGAATCTAAGATAGAGGAGAAAAATCAAAGAAAAATCAGGTCAGCAGTTAGAAGACATAGGGTTTCTCAGGAGCCCATAAAACCATGCATCATAATCCCTTGGGTACCTATTAAAATGCAGATTCTAGGCCTCCTCTCCAGACCTACTGAATCACAATCCAGGAATCAGGATTAAATGAGCTGGGGGTGGGGGCAGTCTGAGATGGTAGTGTAGCAAGATTCTAAGCTCATCTCCTTCCATAGATACACCAAATCTACAACTATATATGAAACAATTCCTTCTGAAAAATAACTGAAAACTAGCTGAACAGCTACTCCACAACAAATGATAAAAGGACCAATCAAGTGGGGTAGGAGAAAAACCCTAAAACCCTAACCTCTCTGCAGCAAACCACAATAGGGAGAGGTCTCCAAGATACAGAGCTTCTCCTGGAGGAGCAAGATGTTTGTGTCCACATCAGGTAACCTTGGGACCTGCACCAGAGAGCCAAGCCCCCAAGAATCTGGCAGGTCTTACATTTAAGGGAAAAAAGGATTATAGGTAACTGAGATTATTCTTTTAAAGGGCTTGTATCCAGGGTGCCTGGGTGGCTCAGTTAGTTAAGGGTCTGACTCCTGATACCAAGCTCAGGTCTTGATCTCAGGGTTGTGAGTTAAGGCTTAAAAGTGACTGACTGACTGACTGAATGAATGAATGGCTTGTATGCAGTCTTATCCCAGGACTCAGTATAAAAACCTAACTACATGTGAGGAGATTCCTTTAAATAGTACCTAACTACATGTGAGGAGATTCCTTTGCTAATCTTAAAGCATTTGCTGGAGGGACAGGAGACAACTGAGACTCTAGTAGACACCATTTTTGTATTCTCTATCCTCCTAGCATAAGGATGCACATGCAGATGTAGCACTGTCCCACCGCCTTGCTAAGTCCAGTGGGGTAAGAGGTTTCAGCACTCCCCTATTCCCTGACCGGGGCCAGCAAGCAAGAGAAGTCACAGCACTGTCATGCTCCCTTACTAATGCTGGTGAACAAGGAGTTGCAACACACCCCTGCTTCCTGGCTAGGGCCAACCTTTGCAAGTGTGCTGGGGCTGGTACTCCCTTGCCGGAGCTGGCAGGTACACACAGACAAGACACTATCCCACTGCATAACTGAAGCTGCTTGCTCATGCAGTCAGGGCATTTTTCCCCATGCCTTGCTGAAGTCAGTGAGTGTGTTTCACCCCTTACACTCTCCAGTTGCCTCACTAAAGCTGGTAGACACTTGCAATCTACACAGGGGATGCCTCTTAACTTGCCTAGCCCTGATGGCCAAGGGGGCTCATGCTTCTGGGCTCCTAAGGACTGTAACAATTGAAAGACAGTTCTTGGCAGACTATTATCTCTGAAGCACTTCAGAGACGGCAGATTAAAAACCTGTCCTCTGAAAAAGGCCTATTTACTTGTCTTAGAGCTTCAGCCTGAGGGACAGGCTTCAGATTTGCCACATATCTAGAAGCTACAGATGAGCTCAGGCAGACAGCATCCTTGTGTACTTCTTTGGCTTCAGCATGGCTCAATGATACCTCCCAGAAAGGAGTTTATACACTCATCTGGAGTCCTGATTTTTGTAACTGTCAACAGGGACACCTCTAGATCTCCTGATCTGAAAGCTAGCAGGGTTTAAAATTGTGGCCCCACAGGACTGTATATATTTTTATACTTTAAAAGCTGCTGCTTGAGGGTCTAGCTTCCAGTTAGCCTGAAACTAGGTGCTAAATATGATTCTTCAGGTCACTGACAAGTCTTGGCCCATTCTCAATAGCAGGGACCTATTCAGAATTAACTGGGCTACACAGAAAGTCACAAAGGTTCAAGAGACAATGAAGTTCTAGGTCAAGGCTGAATGATGTTTCATCACCTACACAAGGCCACCCCTTCAAGACTGGGAGAGGTAGTAGTTTTGCTGAAATACATAGAAACAAACACAGAGAGTCACACAGAATGAGGAAACAAACAAAAAAAAAGTTCCAAATTTTTAAAAAATTTTAAATAAAACCTCAGGAAAGAACTTAATGAAACAGAGATAGGTAATCTACCTGATAAAGAATTCAAAGTAATGATCATAAAGATTTTTACCTAACTCAGGCGACGAAAAAGGAACACAATGAAAACTTTAAGAAAGAAATAGAAAACATAAGAAACTACCAAAGAGAAGTCCCAGAGCTGAAAAACACAAATAACTGAACTGGAAAAATACTAGAGAGGTCAAAAGCAGAATAGATGAAGAAGAAAAGACCCTCAATCTGGAATACAAGGCAATGAAACTCAACCTAACATAGCAGCAAGAAGAAAAAAAAATTTTATTTAAAAAGTGAAGTTTAAAAAGTTTAAAAACTTTTAAAAAGTGAAGATAGCTCAAGGATATGACATCAAACAGAATAACATTCACATTTTAGGGGTTCCAGGAAGAAAAGAGAGAAAGGGGCAGAAGATGTACTTGAAGAAATAATGGCTGAAAACTTCCCTGACCTAGAAAAGGAAACAAACATCCAGATCCCAGAAGCACAGAGAATTCCAAATAAGATGAACCCAAAGAGAGCCACACCAAGACATTTATAATTAAAACATCAAAAGTTATAGAAAGAATCTTAAAAGCAGCAAGAGAAAAAGAACTTACTACATTAAAAGGGAACCCGCTGTAAAATTATTGGCAAATTTTTCAGTAGAAACTTCACAGGTGAGGAAAAGTGACATGATATATTCAAAGAGCTGAAGGGAAAAACTTCCAACCAAGAATACTTTACCAGGCAAGGCTCATTCGGGATTGAAAGAGAGAGGAAAATTTTTCCAGACAAGCAAAAGCTAAAGAAGTTTATCACCCCAAAACCAGCCTTACAAGAAATGTTTAAAGGATGTCTTTAAGCTGAAAAGACATGGCACTAATGAATAACAAGAAAGTATAGGAAAGTAAAAATCTCACTGGCAAAGGTACATATGCAGTAAAGATAGTAGATTAATCACTTGTAACACTAGAATAAAGGTTAAAAGACAAAAGTAATATTTAGTAATAAAAATTATCTAACACTACAATAATTAGTTAAGGGATACATAAAGTAGAAAGATATAAAATGTGACATCAAATACACAAAACATGGAGCGGTAAGGAAAAATGCAGTTTTGGAATGAGTTCAAATTTAAGTGGTCATCAACTTAAAATGTACATACATAGAATGTTATATGTGAACTTCATGGTAATGATGAAGCAAAAACCTACAACAGATATAGAAAAGAAAATGAGAAAAGAATCTAAAAATAATGCTAAAGAAAGTCATCAAACCACAAGGGAAGAGAGTAAGAAAAGAAAGGAAAAAAGAGTAACTACAAAATCAGCTAGAAAACAATTAATAAAATGGCAATTAATGCATACCTATCAATAATTACTTTAAATGTCGGGACACCTGGGTGGCCCAGTCAGTTGGGCCACTGCCTTTGGTTCAGGTCATGATCCCAAGGTCCTAGTATTGAGTCCCACATCAGGCTCCTTACTCAGTGGGGAGCCTGCTTCTCTCTCTGCCTCTGCCTGCCACTCTGCCTGCTAGTGCTTGCTCTCTCTCACTCGCTCTCTCTCTCGCTCTCTCTCTCTCTCTGAAAAATTAATAAATAAATAAAATCTTTTTAAAAATTACTTTAAATGTAAATGGACTAAATGCTCCAATCAAAAGACACAGAGTGGCTAAATGGATAAAAAAACGAGACCCATCTATGGGCTGCCTACAAAGCGACTCACTTTGGATGTAAAGATACACACAGACGGAAAGTGAAGGGACAGAAAAAGATACTCCATGTAAATAGAAATGAAAGGAAAGCTGGGTAGCTATACTCAAATTAGATAAAATAGACTTTATAACAAAGACTGTTACAAAAGATAAAGAAGGGCATTACATAATGGAAAAAGAGTCATTCCAACAAGAAGAGAAAACATTTGTAAATATATATGCATCCGATATAGGAGCACCAAAATATATAAAGCAAATATTAACAGACCTAAACAAAGAATTGACAACAATACAATAATAGTAGAGGAACTTTAGCATTCCACTTACATCCATGGATAGATTAACCAGACAGAAAACCAATAAGAAAACATTGGCCTTAAAGGACACATTAGATCAGATGGACTTAATATATACAGAATAGTCCATTTAAAAATGTCAAAATACACATTCTTCTCAAGGGCACATCCAACATTCTCCAGAATAAATCACATGTTAAACCACCATACGAGTCTCAATAAAACCAAGATTAAAATCATATCAAGCACCTTTTCCAACCACACTGGTTGAAACTTGAAATCAATTATAAAAAGAAACCTGAAAAGAATCACAAATACATGGAGATTAAACAACATGCCATTGAAGAATTATTGGGTCAATGAAAAATCAAAAAGAGAAATAAAAAAGATCAAAAGAGAAATTTAAAAAATACCTAGAAACAAATGAAAATGAAAATACCATACCAAAATTTATGGGATGTAACAAAAGCAGTTCTTAAGAGGAAAGTGCATAGTGATACAGAACTGTGTCAAAAAACTGTGTCAAAAAAACTGTGTCAAAAAAAAAAAAGAAAGAAAGAGAAAAAAGAAAAATCTCAAATGAATAACCAAACTCTACACTTAAAGGAAAAGAAAAAATGAAGCCCACGGGTAGTAGAAGGAAGGAAATACTAAAGATAAGAACAGATATAATGAAATAAAGATTAAAAAGTCAATAGAAAAGATCAATGAAACTAAGAGCTAGTTCTTCGAAAAGATAAACAAAACTGACAAACCTTTAGACTTACCAAGAAAAAAGAGAGAAGGCTCAAATAAAATCAGATATAAAAGACAAGTTACAAGTGATACCACAGAAATACAAAGCATCATAAGAGACTATTATGAACAGCTATATGTCAACAAATTGGACAACCTAGAAGAAATACATACATTCTTAGAATTGCATAATCTTCCAACACTGAATCAGGAAGAAACAGAAAATCTGGACAGACCAATTACTAGTAAGGAGATTGAGTCAGTAATCAAAAACCTCCCAACAAACAAAAGTACAGGACCAGACTGCTCACTGGTGAATTCAACCAAAGTAATCTTGAGAGAAAAGAACAAAACCAGAGGCATCATGCTCCCTCATTTCAAACTATATTACACAGCTACAGTAATCAGAACAGTATGATATTGGCATAAAAGTAGACATACATATCAATAAAACAGAATAGAAACCCCAGAAATGACTTACAACAAAGGAGGCATATATGATCAATTAATTTACAACAAAGGAGGCAAGAATGTAGAGTGGGGAAATGACAGTCTCTTCAATAAATTATGTTGGGAAAACAGGACAGTTACACACAAAAGAATGAAACTAGACCACTGTCTTACCCCATACACAAAATTTAACTCAAATGGATTAAAGATTGGAATGTAAGACCTTCATAAGGTCTCACATCATAAAACTCTTAGAAGTCATAAAACTCTTAGAAGAAAACACAGGCAATAAGCTATGTGACATCAGTTCTTAGAGATGAATTTTTGGATCTGACTCCAAAAGCAAAGGCAACAAAAGCAAAAATAAACAAGTGGGACTACATCAAACTAAAAAGCTTCTGCACAGCAAAGGAAACCATCAACAAAATGAAAAGATGACCTACTGAATGAGAGACAATACTTGCAAATCATATATCCAATAAGGGGTTATTATCCAAAATATATAAAGAACTCACAAATATAACAGCAAAAAAAAAATCCAGTTTAAAAATGGGCAGAGGATCTGAATAGACATTTTTCCAAAGAAGACATACAGATAGCCAGAAGGCACATGAAAATTATTCAACATCACTATTATCATTAACTTCCCCAAAGTGAAACAGATCTTATTTCTCTCATCTTCACCATGATTTAACAAGTACAACCCAAATATGTCCAACTTCTGGGTTTTAAACAATGATTAGGAAATATTTAAACAGGTGCCTAGTATTTTAAGCTTTAGCAGGGGTGGAGGGGTGACTGGCCCCAAGTGTGATTTCCCCCCAGTTACATTGTTTCCTTTTCCAGTATTTTCTTATTGTTTTGTTTTGTTTTTAAAGGAGATGGGAGTTTATTAAATACATTGCAAGGGAGCAGCAGGTGGGAGAGCAGAGGAGAGATTGCTTCCTCCTTTCCAGTATTTTGAAATGGTCCTAGTCTCCAAGATAACAGGCAATAGATATTGGGTTGTATTTCTTTCAGTTTAAGAGTTGTAGGCAGGTGCTCTTCAGGATGAGTGAAGACCTCTGAGGCAACAAATACCCAAATGCTCTTTTTTAATTAAGGACTAAAAATGTACAATCACTGCAAACTTTATAGTTGGAAAAGCTTCTCGTGGTGACTATAGCCATTTACACATTGCAGAGCTTTGCAATACACAGGACACTTTCCTGAGCATTTCTCACAAATCCTTCTGTCAATCCACAGAAGCAAGCAGGACAGACACTACTATTATCTGCGTCACAGAGGGTGTGGATTGTCCAAGGGGTGGAGCTGGGATTTCAACTCTGACCCTCAGACCCAGGCATCTTTCCATGACACCCCAAACATACAAGTAATTAAAAAGATATTTTTCCCCTCCTTAGAAATAAATCTGTGAAGAAAATTTGATTGATAAATATTTTGCTTGTAGTTTACATCGTCAAATATTACAGCGAGGTAGCCTCGGTTTTTCTGGTGGAATTGAAGCTTAAATTTCATGGGAAAATGAAAGCCTTTAGCCTTTGTGAATAAGCAGAATTGGTTGCGAGAACAAAACCACAGTGTGGATAAGGGCGTGTGAAATAGAAATGCTTCATGTAGCGAGTTCCTGGTATCAGTAGCAAACTCCTACTCACCTTATAACCCAGCGATATAAAAACCATTCCCAGGGGTGCCTGGGTGGCTCAGTGGGTTAAAGCCTCTGCCTTCGGCTTGGGTCATGGTCCCGGGGTCCTGGGATCGAGCCCCACATCGAGCCCCACATCGAGCCCCACATTGGGCTCTCTGCTCAGCAGGGAACCTGCTTCCTTCTCTCTCTCTCTCTCTCTCTCTCTGCCTACCTGTGATCTCTAGCTGTCAAATAAATAAATTTAAAAATCTTTAAAAAACAAACAAACAAAAAGAAACCATTCCCAGAAGCAGCAATGCTGGCCCAAAGAGTCCATCATATATGAGGGCCTAAAAAGCCTCCTGATGGGGTGAAGGCTCCTAATAGGAAGCCAGGGTCTGGTGTCTGTCCCTCAGATTCACTACTCTGGGACAATTTAGGACTAAATGCTAGCCGGAAGTGGACAAGATTCAAAGAGAAAGTTAAAGCAAAGAGTTATCTCACTAACAGCTTCCTGAGACCCTGAGAACTCAAGGCAATAGTGCTTGTGGCACTAGTTGGGCTAAATAAAGGACAGCATAAGAACACAGTGGGGTGTAGAAGTTATTTCTGAAATAGCCATTGCGTGAGCAGAGGCCATCATAGCATGGAGCAAAAGGAGCAGAGTCAGGAAATATTGTATTCTTACAGTTGTTGCAGCTTTTTAATATATTAATTCATTCAGAAAGTATTTATTGAGATCACATGTTATGTGATAGGTAGTTGGGAACAGCAGTGAACAAAACAGATGAATTCTTACTCTTTAGAAGTTCTATCCTAGTGGGAGAAGATAGAAAACAAATAAATTGTGTGGTGGAGACAGTTGCCATGGGAAAAGCCAAAGCAGGACAAAGGGATGTGGCTTTAAAGAAACACAGTTGTCTTTCTATTTTAAATGTTTTTATAAATCATCAAAAGTCCATTTGATTAATGTTAGTAGTTGCAATAGTAGAGGAACACTTCATAATGATAACGGGACCAATTCCTCAGGAAGACATAAATGTATACGTTTCTAAAAACAGAGTTTTACAATACATGAAGCAAAACCTGTTGGAACTTCAAGGCCAAATAGAGAACTCCACAATTATAGCTGGAGATTTCATCAGTTCTCTCTCAATAAATAATGGAAGAAATACAAAGACTCAGGAAAGATATACATGATTTGAACATTACCAACTAACTTGACCTATTAACATGTATAGAACACTCCAGTCAGCAACGCCACATTCGTTTTCTATGCAAATGAAACACTCACTAGGGCTATAAAACAAGTCTTAATAAATTTAAATTAATTGAAATCATACCATAAGAGAATTACAAAAAGAGCAAAGATACTAGAAAATTTGAATATTTGGAAACTAAAAATAAACATCTAAATAATTCATGTGACAAAAAGTGAAAGGGAAAGTAAATACTCTAAACTACATTTGAAAATATGTGTTTATATTAAATAGCACATTAAAATTTCTGAGACACAGCTAAAGCAGCTAAAATTGCCTAGAGACAAACTTATGGCTTTAAAAGTTTCTATTGGAAAAGAAGAAAAGTCTAAAGTTAATAATAAAAGTTTCCACTAAAAGAAACTAGGGAAAGAAGAGCAAATTAAACCTAAAGTAAACAGAAGGAAGGAAATAATAAGGAGCAAAAATCAATGACATGGAAATGAACAAGTAATAGGGAAAAAATGAAACAAAAAAAATGTGTTTTTTTGTAAAATAACAATAAAATCGATAACATTTTAACCAGACAGATCAAGAAAATAAGACAGGAAACACAAATATCAACATCAGGAATGAAAGAGATTTCATTACAGAGACCAGAGAGATTAAAAGAAAAATAAGGTAATAATATAAGCACTTTATATAGCTCCTTTAGGACAAAACTAGTATTTTTCTTGGAAAAATACAAGCACATACACAGTTACATTTCTCTGAAACAGTTCCTTCTCAGTGTAGTCTCCACCATTTGTAATAATTTTAACTTTCAACCAAAGTAGTTCCTTTTTGCAGAGAAAACTGAGAGTGTGGTAAATAATGTGAATTGTCACACCCCAGTATTTTATCAGACTACCAGAGTTCATGAATTCCTGTAATACTACTTTCTACAATTGCTAATATCCCCTACACAACTTCTCAATGTGGCAAAAATAAACATGTTCATGAATATGACCCAAAGACATCATCTTTCTATAGTATATAGAAATAAGAAGCAAAGGTATATAAAACTTTTTAAAAGATTGTATTATTTATTTGAGAGAAAAAGGAGAGAAAGCATGAGAGTGGGGAGGGTCAGAGGGAGTAACAGCTCCCCACTGAGGAAGGAGCCCATATGGGCCTTGATTCTGGGATTCTGGGGCTCTGGGATCATGATCCGAGCCAAAGGCAGACACTTAAGCACTGAGCCACTCAGGCACCCCAAAGATAAATAAATTTAAAATTATGCTTAATAATTAATACCTTAGTATTAAGTCTTATTTAGAAATGATATAGGTATTCAGTGATTTTTCCATTAACCAATTTCGTAGTAATCCAAGATTTTAAGTTACTTAGATCATAGAAATCTATCTTCAGGTTGACACACTACAAAACATTAAAACTAATGAAATAAAGTTCATGAGAATAAGGATCAATTTGGTCAAACAGAAATGTACATTTTTCATAAGCAAGCATTAGGTAAAAGTAATGCTATCTTATTTGATCAGTAAACCTGTATATGTTTAGAAAAACATACTCAAGTATAATAGAAATGTATACTTGTATTACATATAATACTGATAATTCACCAAAAAACATAGTTTTTATTAAATCAAATTATTAAACTAGTTTGCCAAAGGTTTACCTAAATTATGCAAACAAATTGTTTTAAAGTGTTGTTTTTTTTTTAAGATTTTATTTATTTATTTGACAGAGAGAGATCACAAGTAGACGGAGAGGCAGGCAGAGAGAAAGAGAGAGAGGGAAGCAGGCTCTCTGCTCAGCAGGGAGCCCGATGTGGGACTGGATCCCAGGACCCTGAGATCATGACCTGAGCCGAAGGCAGCGGCCCAACCCACTGAGCCACCCAGGCGCCCTCTTAAAGTGTTTCTGAGCTGGTTTCTTTTCAAATAGTTTTTAGATTTAGCACTTTTTAAGTTCCATTTCCTTATTTCCTGAGAATTATAGAAATATAATTACATAAGCACTTATCTGCTAAGCCAATCAGAACAGGGCTCCTTTAATTTAGGAGATTTTATAATCTAATTTATTAATTCCACCTAGATTTAGGAAAACATTACACATCCATACAATCAGGGAAAGACCTTTCTGAATTACAGATATGTCATTCACAAAGAGAGGGTTTACAGCTTTAATTCCAAAATTCCAGTTATCAGTCAAAAGTAAACACAGAATCACAAAAAAAATTTACTTGTTCAGATTATCAGAGAGCTCTTTTTCCTTCCTGGTGGAACACATTCTTAACTGATTTGAGCCCAAAGAGATGAATAGGAAAACAAAACCAGCAAACTAGTTTCTCTGTTGTCTCTCATGAACAGAGACTAGATCTCAACAAATCCTTTATCCACACAGACAGCGCACCAAACAGTCAGACTGTAACACTAAATTCCCAATCACTGCTACCAACAATGGGCCATGACTTACTGCTATAAGCAAAGCAAAGACAAACCCAAATATTAATAGAGAACAATATTAAAATTGGAAAAAAGAGAGACTTGGCAAAGTTCTACTGTCATTTTGAGAGCCTCAAAACAGATGTAGCTCAGTTTTTAAGTAGCCCACAAGCTGTACTTAATGGTGAAAAGTATACCTGGTTTTGTTAGGGGAATGCATTGGGCATCTCAGTAGAAGACATACAAACTATTAAAAGACAATTAAAAAAAAAAAACTATATATATATATATATCTCACATACACTTATTTAAAATACATCAAAATAACAAATAGCAATATCTCACAAGACCGAATTTCACAGCACGATCTACTATAGACATCTTCCCAAACTGCATAATGTGGATGGCAGGTTTTCTAATCCTGCCATTTAAAGGAATGTTCTACATTTGAGTTTTAATGATTTGAAATGTATTACAGCTTATCTTTGTAACTGTGTGTAAGACCGGCCAATTGAACCACTTGGCCTATTCAGACACAAGAATACTGAAAATGACAGAATTCAAAGAGGAACCTAGGAAGCGTGATTAAGATGACACTCCAGACCCCCCTCACCATGGTGTGGTGAAGAGCTTGCCAGAAGCCCCTTTTTCAGTCCTTATGAAGAGTTTAACGTTAAAACAAAGAGAGTGCCCATACTTGGCAAGGTTCTTGCATGCATATGTTACAAGCCTACAGTATTTAGAGGCTGGTTCTCGATGCACAGAATTGCATCCAGAAATTAGAGCAGGGAGGAAAAGACAATATATTTTTTTTCTTTTCAAAGATTTTATTTATTTATTTGACAGAGAGAGATCACAAGTAGGCAGAGATGCAGGCAGAGAGAGAGAGAGAGAGAGAGAGAGGGAAGCAGGCTCCCTGCTGAGCAGAGAGCCCCAAAGCGGGGCTCGATCCGAGGACCCTGAGATCATGACCTGAGCCAAACACAGAGGCTTAACCCACCCATGTGTCCCAACGATATTTTTTAAATGAAGGTAAAAATCATGCCTTTCATACAGATATAAAATGAAGATGGATTAAAGGTTTATTGACTATATTAATCAGTGAAAGTATATGTTGTAAACACCTCCAAGGAGAAAATTAAAAATCACAAATCTATATGAAGTAAAGGAATGTTGAAACGAATGTGTAAATGGTAGCAAAACTAACTTCTTCCATAGTGATAGAAAGAAGGCAACTGAGCTTTACCGATCAGGACAAATTACACATATCTATAAACAAGAATTATTTTGCACTGCCATCAGTTATCTACAATTTACAGAGTTTCCACAAAATTGGAATCAGAAAACCCTGAAGGGTATTCTCTGGAATCTAGACAATGGAGTTGTCCACCTGGGCACAAGTTTTTCCAATACAAAGATACCTCTCCCCTGAAACCAGAAGACAGGAAATAGAAAAGCATGTGTACTTAAGTAAATTTGTAGTAAGCACAAGAAATTAAGGAAACTCATCTCTGGTAGTCTCTTTCGGTCTCCACCCCCCCTCCCTTCAGTGAAAAAGAACATGAGGTTCTCTACTACAAATTAAAGGAACTGGTTGCTGTGAAGTGCATGCATAAAAATATCTCACATTAGCCTTACCACAGTGACTTTCTCATTTCATTTAAAGAAGCATGTAAAACACAGATAAGTCATCTGGGAGATACGATGGATCATCCTTTTAATGCCTGGCACAGGCTGATCCTCTGGACACTGTATGAAGTTAGATCTAGTAATCTATCACTAGGCAAGTTTGGGAAACAGGGCTCTAGTATATTTTACTTTAGGGTTCACTAGCAGACCCCTGAAGAAATAAAACCCAGGACTGGTGAGTTTTGAAAGGTCCTTGGCATTCTTTCTAGGTGAGACATTTAGGAGAAGTACTGAGAAGTACCTGGCACACAATGAGTGCAACATGAGGGAAGGAGGAAGAGCCGTAAAAGGAAAGGAATAGAATATAGTACAGTATATAGTATACAGTATATAGTATATAGTATAATATAACAAGGTATATAGTAAGGAAGGGGCCCAGTGGGGAACTGACACAAGCTTCACCTGGTGTACAGTGTGTCCAGTGGAAAAGAAAGGAGACCAGAGCAAGAAAGAATGGTACTGATGAGCCTCAAGCAGATCTGTGAAAGCCAAGAGCTCCAGTAGAGAAGGACAAGAGCTACAGTAGAGAAGGACAAGAGAAACAGAGGACAATTAAATCAGACCCTTCAGGGGAGGGCTCTGGCCCTGGTATTTAGTAAGTTCTTGTGGTGATTACAACCTGCAGCCTAAGTTGATATCTTCTGTTCCCCAGCTGGAGTTCACCAAATAAAACATGTCATTGATGCCGTGGTTCTCAGTAATTCATCTGTTCCCTACTCAAGAGACTGAAGATTTTGATTGGATTTCTTCTTTTTGATCAGAGCAAAATTCCTGAAGAGAAATTGACTTGTGGTTTTTGCCTGTTTCAATTGTGTCATATCACTGAACGTTCTCTTTCTGTGAAGAAAAAGAACAGGTAGACTTTCCACTTACCAGTGTGTACTACTGTTGCAGTCAAATGAGAATTCAAAAATGTGCTTGTAAAAATAACAGGTTTAAAATCTTTATTCTTTGTAACCTAATACTACTACTACGAGTGATACAGTGGAAAGGGCAATGGGTTTGGCCTCAGAAGTTGACAAAGCCACTGACAGTATTGCCCAGAGAAATCACAACACACTTATCTCAGCCTCAGTTTCCTTCTCTGAAAAATGAGATACTACATCTCTTTGAATCTAAAATGCCATTGATTCTAAGGTAACTATAGTGTTATATACCACTAAAGGATAGATAGTTTTATTCCACTACTAATGTAAATAGTTGGAATTATTATGACAGCATTTTTGGTAATAAAGTCCAAATGTTCCAGAATATAAAAATAAAACTCATTTGTCTTATTAAAAAATTCAATGAGCTGAGAAAAATTTTTCTCAGCAAATAAGTAAATATTTTATTATAGTCTAATGCATCTCTCCAAAAAGGAGACCCTGATTTTTTTTTTTTTTTAAGATTTATTTATTTTAGATAGAGCAAGAGCATGAACAGGAGGGGGACAGGGAGAGGGAGAATCTCAAGCAGACTCTCCACTGAGTACAGAGCCCAACACAGGGCTGACTCTCGGGATCCTGATACCAGGACCTGAGCTAAAACCAAGAGTCGGAGGCTTAACCAACTGTGTCACCCGTGGTGATACTTTAATTAGTTTTCATAAAGTAAAAACTTTTAAATCAATCTCTTCTAAAGTCAACTTGTTAACCATGCCTACTGAGAGTTTTTCTTCTTAAGAGTCAAACCTTAACTCAAGACACAAAAGATTAGCTAAATAAAAGATTATCCAAATAAAAAACCACCTCCCTTTTAATTTTTCTGTAAGAATTCCAAAGATATGATGAAGAACACTGTCCCCCCCCTAAGAAAGGGGTTGGGTATTTACATATGCCTAACCAGTGATAAGAGAAAGAATTGATTCTGTCAAAATTTAAATTCAGGGTTTTTAAGATTTTTTAGCTTAGTAGAAGCCAGTAGTACTGGGGCGCCTGGGTGACTCCTTGGGTTAAAGCCTCTGCCTCAGCTCAGGTCTTAATCCCAGGATTGTAGAATCGAGCCCCACATCAGGCTCTCTGCTCAGCAGGGAGCCTGCTTCCTCCTCTCTCTCTCTCTCTCTGCCTGCCTCTCTGCCTACTTGTGACCTCTGTCTGCCAAATAAATAAATAAAATCTAAAAAAAAAAAAAAAAAACAAAAAAGAAGCAGCCAGTAGTATTAATGTTGTTAATTTGTCCTGTGAAGACATGAGAGTAATTATAAATGCATAGGTGATCTGGATAACTGTGTTCAGTTAGTGAGGTATGCCATGTAGATGGGAGGAGGTACAGGGGAAGAAGAAACAGGAGTAACAAGGCTGTAGGGGAACACAAGAGTTTGGGGGAAAGGACAAGGGTACCAAAAACAAGAACAGAGTAAGTAAATCTAAGACGTTAAATGTGAATGTCTCTAACACAGTGTCCTACTAAATGAGGCTTTCAATAAAAGGAGGGCCTGACAGAAAGCAACATCCAGAAAATATCCAGGAAAAGAAACACACACACACACACACACACATCAGTCTACCTTCAAACAGGGACTAGGCTGGGTGGAGCTATTTTTCTTACACAACTGATTCTACACAAGAATGTGTAGCTGAAGGAGAGCACACTGTGAGGAAGGTGGAACCTAGAGACCCAGCACTCAGGACCCACCACTCAGGACGAGCATTAAATGGCTCTGCAAGAACCTTTCAGCAGTCAGGAAACAAAAACACAACTTCAGTCTGGCCAAAAAGCAATTTGTTAGCGCACTTTAAATTATGCCAAGGCTAGGATGATCCGAAGACTCAAAAACCATCCACCTCTACAGTCATTCCTTTTCCCGGTCTTATTCTCTCAATTTTCTTCCTTGGAAAGAAGGAATACCAGGGAGACCCTGGGACACCGGGGGCCCCGGGTTTAGGTCCTTACAGCCTAGGAGCCAAGGATGAAAAACGCACAAACGAGCCGCCAGACCCTCTGCCTAGACAATGTTCGTCACATCCACTGAAAGATTTCTGGGACGCTGTAATAGAAGGTCGGGCGGATGACCTCCCCTGAACCCACTGGTTCAGCCAGATATGACACGCCTTAAGCCGAGGCAATAGGAAGTTAACACAACCTACCAATAAAGTCCGCATGCCAAAAATATGGAACCCGGATCTAACTAGGCCTTCACAGCTACTTAAATTTTCAAGAAACATGGAGGAAAGAGAGACGAGTTCAACATCATCGTAAGAAATGAGCCAAAGACAAGAACTGTTACGGTCCACGGGGTAAATATCCCGTTCCGCCAATGAGCCCACGGCATGAGGAGAAATGGGAGTTATTAAGAGGATAAGAGCGAGCGAGCGGTAGAGCGCCCAAATACACTGTGGGACGGGGTCTCCTGTGGGTACATATGACAAACCAACAATAAAATGTATCTTCGAAACAATTAGAAATTTGAACGGAAAGTGAGTATTAGGTGATATTAAGGAATTACCTTTTCAAGGTGTGAAAATGGCGGGTAATTACTCCCCCCACCCCCACCTTAAGTACTCCTCGGGATAGTTTAAATGGAAAACGTGCTCTAAAAGCGCGGCACCGCTAGTCTGTGCCCTCTTCGCACCACGGCGCCTCACGACCTCCTCGTCACTCGGTCGTCCGGCCCTCGAGGTGCCCCGAGAATTGACGCTTCCGCCGAGCTCGCAGCTCCTGGCATACTCCACGCTACTGCCACAGGACCCACAGTCCCAGGCCTGGGTCCCGCGAACAGCCTCTTACCCAAGGTGCTCCGGGCGCAGCGCTCATTTGCATGTCCCACCCGGCAGGAAAACGCGGCAGGTCAGTCGTGGCCTAGCCCGCGTGGCATCACGTTCGCGAGCCTCATGAGTAGCACCGTGACACCGCAGTTCCCCAAACATTGCGTGGTTCCCGGAGAGGCCCACACTTTGGTCACCCTAACTGAAAGAGATAAAAACTTTCGAACCTTATATAGGTAGTGGGCGAAAAACGTAGCGTGCTCGCTTCGGCAGCACATATACTAAAATTGGAACGATACAGAGAAGATTAGCATGGCCCCTGCGCAAGGATGACACGCAAATTCGTGAAGCGTTCCATATTTTATGCGGTTTCCCCGTGAACTGCCGCTCTTCGCGGAGTAACTTCGTGGAGGAAACGGTGTCGGTCAAAGTGAAAAAAAATAGTAAAATTGTGTTATCTTAGTAGAAAAATGTTTCCGTGGAGCACAATGTGGCTTGTGAACGAAGTTGGGTTGCACCTGGAAATTTATGTGTCATTTCTACCTATTTCGGAAATGAGGAAAATGTCAACTTGTGATTCTTTAGAGTTTAATAATTCTGAAACCGACGCAATTTTTGTTCTTCTCTCCCTCAACACCACAACTCTAGAGGCGCCAAGAATATTGCCTCTGTTGGGTAGTAGAACGCTAGCACAGGAAATGGTCCATGAATCTTTTAAAAAAGAAAATCACTTCTAAATTATTAAATTGCTAAATTAATGAATCCTTACTAAAGGAAGTTAGCAACATCAGTGCACATTTCTTGCGCCTACCATGTGACAATCCTCGGTCGTTTTGGACCTGAGTGTAAACGCTCTGTGTCACTGCGAACTGCGTTAAAGCAGGGACTTTTACCAGGGAGTAGCGGTTATACCGGCTGAAATCAGTGTCGGCGGCGGCCTGTAGCTCCTAGAGCTCCAGCGCTCAGTCCACTGGATACACGTGGCAAGCCCACCTGCTTTCACGAGTCTTGCCGAGAACACTTTTGTATGCCTGTTTTCACCTGGCATCTAAGGAGCACTCGGAAATGCTGGTTTGCCTAAATCAGAAGGATTCTGTGACGGAAAATTTGACTAAAGAAAGTTAATTGCCCAATCCCAAAACAGATTTCAACCAATGAGAACAAGCGTCCGGATTCAGATACCAGGATTGCCTAGGTAACTTAATAATAGTAACCTGCCGGGAGGCCACGAAGATGCCAGGGGCCAGTCAAGATCAAGTCTCATCTCCAACTACAGAGGATATCTTGGAAGCCCAGGAGAACCTCGCAGGTCTGCGGTCCTAGTGGCTACTATCGTGAATAGCTTAATTGAAGTCATAACAGCCCTCCAGAACCCTCCCAAAACCAATTTTTAATGCTTAAAGCGCAGAGCGGCAGTTCACGGGGAAACCGCATAAAATATGGAACGCTTCACGAATTTGCGTGTCATCCTTGCGCAGGGGCCATGCTAATCTTCTCTGTATCGTTCCAATTTTAGTATATGTGCTGCCGAAGCGAGCACGCTACGTTTTTCGCCCACTACCTATATAAGGTTCGAAAGTTTTTATCTCTTTCAGTTAGGGTGACCAAAGTGTGGGCCTCTCCGGGAACCACGCAATGTTTGGGGAACTGCGGTGTCACGGTGCTACTCATGAGGCTCGCGAACGTGATGCCACGCGGGCTAGGCCACGACTGACCTGCCGCGTTTTCCTGCCGGGTGGGACATGCAAATGAGAGCCGCGCCCGGAGCACCTTGGGTAAGAGGCTGTTCGCGGGACCTAGGCCTGGGACTGTGGGTCCTGTGGCCGTCGCGCGAGGCCCGCGGAGCATGCCGGGAGTGGGTAGCACCGGGAGCACCTCGAGGGCCGGGCGAGTGAGGGACAAGGGGGCCGTGAGGCCGCCGTGGTGCGAAGAGGGCACGGACTGGCGCGACTGAGGTTTCTCCGAGGGCTTGTTAATCGGCTGACTTACTGAGCCACCTGGGCGCGAGGTCGAACACGGATCTTCCCAGCAAAGTATGTAGGTAACGTCACCGATATTTCACCCGTGACAGAGTGGCCTTATGCCAGTCCCAGAAGACTTTGTTGAAATAAGCTCAGCCCTCCGGGAGATGCCTGCCAACAATCTGACCACTCCCTTCGGAACACCGAACACCACACTTCAGGCTCCCCGGGCTCAGGGAGCACCTGCACGTGTCTCCGGCCAGAGTCCATTCTGCGCAGGCGCCACAGGGAACAGGGAAAGGCGTGCAGAGGAGCCCGGATGCGTGGCCACGCCCTTCACAGGTGTTTTCCTTTAAGTCATCTTGGAACAGGCCTCCAACCCACTGCAACACTGAAGAACGCGGTTAAGCACTCCTGTTTGACCTGAAAGGTAGATTCGAGGAATTACACTACGAGAGTTGAATCAGAGAATCATTCTTGTACTTCGTTTTACTTTCCCGCACCCTAACCCCTGTTAGGGTCCGTGATCAAAGGAACGAGACTGATACAAAGCGAAAGTCAAGCAAAACTTTATTTCGCGCCAAGCATCAGGAATCAAACTACCGGTCAGAGCTACCTCTTACGAAAAGGCGGTGACGATGAACCCAACAAGGTCACTTCCAAGAAGGCCACTCTGGACGAGGCTGCTCTAGATGACGTTGCTGCTCCACAGATGAGGCCGCTCCATGATTGGAGCCGTTCCCAAGAAGAGGCCACTCCCAAGACAAGGCCACTGCTCAATGAAGTTTCTCCCCGGACAAGGCCGCTCCCAAGAAGAGGCTGTTCTGGACAAGACCATTTCCTGGATGAGGCCACTCCCAATGACGAAGAAGCAACAATGACAAGGAGGACAACCCAGATGACACAGACTCTGCTCCCCACGATGCTACTCTGACCAGGCTTCCACCCGGAGGAAGCCACCACTGCGGACAAGGCCACTTGTGGTTCGGGGGTGGCGAGGCATTTTGCAGGGAGGCTGCTGGTGTCTAGGGGCCGTTGGCATCTCAGGGCTGCTTATGCCTCCAGACTGCTGGCATCTAGGGGCTGCAGGTGTCAGGACCAACTGCTGGCCTCTAGGGTCTGTAGGCATCAGGACCGCAGGCGTCGAGGGACCGCTGACAACTGGACCGCAGATGTCTCAGGACCGCAGGCGTCGAGGGAACGCTGACAACTGGACCGCAGATGTCTCAGGACCGCAGGCGTTGAGGGACCGCTGGCAACTGGACCGCAGATGTCTCAGGACCGCAGGCGTCGAGGGACCGCTGACAACTGGACCGCAGATGTCTCAGGACCGCAGGCGTCGAGGGACCGCTGGCAACTGGACCGCAGACGACGGGACTGCTGGGCCGCCGGAGGCTGGAGGCTGCAGGCGGCGGCGCTCGGGGCCGCCGCCGGAGGCTGCAGGCGGCGGCGCTCGGGGCCGGCGCCGGAGGCTGCAGGCGGCGGCGCTCGGGGCCGCCGCCGGAGGCTGCAGGCGATGGCTCGGGGCTGGAGGCTGGAAGCTGCAGGCGGCGGTGCTCGCCGCCGGAGGCTGGAAGCTGCAGGCGGCGGCGCTCGGGGCCGCCGCCAGAGGCTGCAGGCGGCGGCGCTCGGGGCCGCCGCCGGAGGGTGCAGGCGGCGGCGCTCGGGGCCGCCGCCGGAGGGTGCAGGCGGCGGCGCTCGGGGCCGCCGCCGGAGGGTGCAGGCGGCGGCGCTCGGGGCCGCCGCCGGAGGGTGCAGGCGGCGGCGCTCGGGGCCGCCGCCGGAGGGTGCAGGCGGCGGCGCTCGGGGCCGCCGCCGGAGGGTGCAGGCGGCGGCGCTCGGGGCCGCCGCCGGAGGGTGCAGGCGGCGGCGCTCCGGGCCGCCGCCGGAGGGTGCAGGCGGCGGCGCTCGGGGCCGCCGCCGGAGGGTGCAGGCGATGGCTCGGGGCCGCCGCCGGAGGCTGCAGGCGGCGGCCCTGCAGGCGGCGGCGCTCGGGGCCGCCGCCGGAGGGTGCAGGCGGCGGCGCTCGGGGCCGCCGCCGGAGGGTGCAGGCGATGGCTCGGGGCTGGAGGCTGGAAGCTGCAGGCGGCGGTGCTCGCCGCCGGAGGCTGGAAGCTGCAGGCGGCGGTGCTCGCCGCCGGAGGCTGGAAGCTGCAGGCGGCGGCGCTCGGGGCCGCCGCCAGAGGCTGCAGGCGATGGCTCGGGGCCGCCGCCGGAGGCTGCAGGCGGCGGCCCTGCAGGCGGCGGCGCTCGGGGCCGGCGCCGGAGGGTGCAGGCGGCGGCGCTCGGGGCCGCCGCCGGAGGCTGCAGGCGGCGGCGCTCGGGGCCGGCGCCGGAGGCTGCAGGCGGCGGCGCTCGGGGCCGCCGCCGGAGGCTGCAGGCGATGGCGCTCGGGGCCGCCGCCGGAGGCTGCAGGCGGCGGCGCTCGGGGCCGCCGCCGGAGGCTGCAGGCGGGGGCGCTCGGGGCCGGCGCCGGAGGGTGCAGGCGGCGGCGCTCGGGGCCGCCGCCGGAGGCTGGAAGCTGGACCGCCAAACGCGGTTATAGCTCTTACAAGAGCTGTTACAGCTCTTCTATACACCGTTGACTCCCCTGCTCTTCTGCGACTTCCACCGCTCTCCGCTCCACTTCACCGCTCTCCGCCGACTTCACCGCTCTCCGCTCCACTTCACCGCTCTCCGCCGACTTCACCGCTCTCCGCCGACTTCACCGCTCTCCGCCGACTTCATCCCTCCTGTAGCAGCCGCTGCTCTCCTGCAGCAGCCCCCCGGCCCCCCTGCAGGAGCCCGCGGCTCTCCTGCAGGAGCCCGCGGCTCTCCTGCAGGAGCCCCCCCCCTTGGCAGCCTGGCAGAGCAACCTTTATGGGGGTGGTTGAGCCCCGCCCCTACACAGGTGGCCAATTGAATTTCAACCTTCCCAGTGGATATACATACGGCTTACTGATTGGATGTCTCCACGCAGTCTGCCCCACCCTTACATTCAGGGTCCACAAGCAAGTTCCTCTGGGAGGGGCAGACCCTTACATTCCCCCCTTTTCTTTGGAGATTAGTCAAATCCTTGACTTTTCAGATGGTTCTACCTTATATTGAACATATAAGACTAACATTTTATCGCCCCAATTTTCTTTAGTATAGCAACAATACACTCACAGTTTCTTTAGTCTTAGTCTATGGTCAGCAGGGTCTTTTGGCTGCATTTCCTATTTCTGGAGGTCATCCTTACTCTCAGCTCGTTTGACATGACCCGCATGAACCCAGGCCCTGATGCCTTCCACTTTTACTGCCGTGGGGGTGGTTAGGATAACAGTAAATGGTCCCTTCCAACGAGGCTCCAAATTCCCCACTTGATAGCGACGTATCCAAACCAAGTCCCTGGGTTGGTAAGGATGTGGTTCCACCGTCTCTGTTCCAGTATAGGCAGTTTGGATCCCTTCTTTTTAAGACAGACTGTAATGCCTGCAGTGACTGGGGTATAGACTGATCAGTCATTTCTGCTAGGGCAACCTCCTGTAACCTAGGACAGAGCTCCCAAACATTATTTTAAATGGGGTCACCTTGTTTATTACATCGTGCCCTGAGAGTAAAATGAAGGAGATTTTCTATCCACCGCCAGCCTCCAGAATTAACTTTGTCAAGGTCTTTTCGAGAGTCTGGTTCATTCTCCTTGCTCAGAGCTCTGGGGCCAGTAGGCACACTGTAGTTTCCAGTTAGTGCCTGTGGCCTCGGCCATCTGTAGTGCCTTGGTGAATGCAATCAGCTTTGCTTTTCCACCGAGATCCTATGTGGCAGGGCTGACATCCAGAGTCTCTGCCCAGGAGAAACCATTGCAGCCCCCGCATACCTCTTTTCCACTGACCATGTAACTACTCCCTTCTGTGAACAGAGTCATTTCCGCATCCGGGAGGGGAGTGTCTCTGAGATCCGGCCTTATTCCTGTGACTTGGGTTAAGACCTCCCCACAGTCGTGTGGTCAGCTAGCTCTTCTGGCAGCAGTGTGGCTGGATTTAGCACTGCTGGGGGTCGGAAGGCCACTTTTGGTTCATTGAGGAGAAGGGCCTGATACCCCGTTACCCGGGCGTTCGTCATCCATCGGTCTGGTGGAGTCCGGAGAAGGCCCTTGATAACGTGGGTGGTGGTCAATATGAGATTTTGACCCAGAGTCAATTTGCATGCATCCTTGACTAGGAGGGCCATGGCAGCAATTATGCAGAAGCAAAGGGGGAACCCAGCTGCTACTGGATCTAGTTTCTTGCTAAGATAGACCACTGGCCTTCACCATACCCTAGAGTCTGAGTCAAAACTTCTTTAGTCAGCCCTGCCTTCACATACAAGTGGAAGGGCTTGGTAACATCTGGGATGACCAATGCTGGGGCACACAGTAAGGCTCTTTGTAATTCCCGAAATGCTCCTTCTGCCTCAGCTGTCCACACTCTACCATAGTGAGTCCTCCCTTAGCCAGTTCGTAGAGAGGTTGTGCCATCTCCGTGAAGGTAGCATCCACAGCCTGCAGTAGCCCACCGTCCCAAGAAATTCCCTCTTGGAGAGCAAAGCAAAAGCAACCGGTATTCCCTGGCAGTCTTCCATCCAAGTACTAACCAGGCCCGACCCTTCTTAGCTTCCAAGATCAGACGAGATCGGGCGCGTTCAGGGTGGTATGGCCGTAGACAATCATAAGGTTCTTACCCGATATTCTCAGATGAGTGTACGTGACACCCTATATAACATGGAACCATCCTCCCCTTGCTGGAGGAAGCTGAACTTTCTCATACCCTACTGTTACCTTAATTTGTCCAGGCTTGGTTAGCTACCATATCTCTCTCGTTCATAGTTACATTGGCCCCCGGCCTTCTTGGGCTACTGATGCCTTGTGGTCATACCCATTCTGTACAAAGGAGGAGGTAGTGGAGGGTTTCTAAGTGCTTGGAACAGAATGATGTTTCAGACAGATGGACATGTTGTTCAAAGATGCAGAGGCTGCAGAGAGCCAGCATATTCAGAAACGTGCCAGCAGCTGCATGTGTATCAATCGGGTCAGGTCCCTGGCAGCCTCCGATGGCCAAGATTTGAAGCCTTGACTCCCGAGCTCCTCCCATAGGCCCTTGTGTGACCCATCGAGTCCAGACATCAGAGAAGAGGGACGAGCAGCTCACGGAGCTTCAGAGAGTTTTCTTCCTCTTGGAAGATGGCTTCCTAGACTCAAAGTGGACCCTCAGGCTCTCGTTTTTCTAGGGCTGAGAGCCAACACAGAGGTGCTAAGCAGAGTCCAAATTCATTGCACAGAATTTCCCCTGTTCCATCTCTCAGATTCTGGGTGGAGGAGCCCAGAGAGAACAGCTGTGATCTGCTCTGCCATTAGAGCAGGGCTGTCCCTGTATGCTGTCCTGCTCGTGTCCCTCGTGGGAACTTAGGAGCCTCTTATTTAAGGTCTGTCTGTATAAACCCTGGACTGGGCTACTCCATTGAGTAATGACCGTTATGCCATATGAAGCCCTGCAAGATTTAGGGTGCAGTCCATTCAGACTCCATAGTGGAAGCGGTGGAGCCATAGAGATACATTCACACAGTCAGGCATTTTCCAGATTCAAACAGGTTGGACATCCTCCCCTTTTGGTATCCCTGGCTAATGGGAGGTGATCAGTCTCCCCTTCCATTCTTTTACGAATGGATTTAGCTCTGACAGTGGCCTTAGGGCTGTTTATCTCTCTTTTACATATCTCCTACTTTTTACATACAGAGTTGCTTTTCTCATTTCCATCAGTCTTAATTACACTTAACAGAATTTTGTACTCTTAGAAATACCTTAACCTCTACTTAAGACTAAATATAAACCAATGGTGAGTTGTTACAACAGAATTCTTTAGATGGCAAATTTATCAATCAGTTAAGCACAGAATGTGTTCACCAGCAGATTTCAAAAGTACAAACCCAGTACCAGCAAACAGCGCCCTAGCATTTCATCCCATTTGGTTAGGATCTAGATGTCCAACAAATTTAACTCCATTTGTCATTCAAGCAACCCTTCACAGTTTCAGGTTATCAGAGACTTCGGAAGCCACTTTAACAATTACTCATTAACCCCTTGAAACAGACAGTTAACCATCAGCCCAGCCATCCCTTCGCCAACAGACCTCATGTTCCACCTGGGCCCATTCCACTTCAGATGCCATGCTTTCCGTGCCAGCAAGGGGGAGGGGCCAGGCAGTCCACGTCGGGCCAGAGAAGGCAAGGAATTCCCCGAAACAAAAGAAGTTTCGGCAGCTGCTTGGGAATATTCCTTAAAGTCTCTGTCTCGAGGTTGGTTCATCCCACAGTACCAGTTCTGCTTACCAAAAGTGGCCCACTAGGCACTTATTTTCCATGCCCGGCTCTAATGAGCATCAGCATTGGACACCTTAACCCGGCATTTGACTAACTCTAGGTAGCTCGTTATAGCCCTTAACACACAAAATGAGTGAGGGAGAAGCCCCACATCTATTATGAGGAACAGAGAGATGAAAGCTAGCGTCCCCTTACTCTCTGCTTGCCACATTCCTTCAACCATAACAAAACACAATAGACAACAAAAAGACAAAAACAAACAAATAACCACAACCCCAGTGGCCCTCGTCCAGAGCCTGCTGCTGGAAGGGGGGGGGGACTTCCTTTCCTGAGCTCCATGAGCTTTTTCATATTCCCCTATTATCTTGTTATTTACCTTTCTATTTGTTGTTCCTTTAGAGTTCCTATAACCTTTAAATGGTTTATTGAAATGTATACTTTAAAAGTATGAATTGTGTCCAATCAAGTTCTGGACATTTTCACCATCCTAAATGAAACCCCATTCAAACATTGGTCACTCCCATCTCTTGGCAACCTATCTTAAGTAATTATTAATTTACTTTCTTTTCCTATAGATCTGAGTTTTCTGGACATTTCACATATAAACAGGATCATACATGTAGTCTTTTATCACTGGCTTCTTAAATTTGGCCTAATGTTTTCAAGGGTCATCAATATTATAGCATATATCAGTTGCCTTATAGAGTACAATATAGTTTCTGATCCTTTTAAAATTTTGTATATTGTATGAGGTAGAAGTTTAACTTCATCCTTTAAAACAGGTGCTTACTGCTATAATTTCCCTTTAAGTACTGTTTTAATGGCATTCCATAAGCTTTGGTGTGTTGTTTTTGTTTTTGTATAGCTCAATGGATTTCCTAATCGGATTTTTCTCTTTGTCCTCCTGACCAAATTTATGGAGTGCATTGATTTCTATGCACTTTTAATTTACCCAGAGCTTGCCACTGGTGGGGGCTATCTTTATCCCCAACCGTCTAAGGGGACTTGAACCCCTCAACTGTCAAAGGGAAGGCAGGGGACTCGAACCCCCGACCGCCCAGGGGGACTTGAACCCCCACGACGGCGCAGGGGGACTCGAACCCCCCGACCGCCCAGGGGGACTCGAACCCCCGACCACGCAGGGGGACTCGAACCCCCCGACCGCCCAGGGGGACTAGAACCCCCTGTCGATCTATCAGCAGAGGGATGGGGCGTCCCCGCATCCACTCCAGCCCTGGGGAGCATGGCTGCGTCCAGCTTCTCCCCGGTGGGCTATACCCTGGAGCTCCAACCAGACAGACGGATAGGATCCCAATACCTCGGAACCCAATACTTCGAAACCCAATGCCTCGAAACCCAATACCTCGAAACCCAATACCTCGAAACCCAATACCTCGAAACCCAATACCTCGAAACCCAATACTTCGAAACCCAATACCTCGAAACCCAATACCTCGAAACCCAATACCTCAAAACCCAATACCTCGAAACCCAATACTTCGAAACCCAATACTTCGAAACCCAATACCTCCAGAGGCTTTCCCTAAAAATTCTGATGCTGGCTCAGTTCTCGTCGTTTGATCCCGGACGAGCCCCCAAATGTTAGGGTCCGTGATCAAAGGAACGAGACTGATACAAAGCGAAAGTCAAGCAAAACTTTATTTCGCGCCAAGCATCAGGAATCAAACTACCGGTCAGAGCTACCTCTTACGAAAAGGCGGTGACGATGAACCCAACAAGGTCACTTCCAAGAAGGCCACTCTGGACGAGGCTGCTCTAGATGACGTTGCTGCTCCACAGATGAGGCCGCTCCATGATTGGAGCCGTTCCCAAGAAGAGGCCACTCCCAAGACAAGGCCACTGCTCAATGAAGTTTCTCCCCGGACAAGGCCGCTCCCAAGAAGAGGCTGTTCTGGACAAGACCATTTCCTGGATGAGGCCACTCCCAATGACGAAGAAGCAACAATGACAAGGAGGACAACCCAGATGACACAGACTCTGCTCCCCACGATGCTACTCTGACCAGGCTTCCACCCGGAGGAAGCCACCACTGCGGACAAGGCCACTTGTGGTTCGGGGGTGGCGAGGCATTTTGCAGGGAGGCTGCTGGTGTCTAGGGGCCGTTGGCATCTCAGGGCTGCTTATGCCTCCAGACTGCTGGCATCTAGGGGCTGCAGGTGTCAGGACCAACTGCTGGCCTCTAGGGTCTGTAGGCATCAGGACCGCAGGCGTCGAGGGACCGCTGACAACTGGACCGCAGATGTCTCAGGACCGCAGGCGTCGAGGGAACGCTGACAACTGGACCGCAGATGTCTCAGGACCGCAGGCGTTGAGGGACCGCTGGCAACTGGACCGCAGATGTCTCAGGACCGCAGGCGTCGAGGGACCGCTGACAACTGGACCGCAGATGTCTCAGGACCGCAGGCGTCGAGGGACCGCTGGCAACTGGACCGCAGACGACTGGACTGCTGGGCCGCCGGAGGCTGGAGGCTGCAGGCGGCGGCGCTCGGGGCCGCCGCCGGAGGCTGCAGGCGGCGGCGCTCGGGGCCGGCGCCGGAGGCTGCAGGCGGCGGCGCTCGGGGCCGCCGCCGGAGGCTGCAGGCGATGGCTCGGGGCTGGAGGCTGGAAGCTGCAGGCGGCGGTGCTCGCCGCCGGAGGCTGGAAGCTGCAGGCGGCGGCGCTCGGGGCCGCCGCCAGAGGCTGCAGGCGGCGGCGCTCGGGGCCGCCGCCGGAGGGTGCAGGCGGCGGCGCTCGGGGCCGCCGCCGGAGGGTGCAGGCGGCGGCGCTCGGGGCCGCCGCCGGAGGGTGCAGGCGGCGGCGCTCGGGGCCGCCGCCGGAGGGTGCAGGCGGCGGCGCTCGGGGCCGCCGCCGGAGGGTGCAGGCGGCGGCGCTCGGGGCCGCCGCCGGAGGGTGCAGGCGGCGGCGCTCGGGGCCGCCGCCGGAGGGTGCAGGCGGAGGCGCCCCGGGCCGCCGCCGGAGGGTGCAGGCGGCGGCGCTCGGGGCCGCCGCCGGAGGGTGCAGGCGATGGCTCGGGGCCGCCGCCGGAGGCTGCAGGCGGCGGCCCTGCAGGCGGCGGCGCTCGGGGCCGCCGCCGGAGGGTGCAGGCGGCGGCGCTCGGGGCCGCCGCCGGAGGGTGCAGGCGATGGCTCGGGGCTGGAGGCTGGAAGCTGCAGGCGGCGGTGCTCGCCGCCGGAGGCTGGAAGCTGCAGGCGGCGGTGCTCGCCGCCGGAGGCTGGAAGCTGCAGGCGGCGGCGCTCGGGGCCGCCGCCAGAGGCTGCAGGCGATGGCTCGGGGCCGCCGCCGGAGGCTGCAGGCGGCGGCCCTGCAGGCGGCGGCGCTCGGGGCCGGCGCCGGAGGGTGCAGGCGGCGGCGCTCGGGGCCGCCGCCGGAGGCTGCAGGCGGCGGCGCTCGGGGCCGGCGCCGGAGGCTGCAGGCGGCGGCGCTCGGGGCCGCCGCCGGAGGCTGCAGGCGATGGCGCTCGGGGCCGCCGCCGGAGGCTGCAGGCGGCGGCGCTCGGGGCCGCCGCCGGAGGCTGCAGGCGGCGGCGCTCGGGGCCGGCGCCGGAGGGTGCAGGCGGGGGCGCTCGGGGCCGCCGCCGGAGGCTGGAAGCTGGACCGCCAAACGCGGTTATAGCTCTTACAAGAGCTGTTACAGCTCTTCTATACACCGTTGACTCCCCTGCTCTTCTGCGACTTCCACCGCTCTCCGCTCCACTTCACCGCTCTCCGCCGACTTCACCGCTCTCCGCTCCACTTCACCGCTCTCCGCCGACTTCACCGCTCTCCGCCGACTTCACCGCTCTCCGCCGACTTCATCCCTCCTGTAGCAGCCGCTGCTCTCCTGCAGCAGCCCCCCGGCCCTCCTGCAGGAGCCCGCGGCTCTCCTGCAGGAGCCCGCGGCTCTCCTGCAGGAGCCCCCCCCCTTGGCAGCCTGGCAGAGCAACCTTTATGGGGGTGGTTGAGCCCCGCCCCTACACAGGTGGCCAATTGAATTTCAACCTTCCCAGTGGATATACATACGGCTTACTGATTGGATGTCTCCACGCAGTCTGCCCCACCCTTACATTCAGGGTCCACAAGCAAGTTCCTCTGGGAGGGGCAGACCCTTACACCCCATCTCTGTTAGGACACAAACATTCAGGACAGACCTACTTGCAGGAATGCCAGAATGTTAGTATTAAATATTTTGATTTTAACTACTGCAGAAACCATACTGCTCAAGTCACGGCCTTGTGTATTGTGAAATGACGGCTAAAGGTGAAAGCCTCTGGTACACTGTGGTTACAGTACTCCCTATATTGAAGTAAAACGAAGGGCATAAGTTTGACAGCGTTGTGTTAAAATGGCATCCTTAATAAGGAATATGGCATGTTTATATATAAAAAGTGGAGTTTTGCTTTTTTCTCCTGCCTGTGGTCATCCTACCCTTTTTTCCGAAAATATGATGCAATATTTTGATGTAGAAACCTGATAAAGATCAGTAATATTGAGAAGTTTTTAAATTGGTATCCAATTTTATGTTGTACTAAAAGAAAGTAGTGTGAAACCATATGAACATTTCTGGTACTGCTGAGACAAAAATGGAGAAGAAACAGCCTACAGAGATTATTGGTAAACCTATGTCTCCCTTTGTTTATTATTATAATCCTTTTCTTTCACAGCTCTTGAAAAGTAATAAAAACACTATGTTCTTCTCCCCCTCAAAAAAAATTTTTTTTAGGGAAAAAGGATATGCTGTTGAGTTAAATTACCTTACAAATAAAATATGCCTTTATATATTTCTTCTAATGGCTTGTCTTTCTAATAAGCTAGTTCTGATTTCAAAGCTATTAAAAATAGTAAATTGATGTTCAATTGTATGGTTTTTTTTTATTTTATTTTTTTTAAAGATTTTATTTATTTATTTGACAGAGAGAGATTACAAGTAGGCAGAGAGGCAGGCAGAGAGAAGAGAGGAGGAAGCAGGCTCCCTGCTGAGCAGAGAACCCGATGCGGGACTCGATGCGGGACTCTATCCTAGACCCTGAGATCATGACCTGAGCCGAAGGCAGCGGCTTAACCCACTGAGCCACCCAGGCGCCCTCAATTGTATGATTTGAAGAAATATATCAAAACCCTTTCATGTTCTTGCTCTCTTTAGAAACCTTATAACCAGTTTAACAGTTACATGGTTACAGGAATCTATAGTTGCAAGGATGGTCAGAGTTCAAGGGTCATGAACTTAAGGTCTCTATAAATTGTAAGCTCCTTCAGTCAGGCTAAACTGCAGGATGACCACATTTAAACACTTTATATTCTAAAGAAAAAAAAAATGTTGACATATACAGAACAAAAAGTTGAATCTTGGCAAGAAATCAAATCTTTTGGGGGGGAGAAAAATCTTTATAATGGCTTTAAATTACCAAATGTCATGCCACTACTGAACAATGTGCTGTTAAAGAGCCAGAACAGAATTTCTCAGGCGATTTATGTTTGACCCCGCTTAAAGCAATAAATACTCTCTAAACCCCTAGTATTGCTGAAATTCTATTTTGTTGTTACTGTTTAAATATGTGTAAACATAAAACTGGGTCTAAACTCCTTATTCTTATAGCTGTTATAAACTCTAAAACCAAAGCAGATTTACAAACCAACTATAAAACTACAAATTAGTGCAAGTCAAATTAACATTAATTTATTGCAGTAGATGATGTGTTTGTCTGAAACTAAATCACCATCGTTGGGTTTGATAGGGGAAAGATGTAGCCTCTGTTCAGTTCTATACTTGGTCTTTTTCTGTGTGGTGACAATTGCAGAGAATACTAATTCACATAAGTACGTTCTGAAAAAAAAAAAAACCTTTATTTACAACCAAATTATACAGAAACTGGAACATACATTTTTTCCCTTATTTTAACATCTGTGAAATAAGGACACAGTATACAGTAGTTGGGTGCTGACAGTCTATAAAATAAGGTAGTTCAAGAAAATCAGACCTCATACTTACTACCCTGCTAGTGAGAAATCCTTGAATGCCAATATGACTTGATGACTCTGTGAAGCTGTATTATTTATTTCAACATAGAGTTAGTATAACAATATAACTGAAATAAGCACTAAATGTATAATTAAATTTTGCTGAAATTTGAAACAAGAAAAGAATAACCAAAATTAGTTTTAAGTTCTTAGAAATTTATTATTATTATTATTTTGTTTCGTTTTGCTTCAGTCCTGAGCTCATAGTCAGACGGTTGAAGATAAAGACAGAAGTAGGTCTCTCATAGTGTTTTACCTTATATCTGCTTGGGACTATGTTGGCTCGTATTTCAACAATTGTTGGCAAGATAGAAAAGAACTAACAGAGAATCTGTATAGTCAGAAATGCCCTCTCACCCCCAAAACAAGGCAGACAGGTTCCTACAGCGAAACAAGTCTGACACAGGCATCAAAGGCCTTGTGGTTTTTCAAACAGGGTCAGCACTATGTCTGAGCACTCATTCACTATGCCATGAATGAGGCTTGAGAATGCAGAGTTTCACAGAGGCAATTAGTATCTCATTTACACCATTTCAAAATTGATCATAAATCAGATTTTATTATTATTGCTTCAACTCTGTTTTCTATTTAGAATATTCAAATTACCATTAAATCTTTATTTGTATAGAATGTCCTGAAAGCATTTGGCTTTCACTTGGTACAAATACATCATTTATATTAGTCTGCCTCTATTCATTTCCCATTAGCCTCTACAAAATAGTACATTACTCAGTGGCATGTCATTTTCATGATGTGAAATCAAAGTATTGATTTGTTAAAAACATAAAAAACTAAAATCTTGATCATTGAAAATGCTACTTATATTATCACGAGGAAATAGAAACTTTGCCTTCATATACAACATAAGTATAATAACAGGCGCTGGCCATTGCTATCATTTAACTAGGACACAAGAACCAAATATCAGCCAATTATAAACACTGTCACATTGATGGTGCTTTAGCTCAGTAATATGAAATGGCAAATGTAAATGCAAACTCACTTTGAAATCTCATGGCAATACTTAGTTATAAGCTGAATATAACTTATTCTGATGTGTCAGATTCTGCTTATTTCAACGTTTTAAGGCAATCATCCCAATAAGAACAGTTTATTTTAAAAATCCTGTAGAAAATCCTTTGACCCTTAAGGATCTGTCTGAAGACTCTAAGAGATTCTAAATACCAATTTGGGAAACACTATAGGCTGACATAGAAAAGTGTAATTTGTGGAGTTTGTGTAACTTTATATGCATTCTTTCTTTTAAAAGAATAAACCAAGAATTAGAAACAGAAGTTTCAATAGTCTCAAATCAATCAACGTGATACATCATATCAATAAAAGAAAGGATTAAAAATCATATGATCATTTAAATAGATCCAGAAAAACCATCTGACAAAGTACAACCTCCATTCATGATAATCAACAAAGTAGGTGTGGAGGGAACACACCACAACATAATAAAGGCCTTATGTGAAACACCCACAGCTAACATACTTAGTGGGGAAAAACTGAGCTTTTCCCCTAAGATCAGGAATAAGATAAGGTTGTTCACTCTCACCACTTTTATACAACATAGTACTGTAAGTCCTAGCCACAGCAATCAGACAAGAGAAAATAATAAAAAGCATCCAAATAGGTAAGGAAGAAGTAAAGCTTTCACTGTTAGCAGATGAAATGACACTATGTAGAGAAAACCTGAAAGACTCCACCAAGAAACTATAAGAACTGATACATGAATTCAGGAAGGTCGCAGAACACAAAAATCAATGTATAAAAATCCATTGCTTTTCTGGGGCACCTGGCTGGCTCAGTCTGTAGAGCATGTGACTGTTGATCTCAGGGTCATGAGTTCAAGCCCCATATTGGGTCTGGAGCCTATTTTCACTAACTAACTAACTAAATAAATAAATAAATAAAGGCTGTTGCATTTCTATATGCTAATAATGAAGCACTAAGAGAAATCAAAAGAAGAATCCCATCTACAGTTGGACCAAAAATAATAAAATACCTAGGAACAAACTTAACAAAAAAGGTAAAAGACCTGTACTATGAAAATTATAAAAGGTTGATGATAGAAATTGAAGACAAGGGGAGCCTGGGTGGCTCAGTGGATTAAGCCTCTGCCTTTGGCTCAGGTCATAATCTCAGGATTCGGGGATCAAGTCCTGCATTAGGCTCTCTGCTCAGTGGGGGGCCTGCTTCCTCCTGTCTCTCTTTCTGCCTGCCTCTCTGCCTACTTGTGATCTCTCTCTGTCAAATAAATAAAATTTAAAAAAAAAAAAAAGAAAAAAAATTGAAGACAACACAAAAAATTAGACATTCCATGCTAGTGGATTAGAAGAGTTAATATTGTTAAATGTTTATACTACTCAAAGCAACCTACAGACTTAATGCAATCCCTATCAAAATCCCAAAGGCATTTTTAACACAACTAAAACAAACAATTCTAACATTTGTGTACAACCACAAAAAACCTTGAAAAGCCAAATAATCTTAGAAAAAAGAAATACAAAACTAGAGATACTGCAGTGCCAGACTTCAAGTTATATTACAAAAGCTGTAGTAAAACATTATGGTACTGGCACAAAAATAGACACATAGATCAATAGAACAGAATAGAATAGAAAGCCTAGAAATAAACCCACAATTATATGGTCAATTAATCTTCCACAAAGGAGGCAAGAATATATAATGGGAAAAAGTCTCATTTGCAATAACATGGATGGAGCTAGAAAGTATAATGCTAAGCAAAATAAGTCAGTCAGAGAAAGTCAAATGCCGTATGATTTCATTCATATGTGGAACTTAAGAAACAAATGAGCAAAGGGAAAAAAGAAATCAAAAGAGAGAGAGAGAGAGAGCAATAAACCAAGGAAAACTCTTAATTATAGAGAACAAACCGATAGTTACCAAAGGGGATGAGAGTGGGGACAGGGTTAAATAGAGATGGGAATTAACTAGTGCCCTTGTTGTGATAGAGCAAAGGTGAATTATAGAACTGTCAATTCACTATATTGTATAGCTGAAACTAATATAACACTGTATGTTAACTAACAGGAATTAAAATAAAAACTTTAAAAAAAAACCAGTTTCTTCAACAAATGGTGTTGGGAAAACTGGACTGTAACATTTGAAAGAATAAACTGGACCACTTTCTTACACTGTACACAAAACTGCTCACAAAACTAAACACAAAATGGATTAAGGATCTAAGTGTGAGACCTGAAACCACAAAAATCCTAGAAGAGAGCACAGGCAATAATTTCTCTGATACTGGCCATAACAATATCTCTAGATATGTCTCCTGAATCAAGGGAAACAAAAGCAAAAATAAACTGTTGGGACTACATCAAAATAAAAAGCTTCTACACAGCAAAGGAAACAACCAACAAAACTAAAAGACAACCTACTGAATGAGAAAAAGATATTTGCAAATGACATATCCAATGAAGTGTAAGTATCCAAAATATATAAAGAACTTATACAACTCAACTATAAAATCCCCAAATAGTCTGATTTTAAAATGAGCAGGAAGTACCTGAGTGGCTCAGTCAGTTAAGTGTCTGACTTTGGCTCAGGTCATGATCTCAGGGTCCTAGGATTGAGCCCCATGTCCAGCTCCATGCTCAACTGGGATTCTGCTTCTCCCTCTCCCTCTTCCCCTCCCCACAATTGTGTGCACTCTTCCCCCTCTCAAATAAATGAATAAAATCTTTAAGAAAATGAACAGAGGACATGAACATTTCTCCAAAGAAAACACGCAGATGAACAACAGACACAAGAAAAGATGCTCTGTATCACTCATCATTAGGGAAATGCAAATCAAAACCACCATGAGATATTGCTTCATACCTCTCAGAATGGCTAAAATGAAAAACACAAGAAACAGCAAGTGTTGGCAAGGATGTGAAGAAATAGGAACCCTCATGCACTATTGTTGGCAATGGAAACTGGTGTAGTCATTGTGGAAGACAGTATGGAGGTTTCTCAAAAAATTAAAAATAGATTTCCCTATGATCCAGCAGTTGCACTACTGGGTATTTACCCCAAAAAATGCAAAGACACTAATTCAGAGGTGCCTGGATGGCTCAGTCAGTTGAGCATCTAACTCTTGTGCTAGGCTTGGGTCTTGACCTCAGGGTCATGATTTCAGGCTTGGCACTGGGCTCTGTGCTTGGGTTTGGAGCCTATTTAAACACACACACACACACACACACACACAATTTAAAGGATGTATGCACTCCTATGTTTTTTGCAGCATAATTTACAGTAACCAAATTATGGAAGCAGCCCAATTGTCCATCAATAGAAGAATATATAAAGAAGTGAGATATACTTAAATACACACACACACACACACACACACACACATGCACAGGACTATTAGCCATAAAAAAAGAATGAAATCTTGCCATTTGCAACAGCATGGATAAATCTAGAATATAATGCTAAGTGAAATAATTCAGTCAAAGAAAGACAAACACCATATGTTTTCACTCATATGTAGAATTTAAGAAACAAAACAAAGGAGCAAAGGGGACAAATAGAGAGAAAGACAAATTAAGAAACAGACTCTTAACTATAGAGAACAAATTGATGGTGACCAGAGAGGAGAGAGGGGTAGGGGAATGGGTAAAACAAGTGAAAGAGATTAAAAATACACTTTACTCAAAGAACACTGAGTAATATATGGAATTGTTGAGTCACTATTTGTACACCTGAAATGACTATAACACAGTATGTTAACCACACTGAAATTGAAACAAGATTTAAAAAAAAAGAATTAGAAACAGAAAAGGTGCAAGGGGAGTAATATTTATTGAAAACCAATAACTGGACAGCCATTAAAAATAAAAGATTGCATTTTTTTTAGATTTTATTTATTCATTTCACAGATAGAGATCACAAGTAGGCAGAGAAGCAGGCAGAGAGAGAGGAGGAAGCAGGCTGCCTGCTGAGCAGAGAGCCCGACAGGGGGCTCGATTCCAAGAACCTGGGATCGTGACCAGAGCCAAATGCAGAGGCCGTAACCCACTGAGCCACCCAGCTGACCCAAAAGATAGCATTTATATTTGCAATTATTCTGAGAGGGACGCCCAGGTGGTTCAGTTGCTTAAGCACCTGCCTTTAGCTCAGGTCATGGTCTACGTACGATCCTGGGATCTAGCCCTGCCTCAGGGCTCCCTGCTCAGTGGGGAGTTTGCTTATCCCTCTCTCTCCCTCCCTCCCTCTGCCTCTCCCCCTGCTCATGCTATCTATCCCAAATAAATAAATAAAATCTTAGAAAAAATTATCCTGAGAGGTAGAGATTATCTCATTCTGTAGCTGAGGAAAATAATGCCCAAAAGAATTACATGCCTTCCTTAAATTCAGATGGGTACTAAAAATAGATTGGGGGAGAGACAGTATTCAAACTCGGGATCCTCAGAATCCAAAACCATATGCTTCTATTATTCTGTGATTTGATTTAACATGAGAAATATCCTAACATAACTTTCACCAGGAAAATCTTTATGAACTCTCTTGAAATTTTTGGGCAATCAATATAACAGAACATGAGAAGATGAAAAATATCAGTCAGCTCTACGTGTACTGTTCTTAGATTATGAAGGGAAAAAAATTCAATCTCATACCAGCTCACTTCTATTTTACAAAATGCTTGAAGATTACCTTTTTAGACTAGTGAAGCTTCCTAGAAAAGAAAAAAACCTACAACTATAAAATAATAATAATAATAATAAAATGACCCAAGACAGGACTTCTGTGCCCATGTTGTCCTCCATTAAAACAAATGATTCAGAATCATCTTTAGTGTTCCTTTCTTTGATAAAATAAAATAATGAAATAAAATAAAATGTAGTTCTTGAAAAGTAATTGGACAAGATAAATAAATAATAATTCATTATTTGAATGCGTGTTTTAGCAACCAAAATCGGCCAAATAATTTTCATTAAAGAATCCCAGTAGAGTTACACAGAGTTCTAGCATTTCTGAGAGCTCCTAAAAAAGCATGTAAAAAAAAATAGAAATGGGGATTTTAAAAGTTAACAGAAAAGCATTTTTGAAGCTGTGGGATTACCAAAGATTTCAAAGGCAGAACACAGAAAGCAGAAGCCATTAAAAAATTGATAACTGGACTTCATCAAAATTAAAAACTGCTCATCAAAATACACTTTAAAAAAAATAGGCAATCCAGAGACTGGGAGAAAATAGTCAGGAAAATTTCACAGTCAAATATCAGGAAAAGGGTGTATACATCCAATAAATCAGGAATTCTTACACCTTGCAAATAAAAAGAACAAAAACCCAAATAAAATATGAGCAAAAGACTTGAACAGGCACTTCACACACACACACACACACACACACACAAAGATATATAAGTGGCTAATAGGCAAATAGAAAGATGTACAATAACATTAATGATCAGAGAACTGGTAGTTAATACACAATTACTATTTCACACTTATTAGAACGGCTAAAAATTTAAAAGATTGACCATACCAAACATTGGCAATTATGTGGAGCAACTGGAACTCATACATTATTGGTGGGAGTGTAAACTTGTATAACTTTCAGATAATTGGCAATTTCTTATAAACACACACTTACACTGTGACTCAACAATTCCACTTCTACATATTTGTCCAGGAGAAGGTAAGACATGTGTCCGCAAAGATTCATCTGAGACAGTTTATAACTGCTTTCTTCAAAATAGTTCCAAACTGGAAACAATCCAAATGTCCATCAACAGGAAAAGGGATAAACTGTGGTATATTAATATAATGAATACTACTCAGGAATAAAAAAAGAACACATTACTCAAAAGCACAATATCCTGAATGCATTTCACAGGCATATTGCACAAAAGAAGCCAAACATGAAAGTGTACATATTGAATGATTCTATTCATATGAAGTTATGGGTGGCTCAGTGGATTAAAGCCTCTGCCTTCGGCCCAGGTCCCCGTCCCAGGGTCCTGGGATCGAGCCCCGCATGGGGCTTTCTGCTCGGCGGGAGCCTGCTTCCTCCTCTCTCTCCCTGCCTCTCTGCCTGCTTGTGATCTCTGTCTGCTATATAAATAAATAAAATCTTTAAAAAAGAGAAAAGAAAAAACAAAAGCTAACTCAGTAGTGATGGAGATCAGAACAGAAGTTGCTTAGGGGAGGGAGGTAGATGGGGAATTGACTAAAAGATAGTATAGAAGAACTTTCTGGAATGATGTGAAGTTTTTTTTTTTTTTTTTAAAGAATTTATTTATTTATTTGACAGAGAGAGATCACAAGTAGGCAGAGCAGCAGGCAGAGACAGAGAGGAGGAAGCAGGCTCCCTGCCGAGCAGAGAGCCCAATGCGGGACTCGATCCCAGGACCCTGGGATCATGACCTGAGCCGAAGGCAGTGGCTTAACCCACTGAGCCACCCAGGCGCCCCTGAAGTTCTGTTTTTTTGATCTGTGTGTGGGTTACACAGGTATATGCATTTATCAAAACATACCAAGTATACACTTGAGATGTGTACATATCTCTCTTATAAATTACACTGCAACAAGACAGTATGCTTCAATGAAAAAGAAGAAAGCATCAGTAACAAAATAACTGTTGCTGAAATCTCATGCTGAAGGGCTTGCTGTTTCTAACCAGTGTAGCATGATTCCTGGAACTTTATACTCTAGCTCTACTCCTTTAATAAATTTATCAATTCCATCTAATAACAAGGCACTTAGTGATAGGTGTTGTCACTGTGGAGACTTCAAGTTGATTTCACAAACACATAAATATACTTCTGATTCAGTGTACTGAATATTCTTCAACTTATATTAATTCTTTCATGCAATAAGTATTTATTGAGCACCTATTACGTTCTAGGCAAATCACAGGCTCCAGGGGTACAATAGTGGCCAAGTCACTACACCCTTTCCTCCATGGAGTTTCACTTGAGTGGGGAAGAGACAAGTACACAAATAAGTAAATGAAGTGATTTCAGGTGGTGTTAAATGCAATGAAGAAAATGAAATATTTGGCCATATTTTATTCATTTCTGAAAAAGTATGTGTGAGTTACATACTTACATGTCAAATTACATGTCATGTTCAGTTCCATTATGATTTCAAAGATCAATTCCTGAATGCTTTTGTTCCCACTATGTGATGAAAACACTTTTTCAGAACATGAGAACATGAAGCCCTATTTCGTCCATGCACATTTATGTACACTTTAACTTCTCACACACTCTTAAAAAGGACAGATTGACAATTCACCAGATCATTACACACAAATAATAGAGCATATGGACTGTGCATTTAAGTAAAGTACACCACCCTGTTAAGATCCACCATCATAATTTCACTGGGAACTCCCTTTCTCCTTAAGGCCTGAATATTTAAGGAGTTAGACTACTAAGTAACAGAGAATTTTTTAAAGGACCCATGAAAATCAGACTACATAGCAACAGCTCATTCATCGCATCAAGCAAGGTATAGAGAGTAAAAGTTTCAGACACTAAAAGTCTATTAGCATCTGGTACCTTGGAATTGTTTGAGAGTCCTGTAGCTGACCTGCAAGATTTCACCGGTTTAAGCATGTTACCACACAATAATATTTTTACTTTCCATCTTTTGAAGGTTATTTTGGTTCTCGTAAGTGGTGGAACAGAAAGAGATGCTAGCCATTAATGTTTTAGCTTTTTCTGACATTGATGAAAAGCTAAAACTGTAGTAGTCTCAACTGTGGCAGATCAATCCCCATCATGAAACCAGCTTTCACAAAGCCAGGTAGACTTGTGCAAGTCAAAATGTGGTGAGACGGGGCACCTGGGTGGCTCAGTGGGTTAAGCCGCTGCCTTCGGCTCAGGTCATGATCTCAGGGTCCTCGGATTGAGTCCCGCATCGGGCTCTCTGCTCAGCAGGGGGCCTGCTTCCCTCTCTCTCTCTCTCTCTGCCTGCTTCTCCACCTACTTGTGATTTCTCTCTGTCAAGTAAATAAATAAAATCTTTAAAAAAAAAAAAAAAGAAAGAAAGAAAATGTGGGTGAGACTCTTTTCCTGTATTCTAGCTTCTAAGTATGATGTATACCATTTTGAGAAATGAGAAATGGTATTATTTTTCATTAGCAAACCCTCTCAGCACTTTAGGGAAAACAACAGGTGACAAGCATTGTTAGTTGTTACCTGCTTAGAGTCAGAGACCATGACAAAAGGCAGCATGCTCTGCACAGTACCTTACTGGCAGACCTGAAATCAGACCAGAGAGGGCTGAATTGTTCTTTTGAGTTAATCCTCTAGCATCCCCTCGTTATCCCACAGTTCAAAGGGAAGAAAAACCTTTTCTGATTGTCAGCTGAGCATACACATGATGAAAACCTGTATTTATGTTCATTCACCTTACAAAAAAATGATGATAGCTCTTGAGAAACCATGGACCAACTATTCAAGTGAAGGCAATCAACTAAAGAGAAAGACAACTGGAGCTGCATAGCTCCATAGCTGAACAAATAATAATTAAGAATCAAAATAATCATTTGTATAAATAGTAATATTAATGAGTGAAAATGGACCCCTACAACTATTTATACAATAAAGTTGAGTTTTATTTTTTCTATTTTATGAATATATATCCAGTGTTGGTACTCTCAGGAACAATAAAACTCAATTAGTTTTATCTTTTAAAGGCAGGGTTTGAGGTTGATGCAGAGACAGGAGAACGCCTGCTGATTAAATCTTGTACCATGCCTTCCTGCTGAAGTGTTTTATACTCCAGGCTCAGAAAATAATTCCAAATCACCTTTGGATGGCATATATAATGGTATGTGACGTCATCCTAAAATGACTTAACCTCCTGGTTCCTTTTTCCTCATTTGAGGCACATGGTCAGTAAGGACCTCTTTTCCATAGATCGCATGGCTCTTAACCTGTGAGGCTGTTAGAAACACATGCTTCTGGGGTCATGTACTGGATTTCAACCTCAGCTGTGCCATTTACTAATATGATCCTAGGTTAGTTCTTTGATTGAACTTAACCTGTTCCTTGAACTGGAAGTAATACCAACCTCATCGTGTTATTATAATATTAAAAATGATACATGAGGGCCCCTGGGTGGCTCAGGTGGTTAACTATGCAACTCCGGACCTCAGCTCAGGTTTTGATCTCAGGGTCAAGAGGGAAAAAAAAGATATATGAAATATGCCTGGCTAATGAAACATACTCAAATAACTACTGGTTAATTTCTCCTCTGCTTCTTTCCCTAGGTCCTGTCACACATGGTTCACATAATCAGTTATCTGTGTATGTCTTATTGTTTACCTCTCCTTAAACTGTAACCTTTTTATTAGGAAGGATGGCCTGTCATTCATCTTTGAGTCCCCTAGAGCCCACCACATAATGCCTTAAACAAAGTAGGCACTTGGAAACGATATATTCAATTTTACTTCTTGTAACTTAGCAGGCACTCAGCAATTTAATGAAATAAAACCCTAGTCAAAACGTCTAGTGATGTTTCTTTTCTCCAATAGGCCAGTTGCTTTTATTTTTAGATGTGTCTTTCTGGAGCATTCACTTAGACTGATGGCCTTTTACTTCAGGTAGACAGAGTCTTCCTAGGTTAGATGAGCTGTTTTCACGATTCAGCTGAGGTTTTGCTTTTGTCCCGAATTAGTCTGTGACATGTATGGTTAGATGAGTTTTCCAGTGAAACAGGAGGCGCCCAAGGAATAAATCTACCAAACTATTCCACTTTTTTGTCAACTGAACATCCATTAGCTGCAATGTACAGTATAGCCGACCATATAAATATAACATATACAACATATATAAGATATATTACATTTTTAATATGACTCAGAAGAATTTTTAGAGAGCACCAAACATGTTCAAAATGCTTTCATCCAAGGAAATTTATTTTTTCAAGTTCTCCACAGATAAAGTAAATGCCAATTATACAAATACTTTAAAGAGGCAAATTAGACTAATTCCAATTAGTCACATAGGGCCATGCCTTGTAAACTTTATGTTGGGAAAAAGTGTTAAGTAAATTCATAGTCCTTGAATATTTGTGAATTAAGAGCAAATTTCCTTTATCCTTTCACCCTTGTTTTGAGGATTAAGTAAATAAGTATACACAGTGCCCAACTTAGTGCCTGCCGCCCAGGATGGGCTGAAGCTGTCACAGCTGGGCACCTTGGTGTTGACATTAGATGCATAGCCTAAACCTGGATTTCCCCTTCATGAGAGAGGACACAATGTAGGAAGGAGTTTCCCAGTCCCCTTCTCTCAGGGTCCACAGGCATTCCAAAGATCTTTTACTCAAAACACTGTTTTCACAGTAAATTTCATCAAGAACATTACCTTGAAAAATACTACCTTGAAAAAAAAAGCAAGGAAGTGACTACCATACCAGGGAAGAGAGCACTCAGGGGTTTTCTGGGAGCTGGCAGTGCTCTGGATCAAGGTAGTGGCTATCTGGTGTGACTTTATGATAATTAATTGATAATAATTGATAATAATAATGTAATAAATAATATGATAATTAAACTATATGTTAACGTTCTATGCAGTTTTCTATACATGTGTCATGTTTTGGTGGAAAAGGTTTAAAATAAAATTTGTGTGTGTGTGTGTGAAGAAAACAATCAGAAAAGAATACCTGCTTGGATTTTTAGAGTGGTGTATGTTTCTCAGTTTGCTTTCAGACAGATGACACAGTCTGATGACACAGATGACAGTCCGACAAATCGGACTTCTTCTACTTGATCCAAAAGTTGTCTGAGGTCACATTTTTGTCTTTTTACATCTCCAAACTTTCTCCCTAAAGCAGTATGTGCACTTTATACCACATTGATATTGATATGCAAACTAATAAAATCTTAAATAATTTTTAAAATTATGAAATATTTGAAATATATGAGTACCAGGACAGAAAAACCTATGGATAAAATCTTAATTTGCCCAGTTTGCTTCAAACTTTCTTTTATAATTTTTTCTATTATTTAAATTCAATTAGCCAACATATAATGCATCATTAGTTTCAGAGGTAGAGTTCAGTTATTCCTCAGAAGCATGTAACACCCAGGGCTCATCACATCACATACCCTCCTTAATGCCCATCACCCAGTTACCTCATCTCCCCACCCACTTCCCCTCCAGTTTGTTTCCTATAGTTAAGAGTCTTTCATGGTTTGTCTCCCTCTCTGATTTCTTCCCATTCAGTTTCTTAGACCCACTCTGTACCTCTCTCAGCTGCCATTCTTCTTCCTCTCTTCCCAAATTCTAATTTCCGCGAGTTCTAAAATAAATAAATAAATAAATAAAAATTATTTTCCATATATATATCTCCATAAACAACACATAGATTTCTTTTGTAGGTTTAAAAAATTTGTTTAAATTTTATCATATTATAATACTTTTCTGCAACTTTTTATTTTGGCTTAAATTTATATTTCTGATGTTCATCCATGTCAATACATGTAGTTCCTAGATGGTATTCTTGCTACAATACCACTATTATCTGATTTATTTACCCACTCACAAAAACACTTTGATTGTATCAATTATTTTGCTGCTGAAACCATTGGTTATGGAACAGGGATTGAAGACTACAACCCATGGGCAAAAAGTAGCCCAGCACTTTTTTTTTTTTTTTTAATAATCTTTATGCCAGTGTGGGTCTTGAACTCCCACTCTCTAGATCAAGATTTGCATGTCTACCAACTGAGTCACCCAGGACAGAAACCCCACTGCTACCTATTTTTGTATGGCCCATGAGCTAAGAATGATTTTTACAATTTTTAATAATTGAAAATAACAAAAAAGAATAATATTTTGTGACACAGGACAATTGTATGTAATTCAAATCTCAGTGTCCATAAATAAAGCTTAATTGTAACACCACAATGCTCATTTAATTATGTATTTTCTAAAGCACATACAGCAGAACTGAATAGTTGTGGTAAAGACCATGGTATACTTAGTAAAGCCTAAATATTTACTATCTGATCCTTTACAGAAATAATTTGATTGATTCCTATTACATGTATGTATGTACATACGTAAAATTTTCTCTAGGATGTATTTCCAGAAGCTCATAGAGTTCATAGAGTGCTAGGTTCGTCAGTCTTGCCATATACAAGCCAATTTGGTCTCCAGGTAATTATTTCAGCTCATACAACTACAAACAATGTATGAGAATTCCTATTGATTTACGTACTTGATATTATCATGCTTTTAAATTTTCGCTAGTTTGATTGGTGTAAAAGGGTATCGCATTATGATTCTTATTTGCATTTTCATAATTACTTAGGAGGATAATCATGTTTTAACAGATATTTTGAATTGCCTTTTTACAAATTTTTCTAATTTTTCTTTTGGACTGTTTATCTTTTTATTTTTTTTATTTTTAAAAAAGATTTTATTTATTTATTTGACAGAGAGAGAGAGATCACAGGTAGGCATAGAGAGAGGGGGAAGCAGGCTCCCCACTGAGCAGAAAGCCCAACGCAGGGCTCAATCCCAGGACCCCGAGATCATGACCTGAGCCGAAGGTAGAGGCTTAACCCACTGAGACACCTAGGCGCCCCTGTTTATCTTTTTCTTAATGGTGATTTAAATTTTTGGATGAACATAAATACCTATTTTTAATGTAGTAGATTCCTTTTGTGTCCTGTTTTAGAAAATTTTCCATGCTTCAAAGTCATTAAGATATTCCCTTATGTTATTATTGTCTAGAAACTTTATTATCTTACTTTTCATATTTGGATATACATTCTACAGAAAATGATTTTTTAGTGTATGGCATGAGACAGAAATCAAGATTTGTTTTCTATTCACAGATACAAGGTCAACCCAATTTTACTTATTAAACAGATTCTTTCCTATTGACTTTCAATGTTACCTTTGTGCATATGTTTGACCTTAAATTGTGGTTCTCTCTTTTGGTTCTGTTAATCTATTTGTCTATCCTTTGTGTCAATACAGTCTTAATTAAAAATATATACTTTCTGGGCGCCTGGGTGGCTCAGTGGGTTAAGTCGCTGCCTTCGGCTCAGGTCATGATCTCAGTATCCTGGGATTGAGTCCCACATCGGGCTCTCTGCTCAGCAGAGAGCCTGCTTCCTCCTCTCTCTCTCTCTGCCTGCCTCTCTGCCTACTTGTGATCTCTCTCTGTCAAATAAATAAATAAAATCTTTAAAAAAAAAAATATATATATATATATACTTTCTGAGGGGCAGAGGAGGGCAAGACAGGTATCCCAGGCAGGAAAGGTGTGCAATATATGGATATAGTTTGGGGCGCCTGGGTGGCTGAGTCATTAAACAGCTGTCTTTGTCTCAGGCCCTGATCCCCAGGTCCTGGGATCAAGCCTGCGTGGGGCTCCCTGCCGGCAGGAAGCCTGCTTCTCCCTCTCCCTCTGCTGTTCCCCTGCTTGTGTTCCCTCTCTCTCTGTGTCTCTCTCTGTCAAATAAATAAAATCTTAAATATATATATATATATATATATATGTATATATATATATATGGATATAGGTTGTTCATGTACAGAATCTAGAAGCAATAGAAAAATAATTTATTTTTAATTATCAATGTATTGAATATACCTTCAAATGCTCCACTGAGGAGCCATAGTTTCTGTTCACTAGAAAAAACACCCTTTATCCCTCATTTTAGAATATGTTTCTATCCATATGGCAGCTGTGAGACATCTGCTCTAAGCTCTTGTACTCTAGTAAGGGAAAATCTTGCTGGATCCATTCACTCTCTTTTGCCTAGGTCCATGCATTTGTAGGGCAATCTGATCAGGGCTGGGAAAAGTTAAGAAGCTTCTGTCAAAAAGAATTTATGGGGGTGCCTGGGTGGCTCATTTGTTAAGTGGCTTCCTTTGGCTCAGGTCATGATCCCCGGGTTCTGGGATCAAGCCCAGCATTGGGCTCCCTGCTCAGATGAGAAGACTGCTTCTTCCTTTCCTACTCCCCCTGCCTGTTCTCCCTCTTTTGCTAAGTCTCTCTCTGTCAAATAAACAAATAAAATCTTTAAAAATTAAATTAAACTACATTTTAAAAATTAAAAAAATGCATGTGCTGCCAAAATGAGCATGTAAGATTAAACAACTGGAAACAACGTGTGTTGGAGAGGATGTGGAGAAAGGGGAACCCTCTTACACTATTGGTGGGAATGCAAGTTGGTGCAGCCTCTTTGGAGAACAGTGTGGAGATTCCTCAAGAAATTAAAAATAGAACTTCCCTATGACCCTGCCATTGCACTCCTGGGTATTTACCCCAAAGACACAGATGTAGTGAAAAGAAGGGCCATCAGTACCCCAATATTTATAGCAGCAATGACCACGGTCACCAAACTGTGGAAAGAACCAAGATGCCCTTCAATGGACGAATGGATAAGGAAGATGTGGTCCATATACACTATGGAGTATTATGCCTCCATCAGAAAGGATGACTAGCCAACTTTTGTAGCAACATGGACACGACTGGAAGAGATTATGCTGAGAGAAATAAGTCAAGCAGAGAGAGTCCATTATCATATGGTTTCGCTTATTTGTGGAGCATAAGAAATAACATGGAGGACATGGGGAGATGGAGAGGAGAAGGGAGTTGGGGGAAATTGGAAAGGGAGGTGAACCATGAGACACTATGGATTCTGAAAAACAACCTGAGGGTTTTGAAGGGGTGGGGGGTGGAGGTTGAAGGAGCCAGGTGGTGGGTATTAAGGAGGGCACGTATTGCATGGAGCACTGGATGTGGTGCAAAAACAATGAATACTCTTACACTGAAAAGAAATTAAAAAAAAAAAAGAATTTATATTTGGCCTCAAAAACAACTCATCCCTGTCAGTTGATCAAATACAGTTTTGTTAATCAGGCAATCACTTTTTGACACAAATCTGGCTTTCTAGGAGTCCTCCCCCCTTTTACTGGGGTAGGTGTCCTTTTCTGGGCCCTCACATTCCCTGGAGAAATTGTCTTCAAAGCTCTTATAACATTGAGCTGTAATTGTCTCTATACAGGTCTGTCTTCCTCTCTAAGTCGTGAAAACCTTGAGGACCATGTTTTAGTCTTTTTCTTTTCTTTTTTTCCTTTCTAGTTCCTAGCACAGCACCTGCAACAAAACTGACATATAACAGAATTACATATTTGAATACAAGAATTAATTTCAGACGCAATCTGTCATATACATTACTGACTTAAATAAGGCTGCATTGATAGTTTTTAGCTATGCCTGGAGATTAACTATTTGTGCACAGACCTGGATTTGTGGCAAGAAGTTTGATAGTACAACTAAACTGAATATTCTGGAAGCAAAACATCAGAGAGTATTGACTATTAATTGTAAAGTATGTTTTCTGGTAATATGAAATCCAGATACCCTGAGGAAATGTCTCAGTCTATCACACATATTCACACACACACATGCACAGAGAGAGAGATAGATGGATAAATCTTATTGAAAAGTCTCCATAAATGTAGAGCGGAGCTGGCAAGAAAGTTACCTCCAGATAATGAGCACTGGGGATGAGAGCTGCCTGAAGCATCCGACAGTCCCTGGTGGTGTAGAGCTTTTGGCTTTAACTGATTGCATGCAAGAGACAGAAGACAAAACTGAAGGCTTATGTAAAGTGGCAAATAAAAATAAGATATTGAAATATAGTTGAGACTCTGAAATGTGTCATTCTAGTGGAAGGATGAACTTGGGGCAAAACCCCTCCACCTAAAGGGAGATAATTAGGAAACATGCCAGTCTCAGCTTTATTTCTAAGTACAGTGGGGAAAATGTTCTCTTGAGGTGTCTCCTAATCACACACACCCACCATCAGGTCAGAATTCACATTAGATTAACTAAAATTACAATTTAAAATGATGCCAGATTGTAGTGACTTATTTAAAAAGCAAGAGAGTGTCAAGAGTGCGCTCACAGAACAAGAGACTAAAAAACAAGATCAAGAAACTAAAAAAAAGGGGGCGCCTGGGTGGCTCAGTGGTTTAAGCCTCTGCCTTCAGCTTGGGTCATGATCTCAGGGTCCTGGGATCGAGCCCCGCGTTGGGCTCTCTGCTCGGCAGGGAGCCTGCTTCCCCCTCTCTCTCTGCCTGCCTCTCTGCCTACTTGTGATCTCTCTCTGTCTATCAAATAAATAAATAAAAAATCTATAAGAAACTTAAAAAAAAAAATCAGGTTGATCTGGAAAAAAAAAACATCAAAGGCAACATCCAAAAATGAAAAGTGTAACTAAGATAAGAAATTCAATAGTTGGTTAAATGTCAGATTGTCCATAATTAAAGAGAGAATTACTAAAATGGTAGAATTAAAACTCATATAGAGTATGGCACAAAGATACCGTGGTGGTTAAGTGTGTGTGTGTGTGTGTGCACGCGTATGTCTGTGATGGTTAAGTTTATCTGTCAATTTGACTGGGCTACAGGGCGTTCTGGTTAAACCTTATTTCTGGGTGTGTCTGTGAGGGTGTTTTGGGATGAGACTAGCATTTGAATCAATGCACTCAGTAAAGTAGATTGCGCTCCCCACATGTGTGGGCACCAAGCAAGCAGATGAGGGCTTGAATAGAACAAAACACTAAAAAAAAAACGTAGATTTGTGACCTTTCTGCTTGCCTCTTTGAGCCGGGACATTAATTTCCTCCTGCCCTTAAACTGGGCTTTACACCACTGACTCTCCTGGTTCTTAGACCTTTGGACTTAGACTAGAATGATACCACCAGCTTTCCAGGATCTCCTGCTTACAGATAGCAGACTATGGGACTTCTTAGACTCCATAGTCACAGAAGTAAATTCTTCACACTAAAAACTCTTCTTTCTCTCTCATTGTCTCTTTTGATTAGTATAGATACAGATGTAAGTGTATCTTATTTGTTATAAATAGAGAGATAGATAGATAGATATTACTGATTGTGTTTCTCTGGAGAATGCTGATGAAAACAGATATTAAAACTTAAAGTTCTAGAGGCTAGAAATCCAGGATAAAGGTACCGTTGGTTTCTGGTGGGCTCTCTCTTCCCGGCTTGTATATAGCTGCCTTTGCTCTGTTCATGTGCAGAGAGAGAGAGAGAGTTCTGGTCCCTTTTCCTCTTCTCTCTTCCCCCCCCCCCGAAGATTTTATTTATTTATCTGACAGAGAGAGAGAGATCACAAGTAGGCAGAGAGGCAGGCAGAGAGAGAGGGGGAAGCAGGCTCCCTGCTGAGCAGAGAACCCGATGTAGGGCTCGATCCCAGAACCCTGAAATCATGACCTAAGCCGAAGGCAGAGGCTTAACCCACTGAGCCACCCAGGTGCCCCCTTTTCCTCTTCTTAACAAGAACACCAGTCCTATTGGATTAGGGCCTTACTCTTTTGATCCCATTTAACCTTAATTACCTCTATAAAGGCCCTATTTCCAAATAAAACCATATTGGGGGCTAGGGCTTTAATAAATGAATATTGGTGGGACACAATAGTCCATAACAATAGTCCATAAAAGTACATAAGACTAGGTAGAAGGGGGAAGAGATACAAAGACATGATGATTGAAAACTTCTAGAGCAAATGTTCAGTAAGCTTAAAAAATTCAAAGCAGCAGAAATGACAAGAAACACATGCTGCGACACATCATATTAAAGCTACAGAATACCAAAGACAAAAATAATGGTAAGGCCAGATAGAGATGATTATCTACAAAAGAACCTCCATTGGACTGACAGCTGATTTCTCAGCTTTGATGACATAAAAAGATAATGCAATGATATCTTTAAAATCAACTGTGAACTTAGAAATATAGATTCAGTAAAACCTTTTTAAAAATAATAAATGCAAAATAAAGATATTTTCTGAAAAACCAAGACTGAGAATTCTCACTAAAAGAAGTCTTACAGGGATGCCTAAGTGGCTTAATCGATTAAACGTTTGCCTTCAGCTCAGGTCATGATCCCAGGGTCCTGGGATTGAGTTCTGCATCAGGCTCCCTGCTCAGCCAGGAGTCTGTTTCTCTCTCTACCTGCTTCTCCCCTTGCTTGTGCTCTCTCTCTGACAAATACATAAATAAAATCTTAAAAAAAAAAAATCATACAGAATATATTCCAGAAGAATGAAAGGAACCCAGAAAGGTCTGAGATGAAAGAATGGTAAACAAGGAAATAGTAATTATGCGGGTAAATAAAACCAAATGCTTACTGTATATAATAATACTGGGAACTAATTTTAGGGCTATAAATTAAAAACAAAATACTGAAAAATAATAACACATAGGTGGGGTAGGGCTGATCAGAGTTATAAAGAAAATATTCTAAGCCCTTGTGCCGATCCAGAAAAGGATAACTGCACTGGTTAACTTCAGAATTTGTTTAAAAAGCATGTGAAAATTTTGAGAATAACCCTGAAAAAATAGAAATAGATAAAATTTCCAAATTCGTAGAGGAGAAATAAAACAAAAAACTCAGTCAAAGCCAAAAAAAGGCAAGAAACAAAGAGAGACAAAGACAGAGAGAGAGAGAGAGAACGTGGAACAAATGGGAAACACAAAATAATTTGATACAAAAAACTGCTGCTCTAGGATAAAAAGAAATCCATCTCTATGCCATTTACATTATAAATATCTATAGTTTGAGATAAAGTTTCAACACAAAGGCTAAAAGTAAAAAGTTAAAGGAACACCTGGCTTGCTCAGTTGTAAGTTCAAGGCCCACGTTGGGTATAGAGATTTAAAAAAAAAAAAAAAATCTTAAAAACAAACAAACAAACAGTAAAAGATCTTTAAAAAGAGAGCAATTTAACCAGTAAATGTTAACCAAAAGAAAGCAGCATATCTATATTAAGTAAAAGAGATGTTAAGCCAAAAAGTATAAACAGAGATGAGAGACATTCTAAGATGATAACACTATCCACCAAGAAAATTTACCAACTATGAACTTCTATGCACCTAATAAAAGAATTCTAAATTATGTAACGTAAAAATAGACAGAAATTTAAGACACCCAGACACTGCCAAATTCCATGTCATATGGAAGATTTTAATACACTTATCTTAGTATTGAGAGCAATAGATTCTCCCTCAAAATCAGTAAAATTATTAAAAATTGAAGCACCACAATTTCATAAGTTTTGTATAATGGACAAGTATAGAAAGTGAATTGTAACCAAAAATTAGAGACTCCCCATTCTTTCCAAATGCCTAAAGATAGAAAACTAATACTGTCCATAAAATAGATCTCAGCTAATTTCAGATTAGTGTTATTAGAACGACCATGATCTCGTGCCATTCCATCGCTACAATGGTGGAGTTGGTAGGTGTGCCCAGGCCAAACAATGGGGCTGGACACAAGGTCAGTGGCCCAAGAAGAGTGCTGAATTTTTACTGCACATGCTTAAAAACGCAGAGAGTAATGCTGAACTTAAGGGTTTAGATGTCGATTCTCTGGTCATTGAGCACATTCAGGTGAACAAAGCCCCCAAGATGCGGCATAGGACTTACAGGGCTCATGGTCGCATTAACCCATACATGAGCTCTCCCTGCCACACTGAGATGATCCTTACTGAAAAAGAACAGATTGTTCCTAAACCAGAAGAGGAGGTTGCACAGAAGAAAAAGATATCCCAGAAGAAACTGAAGAAACAAAAACTTATGGCCCGGGAGTAAATTTGCACAGAATAAATGCAAAAAAAAAGAACGACCATGATCTCTAAGAATTCAATTAAATTAGAATAAAAAACATAAATATAAGTATTCTCTATATAAATATTAAAAATGCTTCTGTATATCAAAATGTATAGAGTACAGGCAATGTGTTACACACAGAGAAACCTGTGGCTTTAAATGCATATTAAAGAAAAGAGAAAACTAAAAATGAATGATTTAGGCAACCAACTGGAGAAGTTAGAAAAATAACATAATAGGCCTAAAGAAAGAAGGAAATAAGAGATTAAAAGTAGAAAATGAAATAGAAGACAATAACATCATAAAAGAACCAATAAAGCAAAAAGTTGATTTCTTTGAAAATACTGATAAAATTGCTAAACTTTAGATAAGACCAATCAAGACATAAAGAGAAGATGCATAAACAAGCCATATTTGGAATGGAGAGTGGGGGACATTACAGATAAAACAGGAAATAAAACGATAATTAAGAAATATGAATAACTATGTCGATAGATTTGAAAGTTTAGACAAAAAGAAAAACTTCGGAAAATATCAATCATAATCAGACTGTATGATTACAGAATGTTATTAGAAATTGACTAAGTCTATAAAGGTTCATACCAATCAGGGGTGACTTTTTAGATGATCCTTCCAAGATAATTTGGATACCTTCTGACCAGAAAAGGGAGGATTGTCTGAATTCTCAAATTTCATGCTACACCTGTGATGGTATGATAAAGGACAACCTAAATAGTATTTAAATAGGGTGTGAGTGGGGTGCGAAAGGGCTAAATATCAGCACCTTAGCAACCGTGAGAGGTAATATGAAGTATAGAATTATATTAGTTCCTATTAAAAGAGTGTTCCTAGGGGCACCTGGGTGGCTCAGTGGGTTAAGCCTCTGTCTTTGGCTCAGGTCATGATCTCAGGGTCCTGGGATCAAGCTGTGCATGGAGCTCCACATTGGGTTCTCTGCTCAGCAGGGATCCTGCTTCCTGCTCTCTCTCTGCCTACTTGTGATCTCTCTCTGTCAAATAAATAAATAAAATCTGTTTTTTAAAAAAAAAGTCCCTACTACTCATTTTTGTTCATGAGAAATTCAAGTGTCCATTAATACAGCACTACCTTTGGAGTTGGAGTTTTTCCCAACTCGATCAAAGCTGGAGTAATATCAGCTTTGCAGGCTCCCTGGTGCAGTAAGAACTCTTAACATTATGGACTTCTTCGCATGACAGAGAGTTTCCACCAACCTTGCCAAATTAACAAATCAAATGACTGAGAACAGATGAGACTGCAAAACCATGGGCTCTGAAGTTCGAACAACCAGGGTTTAAATCTACCATAGAGTTAGTATTACATTTCGAAAGCTTTGAGCAGTGCACTTCCATGGCTGCTATATGGACCTGATTTTTAACTGAGAAAGAAGCACTAGGGCAACAGGAGTTAATGAGATAAGGATCAGGACTACTGGTTTGTGCAACTTAATTGGCACTAATGCCCACTCACAGAGGTACCACTTCCATCTTATGACAGATTGCTGCTGGGTCTTTCCTGACTTTACGACCTGACAGATCTAACAGAACCTTACCTTAGATAGTTCTGGCCACATGGTTACTTGATAGCCATGGTCATGCTCTTTTTCCAAGGTGTAGAGCATGCAAAGAACTTCTTGAACAGTATATAATTCTCTATAGGAGATGGTGTGGATTGCTCCCAAAACCTGAGTCTATGTTGTAATTCTCCTGTTGGGGCATTCCATAAACTCCGCATTCTGTCACAGGGGCCTTTCTAAAAATATAGGCAGCTGCTTATTTCTTCTCATACCTTCTCATAACTCATATCTTCTCAAAGATTTACTCTGTACATTTGTTTTCTACCTTATTAGTTTTTACTTTTTTCTCCCTGCTGATAATTTAGGTTTCCTAATATATGAATTCAAAGCTATGAATCCTGCTTATATATGCGCAAAGCCATAGATCTCCACAATTCAACACATCACAAGATTTGATATTTTCATCATCTTTTAGTTCAAAATATTTCCATTTTTTATATTCTTTTTCAGCCACAAACTATTTTTTTTACAAGTATATGCTTAATTTCCAAGCATTTGGGGATTTTATCTTGCTGTTAACTTTTATCTTAATTTTAATATAACCAGAGAATAAACTCTATATGATTTTAATCCTTTGAAATTTGAGATTTCCTTTGTGGTTCAGCATGTATTCAATTTTGGAGTAGTTTCATGTAATTATCTACAGTTATTGGGTGCAGTGTCTAACATGGGTCCTCTATATTATGTTTTCTTATCCTGTTGAATCCTTGATACTTTTACTGTTATTTTATTTAATTTGCTTGTCCCGTGTGTTACTCTCTTACTCGGATAGTGGAGATCTAGCTCTTCTTGTATTTCTAACATATGTTTTGGCTTTATTTGTTTTAATGGTATGCTACTCAGTGCTTACAAATTTAGAATTACTATCTCTTTCTGCTGAATTAAACCTTTACCATTATTAAGTGTTCTCTATCTCTATGCTTTTTACCTTCTTACATTTTACTGTCTGACAATAGTATGGCAATATCAGCTCTTAGTATTTGCCTGATACATCTTTTTCATAAAGTGCTTTATACTTATCTATTAAGTCAAATACTTTTTCTCTTATTCTATAAACACACATTACAGTGACTGATTTTTTTAAAGTTAAATCAACTCTGTATTTTCCTTTTAATATCTTGCTAAATAAGATTTTTCACTTATTTATATGATAGTGCCCTATGTCATCATTGAATTTACTTACCAAAATGTTAGCCTCATAAAATCAATTCCAGTGTTTCCTCTTTTTAAATTCTACTAAAGACATTAAAAAAGACATTATAAAACATGTGTGCTATTTCTTCCTTTAGTAAAATTCACCAGCAAAGGTATATGGGCCTATGAATGCATATAAACTTTGAAGTTATAAATTCATTTCAGTAGATATCCAATTAGTAGTAATTCCTACTCCTTTCTTGTATGTTGTGCTTTGAGGGGATTTTTCTATTTCACTCAAAGTTTCAAATATATTGGCATTTATTTGTTTATAATACCATCTTTTTCCTTCTAATCTTCCTGTATCCTTATGATTTTTGGTGAGCCCCTGGTAAATGTGATTTTGTCATTTTCTGAATCCAGTCTGACTTCCCATATCACTTATTTAGAACATTAAATTTTCAAACTCAATGCACTTAATATGTTTGGATGTAATGTACCATAATATATTTTTGTCCTATTTTTGTTTCCTTTTCTCTTTTTAAGGATTTATTATTCCATTTCCCCCCTTCCTACTGAAAATATATAGTGAGAGGAAAGTCTTGTCATAAATTTCATTGAACTTTCCAGAAAGAGCAGAGAGAGAAAGAAGTAGTATTTAAATAGATAATAGCTGAGATCTTTCCACAGCTATCAAATCACAAACAACTGATTCAAGAGCTGTGAATCAACGGAAAGCAGGAAAATACATAATGAAGCAGATCAAAATAAAACTAAACTAAAACTAAAATTAGACTGAAAATTAGACAAAAGCAATGAGAGAAAGGATAGAAAGAGTACCACTTAGACTACAAACTGCTTTCTTGATCATATTAGAAGCCAAACAATGTGAAACATCTCCCTAAAATTCAATAGCAAAAAAAAAGGTAGCTATTAAGATTAAAAGTGAAAGACATTTTTAGATGAAGTAGAAAATGCTCTTAAAATACTCTTAAAATGACTGTATCTCAGGCAGAATGAAACTAACCCCAGATAGAATGTTAATATGTAGAAAAGAAGAAACAGCAACAACAGTGGTGAATACGTGAGTAAATCTAATGTTAATGATAAGTAAAAAGTGTAACATTGAAACCAGTAGAAAGGGGGAAAATGGAATAATAAATCCTTAAAAAGAGATCTTTAGGGTTATGAGTTCAAGCCCCACATTAGTTGTAGAAGTTACTTTAAAAAAGAAAGGAAAAAAAAAAAAAGCTAACAGGAGAGTGAGGGATTACAGTCAGCAATAGGGGTGAAAAAAGGGCAACATAGGTAAACCTGCTTTTGGCGTCCAATTATTTAGGTAACAGAATCTGGATAATGCTTCTGATGGCCTTCTGTAGTTATAAGTGGGCAGGAATTAGATTTCAAGGCCTCAGTGTTTCTACAGTTTTGCAAATTTGATGTCCTACACAAAATAACAAGATGTATACAGACAGCATGAATTAAAACTAATGAACAACACGGACTATATGCTAAGCCCAAGGAAATAAATGTCAAGATGGAGAATTTCAGCAGATGACTACAAAAAGAGAGAAAAGTACCAAGTAGAAGTTAAAGAACCAAGAAATCTATTAACTGATTTTAAGACTCAGGATTAGTTTATAGTAGATTAGACACAGCTGAAAATATAATTCATGAATTAGAAGTGGTTAATAGAAAAATAGAATAAAAGATTGAAAACAGAACCCTAAAGATCCGGAGTTGCACACTTTACTGACTGAGCCAGCCAGGAACCCTGATCTTGTTAGTTTCTTTAATGGCCTTCATATTGATGTTTTGAAACAAATTTGTCCATTTTTTTTCCTAGGTGTCCTAAGCTGGAGGATTGGTTCGAATGATACTACCTGGCATTACTATAAATGGAAATCTCTTCTTGTTTTATGCCACTTACATTCTAACTATATAGGATTCTGACTTTAAGGCAAATACAGCATAAGAAGGGTGGGAATTGCAGTAAAGAAATAAACTTTTATAACTAAATTTTGCTCCTTCCCTTTCAAATTTCATGTGTATGTTCACATAAAATGATTGATTTAACTTTCTTTTTTGGAGGGATGGCCCTTGGAGTTATCTACTGTGCCAATTTCACTGATGTCATTTTATCATTCATTTTCAAAAGTCAAACCAACCCTGCATTTTTGATCATAGAATATAATCCTTTTTGTATATTGTTAGTTTCAACTTGCTAAATTTTTGATAAGGATTTTTAAAAAATCTATATTCAAGAGATATATTGGTCTGTAGTTTTGTTCTAATATTCTTATAGTTTTGGTATCAGAGTAACACTTGCATTATAGAATTAGATGGCACAGGGACGTCTGGGTGGCTCAGTTGGTTAAGCAGCTGGCTGCCTTCGGCTCAGGTCATGATCCCAGTGTCCTGGGATCGAGTCCCACACTGGGCTCCTTGCTCCACAGGGAGCTTGCTTCTCCCTCTGCCACTCTGTCTGCCTGTGCTCTCTCTCCCTCTCTCTCTCTGACAAATAATTAAATAAAAATCTTAAAAAAAAAAAAAAAGAATTAGATGGCACAATGCTCCTCTTTGATTTTCTTGAAGAGACAGTAGAAATAACATGTAGTGAGTTAATGAAATCACGTTTACAGTAGCCAAATAAATGTGTGCAGAGGAAACTTGCTGAAGGCTATTAGCATTTTGGCGAGAACAATTGCTTAATTTAGAACTAGGTAACATCCGTTTAAAAACAATGCGAACAATTCCAAGTGGTTTTCCTTGAGTCACAGATCTTACCCGTACTGCTTAGTTACTATCTACTCAGTCAATGCTGAGTTTGAACTGATTAAACAACCTCTAAGGATGTTTTGTGGAACAACCAAAGTAAGTTGAGAAAATGTTCAATACAACCTTAAATAGAATCTGTTCTTACAATTGATGGTGGTAAAATATAGGTGTAAAATAGAAAGATTTATTAGACAAATTGATCAAGCTTTTGCAACGTTAAGGCTTCAAATCTGTGGTTATTCATTATATTATTTAAAGATCCTTTACAGAAAATATTTGAAACTATCATGTTATTAAACTAGCAGTACCAGTGCTTGACTTCATCAATATTTACACACGTATCCATTGTAAATATCATGAATTTGTCAGAAGCAGCCACATGCCCTGATTTGCCCTTCCACATGGCAATTCAATTTCTTAGCACTGATAAAGTCTGATTGTAATTTTTTGAGGTCAGGTCCAGGATTTGAAATTTTTCTGGATGAGAGGACCTACCCCAACCATCATTGCTGAACACTGAATTGTTTTCAAGATTACCTCATTGTTGCTGACTTGAAGTTTCTCAATGAATTCAACCTAAGATTACAAGGCAAAGTAGGTAACTTGCAAAATCTATGCTGCAATGCTCATTTCATGATAATTAATATTGATTGAATCACAAGCAAATATCAAGATGCTTTATACATTTTCTATACTATCAGAAATTAAAATTAAAAAATGCCAATTCCAAATCTGTATCAGATGTATTTTCCAAGCCCACATTAATAGTCTAGCAGTTTTTGGACCTTCATGGACTTCCACAGGAAATTTATTTAACCACATGATTGTGGAATTTCCACCTAACCTTTATTTAGAAATGATTAATTTGTAACATAATGACATTTTAAATTTTTATTTATGGACATTTGTTTTTTCCTAATTGTCTTCAGACTATTCTGCTTTTGGCCTTCTGGGCTGCAAAGCATAAAAAATTTACCATCTCCTAATATAACACTGTTTGTCAACTATATTTCAATTAAAAAATATATTTACCATCTGACCCTTCATAAAGTTTGCCAGTCCACATGCTAATATATCAAACTAACAAGTTTTTCCTATGAATTATTAAGTGCAGTAGATGCCCTTTGCTCAACACATTCTTAGATGCTCTCCTCAGAATTTTTCTCACAAATATATCCATATAATTTCTGAGCTGCACAGAATCTGTAATGTGCAATTTCATCTTATTCTGTGAGCAGCTTTCTCACTTTATAGATTTTTTCATTTATGAATTCTGATATATACTGCAAACTCATGCCAAGGCCTCCCCCGAGTAAGTGCACCAATAGTGACTCATGTACTACGGTCATATCAATCTGTTGGGGAAGGCCTTACACTCCCCCCTCCCCACGCACCTTTTCTCCTTTGTCAATCTGCTGATGCTGCTGTGATATTTTCTAGAGAAGTTACAACATAGTGCATTCTCTGACATGTATTTAAAATAAGATTTCTCCATGAAGGTGCTCTTATTTTGTAAAAAGTTTTTCCATTTTCTGATACTGAAATTTACTTGAGCAATTAGTGTTTTCCTACTCACTACATATATGGGTTCACTCTGTGAATTTTCTGATACACTTGGCATTGTGACTTGGAAATGAAGAAAACACACCATGCATTCATAAAATACCTCCCACTATGAACTTCTACCTGCAGCTGTGTTAGTTGTATCTTTTGCTGTGTAAATTACCCACAAAACGCTGCAGCTTAAAACACTTATACTTCTGAGGGTCAAGAACCTGGGGGAAGCTTAGTTTCATAGATCTAGTTCTGGTTATCTTTTAAGGTTTCACTCAAGGTGTCAGCTGGGGGCAGAAGAATCAGCTTCCAAATTCATTCATCATATAGAGGGGATGCCCAAGAAGAAAAACCATAGTCCTTTGTAACTTAGTCTTGGACATAACATATCATCACTTCTGCTGTGCTACTGGTCACAGAAAACCAATCTTGGTAGAATGTAGGGGATCATACAAATATGTGAACACCAGATACCAGGGCCTCAGGGGCCATCTTGGGAGCTGGCTATCACTTAGTAAGCCAGTTTAACTTGAGTTTGATGGACTTGCCAAACTCAGTACGTAATAGTTTCTCTTCAGTATGAAATTCTGATGTACACAGAGTTCTGACTTCCGGGTGAAGGCTCTTCCAGTCATTGCATTCAAATGGCTTCTTGCCAGTGCGAATTTTCTTAAGTGTAACCAAGACTTAGCAGGTAAAGACCTTTCCAAATTTCAGTACACTCATGGTTTTCTCTCCAGTGTGAGCATTAGTGTTCAAAGATATGTCATCTTTTGGTAAATCTCTATATTTTAAATGCATGTGTAAGATTTTTGTTCTGAATGGTTGCAAATATTCAACCATTGTGTGACTTCAATTTCCCAGGTACCATGTTTCTTTCCAGTACAAATGGTCTGATGTTCAAATGGCTTCTGAATGGAGACCTGCTCACATTCTGTACACATGTAATTCTTTTATATGAATTCTTCAAAGGAATCAAAGTAATCATTGGTGGGCAAGCTCTCTCCTACTTTATTTTGTCTTGGCCTATATCCTCAGCTTTATTTTTCACAGGGGTCTTAAAGAGGTTCAGCTGTCTTTAAGTTCCAATCAGAGTTGCTGGAAGAGCTGGATTAATCTCGGGACTGAGCTCTCAGGTTCTGAGACACCAAAACCTAAAAACCTTGTAGGTTTTAGAGGGAGCTTGATTTGTAGTCAGTCTTTCAGGAACTATAGTTGGAAATCTCAATGATAACAGTAAACTCCCTGAGGACTACTTCTGCTTTCCTTAGCTTTTATTGAAGGCCTACTGGTGATGATGTACCTTACCTTTTGTCTACAGCTGTATTTACTCCACAAGTACATTTTCTTTGGCAGATACTGCTCCCCCTCCTCCTCATACTGCCAGCATTTTAAAGATGTCTTTCCATTTTCTTCTGTCCTCGATCATTTCTATTGAGATATCAACTGTCAGTCTTATTGATGATCCACTGAAGGTAATGTGTCTTTTCTCTAGCAGCTTTAAAAATAAGGCCCATCTTGGATTTTCACCACTTTGTCATGGGCACCTACACAGTTTCAAACATTTAGTTCTGCTTGACTGGTATTGGCTGAACTTTAATCTATGGGTTTTCATCATTTTTGCAGAACTGTTTCTAGCCATAACCTCAAGCATTGTTTCTGCTCTAATTACTCTCCTCTCCCCCTTTGACTCCAAATTATGTCGAACATTTTGAACATATCCTGATTGATAATATGCAGTGAAAATCCTGTCTTCTGGCTATTTTTTTTTTCTTCTGGTGCACACTAACTGTTATCTTCTCTAGGGAGTTCTTTGCCCCCCTGTTTTTAAGTAGGCTCCATACCCAGTGTGGAACCCTATGTGGGGCCTGAACCCACAACCCTGAGATCAAGACCCAAGCCAAGATCAAGTCAGATACTCAATGGACTGAGCCAACCAGGGGTCCCTGATCTAGGAAGTTCTTGACTTTTGAGTTCTAGAGGTTCTTTCAAACAAAAATCATTCCTTGATGAAAAATTTCATTATTTCATGTCAACCCTATTTTCTTTCACTTTAAATCACAATTACTTAAAAAGTCACAGTTCTACACAATATAATTTGGATACAAGTGTACATTTCTTTCCCTTCTTGTCATATAATTTTGTTGCTTCACATACCTAGTAATCTTTGAACTGTATGCTGGATATTGTGTATAAAGAACTGTAGAGGCTCCAAGACTGTTTATTCCTCTTGAAAAAGAATTCCCCTTTGCTTTGTTAGGCAGACTTTTGGGTAGATTTAGCCCAAACTCATCCCTATGCCTAGAGTATAAGCCTAGAGAAATTTTTGGTTGAGAAGCTGGATGGACTTTTGTTTCCTCGGCCTTGAAAGACTGCAACGGATAGTTTTACCTTTCAGAATTTTTTAGCTTAGCTTTTTAGCCCAAATTTCACATTTAACAAAAACCTTGGTAAAAAAAAAAACTGGCTATTCTTCTGAGACTTTCAAACCTTCCAATTTTGTCACTCCTGTTCTATGCAATCAGTAAAAGCATAGCTGGTTTCTCTCCCTAACATGGCCCTTTACCTGGGCCAAATCCTGATACCCAGACTAAGCCCAGCTTCTACAAAGTAAACTAGAGTGTAAAAGAGTTTGTTATCTTCCACTAACCTCTGAATAATTCTCCCCTTTATGGGATTGAGCCGTGTACACCCTCCCTCCACATACATACTTTGAAGTATGCCTTTCGAAAATTATCCTGCTTAATAGATGGTATTTTGTTGACCTGAAGTGAGCTATATCCTCTCATGTGAAAAACTGAAAATCTAGTGTTTTTTTCTAAGACAAATAATTAAAAGTGGTAGAAAAATTAAAATTATGACTTTGGAAAACTCAGAATGTATAAATTTACAATAATGAATACATTCTGGGGTGCCTGGGTGGCTTTAGTTGTTAAACATCTGCCTTTGGCTCAGATCGTGACCCGAGAGTCCTGGGATCAAGCAACGCATTGGGCTCCCTGCCCAGTGGGAGGCCTGCTTTTCTGCTTTTCCCTCTCCCACTCCCCCTGCTTGTGCTCCCTCTCTTGCTGTCAAATAAGAAATCTTGAAACAACACACACACACACACTGCAATGCAAATCACTCCGTATCCTCCAATTCCTTTACTATCAGTTTCCTCTTTGATGGAATCTTTTTTTTTTTTTTTAAAGATTTATTTATTTGAGAGCGAGCGAGCACAAGTGGGGGGTGGGTAGCAGGCAGAGAGAGAGAAGTAGGCTCCCCACAGAGCAGGGAGTCTGATGTGGGGCTTGATCCCAGGACCCTGGGATCATCACCCGAGCTGAAGGCAGTAGCATAACCAACTGAGCCACCCAGGCACCCCAGACAGAACCTTTTAATTCACAAAGAGTTAAGGAGGGAGAAGACTCAACAGTTGAATTTTCTAATAACAGAAAAAGCTTCCTTAATAATACGCTCAGATCTTTGCCATTAAAATACTCAGTTTTGACTAGTTTATGACAACTTACAGCCATAAAATTATAACTATTAAGTCTACATATTGACACAAAGTTAAATTTGAATGCCAAGGCTTTTTCTATGCAATGAACCGTTCTCATATGAACTTTTTCTTCCAGAAATTCCATTTAATCTTCCCCAGATGGAATACATGTAAGCACATAACTGGGGATAAATCTCTTATTCTTGCACCTCTGAGACTTGTATAGTTGGATAACTTCCGGATAGCTTAAATAGTTTCCACTAGTGATTCTGAGACTTGGAAACCATGGCTATAAACAGAATACTCAAAAGCCAGCACATTCTGAAAACTTTTAACGTTATTCTTAGTTGAAGGAACTTGCTTGAATTTGTCTGAATCTTTTACACCTCATATGGCATTTAAATAGATTAAAAATAGCAAAGATTCAGAAGCAGAAACTTGCATTTTGAAGAGATCATCCATTAAATAGTGGTCACATACTTCCAGATCCATTATGGACATGATTTTGGCATTTTTGGCTAGTTGTTTAAAAATATTAACTATTTCAGTAACATCACAATCTACTGAAGTCTTTAATGTATGCTCATGATTAATGTATAGTGTGTGGAGATGCAATTACCACCACTAAAAATATTACTGTCAGGAGCACCTGGGTAGGTCAGGTGGTCAGGCATCTAGCTCTTGATTTCAGCTCAGGTCATGATCTCAGGATTGAGCCCTGTGGTTCTGTGCTCAGTGGGGAGTCTGGTTGAGATTCTCTTCTCCCTCTGTCACTCTCCCTTGTCAAGCTAAAAATAAGTAAATCTTTAAAAAAAATGTTACTTCATCTTTAAGAAGGCGGGGCATGCCTGGGTTGCTTAAGCGTCCAACTCTTGGTTTCGGCTCATAATTTGAGTCATGGGACTGAGCCTTGCATTGGGCTTTGCTCTGGGCATGGAACCTGCTTGGAATTCTCTCCCTCTGCCCCTCCCCTGCTCACAGCCTCAGTTTAAAAAAGAAAGGAAGGAAGGAAGGAAGGAAGGAAAGAGAAGAAAAGAAATGAAAAGAAAAGAGAAAAGAAAACTGTGGAAATAACTTAATTCTGATAATATACAATTATATCACCAGTCTTAACACTGGATGTAACGCTTCAGTAACTTACTATGATCTTTTAAAGAACTATTCCACATAGCTCATTTACTTTATTACAACTAAAAAAGATAATTCCCTTTGGGAATAAAGGGTGCTAAAATAGAGGACAATTATCACCACCCTCTGTAAAATATTACTTCAGCCTATATTTTTTGGAGTTAATCTATCATAAATTACTACATATAACTGGAAACTTGGAAGATTGGATTTTACTAACAATCTATGCCAGGGATCATCTGATCTATGGGGCATTATCAGTCAGTCTGCTCCATATTTTCTGTAGACACAGTTTTACCAGAACATAGTCATGTTCCTTTATTTTTCCATATTGTTTATGGCTCTTTTAGCACAACAATAGAACTGAGATCATATGGCCTGCTAAGACTGAAATACCTACCATCTGCTCTTCAACAGAAAGTTTGCTCACCTTGATCTACACCATGAAAATAATTATTATAAATGGATTTTTAAGTAACTTACAACTTCCATTAAAAAAAAAATTAAGTAATTTCTACACCCAATGTGGGGCTTGAACTCACAACCCTAAAATCAAGAGTCACATGCTTCACTGACTGAGCCAGATTGGTGCCCCATAATCATCATTTTGTAAAGAATTGGATAGAGCATTTTAGTTTGTATTTGAAAAAGACATCCCTGATAATGGTTTCTCTCTATAAACCAAAAGCATTTAGCAATTATACCTCTGAGCACCAACAAAGATGAAAAACCTGAAAATGAATTTCCAAGAAGTAAATTTGAGAGGGTATCTAAAGGTTATGTTCTTTCAGACAGCTTGGGTTTTTGTTATTTTTTAAATCTTTTCACCTACACTCTTAAAATAACCTAAGTCCTATACAAATAATAACAGCAAGGATAGTATAGATGGCTTCTAATCTTACTTATTTTAGGTTATTAAATATAAGGTGGCTTTAATGAACTAAAAAGACATTTATTTGAATAAAATGAAATACCAAAAATCTAGAGAAGAGAAAGAAAACTGAGAGCTCCAAATTTAAAATGGGTAAGATCTTTTAAAAATTGGCAAGCACTTAAAACACATTAAATGATTAGGACAAGACCTTCAGTTCAAGGCCACAAGAAAATGATCTTGTGAGTACAGTACCTAATTACAAGTAACGTGGATGGTTTAGTGAAGCAATGAATAAACAGGTCAATTGTTAAGCCTCTATCACCTGTACTGAAGTAAGATTTAATACAGAATAGAAATAAATCTGAAAAAATAGGTCACAACACTAATAGAATCTTAACTAAAATCACGTAAACTTTCAGAACAGGACAGCCATTATTAAATTGTTCGTAATTTTTACCACGTGAGGCAAATAAAATTCAACAGAAAATCTATATTGAGGGAATATACAAACGTGATTTCCACAAATTCCATGACAATTACTCAGTGTGTATATAATGCAAGTCTTAGACTTTCAGTAAAATGACTAAACCTGAACTGCTAGCACTGTATTAATTTTAAGGCTTATAATTTTATATATTAACTTAGCAATCAAAATTTTAACTTTGACTATCACTGATTAGCTTTTCAAAATCGCTCTTATTGCCTGAAAGATTTCTGTAAGACTAGTATTAAATACGTTAAGATTTAAATGATATGAGAACTAAGGATCCCCCCACCTAGACCCACCTACTCACAAAGAAATAAAACTAATATGAGGTGGGGGGGGATAAATGGAATCACGGTCAAAGGATGATAAGATTCAACTTTAACAGTGAATGTTTTGTCCAAAGTTCAACAATTAGATTTTAACTACTTTAAGATGATCATGGTACCTGCATATCTAATAGCTAGATGCTGGGTATGAGTTATTAATGCGTGTACAGTTTGCTCAACTACACATAGACGTTACCATGAGAAATCAGTTTAGAAGAGTAATTCTTTCCCCTATTAAATCTTAGAAAATTTTATTTCCAGATATTTGATAAATTGGAAAGGCTGCTTAGAATTCCAAGAGTTCAAATACAATAAAAAATTAAGCAAGACCTATAAAGCACTGACCCAGATCAGAAAGTGTTCAGCCTAAAAATTGAATTAATTAAAATGACTGAATTCAAGACAAACACAAAGACTAAAATCAAAAAACTTTACCAGATCCATAGAATCTGAGAACATACATCCACAATACTGGGCTTAATATTCACAATCCATGAAGAGAAAACAAAAGTATATTCTTCAGTGTTAGCAGCTCTGCTAACAAACTAGAATGGGCTTCAAAAAAGATTTCCAGTGGCTCAAAAGAATGTCTAGCTGTAACATGTAACAGCTCTAACATGTAACAGCTGAGAAATCTGAGAAATCCATCTTTTCCTGAACATTTAAAAAGTGAATCTCCATCAGTATGTATATGTCCAAAACGAACTTTGGATCTCCACTCATGGTACAGTAAAAACTCAGTAATATACCTCCCTAATAAAACTCTCATCATATTGACAAATTTATTTTTATTTTCCTATTTTACACACCCCCCCAAAAAAACTTTTTACCAATGAAATGGTAAAATTAGAGGCAACTATAACTTAAAATTACACAGCTTCTTAATGTTTTATTCATAGCATTCTTTACACAGAAGAAGCTTCACTGATATTTAATTTACTGCAGCATCCTGTGGGTGAAGCACAAAATTACATTAATTATAAACAAAGAAACAAAGCACTTCTGACTTTTTAAAATTATATATATATATTTATATCCAGTTGACAAATAGCATCACATTACTGTATAAAAAACTAAAAATCACCATGGACGCTAAGGCCTAAATTCTTATTCCAATTGTTCCCTTTGTTTGTATCTAAGAGATATTAGAAACTAAATTCCAGTATCACCAAAAGAAAAAAAAAAAAAGGTCTACATTATTTACACACAGTATGGAAAATAAAAGCTGCTTTTTGGCTAAGTTAGATTGCTGTTACCTACAGTATATATATAGTAAATTTTAGGGGGAAAAAAGCACTACTAAACAAATACTATTTCAAATGGATTTGAATTATTATGCCTAGAACTTTGTTCTAAAATCAATTGTATATCCTAGTGTCTGTTGAATAGAATTTGTCTCCCAATATATCTACTAAAAATTTGAAAAGAAGTACCACTATGCTTCTTTATATTGCTAATCTAGACACTGTTAAGTATAATACTGTAATAACTATAAGCACTAAAGCTTAAATGAAACAATGGCAACATGTGTGTAGATGGAATTTTATTTAAAATTGTAAAATATAATGCCTTAATATTTACCCATAATTATGAGACTACCTAATATTCTTTTCATCCTTTAAGTCTCATATACATTATGTCCCTAAACAGTGAAACCTTCCAGTAACTTACCAGAAAAAAAGTTTAATTATATTATTCTGTTCTTAGAATTATTTTTCTAATATTTAAAAACATATCTAAGCCCTTGGCAAAAACAAACGCAATCAATTCAGTGTAACAGACTGAGCTTTAAACTGTACTTTAATTTTCAATTAACTGTAACCTACAGGTTAACTGAACCAAATGCAGAATTTTAAATGACCCCTACCGAAGGTTTTCAAATCAATTATAGAACGCATAGAAAAGCAGAGATAAGTTTTGGGGAAGGTGTAAGGTAGTTAATGTGGAATATGGTAAATGCTAGTTTTAATAACAAAAATGGTACTAAATGTACATGAAAGTTAAATTAACACAGTATAAAAGAGAATAGCTTAAATAAACTGGGATTCACATATTACAATAGCAAAGTCGTGACCGAATGAACTGAAGACAAGAACAGTTCTGAAAATTCTTTTTTCAGCCTACTTCTAAAAGAAATAGTCAGGCTTTTTTCCTGTACATAGTTTTGAGCTTTGTCTATACCATATATAGTAGAAAAATAAATTCTTTAGCAACCTAGAAACAGTTTATAAAACTCTTAAAGTTTAATTTTCTTTGCCAGACATGCCAATGTTAAACTGACAGCTATAAATTAAAGCTATATAGACAACAGGTTATTAAGTAATATAGAACAAGTTAAGAATACTACATTTACCGGATTTTTCTTTTTAAAAATTACTGTACTTTCTTAATTCCTGTGTGCTTTGCAATAGGAATAATAGGGACTTTGTTTTCTTAGAAAAGATAATAACACATAAGAGTATAACACAAATAAGATAATTTATAATATACATGTACTTCAACAGCAGCCTGGTTCATGTTGACATCTTGATTCTGAAGTTGAAATTAGAAGTACAATACCTAGGACATAACAGTTGGGAAAGACAGTATTTATTTTAGGGAAAAATGAGCAAATCAAACTCTTAGGAGCCTTGAATCTCAAAAATCATCTATTTACTATAATACACATAAGACAACCTTAAAATTGCAGTATGAATGAGGTTTACAATATGGACCAAAGAATTTCCTCTTCCTACAGAAAAATGTAATTGAACAATGAAAAACACACCATTTTTTTCCTTTCCAGAAAAAAAATGGAACGTTTGATAATAAATGAATTCTGAATAAAGTCTAAAAATATTTACCTATGCCACCTATTCTGAAATTTTTACCCATAATTTAGTGTTCTGGTTGTATCTTTGCTAACAAAATGTTTAATCCCCCCAAAGCAGCAGTAATTTACAGCAAATCTGGTACCAACGTCAAAAGAAAAAACTTTTAAAAAATGGTGCAAAAGCATTTTGATTTTAGTACAACATATCACAGAAAAGAATAAGAATACAAGTTTGCAATTTTATATATACACACTTCAAAGAGGTTGTCAGTACCCAAAGTATTTTTATTGCTATATTAGCAATGGATTTTTGGATATGTTTTTAAGGGCCACATAAAAATAGATTCAAGGAACAGATTAAATTGAAGTCCTAGATTAAAATGTTTGGTTTAAAGAATTTTCTACAACAAATTTCATGTTTATGTACGAAAAGTTATATAACCCTTATATGAAAATGTCATGAAGTATTTTCTACACTATACTAAATGTATTTCCCAAGAGGGAAAAAATTAAAATATCTAAAATATATTAGATTAAGATTATAAGACCATCATAGATCTTTTGAACATGCATCTGTTTACAGAATTAACAGTATACAAGATGTTTATGTCATTATGGACCATAAAGAAATGAGTTGGTGACAACTATCCTTTGCACAACATTATCAACTCACTTTAGCCACAAGTATGTCCTTGGTATGTGTGTACAAGAAGTATCTTTGTTTACCCCTCATCAAATTATCCACAGGTTTACTTAGAAGATGAAGGAGCAGAAATATGTTAAGTGTATTTTTCTTTCTTTCAAACAACATCCCAAGCATGGCATAAGTAGCCTGAAATTATAAAATACTTAACTGGGCTTTTACTTATCTACACAGATTGCTAAAATGTAAATTCAGTTGCCCAAATTAACACATCAAATAACAAAATCAGCCATAAAGCAGGCTGAAAAGCATTAAGTGTTTCATATATGTGAGTTTTTAAATCATTTAATTTCTATAGAAAAATTTTATTCACAATATAATGTGACAGAAAATGCCACAGGAATGATATACTGATTGCAATAAGGTTGCATGCAACAGCAGCTTTGTATTTTATAGCTATTTTTGTTTATAAAAATTAAACCTCTCCAGTCATGCTTATCCATGGTCTTAGATTTGTAATGTAAGTGAATAAGGAATACCATACAGTTCAAAGAGAAAATGTTTCATCATTTTGAATGTGAATTACCTGTAAGAAAAATCAAGTATACTACTGAACCCTGAAACATGCATGCTTAGTTTTGCTTTTTGTCAATTTCAGGCTGTCTGCAATCAATACCTACTTATATAATACCAAGAGGATCTGTCTGTAACTGTGGTTGAATCAGCTGAGGTTGCAAGGGTGGTGGCAACTGAAGCGGTACCATTGGTTCCACCAACTGTCCTGGGTTTGAAGGTGGTGGAGCAGCCACAGGGTTCACAGTTTCTACAATTTCTCCATTATAAAAGAAAAACTGACACTGCTGGATAAATGTTTCAACAACAGATTGATGGATCTTAGTGGTAGACAGAAACTCTCGATTTTCAAAATCAGGTCTCATCAATGTTGGCCAAAAACAGATGGATAAGTTGTCTGCCGTCATTAGGTTGATTTTATTTTGCTGACTAACCCTGAAATTATGACAGGAAAAAACAGTTAGAAACCAATAAAAATTCATGACAATTTAAGTATTGTAGATCTCAAATGATATAGTTTTAAAATCTTTTATCCTAACTTCAAATTTAAACCATTTTTCTTCTTGTATATTCTAAGATGTTAAACTAAATTCCAGAATCAGGAGACAGCAATAAAATCCATTCCTTATGAAAACCAAAGATAGTCTTTATAAAAAGGTTGTACATAGGGGTTTTAAGACTTACAGAAGCCTCCTTAATTTGTGTGGGGGGAAAAATCCCAATCTTTTTCTCATAGTAAAAGAAAACGTGATAATTTTAATGAGTTTCTGGCAACAGAAACAGAAAATTCTAATTGCATATACAAATTCCTTGACTATTATGAGAGATGGAGAGACAAAGTATGGTATGCCATCCCTTTGAACCTTGGAAAAACCAAACTCTAGAAAAACGACTCTATTATAATGCTCCAAGAGGCTTTTTAACTTAAAAACAAAATTAGTTTCTAGTATTGCAATAAAGAATTTTTCCAATCATTAAATATTTTACCTTGCTACAAATTTAATTTGAAAGGCAATAGTTCACAGAAATACATTCCACCTTAAAATTCTTAGGATTTAATAATAATTTACAAATGATCATACATTATTAAGATTTACATCTAGTTCTTTAAATATGTGAGCAAGCACTTCTATCATTATCTGTAATAAACAAACTTAAGAGGCAAATCTTGAATTTTTAACTCAAAATTATTAAATTGGGAGAGAAACTTAGTATTTTTATCTGACCTTCTTATTCCACACATAAAGAAACAGCCCACTATGCAAGGTAGTGAAAAAAAATCTCGTTTAATTATGAGATTAAATTTAATTTGCACATCAAAATTTTTAAAATATAAACCAAAGAATCTCCTCTCCCCAACCACAGAATTGCTCATCTGAGGTAAAATATGTGTCTTAAAATGTGTTCTATGGTAAAAATTATTACTATTTGTTAAGAGACAAAGTTAGAATATTTAGAATAAAATTAACTTTTTATTAAAATATAGTGGGCCCAGTCAGGTGTTTCTGTGCAGCAGTCAAGTATAGATTCTGAAAAAAAGAAAAAACCTTAAAGTTGAGAGAAATTAGAGTACGGACATCAGGTCTAACCGCAGGGTCAAAAATTATAAAAGGTACCAAATAAGAGATGAGGGTGGCCAGGGAAGGCTTCTTTGAAGAGATAATGTTTGATGTGTGAGTTAAGAGTGAAGGGCAACTGGTAAAATGGTAGAAGGAAAGGGAATTCAGTCAAAACAGTGGTTCTTAACTTAAGTGTGTATCAGAACCTCCTGGAAGGTTTGTTAAAACACAGACTGATAATTACGTCTGAGGGGAGACCTAATAATTTGCATTCCTAACAAGTTCTGAGGTGATGCTGCTGCTGCTGGTTTGAGGACCAAGGCAGTGACATTAAGATGTAATGACAGACAGGTGTAAACTGATACTTTTTTTTTTTTTTAAGATTTTTATTTATTTATTTGACAGAGAGAGATTACAAGTAGGCAGAGAGGCAGGTAGAGAGAGGAGGAGGAGGAAGCAGGCTCCCTGCTGAGCAGAGAGCCCGATGCGGGACTCGATCTCAGGACTCCAAGATCATGACCTGAGCCAAAGGCAGCGGCTTAACCCACTGAGCCACCCAGGCGCCCTAAACTGATACTTTTGATTAAGCTATTAGCTTAGTACAGTTACCTGATGTGTGCATGGGGGAAATTTCTGGGAAGAAGGTGTAACTGAAGAAGGTAGAACCAGACCACTTAGACAGTTTTTTCTTTAGGATATAGGATGTTATTCAATGGGAAGAGATATTTATAGAAAGATCATTCTGACAAGATCAAAGGAAGAGTCCAATTCTTACTTCAGCATTCTAATCTGGCCAGACAATAGTATCTTCACAAATCATCCTTACACTCCATACCGGGTAAGGTCTCTGACGGTACCATGTATACATGTTATTATATCAAGAACCACTTGTATGGTAATTTTCAAAAGATGATATTCCACTAATTATATGTTAATACTAGTATGCTGGTATTTTCTCAAGGAGAGAGACTTCAGAGAACAATTACCAGGAATGTTAGTATAATTTTATACTACATTGACTGCAACAATAAAACCTTAAACATTGGTTAATATTCTAAGAGGCAGAAACTGATATGTACTTGGGTTTTATTTAACACTGATGTTATTAAAAACAAACAGCACTGATGTTATTAAGAACAAACAAACAAAAAAACCCAAACACCCAAACTTCAGTTCACTGAAGTGTCGACAGAAAATATTATGAAGAATGGACTTTTGAAAAAATTAGCACGAATACTAATAATTCTATTTAGTCCCAAGGACAAATTTGTGAGGTGTTATTTTTCTCATTTTTATGGTTAAGAAAATGGAGACTTACACAAGGTAAGTAATCTGCCTAAGGTCAAAGAACTAATAAAAATGTTTCAAAACCAGGCCTGTTTGACTCAACAGTTGGAGCTTTAAGCTATTATACAATATTGTCTTTCACTTAAGAAATGGCATTGTGAGTAGTATCATTTTAGAAAAAAGAATAAACTTGAAGCTTAACATACTTAAGGCTTTTAATACAGGATTAGTATCCTGCACTTCAGGTTAACAGGGTAGATTATAATATGAATTTAAATGTCTCATGAAATACCACCTTGTGGGCTATATCCAAACAAAACAGGCAAAACATTCAAAAGCAACACAGTGTGATACAAAAAGCAAATGAAATTTCTTAATAAGACTTAGATTCTACTTATAAGATATGTCACTTACTATGTGACACTGAGCATACAATTTCCCTCTGAGCATGTAACTTTCCCTCAGAAAGTTAGTTAGTTTTAGAAGAAAGAAATTTCCATTACATCTGACTAGAAACCTCAATTCTTCCAACTTCAAATGAGGCTGATTTGGTTAAGAGTCATTTCATACCTATAATTCCAAGAATCTACAGAAGAGAAGTGTTAAAAAATAACAGTAATAAAAAAACAGGAAGATGTACCTATTATACTATTCACAATCATTAAATGTACTAAAAAAGTCATATGCCTTTCTTTAAACAAGTTGGTGAAAAATCTGTTTTAAAAATCCAGAAAAAATAGAAACAAAACTGAACTGTATGTTTAGTTTGCCTTTTCTCTTATATTTATAAAGTTTAAAGTTTGAAATTTATAGTGTATTTGCAAAAACAAAAAATAAAAAATACCTGTTTAGATGTGTTATTACGTATCTGAATACATCATAGTTTACAGGATGAAATTTCTTAACAATTTCTTTCAATGCATGAAGACGTTCTGTTTTATCTGGGATTTCTGTAAAATCAAAGGAGAGAGAAATCTGTTGAAACTTACACATTTAAAATATTTGATAAAGCTTTCTGCTTTACTTATTGTAAAAGACAATGAACAATCTTTCTGAAGCACATTAGGATAGGTAAACAAAAACAAAATATTCTAAAGAACCTGGTAAATACTTCATCATTTATTACAACAGCCTTTCTCCAAAACAGCTAGTTAGAGAGGGTCTAAGAGACACAGAAAGTAAGTACTTATCTTCCTATCTTTTTCAAAAAATGAAGAGGCCAAAGTTAATTTGACTTTAAAAAATTTAAATACACACATGTACACACATGTTAAAATTTTACTGAAATACATTATAGATACATTCATTTGAAAAGTTCATTTAATTCTTACAAAGCCTCGGAGTTTGAATCAAAATTGCAAATCTCAAATTTCTAGTAAAATGATCTTCAAACTTCTAGAAGCACTGAGTAACTTGAGAGACCAGCTAAAATTAAATATTCCTGGGGAACACCCCCCCCCACAGGTTCTGATTTTGTTTACTTGGAGGAAAATAAATTTAAGAAAGAGTCTTGTAAGTTAACATTTTATTAGCTACACATTCTAGTGCATGACTGATTTTAACACACAGCAATCAATATATGATATATAACACCCGCCATCAATCATCCCTCTCCAAAAAAGGAGGCTTATAACTTACTTGCTGCTTCCAGTAACTCTGGATGAAGAGAATATGGAATTAAAGGGTCTGGCAGATCTGCAAAGAAAGCTTTAAGAGCTCCAGCTACAGCATTTACTGTTACTTCCATTGATACTAGACTGATATTATGATCTATAAGACAAAAATTTAAATTTATAAAATAAATTCTTTTTTATAAAATAAAATTTTAATATATTATAAGAGAACTAAGCTAAACAGGTATTTGTAGATCCAGAGATTTTAGAATCTTCTCATCAGCCATGTTTCTTTACAGGCTGATTCATCCCTCCTCCCCCCAACTCTTCTAGTAAGTTTGCCTGACATAAGGGAAGAGAGAACCAAGAAAGAAGCATCTTCTATTACAACAAAAAATGCTGTTAGGCTTATAAGTATGTTGAAAACATTAGCTTTCACTAACATCTGTCTTTTAAAATGTTTTGTTTACATAAGCTATTTAAAAAGGTAATAAGAAAACTGAAAGACAAAAGACAGGAATTAAGCACATAAATCTGAGTTTATACCTTCTGGCTTATGTTAATTTTTTAAATGAAATATTTTAATTTCAACACTTATCAGTGAAATTCTGACTTAAAAGACAAGAATGGAACATACTAAAGGTGTATCATAAGGTTAATTTGCTATTAAAAGAATCAATATTTCCCTTTTATAAGTACAATGGATACTTATGATGGAAAATGTATGAACACAGACTAACAAGAGAAAAAATTACCACATCACCTAGAGATAATCACCGTTTATACTTTATTTTAGCATATTTCCTTTCAGCCCTTTTCTACTCATTAAAAAAATAAAACAACCAGAAAAATCATAAATACATTTTATACTGGATTTCATTTTTAAGGCATTACCTAAGATTATTAAAATTTTACAGGCAACTTTTAAAAACTTTTCTGTGTATGCTAGGTAACATTTAATTGTAATATAACTGAAAACTGAAAAAACAGTACCAAGAACCTATATATAATCCTTAACCCATTACTGGCCTTTTGCCCTACTTTTAATGACCCCCAAAATATTCTCCCAGATCTAACAATTTATATAATATTTTATTACTGAACATTTGGATTTTATTTAAAAGCATTACAGATACTATGATAAATACTTTTATATAATAAATCTTATTTTCTTAGTCTACATTCTCTGTAAAAACAGCTACCTGAAGAATATTTAATATGGCTGTATAGAAAACTCTTCATTATCTCATTACTCATCATAGATCCTCTAATCACTCCCATTCTAAATATGATAAAGTTAGGATTTAGAAAAATTAACTTTCCTATGGCCCTAAGACAGTAAGTGGCAGAACCAGAAAACAAAACAGGAAATCTAATTCAAGAGGCCCTAGTATTGACCACTACCCGCTCCTTCATTATTGTTAAGTGAAAATGCACAAATTTGATATTATAAAGTCCAGTTTATCCAACAAAATATTTTTTTAAAATTACGTACTATATATACAATATACTTTTAAAGTAATGAAAACACACACAAATCTACATTTTATGTGGGTATGTAATATTCTACATATTACAGGGCCCCTCCTCCTTTTAAAAAAATTTCAGGCAATGCTGCAATAAATGACCTTTCAAGTATATCTTGGTAAGCTTAAACTAAGACTTTGGTAACATAAATATTTTAAGTGCAATTTCTCTAGCAAAGATAATATGAATTTTAATAGATATACATGAACTGCTTCTCAAAAGTCAACATACCTGCTTGTTTACACTCTTTCAACAATCTTTTTCAGAGATAATAAATCAAAACCAAATCTTTGTTTTAATTTTGTATCTATAAATCAGAGACAAAGCATATTTTCATACACTTGGCTGGTCACTTCCTTCTGATGTGAACTGTTTAATCTAGCCTAGGTAATATTCCACACCTTCTTCAAGTTTATAGTTTGTCTCCTGACTTTATGTTTTATCCATCATCTCACATAGAATTCTTACATTTTTAGGTAGTCCAACTTATTATCTTGTTTATGCTTTCTGGGCTTCATATCAAATTTAGGTCTTTCCCTACTCTAAGATTATAAAAATATCCACTCCTTTTTCTCCATAATGCTGTTTTCATTTTTCCTATTTAAAACTTTGATTTCTTACAGAATTTGCTTTGAGTAGAGAATTGTTTTGCTTTTATTCCTAATGGCTAGCACCCTATAGCATGAAAAAAAATTTCAACTACATCTTTAAGTAAGTACTGTCTCTGATATACAAAGATGGTGGTATCTCATAAGTCAATTTACTGCTTTTCTAATTCTGGTAATGGATCTTTATAGTTCTTCTATTCCTGACTATGGTATTTATTCTATCACATACTTCTTATCCTTTTTTTTTTTAAAGATTTTATTTATTTATTTGACAGACATACAGTGAGCGAGGGAACACAAGCAGGGGGAGTAAGAGAGGCAGAAACAGGCTTCCACTGACCAGGGAGCCTGATGGGCTCAATCTCAGGACTCTGGGATCATGACCTGAGCCGAAGGCAGACACTTAACCACTGAGCCACCCAGGTGCCCCACATACTTCTAATCCTGTTTTAAAATCCTTACCCCTCAGAATCCTATAACCTTAGAAAATCAATCTTCCCACCATGAAATTTCAATAAGGAAAATAATTTAAAAAATGATTTTATTTTATATACCATACCTTGATCAAACTGCTTTTGAATATTGTCTTGATCAGTTTTGTTCCCACTAACACGGTAGAGTCCTTCAGTACATAATCCTAAAAGAAGAAAGAAATACACAAGCTTTTATACATACATACTTATCTACAACAAAGATTATACTTAAGCTTATGTACATCTTAGTGACTTACAAAAACAAGGTGGTAAACTACTGTTAAGAATTAAATTTTTTAAAGCATCTCTTTTTAAATTCTCAATGGACTATTTTTTCTGTTTAATAATTTAGGACACCCAGGTTCCATGCAAAAATGAGAAACAGAGCTTCTCCTTATTTCTTCCACCAAATACAGCTAAAATTCCTGAGCACAATGAACAGAAAGTCAAAAGACTGGTAGAGAGAAGGTGACCTAACTAATGACTCTGGAACTTGAAGAACAATAGGACAATGAGTTCTCCAAGTTTTCTTTTTGCCTTATACTGGACTGGGCAACAGAAGCCTGCAACCCAGAACTACCACTAAGCACAGGCAAAAAAAGAAAAAAAAAGAAAGTAACAGAAAAGCAACCACAACAAGAAAAACCTGCTTTCTCTAGTAAAAGGTGTAGACTTAGCAAAACAAAACAAACAATAAAACAAAAAGAAAGTAAAACAAAACTTTTTTTTTTTTGTTAACTGCCCTTCTCTGGCCAAAGACATCAGTTGTGACCAAGCAGCGGGATTAGAATTCCACTTCTGCCCAGCAGCAAGAAAGGGAACCCTCGCCTTCCCCTTCCTGGAATGTCAAATAAGGGTGAATGGAGACTAGATCCTTAGGTAAGAGGGAAATTACCCTCCCCACCACGGCAGTGTCAGTAGAGCCCCATGGAGACCAAGTAGGGCATCTGGACTTCCAACCCTAACTTGAAGTAATGAAGCAGCTCTCCTTCCCTGCTGGTGCAGTGTCAGAAGAGGCCTGCTAAAACAGAAGATCCAAAATCTCGTAGCATAATCTCCAAAATGTCTGGGAAAAAACAATAAAGCCAACTTCATTCATCATACCACAAACAAAATTTCAACACGAATAAGGAAAGACAATTTAACAGACACCAACACAAAGGCATCAGTTTTGGAATGAACTGACAAGAATTTTAAAGCAGCTATCATTAAATATTTCAATAAGCAATCATAAACACACTAGAAATAAAAAATAGTAAGTTTTAGTAAAAAAAAAAAACCAGAAATAACATAAGAACTGGAAAATTTAAACTAAGAAGTAATAGAACCAGAATGGAGATGAGAGAGTAATGAATGAATGACCTTGAAAAATCAACTGAAATTACAGAATCTAAACACTTGGAAGAAATTATATTGAAGAAGGGGGGAGGGAGAAGGAAAGAAAAAAGAAAAGCCTCAGGGACTTGTAGAAAGTTAACAAAAATCTAACATTTATATGTCACTGGTCAAAAGTCTATAACTATTTTCTACATTCCATCAAGTTCCTCAAAGCACTTCTAAAAGAAACTCAATGTGATAAGGCACTGTACTCTTAGCATCACAGGAGTAACAAAAAACAAGAAACAAACAGAAAACAAACAAACAAACAAAAAGAATGAAAAAGTAGGTTATTTGAAATATTCCTTGACCAATGTCATAGCTTTTGCATGGGATAATGTATTATTAATTCCTTCTACTTTTCCACCTAGTTATTAGAATTACCTTAGTGTTTACAAAGAAAACACAACAGGAAAGAACAAAGTATATTTCATGCTGGAGGAAAAAAGGTAATATTCAGAAATCCATGAATGTAAAAGGGAGCAAAAATCCAATGACAATAGTTTCATGGGCTAAAGTTGTATTTTTTAAATGTTACAAAATTTTACTGACATAATCAACATGAATTATTCTGTAATGAATGAAAGAAACCATATACAAAGGAATTTATTTTGTATGATTTGATTTATATCAAGTTCTAAAATAGGTAATACTTACCTATAAGTGGGGGGCACGGGAATCAGAAGGTTATTGTGGGTAGTTGGAAAACTAATTGGAAGAGACATAAATGACGAAGAAAATGTTGTCTCTTGACAGGTATGTATAGATCAAACAGGGGTCTGCATTTCTCTCAACTCAATCTAAGTGTATCCTTAAGTTTGGTGCACTTCACTCTATGTAAATGGACCTTAAAAAATTAAAACTGCGAACACTTACGGAACTCTTAGTAGGTTATTTTTGTTTGTTTGTTTGTTTGTTTTTAAAGATTTTTATTTATTTATTTGACAGACAGAGATCACAAGTAGGCAGAGAGGCAGGCAGAGAGAGAGGAAGAAGCAGGCTCCCTGCTGAGCAGAGAGCCTGATGTGGGGCTTGATCCCAGGACCCTGAGATCATGACCTGAGCCAAAGGCAGAGGCTTTAACCCACTGAGCCACCCAGGTGCCCCTGCTCAGTAGGTTTTAAATCTAGAGTGTAATGTATACTTTTTGCACATTCCAGACTTCAGCAAATGAATAAATATGTGGAGAACAAAAGAAGCAAGGATTCTCATTGTTGGAGAAGGAAATTAAAAGTTGGGGTTTTTAACACACTGCTACAGAAATAAGTACAGATACATACATAAGTGTATTTCTAAGCTTTCCTAGCTTTTTTGCTAAAATGGTCCATAAGCAGCCCTAATAGTGGTTTCTCAATACCATTCTCCACCAAAACAAATCTGAGCAATCTGAGACAAAGGCTGATTCCAAAGTTGAATCAGGAAAAGCACAAGCCAATCCTGGCTGGTTACATCCTGCGCCAGAAAACGGAAAAGTACTTAATGAATTATGGGGATATCTTCAAAGGACACAGAAGCCATAAGGAAAGAGAGTAAGCTGCAATGATCTGAATTATCAAAATACATAAAAACATTAATGGATTACAGCTCAATTGAGTATAGTAAAGAATGAATGAATCTGTATCAATATAAACAAAAAATTAAAAAAGTTTTAACTTCAGCGATGAAGTCTGGTAGATACAGCATCAAATAATCAAAATCAGTATCACCTATATTGGGACACACTGACATTTTGTCTTAACAGATGATGTACTTAAAAAGACATATCATCCTGGTGGTATTTCTAACAAAAAAAAGCATAATTCAAATCTCGTAACGAGGAAATACCACACAAACTCAAATTGAGGAGAAAAAAGAGTTCATCTGTATGGTGAAATGTCAACCATTAACACAGGAGAAATAATAGAGATTTTAAAAATCAATGAAGACTAAAACTAGTGGCTAGAAGTCTGATGATAATTTCAAAAATTCTTTTGATTTAAAGGGGTTTAAAAAGACATGAACATTAAATGCAATGCACCTAAATTAAATTATATCCTAGACTGTCCCTCTCATAAAGAATTAAATGGCCCAAAATGTCAATAACGCTGAGGTTGACAACCACTGACATAGTGATGAGCATTTAATATTTCTTGCTAAGTGAAAATTTTAAGGTACTTAATCATATGTACTAAAAATCTTGCCTTCCATTCACTAATAATTAAAGGATGTAAAATAACTAAACAAATAAAAAACATCCCCAACTCACTTACCTAGATGTGAACTATCAAAGTTTCACCTGGACTTAAATCACCCAAAGTATCTATTGTGGGCCTCCAAATAATGAAGGCATTAGAGATCTATTCTAACACTCCAAAACTAAATATAAAAATTTAGAAATTTTAACCAATTATCCTCTTTTTTCTTTTATTAGAAAAGTGTCTAACCCTTGTGCTGTACAAGGTTCTTAGTATCTCAAAATGGTCTGTTTGAATTACTAATATAGGATATCAAACAAGAGTTTTACAGACTGTTTCTGTATACCTTTAGGTTGAAATAATCCTAAATCATAAAACAGATCACAAATTAAGATGTGGAGATAACCCATAAATTAGGAAAATACCTCCATGAGGAACGGCATCAGTAAGAGATGGAGACAGGAATTTCAGGGCTTGGTTCTCCCAGAAAAGCAACTAATGTGTGGTCAAAAAGTGTCAGAATAAATTTTTGCAGAACTCTGAAATCTAGTTTAAAAAAAAAAAAGAGCCACAACCACTAAAAGGCTTGGTAAAGAAAGGAGCTTTTAATTGTTCATCTACCACTGAAATACCCTTACATTTCAGATTGGCCATGACCATACTGATGCAGTCTGTGCTCTGGGCAAAGGTTTCAAGGGCCAGAGGGAACAGAGATCTTGTTCTCAAAGAACTGTGGTGATGGGTTTTCACCTGTCTCCCAGATGGAAAAGCACAAGGGCTTACTTGTGTTTCACTCAACATGAAGTATCCCAGGGCTAAGGTGGCTTCTCTGGCATATAAAGGCACAAGTACAGGCTGTAGCAATTTGGAGCAAGGGACAACAGTCAGGACAAGCAATGGGAGGGAAAGCCCATGATGGAAGATGTTAGCCAGGGAGACAGTGGCATATTAAGGCTTTTAACACGCTCCTACATATACTGGGGAATCAAGAAGCCCACATACATGCTCAGGGCTAGTTACACCCTCAGAAAAAGCCTGACAAGGTTAGAAACTTTTCATTTCTAGGCTGACCACAGGATCTGCTCAACCTGGAAGTGAAGGCTCAGGCAGAGTGATAAAAGGCTTGGGTTAAGTGTTCAATACAATCTGCAAGGATTTGGAAAGGACTTTTCCCAATGACATCAAGTATTTAATCTGTCAAAACACTAGCTAACCACTAAGCTAATGAAGTACAGACTTCAGTGGCCACAAATGACAAAGAATACACACATTACAAGAGTAGTTTAGAAAAGTCACCAAACTAGCAAACATAGTCAATAAACAACAACAGAAACCCTGCTAAGGAGAATTTCCAAAGATACCACAATAATAAAAACCCCAAAATATGTTTTCAAAAACATATTAAGAGACAGAAAGAAACAAAACAATATGGTACACTCAAGAAACAAGAAAAATAAACAGAAACTGTCCATGAGGAAACCCAGTCTTAGCACTATGCAAAAACTTTTAATCAACTGTTTAAAAAAATGTATTAAAAAAGAACTGAAAGGAACAAGGAGAATGATCACAATAGTGAGTATCAATAAACCGATAAAAATTATAAAAAGAACTAAAGAGAAACTCTGGATCTCAAAATCAGAATAAAGAAAATGAAAAATTCACTACAGAGGGGCACCTGGTTAAGTCAGTTGGGTGTCTAACTCCTGGTTTTCGCTCAGGTCATGATCTCATGGGTCATGGTAGTGATCCCTAAGTTGGGCTCTATGCTCAGCAGGGAGTCTGCTTGAAAATTCTCTCCACTGCCCCTCCTCCCACTCACATGGGTGCTCTCTCCAATCAATCAATCAATCCTTAAAAAAAAAAAAAAATTCTCTAGAGAGGTTTAAGAGCAGATTTTATCAGCAGATAGAAGAAATAGTGAACTTAAAGACTGGCTGGTTGAGATTGTCTAGTTTGAGGGAATGAAGAAAAATTAACAAAACCTAAGAGATTTCTGGGACACCATCAGGTTTACGAACATATGCACAAGGGCTTTCCTAGGTGGAAAGGAAAATATCTGAAGAAAAAATGGCCAAGGGGTGCCTGGATGACTTAATAGGTTGAGGGTTTAGCTTTTGATTTGGGTTCAGGTCGTGATCTCAGGGTTGTGAGATCCAGACCCGCACTGGGCTCCACGATGGGAGCTTTTTGAAGAAATACTTATATACAGATTTTCATAAAGGCACTATTCACAAGAGACACAAAATGTAAATAACCCATAGACCCATCACTGGATGAATGGACAAACAAAATGTATAAAAGAAGTAACTGCATGTTTCATGGGTACAGGATTTCCTCCAGAGTGATGAAATATTTTGGAATTAATTAGAACTGATGTTTATACAACTCTGTGAATATACTAAATGCTACTGAATTGTACACTTTAAAGTGGTTAATTATATGTTATGTAATTTTTACCTCAAAAAAAAAAATTCAAAATCTCATGTAGGGGGAAAAAAAAATCAAGCACTGGTAGTAGTATATAAGCTTATTCAAGGTAGATGTTACACAATTAAAAAATGCATTGTTGGGGCGCCTGGGTGGCTCAGTTGGTTAAGCGCCTGGACTCTTGGTTTCAGCTCAGGTCATGATATCAAGCCCTGCAGTGGGCTCCACACTCAGCACAGAGTTTGCTTGACATTCTCTCTCCCTCTGCCCCTCCCCCTACTTGCACACACACTTTCTCTCTAAAATAAATAGGTAGAGAGAGGGGAAGAGAGAAATAAAATCTTAAAAATCCATTCTTATTGTTTGACAGAAATGTAAACACCACAGGGGGAGGTATATGGGTAAACAGTAGTATTAAGGCAAAATACTATTTCAAGAAAACTGCACAATGCAATGTGCATTTAGACAAAATAAAACAACCTACATTAATCAGTTATTTTAAAAATTAAATAATTTATTTGGAAATGCTAAATCAACAAACTTGTCATTACAGTATGCTTATGATATACTCATCAGATTCTCTGAGAATATGGAATTGGGACTCAGCATGTAATTCAAACTGAGACATAAAAATGTAGGATGTGTAAACAGACAAGGTAAGTCTAGAGAGAGAAAAGGACACAGAAAAACAGATGATACTACTACCTTGATTCTAGTCCACTGGGGACAGATGCTCCTGGCTTCCAGAAATAAATTTCCTTTCAATTAAATGTTACTTTTTGCATTTGGTTTCTGGCAACCAAAATTAGGATTTTAAAAGCCTTAGTTCCTAGGTTACAGATTCTTTTTTTTTTTTTTCCTTCTTTTAAGCACTCAGTATTTTTAAGCAGAAGACACATTTGGGGATAGGGAGACAACTGGATTAGAAGCAGTAACAGTGTAAATATGATTTTAAAAGATCTTGATATGGTAGTGACAATGGAAAACAGACAGAAGAAAAATACTACTAAGAAAGGTCAAGGCTTAGTAATTAATGCTGTGTGGGCACAAAGGGTGAAAGAGGAGTCAGATAAATGAAATACCTTTGCCCAGATTAACTGGGAAAAAGAAACTGGCACTATCGGAAAAAAGGAAATCAAGAGAAGGAGTGGTGTGGGGGAAAAGGAACTGAATTTTAATCTTAAATGCCAAGATATCACATCTAAATAGAAAAGTTCAATAGGCAGTTGGCAATACAGGAAAACACTGGGGTGTGAGAAAAAGATCTGGGAGTCATTTTCTTAGATGTGGTATCCCAAGCCTAAAACAAAATGTGTGACAGAATATGCATAAATGAGATGAACACTAAATGAGGCAGCTATATCTTACTGAAATTAACTAAAAGTGTACTTCATAAATGCAGAAAGATATGAACATGTAGATCCCTACTATGGTGTGTGTTTATTTGAACCAGGACTTAATATTCCTTAATACAACACATACTATGGGCTGTGTATTAGAATATACATGTGATGAAACATAAAATATACTGTCCCTGATATGAAGCAGTAGGTAGTTCAACAGGCCACTTTTAAGTCTTAAAACAATGGCTAAAGTAAAATGTCCATCAATTTCAAGCTGAGTCTAGTGTAATTTTTCATATGGTAAAAGCTTATAAATCCAGACAAAATATTTTAAGAAAATAAAAGTACAGACCAATATCTCTCATGAACACAGATGCAAAAATCCTCAGCAAAGTATTAGCAAACTGAATTTTTAAAAAGTGTAAAAAAGATGATATACTAAGAACAAGTGGGTTTTATCACAGGTAATCAAGGTTGTCCAATATTCAAAAACCATTAAATCAATTAAACAATCCATTAAATCATTAGCCTAAAAAAGAAAAATCACACAATCATACCAATATACAAAAAAAGCATCTGACAGAATCCAACACTCATTTATGATAAAAACTCTCAGCAAACAAGGAACAGAGGGGAACTTCCTTAATATGATAAAGATTATAAAAAAAGAAACCTATAGCAAACATCATACTTAATAGTAAGAAACCCAGAACTTTCTCATTAAAATCAGGTACAAGGCAAGGATGTCCCCACTCACCATGCCTTCGACAGTATTTTTGGAAATCCTTGCCAAAGCAATACAGCAAAAAAAGGAAATCAAAAGCATAAAGACTGGGAAGAAAAATTATCTTTTTTTTTTAAACAAATGACACAATCTTCTATGTATTAAGTCAACAGGCTAAAATCTGGAGTAAGTAATTATAGCAAGGCTGCAGGATACAAGGTTAACATACGAAAGTCAGTTACTTCCTTTATATACCAATGAACAAGTGGAACTTGAAATTAAAAACACAATACCATTTACATTAGCACTCCCCAAAATGAAATACTTAAGTATAAATTCAACAAACTTGTGTAAGACCTACATGAGGAAAACCACAAAAGTGATGATAAAACTTGAAGAACTAAGCAGAGAAATATTCCATGTTCATAGATAGGAAGATACAATATTGTCAATATGTCAGTTCTTCCCAACTTGATTTACATATTCAACACAATCCAATCAAATTCCTATTTCTATTATCAAATTATAGCAGTTTTATTATAAATATCAACTAAAAATAAATTAAAAAATAAGTCATCAACAAACTGATTCTAAATTTTACATAGAGAGGCCAAGACTCAAAGCAAATACAATATTCAGAGAGAAGAATAAGGCTGGAGGACTGACACTACCTAACTTTAAAACTTACCATAGAGCAACAGTAAACAAGACCATGTGGTATTAAGAAAACATAGGGAAACAGAACAGAATAGAGAACCCAGTAACAGACACCTAGAGTCAACTAATCTTTAATCAAGGAGCAAAGGCAATAAATACAACAGGACAAAGATAATCTTTTCAACAAATGGTGCAAGAAAAGCAATATATCTGCATTTAAAAACAAAACAAAAACCCAAAACAAACCTAGATATAAATCTTTCACCCTTGACAAAAATGAACTCAAAATGGAATATAAATGTAAAAGTTAAATGACTTAAATACAAAACACAGCAATACAGTGTGTCTTAAATACAAGACAGACAGTAGAAAACTAGAAACTAGAAACTAGTAGAAGCTAGAAAACTAGCAGAAGACTAGAAGACAGCAGTAGAAAACCTAGATAACCTTGAGTATGTATGGTGATGCCTTTTTAGATACAACACTGAAGACACAATCCCTGAGGGAAATATTGATAAACTGGACTTCATTAAAACTAAAAATTTCTGTTCTGTGAAAAACAGTATTTTGAGAATTAGGAGACAAGTCACAGACTGGGGGAAAAATATCTACAGAAGACGTATCTGATAAAGGATTGTTATCCAAAATATACATGAACGCTTAAAACTCAGTAAGAAAACAAGTCCATTACAAAACAGGCTAAAGACCTTAATAGTTAATAGACACCATAAAGGAAGAGATACTGATGGCAAATAAGAGTATGAAAATATGTTCTACATTTTAAAAACTGCAAATTAAAACAATGAGATACCGCTATATAGCTATTAAAATAACACCGACAAAGCCAACTGCTAGCAAACATGTGGAAAAACAGTAACTCTCATTCACTGTTGGTGAGAATGCAAAATGGAAGACACTCTGGAAGACAGTTTGGCAGTTTCTTACAAAACAAACACATTCCTTACTATACCATCTAGCAACTGCACTTCTTGTTATTTACCCAAAGGAGGTGAAAACTTACATCCACACAACAATCTGAAGACTATGTTCACAGCATTTTAATTCATAACTGCCAAAAGCTGGAAGCAATCCAGACAAACTGTAGCACATCCAGACATCATGGAATTATTAAGTGCCAAAAAGAAAGAAGTTATTAAGCCATGAAAAGACATGGAAGAATCTTAAAATGCATATTACTAAGCGAAAGAAGCCAACCTGGAAAACCTACATACTCTATGATTCCAACGATAGGACACCATGGACAAGCAAAATGATGGCAAATAAAAAGTTCAGTTGCTGCCTAGGGTAGAGGAAGGGAGAGTGGGGGCAAGATGAATAGGTGGAACACAGAGAATTTTTAGGGCAGTGAAAATTGTCTGTATGTTATTATAATGATGGTTATTATCATTACACATTTGTCTAAACCCACAGAATAAACAAAACCAAGAGTGAAGTCTAATGTACACTAAGGACTTTGGGTGATTTCGATGCATTAATGTAGGCTGAACCTTGGTAAAAAACGTAGTGTTCTGATGAGTGATGCTAGTAATGCGGGGTGGGGTGGGGTTCATATGTGGAATCAAGGAATATATGGGAATATATACCTTCTCAATTTTGTTAATAAACTTAAAATTGCTCTAAAAAATGCATCTATTTATATATATCAAGCTTATAATGGTGAACTAACATCAGGACACCTAGGTGGCTCAGTTAGTTAAGCATCTGCCTTCACTGGGTCCTTGGATCCAGTTCCACATTGGGTTCCTTGCTCAGTGGGGAGCCTGCTTCTCCCTCTGCCTGCAGCTCCCCGTTAGTGCTCTCTTTCTCTGACAAATAAATAAAATCTTAAAAAAATAAATAAAAAAAAAAGGATGAACTAATATCAGTGCAATAAGAATCTTCTACCAGTGTTAAGTAACATAACAGGCAAAGGCTATTACAGGAATAATAAAGTTAACGGCAGTACTTTTTCTTTTTTTGCAGTATTTTCTTAATTAATAAAAAACAGTATCTTAAATTCCACTGGGGGGAGAGTGGAAAAGATATGTATATTATTACAACTCAAATTTACTGAATTAAAACATGTCACCACCTGAGTGGCTCAATCGGTTAAACGGCTTCCTTTAGCTCAGGTCATGATCTGGGGGTCCCAGGATCAAGCCCCATGTCAGGCTCCCTTGCTCAGCAGGAAATCTGCTTCTCCCTCTCCCTTTTCCCTCCTCCAGCTTGTGCCCTCACTCTCAAATGAATATAATCTTTAAAACAAATTAAGAAACATGTCACTATATTTTCCAGCCACTAAATCTTTAATATTTGAGAAAAAAAAATAGCTCTCCAATCTTTCATTTTGTTATTTTCCTTACTATAATGATTCAAATTTCATAAGCAGGCTTGCCTAGCTGGCTAAACCGGTACAGCATGTGACTCCTGACCTCAGGGTCATGAGCTTGAGCCCCACGCTGGGCACAGAGATTACTTAATACATTTAAAAAAAAATAAAGTTCATAAAAACGATACTACTTTACAACATTTTCATCCCCTGTTCAAAATAACAATGCCTTATGTTAAAGATAAAGAAATAAGCTTTGAAAAGTGAAGTGACTTTCTCAAGGTCACACACTGAACAAGCTAGGGTAATTAGTTTGTCACATTCAGTACAGGCTTACTTGTTTTATGGGCCATACTTTCTACCTCTTCAGGCTGGGCATAGAAAACTCATGTCTTAAATACTTCCTGAACAAAACAAAACTACAAGCATATAAAAATGTACATATAAGAGGGTAACTGCCAGTATTGAATGTTTGGAGACTTATGTTCAGAAATACAGGGTAATTGAATAAACCATGACCAGAATGCTGTTGTTCATGTACTAAAATCATTATAAAACCATGTTTAATTATCTCCTTCTGAAAAAGCTATGTATGCTTAAAGGTGTAGAAAACCTTAACTCTTGATCATAATAAAGTTAAAAGTGATTTTTCAGTCTACTTCTTACAGATTTATCTGCACTTTTCTTCTTGCTATAACGAACAACAATAAAACAATTCTGAAGATCATCAAAAGTCACCTGTAAGCAATAATGGTAAATGGAGCTAGACTCCAATTGTATGACCTCAGATCTGTTACTTAATTTCTCTGAACATGTTTCTACTTCTGTAAAACAGGTAAAACAATTGTACATACAACTCATACAGGTTGAAAACTACATGAATATCCAAGTTATTTTACAGTATACTAAAAATTACTATACAAACAGTAAATATTCCATAAAAGCTGATTAACTTATAAAGGAAGCATCTGGAACAGCTTTCACCTAAGAACAGTCTCTTTCCACAGAAAAACCAGAAAATATCTTACACATTGAGTATCACCTTCATCCATTATTATTACAATGCAAAACTTGTGTTTTTATGATATTATAACTTAGTGGGGCCAAGCATAATGCAAATTATCCAGTTGCTATACATTTATATTATTTTAAGTTTCACTGCAACAGAAATGTCTCCATTTCTCATCTTTTCATGCAGTCTTTGTGTTCACATGAGAAAACGATAAATGTTAACTATAGTTTGGAAAATAAAAAGACTGAAATATCATATGTAACAATGTCACAAGGACAAATATGGTTATTATGAAAGAACTGTTTAAACGTTTATTAAGTAAGGAGTTACTTACATGTGCCACAACCATGGGTTTTAGGACCCAAGGGTCCCCAACTCATGATTGTCTAAGGGCAATGATGTAAAAACAAACGACAACAACAATAACAAAAAGGCATTATTTAAGACTCAATGAGTAGCTACTTAAAGAAGACATATTCCTGCTAACAGATAAAAATATATTTCAGAGCCAGAAACCATAAAAAAGTAATATTAATATACCAGGAAAACCTCAAGGAATTTCTGCTGGACACAACATACTAAAACTAAAGAAGTTCATTAAGAGACTAACATAATTCCTGGTTTCTCTGGTTTTGAAAGAGTCCTACCTTCAGAATCTATTTGGGCATTCTTGGGTTAGAGTCTTTGAAAATTTTTTCCCTATATTTTACAGTTTTCACTTTGCTGCTTTGCTGGTAGTACGCCTCCTGCTGCTGATAATCTTATCTTGCTCTTCCAATTTGCCAATGATCTGGACAAATTTGGAACTCTTATACATTGTTGATGGAAATATAAAATGGTGAATCCACCACAGAAAATAATTTGATAGCTCCGCAAAAAGACAAACACAGCATTACCATATGACTCAACATTCAACTCCTGGGTACATACCGCAAAGAACTGCAACAGGTACTCAAAACAAATGTTTGTATATGAATGTTCACAGGAGCAGTGTTTACAATTGTCAAACGTGGAAACAAGCTAAATGTCCACCAACTTATCAACGAATAAATAAAATGTGGTAAATCTACACAATTACATATGCTACAACACAGATAAACACTATGCAAAGTAACAGATGTCAGACAAAAGGTTACATAATGTATATATGTATACATATATATTCCATATATATGAAATATTCAGGATAAGTAAATCCACAGAGACGATAAGCAGGTTGGTGGCTGCCACAGTCTTGGGCCAAGAGAGGAATAGGGAAAGGAGTACTACTCAATGGGTAGTTTCCTCTAGGGTGATAAAAATCTTTGGAACTAGATAAGCTGGTGGTTGTACAACACTGTACATGCACTATGGGTCACTGAACTGGGCATTTTTATATGGCTAATTTTATGTCATATGAATTTTATCTCAACAAAAATGTTTCATTCTAAGTCACCTGACTTCTTTATTTTCAATGCTGATATTGATGCTTATTAAAATTTTCCTCCTCTCTAGTGTTTTAAAGCCTATTCTTTTTATAGCTTATTTGCACTGAGCTTTTCTTCTCACTTTGTATATTCACCCTCAATTTCATCAACACATAGCTTACATTAATAACTATATAATGACAATTACCAAATTTTTTTTTCACAGTTACCAAAGTCTCTTTTTTTTTTTTTTTAAAAGATTTTATTTATTTATTTGACAGAGAGAGATCACAAGCAGGCAGAGAGGCAGGCAGAGAGAGAGAGAAGGAAGCAGGCTCCCAGCTGAGCAGAGAGCCTGATGCGGGGCTTGATCCTAGGACCCTGCGATTATGACCTGAGCTGAAGGCAGCGGCTTAACCCACTGAGCCACCCAGGTGCCCCCACAGTTACCCAAGTCTTAAGACTAAATCATTTTCCAAAGATCCACAGCCATACATTCAATGGAGTCTTGGGGCTTTTATATGATAACCCAGAAGCAACCGACAGTTTAACATGTACATAATGACTCCATTACCAAAATATCACTTCTCCTTTTCATACTACAATTTCTGATGTATGGAATGGCTGAATCACTATATTGTACACCTAAAACTAATACAACACTATGTTAACTATACTGAAATTTTTTAAAAATTGCAGAATTAAAATGTGTAACAATGGAACAAGGGATGGAAGGTTAAATATATTGTTACTAGGTTCTAAATTGTACATTACAGTGGTGTAATATTTGACAATGAGCTGTGATTAAAGATATATATCTCAAACACTAAGCAGATCACTTAAAAGACCTAAGACAGACATAACTGATAACCCAAATTCGGGTTAAAACAAAAAATTCAATTAATCCAAAAGATGGCAGGAAAATTAGAAAAAAGGAATAATCACACAGACAAAAAGAAAACAAAACAAGATGGGAGATTTAAAACCAGTTAAACTGATAATTATAATAAAAACCAATGACCTAATAAATACTCCAATGACACAAATGAATTATCAAATCCACTAACATGCTGCCTGCAAGAAGCTAAACTAAATATAAAGATACAAATAGGCTACAAGGATGGAAAAGATATACCACGCAAACATCACTCAAGGAAAATACCACTGGCTATCTTAATATTACATAAAGTAGTCTTAAGAAGGAATATTATAAAGCATAAAGTGAATCTTTTTTATAATTATAACTAAGTTAATCAAGTAGACATAATCCTAAATGTATATGCAACTAAACAAATTTCAAAACACACGAAGCAAAACCTAACAGAACGGAAAAGGAGAGAGACATACATAATCATGAGGGAGGGCAGACTTCAACAGTATTTTTTAATTAAAAAAAAAAAAAGTCAACCAAAAAATATCAGTAGGGATCTATGAGAATTCTTTTTTATTTTTTTATTTTTTATTTTTTTTAAAGATCTTATTTATTTATTTGTCAGAGAGAGAGGGAGAGAGAGCGAGCACAGGCAGACAGAGAGGCAGGCAGAGGCAGAGGGAGAAGCAGGCTCCCTGCCGAGCAAGGAGCCCGATGCGGGACTCAATCCCAGGACGCTGGGATCATGCCCTGAGCCGAAGGCAGCTGCTTAACCAACTGAGCCACCCAGGCGTCCCGGGATCTATGAGAATTCTTAAAGAACATCTTGTGACCTAACTTCCATTTACAGAACTCTACCCAACAGATTAATAAAACATTCTATTTCAAGGTCCCATGGAACAGTCTTCAAAACAAGAGTATATTCTGAGCTATAAAACAATCTTAATAAACTTACAGTGAAATCAAACTGCTTGTTTTCTGAATGCAATAGAATTAAACTAGAAATGAGTAACAAGATATCTGGAAAACATTCAAAATAAAATACTGGTTAAGCATCTGCCTTTGGCTCAGGTCATGATCCCAGGATTCTGGGATTCTGGGATTCTGGGATCCTCCTTGCTCAGTGGGGAGCCTGCTTCCTCCTCTCCCTCTGATAAATAAGAAATAAAACCTTTTAAAAAAATAAAATACTTCTAAATAACCAATGAGTTAAATTTTTTAAAAAATCAAAAGGGAAGTTACAAAGTATCCCAAACTGAATAAAAATGTAAACTTATCAAAATCTGTGGTATACAGGTAAAAAAATGCTTAGAGGAAAATATTTAAAATTCAATGCTATAGTAAAGACTGGTCAAAATCATTAATCTGGGCTTCTACTTTAAGACACTATAAAGAAGCCAAATGAAAGCAGAAAAGAGAATTAAAAGTAGAATTCACTGAATTAAAAAATAGACAAAAGACAGGAAATAAAAATCAATAAAACAAAGAGTTGGTTCTTTGAAAAGATCAGTAATATTGATAAATATCTCATGAGAGGGGTAAAAAAAGACAAATCAGTGACGCAAAACCCAAATAGAAGATATCACTACAGATGCTATAGGCATTAAAACATGGATAAGGAATTTTATAAACAAGCTTATGCCATCCTGGGTGAAACAGACAAACCCCTTCAAAGACACACAAAAAAACCAATGCTAACTCAAGAAATAAAAAATCCGTAAAGCCCAGGATCTACCTAAAATAATTTTTAATCCATAGTTAAAAGGCTTCTCATAAGTAAAATTCCAGGTCCAAACAGTTTCACTGGTGAATTATACTAAAATTTACAGAAGGAAATATTACCAATTCTGTATAAACTTTTTAGAAAAGACTCAAGTCTGGGATGCCAATTTTACTCTGATACCAAACCAGAAAAAGACATCGCAAATATTGAAAACTATAGACCAATATCTCCCAGGAAGCAGAAATCCTTAAATTTCAATAAATTGAATCCAGCAGTATTTAAAAGACAAAACATTATGACCAAGTGGTATTTATCCCAGGGATGCAAGTTTAGTTTAACATTTGAAGATCAATTCATATAATTCACCATAAAAACAGACTTTAAAAAGAACAATATGATTCACCTCAATAGATGAAGGAAAGTCACATGACAAAATCGACATTCATTTTGGATACAAGGAAACAAGAACAGAAGGGAACTTCTCAATCTGATAAAGAGCATCTACAAAATCCCCAACAGCTAGCTATCATTATCATCATACTTCATGATGAAACACTGGATGCTTTTTGGAATGATGAAAATGTTCTGTATCTTGACTGTGGTGGTGCTTAAATGACTAGAGTTATCAAAACCTCACTGTACAATTAAAATTGGTGAATTTCACTGTATGTAAATCATCAATGAAGTTGAATTTAGAACTAACATAACGGCTTCTTCAAGGTTGTTTAAAAAGTTTAGTCCTTTAAATAAGGCCTGCTGATTGATTCTTACCGTAAAAGTACTGCTCATTTACACCACTATGTCTATGGAACGCCAAATAACAAAGTACGATTTTTTTTTTAAAAGATTTTATTTATTTGACAGAGAGAGAGAGATCACAAGTAGGCAGAGAGGCAGGCAGACAGAGAGGAACGCAGGCTTCCCGCTGAGCAGAGAGCCTGCTGTGGGCCTCAATTCCAGGACCCTAGGATCATGACTTGAGCCAAAGGCAGAAGCTTAAGCCACTGAGCCACCCAGGCACCCAAAGAATGACTTTTAATAGTAAGTATCTGATATATATTTACATTATAAGTAAAACCTTCAAAAGATGGTTGTGCTGTAAGTGCATATAGAGAATTCAACACTGAACTCAAGCAATTGAGAATTTTCTGCTAAAACTCATCTGCATTAATTCGTAAAATCAAATACACTACCCCTACCACCACCAAAGAATTGGGCTTTAATCTTCTATATGACTACTCTTACGGTCTTATGGCTCCTCAGTACACTTCTAACAAAGCACTTTAAATATATAAAATTTCCTGTCAGTTAACCGAATTAATTCAAATTATGCTAAGAATTGGGGTAGAATTTAATTTTATCTTACACTTGGAATTAATTCATTTTCCTCATACCAAATCACTCAATTACCGTAAAAATATTCAAGAAATGGAGATTGTTTTAAAAAAAGATTTTATTTATTTATTTGACAGAGATCACAAGTAGGCAGAAAGGCAGGCAGAGAGAGAGGAAGGGAAGCAGGCTCCCCGCTGAACAGGGAGCCCGATGTGGGGCTCAATTCCAGGGCCCCGGGATCATGACCTGAGCTGAAGTCAGAGGCTTTAACCCACTGAGCCATCCAGGAGCCCCAAGAAATAGGAATTTTTAACTATAAAAAATAAATGTACAAAATACTATCAATTATTACTTTATTGCTTTCTAATTACTAAAGAAAAATACCTCCTAATTTCTCAGTCATATCCATAAAGCCAAATTTTACTAGAGCAAATGCGAGTTGAAGCTCAAAGCAGAAAGCTAATATTTTAAAGACATCTGCACTTCTAAACTATGCTAAAGATGGGCAGAAATACAGACAAGAAATTGGGCTAAAACACACTTTGTTGAAGGGAAAAAACAAATGCTTAAGAGCATATCCAAATGTAGGCTCCATAAATTAACCCTTATTAATGAAATGGGGAAGATAAGTTATTTCAACTATAATACTAATGGGTAACAGTTACTGTCCCATATTCTACTCCTTTATTAAAACTTAAAGTCAGCACTTCTTACCAAACAGAAAATCTAATAGGTATAGAACTGTACATCCAAGCAAAAAGGAGCTTGACATTTTAGATAGGACAGATGTCCTAGTTTTGTCTTTTAAACAATGCTTATTTAGCAAAGATCATTAAGAACAAATTAAGCTAAGAGGGAATTATTAGCTCATGTTTTCAAACCATTAAATTTTGTAGTCCATTCAGTTACTGACGTTTAATGTTAACTCATATTTTAAAATGCATATAAACATAAGATTCTATCTTTATTCTTCAATTTTGACTAGCCCAGCCCTCAGATAATAACACAGGCTAGTTTTTAAAATAATGAGGGTATCTGTACACTCCTTAAAAATACAACTCAAACCATAAACAACACATCAAGATAGTGCTGCTAAATAAACAGTAACATCTCAAATAAGCAGCCTTTCATACATTTATGAATATCACTATGAACTTTAAAATAAAAATTTATCTGTAAAATGGATAATAAAAATAGTACTAGACTTTAAAAATTTTTAACTTTCAAATCATCTATTTAAAATTGTAACTATGATTAAATAGGAGCAGAATTCTAAATTACAGAGTAAGAGAAATAAAATTTTAGCATTCAACTCACCCATTTATTAAAGAGAAGTCCAACAAAAGCATTAATGGCTAACAAGAGAGCTTTTTTCAAGTACCAGACAGTTATGTCTAGAGTTACTACTCAACAAATCAATCCTAAGAAGAACTATACACCTCTTTCAAAACTTAGCTTTTATGAATCATGAACATTTGACAAACTGTTGGTATAGCAAAACTGAAATTTTAAATTAAATCTCTTGCAATGATACTTCTATCCTACCTGTATCTTCAATAAATTCCACACATTTTTCAACAAACAGTGGTATGGGCTTCTCAGCTGTAACCAGATCCTGGAGGGGCATCCCAAAGTAATTACTTTCCCAATTTCTACGTGTTGGTGGATTGAAGTTCTTAGTTTTCTTTTTCTGCTATAAGAAAACATATTCAAGTTAAAACTATTAAAATTAATTTCCTTCAGAATAACAGTAGTATTTTAGCAATGCAAACACATATTTTATATCAAAAAAAGTATTTAAAAGCCACATCCCACCTAAATGACCATGAATAGGGAATCCATTAAATCCCACTAGAAACAACTTGAGCAATGGAAAAAAAAACAAAACATGAACAGAGAAAAAAATGACTAGAAAGTTCCCTATTTTTGGAAAATAATAGGGAACTGAATAGGTAGGGAAATTAGAAAAGATCATTTTTCAATGCTAACTCAAGGGAAAAGCTGGAAGTAAACAACAGTTAATTCAGTTTAGGTGCAGTCTACTGATTCTATTTGGTCTTTGGGGCAGGTCCAAGTGAGGTTTTTGTGCGTATTTATGAGAACATAATATAGCTTTAATTATTGATTATACAATGAAACTGTGTAACTTCATGAATTTTAGTCCCATCATTTGTCCTTTATTTTCCCATTTTCTTCCTATCTACTGACTGTTTCTTAAACGTTAAGACAGGTTTTTTTAAGTAACAGAAAAAACATTTTCACAATAGTAAAAACAAAATGAAATCTTAATTTTCAGAGTTTAACTTCAATCTAGCACTGGGAGAAAAGGGGTTCTTAACAAGGGAGTAAACATCTCAAAAACTTAAGGAAGTACTGTCTAGAATTCAACTGCTGTGGAGATTCCGAGTCAATTTTTCTGGAGTAAGCTATTTTAAGCATCTCCAAAGATAATTTTATAGGAAGATGCAAATAATTTTTCAGAAATTTGAAGATGTTAGAGCATTTTTATTGTTCCCTTTTTAGTTTACCTACAAATTTTTTAAAAAGATTTTTAATTTATTTATTTGAGAGAGAGAGAGAGAGAGAGAGCATGCGCACGCAAATATGAGACGGGAGAGGTCAGAGGGTCAGAAGCAGACTCACCACTGAGCAGAGAGCCCAATGTGGGATTGATCCTGGGACTCCAGGATCATGATCTGAGGCGAAGACAGTTGCTTAACCAACTGAGCCACCCAGGCACCTACAAAGTTATTTCCTCTGATAAATCACAAACCTATTCAAATCTGTCCTAAGTATCACTCGTAAGTATCATTACTAACTTGTAAATAGGATAAAAGCATACTATTTCTTTTCAGAAAGGGGGGGGAAGAATAAAATGGGGGGGAGACAGGAGAGCTTTCTATGCCTAAAGCAATACTCATCGTAATTTCCCATTTTTGCTGGAGGAGTCTCTCCTTTACATGGATCCCTCAATGTATTCTTCCAAATCTCTGGCTATCTTGAATAAATAAGTCCTTTCTGCAGTTTGATTTCAGGCTGCTCTACCTAGCACACTTCCAGAGCTCATGAAATCCTATTTCTCAATTCTCACATAACTGCATCTCAATGATCAGATTACGTATAACCCTGATACATACAGACAACATAAAATCTAACTAGATACCTGGAATGTCGCCAACAAAGCACTGGAATGTTTGATCTGGCTCAAGACCTAAATCTACCAAGTCAAGCAGTGTGAATCCTTACTCCTTAAATAATCCTTCCAGTACCACACCATCACCACCAAAACAGAACAATATGCGAGGAAATGGAAATGAAGACACTTACGTACATAGTGGCTGAGTCCTTTTTCTCAGAAACATTAAGGTGCTTTCTACCCTGCAAACTACCAGGTGCAAAATTTTATTAGAAAACTGAAAACTGAGGCAAAGATGGATATATTTTATTTAAAGTGATAATACAGCAATGAAAAAGATTACACTTAGGTAGATTAATGGAAAGACCAATGCTTAGCCTATGACAGAAGCAACAGGAATGAAATGATAAGATCTTAATAGATATTTGCTACCTAAATAAAGAACAGTTACAAGAAAGTAAGCTAGCTGGTCCTCAATGTTCCAGTCAACTCTTAAGAAATCCTCTTTTTAATACTGCCTTTTAGGAATCTATCTAAACTCCCAGATGACTCAGAAAACATTCCACCCTTATCCCTGGGATAACAGAAAAGAAAAAACAATTAAGTGTAAGCTTTATCTAGTAAGCACTGAATACCTGACTAAAATTGGGAGGCTAAAGCCAACAAAACAAAGTAAGGTAGTTTCTCTAGCTTATGCTCAGGGAACATCCCCCAAGGTCTATAAAATTACAAGAGCAAACTATTTAATTCTGTGGTTATACCAAGATGCAGGGCTAGTAATCTAAGATAATGAAAGGCTAAGTGTCATGTAGCATGGAATTTCTGACAAACTCTAAACGGGTAATTTGCTAATAAAGTACTGACCTGACAGCTCAAGTTTTAATTCAAATATATTAGGAGGAAAAAAAGCATAAAAAGTTCTGTGATTTTACTAATTTTTCTACTAACTGGCACTGATATAAAACATTCTATGCAGGAAAAGTTTTGAAATAGACATTCTTGTATTAGGTTTTATGATGAATAAAAATGTATATAGTTCCTTTTTTCTAACAGTGATAGTTCTTAATCATCAGAATTCAGGGAGTTCTTTTATAATATGTGAATTATGAAAAACTCTACATATTCTGATATACATCCCGTAACTAAGAGATGCTGATCTATAGCTATACATTTATACCAACTCAAAATGAATTTTGTAAGTTAGTAACTAAGGTTAGATGATTGTAACTGCTATAAAACGCCATCAAGATTCTCTGAAATGCAAGAAGAGGAGGAGGAGTATGGTTATTTGGTAATTATTTCCATAACTTTTGAAGAAGCACCGTCAGAAATGGCAGCCCCCAATTTAAATAATTATGCCAGCAGGAAAACATCTGATTTATGATAACCCAAGTTTTGATTCATACTACGGTCACACTATCTTTATTTCTGCTTAAATGCAAATGCCCAATCTTATTTTTCTGGCCACTCAGGAAAATCTCAAGTCATGTTAGCTGCTGCAAATGAATAGCCACAGAAAATTAAACATCCCATTCACAAATAATGTATACAATGTTATCCATTAAGTGTTCAACAGACACTAAAAACGATCATTAGTATATGAAAACAGGATCAGGAAAAGGTATGTAAGTAACTCTTTCTAGAAATTGCCCTCACACTCCAGTAATATCAGCAATACAACAAGGGAGGACATCTAAGAAACATCCTCAAATAAATACTGTAATCAGTAACATTTAAAAAAATATACCTCAACCGCTTCTTTCATAATGAACAAACTGAAGAAAAAAAGCAGTTAAGGAAGCTTCCAAAGAGCCAATCCAGGAAACAAGAAAACTTGGTATTCTCTATTCTCTTAAATTTAAGATAGGATTCTCGGGGGGGGGGATATCAAAGAAATGAGACAACAGAAAGCAAAATGTAAAGAAACAGAGGAAAAAAAAAAAAAACCCGTTAGAGGAATGAAAACTCTTTAGTAAGACTCCATACAATTGTAAAGATCAAAATCAAGTGATCATTGGTTCCCGTTTATTGTATCATTCCTATGACGCATTCCAAAAAATACTCTTTTGCTTCCATTTTATTTTATTTAAAAGATTTTTATTCATTTATTTGTCAGAGAGAGAGAGAGCAAGCGAGCACTAGCAGGCAGAGGCAGAGAGAGAAGCAGGCTCCCTGCCAAGCAAGGAGCCCGATACAGGACTCGATCCCAGGACCCTGGGATCATGACCTGAGACCAAGGCAGAGTGGCTTAACCGACTGAGCCACCCATGCATCCCTTTTGCTTCCATTTTAAAAAGAAGTCTAAATCTTCCTTTCCTTAGGTATTTGCCCCATAGTGCTATTCCTTTTGCAAACTCCTCAAAAGTCATATATATTAGATGTTTCCAGTTCTCTCATATGTACTCAAATTAGTCTATCACCCTCATCACTCCCCTAAATCTGTTATTAAGGTCACCAATGATTGTTTTGTAACAGTTAGTTCCCAGTTTTCAACTTCACTGACCTTTCAGCAGTCACTCTATGTCTTCACTGGACTTTGAGAACACCACCTCTATTTCCTCACTCACGCTCCCCATACAAGTCTCCTCACTGATGTCTCTTAGCCATCCCTGTAATGTTGTGAAAACTCCAATCCTCAGTCCCGGACCATCTTTCTTTCTCAACATCTATACCCACCCTCTTCATATTGTCATCCATCTGCTGATAACCCAAATACATCTCAGCTCTTTCTCAACTCGACTCATTTGAAACATTCTAGTGGACATCACCACTTGAATGTCTAAGAAAGATATCTTTGTTAACATGTGCAAAACTAAACTAACTGATGATTTCCTTAAAATGTTTTCCAACTGCAACCTTCTCCATCTCAGATGCTGACAATTCCATCCTTTCAGTAGCTCAGGCTACAAATCTTGGAAGTCATTCTTCATCTCTCTTTCTCATACACTACTTCCAACTGTTAAGCAAATGTATTAGATACAGAATCTAACTACTTCTTAAAGCTATCATTTCATACATCTAGATTATTAATCAACTCCTCAATCCATTCCCTCCCGCCCCTCCCCCCCCCCAGTTCTACCACAATCCCCTCAGACCATTCTCAATAAAGCAACCAGAAGGATAATGGCTCTCTAAATAGCAGCATACAAGGCCGTACACAATCAGCATACCTTGAGCTCTGCCTCTCTGTACTGTGACTTCATTTCCCTCTACTTCCTTCATCACTTACTCCTTTCCTCCAGTCACATGGCTTACTTGCTGTTTTAACATGCCAGGCATGCTCCTAAGGGTTTTAATATACTGGCTGTTCCCTTTACCATTTCAATGAGGCCAACAGTGACTACCCTATTAAGAACTATTATCTTAATCCCTGTCTTCTAGCTCCTGTCCAGTATTTCCAATCCAATCCCTTCTACTGCTGTTTCTACCCACACCACTACATTCTTTACTTATGTATTATTATTACTGTTATTATTACTTGGTGTCTTCTACTACAATTTAAGCTCCACACAAGGGCAGGGATTTTTATGTTTTGCTCATCAACATACTCCAAAGATCTAGAATACTGCCTGCAAAAAAGAGCAAAGTAAAAAAGGATTTGAGGTCCCTTGAAATAATGAACGCCAATACATAGATTAAATGATCTCATCATGTACTAGGAAAGATAAACAGGAGTGGACCATCAAGTTACAGACATACATTCAACTCAGTAAGCTTCAAAGAACCTTACAAGCATCCAGGCAGAAGAAATCAAGAACAGTAGAGGGAAAGTATCAGGCTAGCTTTAAAGTTCTCAGGAAAACTGGGAAGTCAGAAGACTCATTTATAGAGATATTCATGAGAAAGGAATTGTCAAAAATTCTTTACTTAGTATATCAATTTGGATGTGCACTACAAGCAACTATAAATTTTTTTAAATTCTCAAATATGTAGTATTATTTAAATAACAGCACAAACTCCTGAAAAAAACATGTGATGAAACATCATTGATAATAAAGAGCTTATATGCTGAGAATCTGTGCTATGGTAGAAAGAATGAAATTTTTTCTATAGTTACACACAGAACTAATTCTAAATTACAGTGGTTTGGCTATGTAATAAAACTATGCAATAAAATCACATCTACAATTTAGTGGCTCAAACTACAAAATGTAAAAATAATCTGATAATAGGCCAAAACCAAAGGCCTCAATATGCCCTAAAAGAGAAGGAGAAAAAAAAAACAAGAGATCGTGTAATTATACTAATGCATGACAGACTATCATGACTACTAGGAGAGGTAAGAAAGAGAAACTGAAATAGGGGTTCAGTATGTATTTAATGATAAAAATATGCAACACACAAACTAAGAGTTTCTTCATTTTTCTTTTTCTTTCTTACATTTTCATCTCCAACTGAAGTGGAATAAAAATAGGAAATAAGACAAAAGCAAAATGAAACTTACAAAAATAAATACAAATGAAGTAAGATCAACTAAAGCAAATTCTCAGACTTGGTAAAAACTAAGCGCAACGAGGGCCTCCTGGGTTGGCTGAGCGCCTGCCTTTGGCTCAGGTCATGATCTCAGGGTCCTGGGACTCAGTCCCACACTGGCCTCCCCGCTCGGGGGGGGGGGTTTGCTTCTCCCCTCCCCACTGCTCGCGCTGCTTGCACTCTGTATCTCTCTCAATCTCTGACAAATCTTAAAAAAACAAAAAAACCTAAACCCAACTAAACACATGCCATTTAAACAAAGGGACTCCTAAGAGTTGAAAATAAAAGGAAAGGAAAAGTAATGACGTTTTCTTTTTTAAGAGCAATGTTAAATTGGAGTTGCCTTCAAGGGAAAATGCTTTGAACTATAGAGTCACCCCTATTCTCTAACCCTTTTCTCCTATAACATTAATCTGTCCCTTCCATGGGTCATTCTCCTGAACTTATCATTAGTTTCTAATACTTGTCATCTTTTTTTTTTTTTAAAGATTTTATTTATTTATTTGACAGGCAGAGATTACAAGCAGGTAGAGAGGCAGGCAGAGGGAGAGGAGGAGGCAGGCTCCCTGCGGAGCAGAGAGCCCGATGCGGGACTCGATCCCAGGACCCTGAGATCATGACCTGAGCCGAAGGCAGAGGCTTTAACCCACTGAGCCACCCAGGCGCCCCATACTTGTCATCTTTAAAAACAAACATGAAAACCCTCCTTTGATCCCATGTTGACCTCTATCTACCACCCCAATTTGTGCTTTTTTTTAAACTGGCATTTTAAGTTCTTATTTTCATTCCCTTTAATCAACATACAATGATATATATTAGTTTCAGGTGTTTTGCTCCCTTTCACAGCAAAACTTCGTGGAGGTTCCATCTACATCTACTATCCACCATCCACTTTTCACATCCCATTCACTCTTCAACCTATTTTGATCAGGGTTTTCTCTTCCATTCTACTTAACCGCTTGTCAAGACCAAACACTTCTACACTTTTTAAAATTAAAAAGAAACCTTTCGCTTTACCCTTCCTGAGCTCTCAGAAACATGGCTTCCTGACTACTGCTTCCTTAACCACTTGCTTTCCCAGATCCCACTTCATTACTCTTTGCTCAAAGGATTTCTTTTTCAGTTTCACCTGCCAACATTCCGGTTTACCAAACTCAGTTCTGAGCCCTGCATTCTTCTCTCACTACTCTACACCCTTAGGTGAATTTATCTAATTTCGAGTTGTAAATCCTTTAAATCCTGATGCCTCTTTTTCTAAGTACCAGATTCATATGCTTAACTTCTATACTTTCACTAGGACCTTGACATAGGTATTTTAAACATTAACATAATAAGCACATAGTAGATCTCTTTTCTCTGGTTTGAAACCTTTCACCTTTAGTCTTCACTATCTCAGTATATCTACCTAGTTGCTTAGACCACAGATCTAGGAGTTGATCTTGATTTTCCCTCTTCCCTTACTCTCCACAGCAACTGCATAAAAAGCCCCATTGGTATGACTTCCAAAATATTATGCAGAAACTGTCCACTTTTCCCTTTTTGGCATCTGTACTAGCAAAATACACAGCACATGATAAACAGATATTCAGTAAACACTGACAGAAGCACACAAAATTACAAACAAGAACAAGAGAAAGCCTTTACCATGTAAGATTTCTGTTAATAAATACACAAAGTACTGTCTGTCGGGTTTTTTTACCAGTCTATGGAAAGTTTCATTATACCAAATTCTTCATATCTATGGGAGTCACTATGTAGGTATACCTACACTTAAGCACCCAAACCTTTTACTAAAGTAAGGATTCATACAATGATTACACATCATAAAATTACAAGAAAAATTACATAGCCAACTCTATGTGAATTCATTTGGATATAAGGTGATGCACTTTTTAAAATTTAAATTCAAATAACATATAATGTATTATTAGTTTCAGAGGCAGAGGTCAGTGATTCATCAGTCTTGTATAATACCCAGTGCTCATTACATCACATGCCCTCTTTAATGTCCATCACCCAGTTACCCCATCCCTCTTGCCCTCCAGGAACCCTGTTTGTTTCCTATACTAAGAGTCTCTTATGGTCTGTCTCCCTACTTGATTTCACCTTGTTTTATTTTTCCCTCTTTGCCTATGATTGTTTTGTTTCTTAAATTCCGTATGAGTGAGGTCACATAATTTTCTTCTTACTTATTTTGCTTTGCAAAGTACCCTCTAGTTCCAACCACGTTGTACAAATGGCAAGATTTCATTTTTTTAAAAAATGACTGAGTAAAATTCCAGTCTCTGTGTGTTATGTGTGTTTACCACATCTTTACCCATTCATCTGTCAACAAACATCTGGGCTCTTCCCATAGTTTGGCTACTGTCGGAACTGCTGCTATAAACGCTGGGCTGCAGGTGCCCCTTCAGATCCCTACTTTTCTATCTTTGGGGTAAATACCCATTAGTGCAATTGCCGGGTCATAGGGTAGTGCTGGTTTCATTTCTGAGGAACCTCCATACTGTTTTCCAGAGTGGCTACATCAACTTTCCCACCAACACTGCAGGAGGGTTCCTCCTTTTCTGCATCCTCACCAACATCTGTCATTTCCTGACTTACTAATTTTAGCCATTCTGACTGGTGTGAGATGGTATCTGATTGTGATTTTGAGTTGTATTTCCCTGATGGCCAGAGGGATACTGAGCATTTTTTTCATATATCTGGTGGCCATCTGGATGTCTTCTAATAGTTGTAATACCTGTTCATGTCTTCTGCCCATTTCTTGATTGCATTATTTGTTCTTTGGGGGTTGAGTTTGGTAAGTTCTTTATAGATTTTGGATACTAGTCCTTTATTTGATACGTCATTTGCAAATATCCTCTCCCATTCAGTCGACTGTCTTCTGGTTTCGTCGACTGCTTCCTTTGCTGCGCGAAAGCCTTATATCTTGATGAAGTCCTAATAGCTCATTTTTGCCTTTGTTTCCCTTATCCTTGGAGGCACGTCAAGCAAGAGGTTGCTACAGCCAAGGTCACAGAGGTTACTGTCTGTGTTCTCCTCCATGACTGATGGATTCCTGTCTCACATTTCGGTCTTCCATACATTTTTTAGTCTATTTTTGTGTATGGTGTAAGGAAATAGTCCAGTTTCATTCTTCTGCATGTGGACATCGAATTTCCCCAATACCATTTGTTGAAGAGACTTTTTTTTCCATTGGGTATTCTCTCCTGTTTTGTCAAAGATTAGTTGACCATGTAGCTGAGGGTCCATTTCTGGGCTCTCTGTTCTGTTCCACTGATCTATTTGTCTGTTTTTGGGCCAGTACCATACTGTCTTGATGATTACGGCTTTGTAACAGAGCTTGAAGTCTGGAACTCTGATGCCACCAGCTTTGGTTTTCTTTTTAAACATTTCTTTGGCCATTCGGGTCTTTTTTTGTTTCCATACAAATTTTAGTAATATTTGTTCCGGCTGTGTGAAAAAAAGTTGGTGATAATTTCATAGGGATTGCACTGAATGTATAGATTCCTCTAGGCAGCATAAACGTTTGAAATTATTTTCCTTCCAATCCATGAGCATGGAACGTTTTTCCGTTTCTTTGTGAATTTCAAGAGTGTTCTGTAGTTTTCTGAGTACAGATCCTCTGCCTCTTTGGTTAGGTTTATTTCTAGGTATCTCATGGTTTTGCGTGCAAGTATAAATGGGATCAACTAATTTCTGTGCACTGATTTTTATATCCTGCTACTCTGCTAAACTCCTGTATGAGTTCTAGCAATTCTGGGGTAGAGTCTTTTGGGTTTCCACAAAAAGTATCATACCATATGCAAAGAGTGAGAGTTTGACCTCTTCTTTGCCAGCTCAGATGCCTTTTATTTCTTTTTGTAGCCTGATTGCTGAGACAAGGACTTTTAGTACTATGTTGAAAAGTAGTGGTGAGAGTGGACATCCCTGACCTTAGGGGGAAAGCTCTCAGTTTTTCCTGAGAATGATACTTGTTCTGGGCTTTTTGTATATGGCTTTTGTGATAGTGAGGTATGTTCTCTCTCTCCATTCACTGTAAAGACTTCTCTAATCAGGAAGGGATACTGTATTTTGTCAAATGCTTTTTCTGCATCTATTGGGAGTATCATATGGTTCTTGTTCTTTTTTTTTAAATGTAGTGTATCACCATTGATTGATTTGCAGATGCTGAACCACCCTTGCAGCTCAGGAATAAATCCTACTTGGTCATGGTGAGTAACTCTTTTCATGTACTGTTGGATCCTACTGGCTAGCATCTTGGTAAGAATTTTTGCATCCATGTTCATCAGGGATATTGGTCTGTAATTCTCCTTTTTGGTGGGGTCTTTGTCTGATTTGGGGATCAAGGAAACACCGGCCTCATAGAGTCTGGAAATTTTCCTTCCATTTCAGTTTTTTGAAATAGCTTCAGAAGAATAGGTATTAATTATTTAAATATTTGGTAGAATTCCCCTGGGAAGCCATGTGTCCCTGCCCTTGTTTGGAGATTTTTGATTACTGCTTCAATTTCCTTACTGGTTACAGGTTTGGTCAGGCTTTCTATTCCTTCCTGGTATAATTTTGGGAATATATATGTTTCTAGGAATGCATCCATTTCTTCCAGATTGCCTAATCTGTTGGCATATAGTTGCTCATAATATGTTCTTATAATTTTATTTCTTCCATGTATTTCATTGATTCCTGCTCTAATCTTGATTATTTCTTCTCCTGCTGGGTTAAGGCTTTATTTGCTATTCCATCTCTAGCTCCTTTAGGTGTAAGGTTAGATTGTGTATTTGAGACCGTTCTTGTTTCTTGAGGAAGGCTTGTACTAGTATACACTTCCCTCTTTGGACTGCCTTTCCTGCATCCCAAAAGTTTTTAACAGTTGTGTTTTCATTTTCATTTGTTTCCATGAATTTTTAAAAATTTTTCTTAATTTCCTGGTTGACCCATACATTCTTTAGTAGGATGTTCTTTAGCCTCCATGTATTTGAGTTCTTTCCAAATTTCCTCTTGTGATGAGCTCCAGTTTCAACGTACTGTGATCTGAAAGTATGCAGGGAATGATCCCAATCTTTTGGTATTGGTCGAGACCTGATTTGTGACCCAGGATGTGATCTATTCTGGAGAATGTTCCATGAGCACTAGAGAAGAATGTGTATTCTGTTGCTTTGGGAAAAAATGTTCTAAATGTATCTGTGAAGTCCAGTGTGTCATTCAAAGCCCTTGTTTCTTTGTCGATCTTCTACTTAAATCTGTCCATTTCAGTAAAGGGGGTGTTAAAGTTCTCTAATATTATTGTATTATTACTGATGTGTCTCGTTTTATTATTAATTGGCTTATATAATTGGCTGCAACCATGTTAGGAACATAGACATTTACAATTGTTAGATCTTCTTATTGGATACTCTAATTATGATATGTCCTTCCTCATCTCTTATTACAGTCTTTGGTTTAAAATCTAATTTGTCTGATATAAGATTGCCACCCCAGCTTTCTTTTAATGTCCACTGGCATGATCAATAGTTTTCTACCCCCTCACTTTAAATCTGGAAGTGTATTTGGGTCTAAAATGAATCTCTTGCAGAAAGCATATCAACAGGTCTTGCCTTTTTTTTTTTTTTTTTTTTTAAATCAAATCTGATACTCTGTGTCTTTTGATTGGGGCATTTAGGCCATTTACATTCAGAGTAACTACTGAAAGATAATATTTAGTGCCATTGTATTACATGTAAAGTGACTATTATTGTTTCTGCTCCTTTCTGGTCTATGTTACTTTTGGACTTTCTCTTTGCTTAAAGGATCCCTTTTAATATTTCTTACAGGGTTGCTTTAGTGATCACAAATTCCTTTAGTTTCTGTTTGTTCTGGATGCTTTTTATCTCTCCTCCCGTTTTGAATCCTCCCGTTTTGAATGACATCTCAGTTGGAAAAAGTATTCTTTGCTGCACATTCTCCTCATTTAGCACCTGAATATATTATACCAGTCCTTTTTGGCCTTCCAGGTCTCTGTGGATAGGTCTTCTGCCAGTCTAATGTTTCTACCCTTGAGGTTATGGACCTCTTATCCTGAGCTGTTTTCAGGATTTTCTCTTTGTCTCTGAGATTTGCAAGATTCACTATATATAATGTCTATGTTGGGGTGCTGACCTATTTTTACTGATCATGAGAGGGGTTCTCTGTGCCTCCTGGACTTGAACGTCAGTTTCTTTCCCTGCATTAGGGAAGTTCTCTGCTATAATTTGTTCCAACACACCTCCTGCTCCCCCCACTTCCTCTTCTTCTGGGATCCCAATTATTCTAATAATTCATTTTATGGTATCACTTATCTCTTGAATTCTCCCTCTGTGATCTAATAGTTGCTCATCTCTCTTTTTCTCAGCTTCTCTATTCTCCATCATTTCATCTTCTGTATCACTAATTCTCTCTTTTGTCTCATTTGTCCCAGCAGTTAGAGGCTCCATTTTTTATTGTATTTCATTGATAGCCTTTTTTATTTCAACTTCATTAGATTTCAGTTCTTTTATTTCTCCAGAAAGGGATTCTCTAGTGTCCTTGATGCTTTTTTTTTTCAAGCCCAGCTAATATCTATAATCATTAATCTGAACTCTAGTTCTGATATCTTACTTATATCCATACTGATCAAGTCCCTAGCAGTCAGTATTACCTCTTGTTCTCTCTGAGGTGAGTTTTTCTGTCTTGTCATTCTTACAGAAGAAAATGGCCACTTTTCTATTTATAGAGTTGTGGCTATTCTTTTCTTAGATATCTGGTTGAGTTCACAGCTATTTAGAATGATTTGACAGCTCTCTAGCTCAATTCTTGGTACCAGATCAAACCAAAGTTTCCTATTTCTCTGCCATCTTGGACTGTGTACTTGTGTTTGGTGATGTACTTCCAACAGTGTTTAAGAACTGAGTACTATGTGCATAGCATCATGCTAGATATTGTTCACAATATAAAAATCGTAGAGGTAATGTTAATGCTCTCAAGAAATACATTATGGAGAAAAAGAAACCTCACTACCTATCATTTAATTAGCAGCCCATATAAAAATAGTACATGATTAAGTGTCAAAATAACCAGAAGCAAGGCTTAAATCCGGACTTCAAAAACTAGAACTTAAAACGGAAGCGATGAGGTCAGAGATATTTCAGAAATTTAGAAAGAATCTGGTCTGTATTTATTCATTTAAACACTTGGGTGCCTTGGGTTCAGCATAAGAACCCGGAAATCACTATACACTGCATTTATTCCTTACTGTGTATTAGGTACTTGGTAATATTACATGTATAACCGTTAACTGTCACAATAGCTCTGAGACTACTACTATTCTGTATCTATTTCACATCTATTTCAATACACCTGTAATGTGCAGGAATGAATAATGTGGGCAGAGAGGTATGTAAAGGCCACACTGTTAATGGCGTTAGGTAAGTCCCTAAGAAATTTGAACTTTATACAGGGGCTACAAAATATATTTTGGAGGGAGAAAGGTTAGGCACTTTATTTTAGTACTATCCCTCAAAAAGTAACAAAAAGTATGAAGCAAGGACAAACAGGAGACACAAAAACTTAAGTTATTATACCACCTATGCTAGTGAAGCTATGCAGAAACAACCCATCACACATTCCTAGTGGGATTCTAAAATAGTATACCCACTTTGGAAAACAGTTTGACAGTTTCTCATAACACTAAATATGAAAATACCAAATGACCCAGCAATTGCACTCTTGGGCATTTATCCCAGAGAAGAGAAAACTTGTATTTACATAAAAATCTGTACTTTATGGTTCATAACTACTTCATTCATAACAGTCCCAAACTAGAAACAACAGATGCCCTTCAACAGGTTACATAACTGTGGTATATCCACACCATGAAATATTACTCAGCAAAAAGGGGGGCAAACTAATGATTTATGGCAACAACTTGACTGAATCTCAAGGTAATGATGCTGAAAAGAAAAAGTCAATCTCAAAGGTGCATATGGTGTAATTCCATTCATATAACATTCTAGAACTGGCAAAATTATGAAATGACAAAATGGAAAACAAATTACTGGTTGCTAGGGGTTATGAATAAGGGGAGGGTGTGGTTATAAAAAGACAACAGAAGAGATCTGTTAGTCATAGAACTGTTTTGCATCTTGCTGTCAATACACAAACTTACCCATGTGATTAATTACTTAGAACTAAATACACACACACACACACACACACACACAAATGAGTACAAGTAAAACTGGGGAAATCTAAGTAAGATCTGTGAATCTTGTTAATGTCAAAACCCCGGCTGTGATATTATACTACAGTTTTACAACATTTGTGGGAAACTGGGCAAAGGGCATATGGGATCTTTTGGCATTATTTTACAAAAACATGTCAATCTACAATTATCTCATATATTAAAATTACTATTTAAAAAAGATCACCACAATAATCCAAGTAAGAAGTTATGACAACTTTAACCAAGACTGTGACAATGAAATGTATCAACATATTTTACAGCAGAATAAACACCAGCCAAGTAAGATAAACAGCAACAGCATGTAGCTTTGGCCCATAGTAGCTCCTTCCGAAAATACATTCTCATCCAATCAAGGTAAGAAGAGGGAAATAAATTCTATGACCTCTGAGGAAAATTCTGTCTTTCATAAGGAGCAGGTACAAGCTTGTCTTACATAACTGACTTCTAGAATCTCACAGGAATTTCCCTAAAGACCACATTCTGTTATATAGAGTTTCTCAACTTTAGTAATTATTGACATTTTGGGCTGTATAATCCTTTGTTGTGAGAGATCACCTATGAATTGCTTAGCAGAAACCCTGGCTTCTCCCCAAGAGCTACCAGTAGCTACTCCCTACCCCAGCTGTGACAGCCAAAAATGTTTCCAGACATTGCCAGATGTTCCCTGGAGAGTAAAACTGACCCCAACTGAGAACTACTGTGCTAGGCTCATTAAAAACAAGAACAAAGAACTCAAATCTGGGAGATAGCTACAGACAGATTCTGAGAAGTCTGAAAATTTTAACTTTAAAAAGGGTCAGTACTTAACTCATGACTGAAAAACACTTCTGTAGGGAACACAAAGATGAATAATCGTAACCGCCATCAAGAAACTTACAGCGTAGCAAGAAAAAACTTATTAAACTATAAAGTGATAAAGCTACTACAAAGCAATTACTTCAGATGAGAGAAATAAGTATTACATCAGAGCATACACTTATATCCGTATAAGAAGCCTTTAATGGGAGCCAGGACTCCATGAAGATTTACTTAATCCTTTTTTAAAAAGTCTATTAAAGCTACAGGTACTGACTGAGGGTCCACAATTTGGAAATGAGGGATGTTGGAGGGATGTGGAGGCTTTCACATCCTTTGTGAAAAGAGGGGAGACAGTAACTGAGGGAAAATAAATGTGGTCTGGATTCTTACACATACTAACAGATAGACTGCTTCTAGCATTGATTCCTCTCTAAGATGCCATCTCTCTATAAAGCATTTCAAAATAAATTATCTACCTGACAGTGACTTTATTAATGACATTAACAACTTCACGAACCAAAAAATAAACATGTAATCATCTGGAGAGGGTCCTAGCAAAATATCTAACTATTCAAATGAATAATGGATGGATTTCCTCCTAGTTTCCCCACATATATATTTTTAAGTATATTCACATGAAAATGGGTTTTTTATTATACCAGCACTTCATTCTTAAAACCACTGATTTTCTTTTTGCTTCACAACTAATTTGTTAAGTACTTTCCCTTACTCTAATGATCATCAATCAGAGGATCAAGAGAGGGAAAAAAAATTCAGTGTCTCTTCCTCCTTCCTCATTATCAACCGAGGTTCTTAAGCAAGGGGCCACAGCTTTATCAAGTATAGGAGACCCTTAAAACTCAGTAAAATTTTGTACATGTGCATTTTTCCAGGAAAAGTAACCAAATCTTTCTTCAAATTTTCAGAGGCTAAGAACACTTCCCCTGAAGCTCAAAATGATTACTTTGTACAAAGTACTCAAGGTATACCTTCTATTTGGACAAAATTAGATACAATCACAAGATCACTTCTGTCACACACTTTATTTTGTTCTAAAATTTGGAAACCACAAAAATTACTACTTTTAAAAAGCAGTCCTTTTGGGGTTTCCTTTTTTGCAATCATAGCTTAAGCTCTATTTACTTAAGGACTCTTTTACAACATCAACAGATGACAAGAAAACATTACAAAGTTAGAAATCATAAAACTATACCTATTGTAGAAATAACTCTTCTAGGATTAAGTGGAACAATTTGTAGTATGCCCAATTTTGGAGTACATAAAATAAAGAACCCTATGAAATTACCCATAAGTCTTGGAATAGTAACAATTGTCCAATAATAAAAAATTCTAATAAGAATATTCTATGATAGAGGAGTTAAGTGACTTCTTGATATATTAATATATCCTAACAATTATAATTAATGTGCTGCAGAAGAGTAATTTCAATATTTGCAGTATGCCAGTTTTTGCTAAACATTCAAAATATGCTGCTATGAAAGCTAAGACAAAAAGTTTGAATAGAAAGCCACACCAAAGAAATTTACACGTGCTTTTAAGTTAGTGAAAACAAGCACACCAGTGACACAATCATTTAAATTAAGCCCCATTAGAACACATGAGTGAAATAAATATACTTTAAAAACTGACCATCTAGTTACATTTCAATCTGAATTGAGAAGTACTAAATCATGGTCAAATGGACACCATAGAACAAGTTCAAAGAATAGTAAAATATAAACAGAAATACTCACCTTATATATCCATACCTATATAACACCATAAATTGATGTACCCAAAACCAGAAATGACACCAACTTTATGAGAAATTTTAGCAACTCCATATAACCAATCAGGCATAGACCAATTTAGCCAGTCAGTAAGAAAGCAAGTGAAATGGTTACTAAAGAACACCTCACCAAATTCTTCCCAAATGAGATTAGAGAGCTAAATCTTGTTGAAAACATAAAATGTTTAATTTTCAACAAAATCACATTTTTCTAGACTGAATTCCTTGAGACCAGAACCCATAACCAATTCACTTCTGTATTCTTAGCTTCAAACAGTGCTCAGGCATAGCAGACATTTAGTAAAGTGCTCTTTGAATAAAATGACAGTTTTCTTAAGTTAAAATAAACGGTAATTACTAAAAAAACAAAAACACAAAACAATCAGACAAACAAAAAAACCCCACCCCACATAAATGGTTCTGTTATCACCACAACAAAAGCCACATACTCAAACTGACTTCAACTGACAACAGTCAACGTAATGCACTAGGCCATAAGATTAATTATAAATCTTGTTTGTAATAGGTATTATGGTTTTTGTCCCATAAAAAGTACCCCACAATTTGGGGAAAAGGCAACTTCACTCAGAGCTCTACGGATAAAGGCTCAGGCCTACATTCAGTACCATAAATTATATTTTCCTTGCCAGAGTTCACTGGTTAGGAATGGATACAGGACTCATTTCAAGGTAAACAGGTTAGAAAAGATGCTGATTGAGGAGTCTGGAAAAGCAACCTTCTCATTCTTCTGCACATACTGCCTTTATAAGAGTAACCCACACTGCCTCCCCAAACAAATTCTGCAAGACCATAATGGTTATAATGGATACTCCCAACTGGCAAGAAAACTAACCAAGGCGCTCTCCCAGAACAGGTAAAAAATAGAAAATCTCAAACTTTCAGGCAGTTCAAGACTGTTAAATGACCTTTGCTCATGAAACAAAGTCTACTGTTAAATGACCTTCCTCAAGAAACAAAGTCAGTAGACTTTACACTATTTGTACTACTATCTGTATGTGATCTGTAAGTATTGTTCTTTCTTTCTTTTTTTTTTTTTTTTTTAAAGATTTTATTTATTTATCAGAGAGAAAGAGAGGGGGAGAGAGCGAGCACAGGCAGACAGAATGGCAGGCAGAGGCAGAGGGAGAAGCAGTGTCCCTGCCGAGCAAGGAGCCCGATGTGGGACTCGATCCCAGGACGCTGGGATCATGACCTGAGCCGAAGGCAGCTGCTTAACCAACTGAGCCACCCAGACGTCCCAGTATTGTTCTTTCTATAGGAAGCTTTTTAGCACCCAACTTTTATTTAGCCTTATTTAAAATTCTTTCAAGAATTTTAGTTTCTCTCAGATGAGAACACTGACAGACCATCAAGTAACTGTTAAGAGGTTAAATGATATACACTAAAAAAAAACTTACCCTGTAATTTATGCATTTTGATATAGACAAACAAGAGTTCAATATAGACATATATCTGATTACTTTTCTATCTGGAATGAACAATCAAGAGAAAATCTTCACCACCACCGTCTGGGTAAGAGTGTTTTTAAAAGGTATTTTACTTAATAAAGACTAAGATTCTAGAAGTCAGAAGTCAAATAATTCTAAACCTAAGATTACATTCTAAAGGATAGATCATACTAATTAATATTAAGTATCAGTTCACTATTTACTAGTATTAATTAACATTTTCTGATTCAATATATACAGATAGACATCTATCTCCTTACAGCTTGTTTTGAAGGTAACATACCTATTTTTGTATTCTTCCCTAAACCCTGTTACAATGGCTATAGCAGTACATTCTTCTAAGACATTATCTGAGAATCAGGTTTAGTAAAAAGGAAGCAATAAAACAGAGAAAAGAATATGGACTGGAAGCAACATTTGAAAATAAGATAGGAATTGGTAGTTGTTAATACAAATAAGAGAATGAAAAGATTCAGGACCTGGAAGATCGGAAAATAATTTTAAAAGCTGGAAATGAAAAATCAACCTAACAACTACTCTAATGCACCATAAAATTCACCAAATATTTTACTATTTCCTGTCTGAATCAAGCTAACAGCACTGAAAGAGATAATTGAAGAGAAACCAAACTGGATTAAACACACTTATACCTCATTTCATTTGAATGAGTGTTACAAACCGGCAATTTTATCAATACAACTCAAATTTCTCATCCTCTCAAAGCACTTTCAAACACCTGCAGGTTATGAAATCAATTCAGTAGGTCACAACCAGCACTCCCTCATTCCACTCTAACAGACAAGAAAATCAAAATAACATATACAGTAGCAGTAAGTATTATTTTTTGAGATTGCACTTATGTAGAAACATTTATGTGTATGATTTAAACAAAATAATTCCTATGGTTGCAATCAAGAAATGTCATACAAGGTTTGGATCTCATAACTAACACTAAACTTATTTTGGAGTATAAAGGACAATCAAGCACAGAGCCTCTGAATGACAAGCTCAGATCTCTGAGCCTTCCTCAGATGCCACTAGGGCCCAAAGGTTATGATTTTCCAGGTGTTAAAAAATCTGAGAAAAGATTCCTGGACTACAGCTTCCATCTTGGAATCAAAGGATGAAGGTTGAAGGTAAACAAGATGACCTTTCCTCTCAGAGAGGATTTAAAAAAAAAAAAAAAAAAAAGGCAAAGAAATGCATAAACTCAGGTTCAGAATTAATAAGAGTATTTAATTTAAAAATAAGTCCAGAAACTAATCCAATATTATGGGACAAAGGACTGTTGTGAAATATAGCCAGAGTACATGGGGAAATTTTAGGCCTAATACATACTACAGCAGCATTTATTAAGCACTGCTACATGCTAAGCATTTGAAACACATAGTTCTCATGTCTATCACAATTCCAAATACTATAATCACTCATTTACAAGTGAAGGAATCGGCTCAGAAGCAGTTAAGTGTTACTATTACTCTCTACCTACTGTTCATCTCACTACATAGTATTCAACACTGGCAATTCCTCAAGGCTTTTAGACACTCCTCTGTAAGTACTCTCCCTAGGTCAATTTCTTCTACTGGCATTTCTACCTCATTGTCTCCTAAATATGTATCTCCAACTCAGTGCTCTCCTATGAGGAATGGTGTATCTAACTGCCAAACTGGTATCTCAACCTGAACTCTAAAGCCAGTTTTAATTCCCACTCCCCAATTCCAAACCTGGCAAATTTCTAATGCTCTACATCATAAAAAGCATCATCAACTGTTTAAGCTGCATAAGCTAAAACCAAGAAGGTATCTTCCCTATCTCATTCATCACCCTCCCTCTTCCCCCACACAATACATCATCAAACTTAGGAATTCTAAGTACTCTCAAATCCATCTCACTCTCTCCCTCTGCCACCATTCTACAACTACTCAAAGCCTTCATCAGGGTTTATTTAGACTACTCTAGCATGCCAATTAGTCTTCCATCATTCAACCCGTTCTCCACACCAAAACAAAGTGATTTCAAATCCATCGCGGTCTAGTTGCAAATTACTCTAAAAAATCAATTAATTGTCTAAAATACTCTAAAACAAAAATGTCTAACAATGCTAAAAAGGTCCAAGTCTAGTCCCAACTCTTGAGTCCCTCCCCTTTAACTACTCTCTCCCATAGAACAAGAATCAGCAAACTATTGCCTGGGGACCTTCTGCCCGTTTTTACACAATTTTTTAAAAAAAATTTTTTTTAATTTTTAATTTACTTGACAGACAGAGATCACAAGTAGGCAGAGAGGCAGGCTTTTGCCTGTTTTTGAAAACAGCCATACTCATATTGTCAATGGCTGCTTTGGTACTGCAAGAGCAGATATGACCAGTTATAGCAGAGGCTGTATTACCTGTAAAGCCTAAAATACTATCTGGCTCTTTATACAAGTATGCCAGAACCTTCATTACATTAATGACCACCCACAGTGTCTTTTTAAAGAACACACCACTTTCCCTTTTACAACATTCAGCACTCAATCTTCTTCCATCCAACCAACTATTCCTCTTAAGTCCTATTAACCCATTAGATCTGAATTAAAATGATACTTCTCAGGGAGGGCATTCTTCAGTCTCTAGACCAGCACATCCCCATTCAGATTAGCCACACACAATAGCCCCATATGGGTACCACACTGGAACAGGAGCTCTAAGACAGAAGACTGTATGTTTTGAGGTGCTCTATTCAATTCCATTGGTCAATGTGCCTATCGCTGTGCCAGTACCAATCTTACATGCCAAAGGTTTACATTATCTGATAAAATAAGCATATACACCCAATACCACCACTCCACTTCTGCCTTTCTTAAGTATCCTATTCTAGGTTCTTTACTCTTCCATATATGGATTAGAATCTGTACGTGAAATTACCTGAAAACCTAACACTTTGAAACACTGAATCCAGAGATTAGTCTGAAGAGCAGTGACTTCATGATACACTATATGCATGGATAGGAAGGCACTAGAGTTCCTCATTTATTTAGGTATTTTTCACTGTCTTTCAATACTTTTATTATTTTTTTACATAGTCGTTTGCACAGTTAACTCCCAGGCACTGGACAATCTCCCAAGCTTTTTTTTTTTCTTTTCTTTTTTTTTAATAAAGCTTGATTGATTGATTGGTTGATTTGACAGACAGAGATCACAAGTAGGCAGAAAGAGAGGAGGGGAAGCAGGCTCCCTGCTGAGCCGAGAGCCCGATGCGGGGCTCGATCCCAGGACCCTAAGATCATGACCTGGGCCGAAAGCAGAGGCTTTAACCCACTGAGCCACCCAGGCACCCCTCCGTGCTTCTCTATTTTACTAGTCGTTTATCACTGATATATAGAGATGCAATTGACTTTTGGTTACTGATACATATCAAGCTATTTTGCTAATTCTTCTATCTACTGATAATTTATTTGTAAATCCTTTCTGGCTTTTACATAAACTATCACATCAGCCAATAATGACAATTTTGTTTCCTCCATTCCAATATTCATGCTTTTAATTATTTCCTATCGTATTGCTTTGAGTGGGATCTCCACATAATACTGAATATAATAGCACCACTGAATAAAGTGGTGACAGTGTGTACATTACCTTGTTCCAGGTTGAAAAAGAAATCCATCTCCCCATTTAGGGTATATGTTGCAGATTTCACTGGTTTATTTGTAGATATCTTTTTTCAAGTTAAGGTTCTCATCTGTTCACGATACAGGTTTCTAAGAATTTATTAAATTACAAAGTGTCTTTCATATATTGTTCTTGCATGGTTTTTTTGCTGTTACATGGCCAAAATCCTTTATCAAAAAACCCTTGAGGAAAATAGGCTTTAGAATTTGGATATTTTTAGACATTAGTCAAAATGTACAGTAGGAAAAAATGTCAATTATCTAATGCAATTAAATTGTGGGTCAGTACCCTGTACTCTTTTCAAATACACTAGTATTTTTGCTTGTGACTTGGTATAGATATTTACTCTATAAGATAAATAATGATTAAAAACAGCCTCAAATCAGATTCCGCCATCCAGAACAGGTCAAATCAGATTATGCTGCAAAGTTGAAAAAAAAAAAAAAAAACCACACACCTTGGTTTTCCTAAGTTGATGGATTTCAAAATTGCAGTCAAGGGTCTGTTGATCTGTATTTTATTTAGGATTCTTCCATATACACTCCTAAGTAAAACAGGACTATAATCTTTCCTTCTTACACCATCCTTGTCTGGTTCTGAAATTACTACTAAAGGACTTCAGAGAATGAATTAAAAATGTATTCTCCTGCCTTCTGTTTGCTGGAACAGTTTGTAGAACACTGAAATGATCTGTTCCTCAAAGAGCTTTCTGGAAAATGATCTGAGCATGGTATTTTTGTGCAAGACAGAACTACTACAACTTATTTAATAGTTACAGGATTATTCAAAGCTTTCTTGTCTAGGTGATTATATATTTTTAGGAGTTAATTTTGTTTGTACTTTCTAATGTCTTGACATAAAATTCTTGACAGTATTCTCTTTTTAATCTGATCTACAATTATGTTCTTTTCTTCACTCTCAGTATTTAATTGTGCCTTCTCTTTTTTCTCATCAGTCTTGCAGGATGTTTATCTATTTTTCTAGTCTTAAAGAATCAACTTCTAGCTTTACTGATTTCTCATTTGGTCTCTGTACCACTATAACTTTGAAAGTGAGTATGTTAAAAAAAAAAGGTGAATATGTAGGGGCACCTGCCTGGCTGGCTCAGTTGGTGGAGCATGTGATTTTTTTAATGTTGGGGTTCTAAGTGCAGGCTCTACACTGTGTATAATATAGAGACTGTTTTAAAATAAATTCTTTTTTTTTTTAGCGTTTATTTATTTATTTGACAGACAGATCACAAGTAGGCAGACAAACAGGCAGACAGAGAGTAGGAAGCAGGCTTCCCTTTGAGCAGAGAGCCCAACTTGGGGCTTGATCCCAGGACCCTGGGATCATGACCTGAACTGAAGGCAGAGGCTTTAACCCACTGAGCCACCCAGGCGCCCCTAAAATAAATTCTTAAATAAATAAAAATAAAACTGGGGACGCCTGGGTGCCTCAGTCAGGTAAGTGTCCAACTCCTGATCTCAGCTCAGGTCTTGATCTCAGAGTTCTTATTTCAAGCCTCATGTTGAGCTTGATGCTCAGCAGGGAGTGCACTTAAAAAAATACAATTAAAAAAAACCCTGTATATGTACATCAGCTTCCCACTTAGACTATGTGATACCAATCTCAATCCTACCTTCCACCTATCCAACACAACCTTCCTTGCTCCTCTGGCCTTGCTTAACTAACTGCTTTGGATTTAAACTAGTTTTTCAGTTTTGTAGATTTCTAGAAGTACAATGCTATTTCTCAATACCCAAATAAGGGCACTTTCCTATCACCTCTCACCTTACTTCAGTCATAATTTTATGCCCCTGTACACATGATTCTCCCCACCTAAAATATCTTTACTCCTTCTTCTAAGCCAATTAAAAAACCCAAAAGTAGTGATTTACACCTTTCTCTTCATGAAGTTTTGTGACATACTACATACTCCATGGCAATTTCTGTCTATATTCTTTTAATATTTATATTTAAACAAACTATCACAAAATAGTAGATACACTTTTTTATTTACAAATTTACCAATGTGTCAGGCACCACTGTAAATAAACATGAATTGATTTCTCAAAGCAGTCCTAAGTAGTATGATTATCTCTATTTTCCTAGTCGGAAGTGCAAAGAAGTTATGCACTTACAGTTAGTAAGTGGCAGAGCCTCAATTCAAATCCTAGAAGTCTGGCTCTAGACCGTGTGCTCTTAAGAATTACACTATGCTTCCTTAAATGGCTCTAGTAGTACTTTCTTAACACTGCCCCAAGCGCAAGGTACGATCTCTCAAATTCCATTTAAGCTCTTTAAGGGGGGATGCATGTCTTTTTTAACTTTTCTTATCCTTCAACAGCTTTTTGTACAGACTTTAAGTGTCTAGCAGGTTTTTAATGAATGCTTACTGAACTGAAACATGAGATGACAATTACTCAAGTCCAGATGACACAATGAATATAATTTTTAGAGAAATTAGGTTGCACAAGTGCTCCAGCCTTTCTATAATGCTTAAAAAAAGATACCATGGATAACTGTGATACAATAAAAATAAAACAAGATGAAATCAGAGAGGGAGACAAACCGTAAGAGACTCTCAACCACAAAAACAAACTAAGGGATGCTGGAGGGGAGAAGGTGGGGGAATGGGGTAACTGGGTGATTGGGTATTAAGGAGGGCAAGTGGTGTAATTAGCACTGGGTATTATATACAACTTATGAATCACTGACCTCTACCTCTGAAATTAATAATACACTATGTTAATTAACTGAATTTAAATTAAGTTAAAAGTAATAATAAAGTTAGCCTTGAGTGAGCTAAAGAATTTCACTGTGCATATATACAAAACCATAAAATATAAACTCTGACACAAAACTGTTTGTATGAAATTTCACTGTTACCTATGTTTTTAAGACCACAGGTACAGAAACCAAACACTTAAATGACACCTGATTTAAAAATTACTTACAGACGAGAAGTCTTCTAAAATACAATTTCTCCAATATTTTTAGATTTCAAATATAATACATGAATCTAAAAATTAAAGCAATGTTATACAGAAGTGCAAGGAAATTCTAAGATAACTCTAAAAGAAGCTGAAACTATGGAGTTAAGGTAACTGAAAGCAGATTATAAATATGATTCTAAGTTGATTCACTACTTCAACGGAAGTGAGGAAAAGATGGACACCAAATGGAAGAGTTGTACTAAACAAAAGATTGAGTGGAATCAAATATATGAAACATTTGCAGGTGTGGAGGAAGAGAATCTAGGCCCATTTTTGTCTGTGGGATGATAATAAAAAATTAAAGACAAATTGCTATAGTCAGTGACTTTAAGATGAGGTGATTATAAACACCACCAATACTTTATGTATCTCTAAAAAAAAAAAAGAATAAAATCCTCTGTTAATTAAGATATGCCATCAATTACTAGACATACCAGATTCAGGAGCTATAAACAGACAAAACCCAAAACCCTGGATTTTATAATCAATTAAAATATTTATCTTCCAGAACTTATGATAAGGTTACATCCCACTAAACCCACTGTAAGTTGAAAACATTAAATTAAAAACACACTTAATACACTAACAGTCTGATCATATACTTTAGCCTGGCCTATCTTAAATGCGCTCAAAACATACTAGCCTACAAATGAGCAAAAACATCTAACACAACCCTATTCCATTAATAAGGAGTTGAGTATCTTGTAATTTACTGAATACTGTACTGAAAGTGAAAAACAGAATGATTGTTTACTCTTGTGATCATCTGGCTGACTGGAATTACAGTTTACTACCACTGCCCTGTATCACAAGAGTGTATTGTACTGCGTATCTTCCTAGCCCAGGAAAAAATCAAAATTTTAAATTCTAAACATGGTTTTTACTTAATGTGTTACTCCTTTTGCACCATCATGAAGTTGAAAAATCCTAAACTGAACCATCCTAAGCCAGGTACCATGTGTACAGTTAAGTGACTACGTAAGACAAAACAGGTATGAGGAGATTTGCTTCAATTTGAGGAACATTATTATTAATAAACAAACTGGAGGGGTACCTGGGTGGCTCAGTGGGCTAAAGCCTCTGCGTTAGGCTCAGGTCATGATCTCAAGGTCCTGGGATTGAGCCCCACATCAGACTCTCTGCTCAGCAGGGAGTCTGCTTTCTCTCTCTCTCTCTCTCTCTCTCTCTCTCTCTCTCCACATCAGACTCTCTGCTCAGCAGGGAGTCTGCTTCCTCTCTCTCTCTCTCTCTCTCTCTCTCTGCCTGCCTCTCTGCCTACTTGTGATCTCTGTCAAATAAATAAATAAAATCTTAAAAAATAAATAAACTAACTGGAATCAGAGGTTGTGCTAAAATTTCAGAATATTAATACAGATTTGGTATATTCCTTCCTTGCACAGTACTCATACTTAAGAAATTAATACTAAAAGTAGAGTAATAAATATCAAGTCATTGGAATACTCATGTCTTCAATCTAGTGATTCTACTGTTGTACATTCATCCTAAAGAAATGACTGAAAAGGAATAAACTTTTATGTAAACTGGCCACTGTAACAAAAAATGATAGCAAAATTTAAAACCTGGAAGCCTAACCACCCATTTTTAATATAATTTGTTAAATGAAAAATATAATGACTAAAAAGTATTACCGAAAAAACTTTTTTAAAAATAAAAAAATAAAAATAAGAAGTATAATCAAAACACTATGGAGCAATAGAGAAAAATACAACTAAGTGAAAAAATAAAAACTACATATATACTATTGTTGGAACTAAATAGAAATTAGGGAAAATTGGGAGAAGATATAAAGAAAACTAATGAGAAAGATTTCAACATGTTCAAAACCTGCTTTTGATCACAGATTGCATATTAAATAATAATACTGTTTAACCTAATTAAATTTCCTGATTTTGATACCTATACAGTTGTTATTTAAGAGAATGTTCCTATTCTTAGGAAATAAAGTATTTAACAGTAAAAAGAGTCCCAACATCTGCAACTTCATCTCACAAGGTTCAAAATGAATAAACCCCAATAAATACCCACACGAAATAAATCAAGGAAGAGGGATTAAATGTAAACAGCTGGTAAATCTCAGTAAAGGGTAAATAAAAGCTCCCTTTACTCTTCCTGCAGCTATTCTTGAAGTTGAAATTTTAACAGAAAGTTACCAAAACAATTAAGCAGACTTCTGATCAAAAATGGAAAAATAAGGGGCGCCTGGTTGGCTCAGTGGGTTAAAGCCTCTGCCTTCAGCTCAAGCCATGATCTCAGGGTCCTGGGATCGAGCGCCACATCGGGCTTTCTGCTCAGCAGGGAGCCTGCTTCCCTTCCTTTAAAAAAAAAAAAAAAAAAAAGGGAAAAATAACACACACACAAAAGCAATTTAAAATGGGGCACCTAGGTGGCTCAGTTGGTTAGACGTCTGCCTTCAGCTAGGGTCATGATCCCAGGGTTCTGGGATAGAGTCCCACCTTGGCTCCCTGCTCATCAGGGAGCCTGCTTCTCCCTCTCCTCCCTGATCCTGCTCTCATGCTCTTTCTCTCTCTCAGATAAATAATAAATAAAATCTTTTCAAGATATAAAATAAAATGGAATAACTGTAAATGCTTTATCCTCATTAATAAGCATTAAGTAGTATTAATAACAAACAAACTGAAAAAAATGCTGAAATTTTTTGACAGTGACTAAATGTGTAGGGAGAACTAGTGATAACAGGTTGAGTACAAAAGATGCCAAAGATATTTAGCCAGTAGCATGTGCTGAGAGTACCTGTAGTAAACAAACATGTATTAAGACTATGGACATAAGTGATGAAGAAACTATCAATAGGCAGAATAAAAGCCTGCTGAAAGCTATCTCAAAACCACAAAAATCTTCAGCAAAGTTTGTGCACACTCAAGAGTCAAAGAGTACTAGAAGTGAAGGTGCTAAAGTACCACTATAATAAAGATCTAATGGAAATTATAAAATACAACTTAGCATACATAATTAATTTTCAGTGCTTAATACAATCAGGTAAATTACTATCTACTAAAAACAGATATTGCTATTTAGTCAAAATGTTACAACTCAAACTTCAGAAACTTTTCTATATGTCTTTAGACAAAACACCACCACCCACAAAAAAGAATCCTAGAAGTGTTAAATTTCCAATATTACAAATTATCATTTTGACTATATTGTCATGATCCTTAATTGAGACAGGTATTTCAAAATAATTTTCCAAAACTGATAGGTCAAGAAGGCAAAAAGAGAGATAAATGGGATGCTTACAACAAAATAGAGCAAAATCACGCTATATCTGGGCTTCTATTAGGAAAATAAACATATTCACCTAGAATGATTATACTGAAGAATAAGAATTCAAACTTCTACATTAAAAAGGCACAAATAAAAAGGCAATTTAAAAAGTAACGAAAATATTCATCCTCACAAAATATTCACAAAATTACTGAATGACATAGGCATCCTAAGTTCTCAATGTCAATTCATTATCTTAAAAAAATACTTATTTTAAAAAGCAAAAACAAACATCTTTATAAACATCACTTACTATGAGTTAAACTTACCTTTTTATCTTCTTTTACTTTGTGGGTTTTCTTCTTCATTTTCTTATCATCTAACTCCTGGTCTGAGGTGATTGCAGGATTATCAATACCACCTTTCCAAGTTTCAACAGGAGAAAGAAGCGGATCTTCCTCACTTCCACGATGTCTTCCTTTTCTTTTTGTTTTAGAAGTGGTGAAAGGCTCATCATCACTCGCATCTGAATGTGTTCTTCTATAGTATGACTTGGCTTTACTAAACAGGGTTTTAGATTTGTATTTGTATTTTGAAGGCCTCCTTTCTCCGTGACTTTTTGACGTTCTATCAGAAAATCCATTTTCCTCATCTCCTTGGGTGTTATTTACAAAGGAGTTTCGAATTTTAATAATGCGAGTCTGACTATCATCTGGGACAACATATATCTCTTCAGAATAGCCCTTCTGTTTGAAAATTGTGTCAATGGGTTCCGCATAGTTATCTGAAGGATCCATATCTTCAGGATGTGCCAAAGGCACCCGGGAAGTCTGTTTTCTTGGATTTTTACCAATACCAGCTTCAATTGTTTTTACAAGGTTTGGATCCAGTTTTTTCACATTTGTCTTAGGTACAACTGGTTTAGGTTTAATAGGTGGAGGCACTTTATGGTTGCGTTCATGGTCATGACAATTTGGGGTGCTATGAATAGGATATTCATTTCCTTCTAAATCTAATCTGTATCTAGAACGGTCACTAGGTGTTGGAAGCAACTGTACATCATCTCCAATTGGGCTATAAGGAGGCGGTGCTTCTGTATCATCATCTGAATCAGGATAGTTGTTATATGGAAAACAGTCTCTGGGAGATGGTAGAAAAACATCCTCACTTTGATGGGTTGATTCCCTTGTATTATCAGATAAATAGGAATTTTCTATCATATTTTTTTTCTCTAGAACATCACTGAAAAACAGTGTAAAGACCTCAGTTTGTCGATGATACTGAGATAAAGAATACAGTGCTGTAAATTTAGCAGAGATCTCAGTTGCAATGTGTTCTCCTTCAGTCATTAGTTCCTTGATCGCCTCATTTTCAAAAAAATCTGCTTGGCTGTCAGTAACTGCCACCAGCTGTACAGGAATGGTGTCCTGAACTTCTGACAGAAATGCTCGAAGCATTCCCATTGATGCTTTCCGTTTGGCAGAATAAACTAGTATATACCCATGAACCAATTCATCTTTCCTTACTCCAATTGAAGAATGGTATGATAAAATTGTAATCTGTATTCGCCTCCTTTTTTCACCAATAATTTTATCAAGCATTAGGGAATTATTTTGTCCAGCTTGAGCAGCACTACAAGAATGCGAATCAAGGAAGGGTGAAAGAATAAGATCCACACTAAAGGGATCGCCACACATGGCACACATGACAATTCTCAGGTCAGCTTCTGATACATCCTTACTGGTTGGAACTGGGCTCACGACATCTAAATTATGCTTTACTGATTCTAATACTCCTCTGAGAGCTTGCTTTATTTGGGTTTCATTAAATTTACGAGGATATGTACCAGGAGGTACATCGACAAAAGGGCATTGTAACTTGTTTGCCAACTGCTGCCCTTGGTGCCTGAGAATTGGTAGATTCTTACTCATAGAATCTCTCTGATTAGCCAGAATTAAGGTAAATGGAAGATTAGCCATATACTTATCTTTTCTGATTTGAGAGGCTTCAGTTCTTATTTTTCCAATAAATTCTCCAATAAAATTCAGTGACTCAATGGAATTAAATACACAGAAGCACCCATGTGGTTTAAAGGCGGCAGTCCACAACTGACTTAAGAAGTAAGGCGACTTGGCATCAACTGGCCGAAGATCAAGTTCATAAATTTTTCCATCTAAGGCATACTCATCATCAGTAGATTGTGTTCTTATCTCATTTGCTAGTTCTTGAGCAAGGCCATCCTTCCCTAAAATGAAAAGGTTAACTTTATCTATACTGGTACTATCATGATATAACCGTAAGCGGCCATGATCCAACTGTGAAAGACTACTAGCAAGTAACTGCTCCACTTTAATGTCTGTACAATTTTGGCCACTAAGACAGGTTTCTTTAGTGGGATGATAAACAAACCCTATGTGCTTAAGTAGAAGAGATTCCCTATCGGGTGCAAGTTTCTGTAAAGCTTTGTATCTAGGTTCTTCACTCAAAACTGTATGAATTTCACTCATTTTATCTGAACTAGGCGTTGCATTAAGATCTAAATCATAAAAAAGTTCAGAGTGCTCAAAAAGCATTTCCTGAAACTCTTCTTTGGCTTTTTCAACTATTTCTCGCTGATGCCTACCATACACCTCTTTGCTATCAGCCTCAGTGATATATTTGAAGGCTTCATCCTCCATAACAAAGCACATAACTTCTTCCCACGGTTGCCCAGGTGAAATGAACTGAATTTTTTCCAGAGTCTTTTTGAATTTTTCCTTCATTTCAACCCTTCTTTTCTCTGATATCAGATGCTGTACATGGTTCTGATAAACTTTTTCAGCTTCTAAAGTGCTCAGGAGGTCAAATGGAATTCGTCTATCATTAATTTTATCTATGTGGTCAGTTTCATCCCAAGGTGTTTTTTCTAGCACCACAAAACATAACTGAAAATCTGCTCTCTTTTCCATTAACTTCAAAGCTTCTGACCAATTCAAATGTTCAATCTCTTCTAGGTTTGGCAAAAGAGTGTTAAAAGCTCTTGGTAGAGTATTTATATATTCTTCTCTCCTTTTTCTTATATGTTCCTGTTTAAGTTGTTCTATATGTTTTGAAAATGTATTTCTGGCCTTTCTTGTTCCCTCTAAGTTGATGTATTCTTCATAATCAGGATGATTTTTTAATTTATTACTAACAGTTTTCCAAGTTGCATGATAATCTCTCACAGTCTGCACAAGTTTTTCAAACTTATCTGTTGCTGTGACAACAAGTTGTCGCTGTGTTTTATAAGCATCCAGATAGGGAATAATTTTAGGCTTGCCACGAGTTTTATCCAACATTTGTACCAGTGCAGTAAAACATGTCTCAATGTTGACATTAAATCGTGCTGATGTTTCCACTACAAGAAGGTTCTTTTTGTTTGAAGCAAAAGCCTGAACTTCTCTAAGATAATGATCCACGCATTCATCACATTTAGTTGCTGCTATTATTACAGGCTTTTTTGATTTTGATAGTTGGACAAAAAGATTATTCACAAATTTAAGTTGATCATCAAACTTCCTATTGCATCCCTGGCTCACATCGATGCACAGTAAAAATCCATCTACATTGAGCTTCCCTTCAGGCATTTGCTTCTGTTCAAAGTCTTGCTCCAAGCCCAGCTGATCAGTGCAAATGTACATTAGTTTCTCTGCTGACTGCAATTTAGAGGCAGCTGCACGTTTTATATATGGTTGCAAATTCGTACTCCGATGAGGCAAGAAAGTCTGGTCATCAATGAACTCTGTTTGTTCAATGACATGAATTTTGCATTCTATTCCATCTTCACCACTTTGTGTTATGTCACCCCAGTATAAAAAGTGATCATTGTTTACCACTCGTCCTCCAAAGTCAATGGTGCTAAGCACAGAAGTATGTTCTGGGTAATATTCATCTGCTTTTGAGCGTACAAATCTATTGCACAAACAAGACTTCCCAACTCCACAGTTACCTTTATCTTTTTCAGTCCCAGAGAGTCCAACTACACTGATAGTATAGGATGGGGGGCGAGGCTCTTTGTTTTTTGCCATCATAACTCTCTTCTCATGTCTCTACATTCATAAAGATAACCAGATATACTTCTCATTCTGAAAATAAAATCCTCTCAAAATACAGATCCCAAAGTTCAGAACTATATTTGGTTCTTTGTATTTCCCTCATTTCTGTGCAGAAAGGTCTTCAAAATCATATGGATCATCTTCCTAGAAAGAGAAAAAGGAAAAACTTTAATCATGAAATTACACATTACATCATATACACACTAAAGATATTTATAACAAATAACTATGGACATTAACAATAAATATTACATGTATTTTAGGAAGCCACCATAAAGACTGTTTATGATTTATTGCTTTAAATGCAAGATGACTTCAAAATTTAAGACAAATTTAACAATTAAAATAACTACACACATAATTTAAGGTAATGTCTCAAGAAATTTAAAATAAGCCCCTAATAACCAAATGTGCATTTTATTTTACCTCTGCTCTGTCCTTTAAGTTTGAAGAAATAACTAGTCTTTTCCCCTTCCTCAATTTTCTTGCCTTCTGTGACTACATTATGCTTGCTGATAATTAAATGTACCAGTTGCCATTAACAACTCCCTTACAACTTTCAAAAACAACCTGTTATTACATCGTTCCTCAAAACTTGTTCCCTAAAATGGAATCTCATATAAATTTAGGAAGATTTTACAATTATGTAAAATTTTTCACAAAATCCAAACCCTAATAAGATTCAAGAGATATAAAATTACTGTCCAACTACTTCTAAATGTTCTTGATTTCTATATGCATTTCCTGTCAGAATAGTTGTAAAAAGCTCATGGATAACATTTTGAGTAGAACCAAGCTGAAGAATTTTGAGATTGTCTACTTGAGACAATCGTTTAGAATTATTTGACATACCAGCAACATGAAATAACCCTAAGAATTGAATGTAATTTAATTTACATTATTTACGTGAAAGCAGTCAGTCAGTCTTTTATATAAGTTTTATTTGTAGATTCTTCATACTTTCGAGGTTGAATTAAAAGTAATATATCATTTCTCCCACACCAAAGTTTCACAAGACAGGGAAAATATCCAGTTGTATACATCAACATACATGAAAATTATCTTCAATCCAGACAAAATAAAGAACACAGGGAAAAAAAGAAAGGAACCATCACTTGCCCCCAAATACCTGGCTTCTACATTGACCTCAACTGCAAGTAAATAAGTAAACAGCTATTGGTGTGAAGTAAACACCTATTCAAATTATACTATACATTTACTATACTACTATTAATGATTAAAAAAAACTATTAGAATTTAAAATTATGACTAATAGTTTTGGTAAAGCAATGTTAAAAGTTAAAATTTCAGATTTACTTTTGTACTTCTGAAGTGTATTCTATTAGCTTCAACTACAAATATTAGTATCTGCCATATGATAAACAAACAAAGCATTTATTAGATTCACTTTCATGATAAAATAATCCTGTGTTGAAGGAGCAACACAAGTAGAAAACCACAAATAAACACAACTGATTTAAATCTATTTTTTATGAGTTTATGAAAACAGCAAAACTGAAACTGCTTTGTGTCATAGCATCCCCACCTATAAAATGGGGTTGTGTTATCTATACAAATTCAAGAATGAAATAATTTTTTAAAATAAGTGCCTAGCAAACAAAAGAAGTTTAATAAGTAATGTATCAGTTTGATTCTGGGAATCCGTGAAGCTGTCACAAGATTTTTTGTAAAAAATTACATGATCAGATTGCAACTTTACCTGGCAGCAGTATATACAATAATTAGAAGTAAAAGAAATTAGGGGAGTCCCATCCAATCCTATTAACTCTTTTTCATTAGTGGAACTTCTAAAAAATATTAATCTGGTTAAATTGGGTACTTGCACCTAGCACCAGTTTCTTTACCTAACCTGCATAAAAAAATATTTGTATTTACTGATAAGAAAACAAAAGGGAATGAACTGGATAACAAAGTTATACACAATGATAAAGAGGTAAAACAAAATTCACAAAAACAGCATGATTCTGTAACAATTGAGAAAAAAATGAAAAACACACAAAGGAAAATAGAAGGCCTACCCCTTCCTTCTTACTAGAAAAGCAGAAAACTGCAGACAGTACACTTTAAGATGTACATCAAAAGAAAACATACCTAGTGGTTACTCTGGGGAATTTTCATGTTAAACAGTATATACACTAGTACTACATGCAGCTCTTTATTAAACAAAAATCTGTTCTAAAACTAAGAGCAATTCAAAGACAAGTAAGACTGTTCCCTGCCTTCTAGTTTAAGACACACAAATAGAAAGGTTAATAGTACAAAGTCACATGAACCTAAGTATTATAGAAAATTCTTTTTTTTTTTTTTTAAGATTTTATTTATTTGTCAGAGAGAGAGAGAGGGAGAGAGAGCGAGCACAGGCAGACAGTGGCAGGCAGAGGCAGAGGGAGAAGCAGGCTCCCCGCTGAGCAAGGAGCCCGATGTGGGACTCGATCCCAGGACGCTGGGACCATGACCTGAGCCGAAGGCAGCTGCTTAACCAACTGAGCCACCCAGGCGTCCCTAGAAAATTCTCAACTACAAAACCTAATCCCTTGCCATAACAGTCACTTTATTCATTTCTCATATGCTTATTCCAAACACATTAAAAGAAACGTTCCTGCTCTCCTACAGCATATACCTCAGAATACTGAGAATACAGAATACTTTCTACTTTAAGTTACAGAGTGTAAGCAGAAATAAAAACACTCTTAACATAAAATGGATTTTAAAAGCTACAGGAAGAAAAGGGCCTTAAAATTAAATGGAGATGAGTGGAGCATGAAGTTACCACCCTTTTGGGGAGGCTTTATATCTAGTGAGAAATAAAATTATTATATGGAGGATAAATTTTAATGTTGGGGTTTCAACACACATCCTAATAAATTTGATAGTGGCAGGCTCTGAATCATGAATATTAAAGTTTAAATTAAAAATGAGGTAGCTTTGTGTGACATTTATGGTTTTCACACCAAATTCACAGTAAACTACCAATTAGACACTGAGGAACATCCATGTTCTTCCAGGAAGGCTACCTGGTTACTTTGAAATCAGCTCCAGAGCTTATGTCATGAGTCACTACAAAGTGATTTTCAAACGGTGGTGGAAAATTCTTTCACTTACAGGTGGTAAAAAATATTGGACAAATAGGTGCTCTCTCCCTCCAACTCAATCATCAAAAGCAGTACATGCCTTATCTGATTTACAGGTTTACTTAACTCAAAAGACGTTTTAAAATGTTTTTCCAAAAGCTTTAATATTTAAAAAATGTTTTCAGGGTTTAAAAAAATTTGAAAAACCAGAAGACTAGGAAAAAAAAATGCTATAACCTGCCCTCAAAAACATTTTGCTATCTGTTTGGGAGAGTATGGTGTTACCACCTCATGAGAGAAAGATAGCATTCATGCATTTGGCTGTAACAGGTTATAAGGGCATTTAATTTCAGCCACCTGGATAGTTTACACATAAACGAATTTTCTACTGGCCCTCAACATCCAGGTCAAAATTACTATCCATTAAGTAACTAAGGTAGTTTTTCTTCTGCACTGATTAAAAAAAAAAAAAAAGAATCCCCTGGTTTTTGTGTGTGCTCCTAGTAATAAACTAATGGCTGATATCTATATGCAGGCTATTCAATTTAATCTGAAAATTCCTTTCAAATGTTTAATGATAATATTTGATTATGTTGATCCATACAACTTCCCGATTTTTTTTTTAAGATTTTATTTATTTATTTGACAGACAGAGCTCACAAGTAGGCAGAGAGAGAGGAGGAAGCAGGTTCCCTGCCAAGCAGACAGCCTGATGTGGGGCTCAATCCGAGGACCCTGGGATCATGACCTGAGCCAAAGGCAGAGGTTTTAACCCACTGAGCCACCCAGGTGCCCCCAACTTCCCGGATTTTTGATGTGACTTTACTTTCATGTAACTTGCTCTCATTTTCTCATATCTTTACCCTTGAAGAAACCATGACAGAAGTAGCAATCATCGACTCAAAGCTATCCAGTTAAAAGGAGTCTCTGGATGAACAATCTTGATTCTCTTAGGCAAAGTACTGCTTTTCAGCAGTTTGCAATGTAGTTTTTTTTTTTTTTAAAGATTTATTTATTTGAGAGGGAGGGAGAAGGGAGGGGTGTCAGACTCCCACTAAGCAGAGAGCCTGATGTGGGGCTCGATCCCAGGACCTGAGCTGAAGGCTGGCTTTCAACCAGCTGAGCCACCCAGGTACCCCAGCAATGCAGTTTCTTTCTCATTCTACCTTTAAGTTCATTTTACAACCCTTTCAAGGAAATGTTTAGATTAAGTACCTTCCCAGAAATTAACAACAATGTATAATTTGAGTAGAACTACAGCTGATGAGAGATGGAGGGATACACCAACTATCTGCCTGATATTGTTGAGTGGTCCCTAAAACTGTCTTAAAAATGAAGCCATCTATACGACGGAATTTTCTAAGATACATGACAGCCATTCAAACACAACATACTACTTCTGATGGAGTTTTAATAACATCAAGTGCTTTCTGCAAGAAAATTTTTTAAGTCCTACAGGGAACCTAGGAAAAATCAATTCTTAGTGATTCTGGACTTAAACCAAAATTTGTTTTGTACCTTCTCACAAAGTTTGTGTTCATAAATATAAGGTGGAATTTTAAAATTATTTTATACTTTTAAATTATTATACTTTGTCAGGAAATTCCCTTTGGTCCTATCTTCAAAATATATTGAGAATTTATTACTTCTCATTACATTTATTGCTCTATTTTTTTACCCCATCCACCAACATATCTGGCCCCAGATTATTCCAAAGACTAGTTTCCCTGCTTCCATTCCTGCTCCTCTTCCCATCTATTACTACCAGAGTAGCCAGAGTTTCTTAAACATTAAGTCATAGCTTCCCATCCTCAGGCCCAAAACCCTCCAGAGACTCCTAAAAGTCAAAGTCAAATCCTTTCTGTGGGATACTGTAATATCTACCTTCTCCAATCCTGTCTTGCTCTCTGACCTACTCTCATATATTCTCCCATTCTCATTCTGCTCCAGTCACATGGAGGAACACTGTTCCTCAGCATGTCTGCTTTTACACTTGCTTTTCCCGATAACCCCCCAAGTCCTCCTTGCCTCTTAACTCCTAAGTTACTAAACAACTTATTTATTACTTGTCATTAACTCTTTCCCTCTCCCCACCCCAGACCATACTTAATAAAGATCCACAAAGGCTCAAATCTTTATTTCATCAATGTATTCCAAAAGCCTCCAACAGTGCTTCCTATGTATTAGCTACTCAATAAATTCATGAAATCTTAATAAATGTTCAAATCACAATGTTGTTAATTCTTTGGCCAAAAAAAAAAAAAAAAAGGGGAAATCACATGATGTTTACTAAATAAGCTCTGTAACATATTAATCTAAAAGTTTTCTAAAGCTATTAATGAAAGGGAGCACGGGTGACTCAGTCAGCTGATCGTACTGGTTTCAGCTCAGGTAGTGATTTCAGTTTAGTGAGATCTAGCCCCGAGTCAGGCTCTGTGCTCAGCACGGAGTATGCTTAAGATTCTCTCGCTCCCTCTTCTGCCTCTGTCCCTCTCCTTACCCCCACCACGCCATTCTCGCTAAAATAAATCAAAAGATAGACAGATAGCTTTAATGGAAGAAATGCACATGGATTTCAAGGTCATTACAAGTCAAAAATTAAGCCCCCAAAGTGAAGACTATGATCTATAGTATCTTCAGTCAGAATAACCATCTAGTTTTTTAAAAATATTTTTTAGAATCACAATTATAAGAAATTACACATTCCATCTTCTTTAGGCCAAATAAAATATCCCTTATATAAACAAATATTTGAGAAAAGACAGTTCCAAGCCCTAAGACTATCATATATTTCACAATGTCAGGCAATCTAGACTAGCTTAATAAAAGTAGCAACTGAATTACTCAAGATGAATATGGCACAATACTGATATAGTACTACTTTTCTTAACACTGCTCATTCTCAGTAACAAATTTATCAATGCCATGAAAAATCACAAGGGGAAAGCCATTTTAACATACATGATAACTAAAAACAATGTAATACCTGTAGAAAAGTCAGTTATATTCCATAATAATGTCTTTGACCAAGTTTTCTACCACATAAGCACATACTCTTAAGGCTGAATGGAATGCTAAAGACATCATTCATATGAACTGCTCTTTACACAAAACTATAACCAAGTTAATGAAAAGAAAATCTATTAAAAATTTCAACAACTTACATAGCAACTAAATAACCTGGAAGCATATCTTGGTAGGATTCAGAATTAAACTATGTTAGGATGGAAATTTTATTCTGGTTTTTTTGGTTGTAGTTGTTGTTATTTATTTATTTTTAACCATATTCCCAACACCCTAAACAGCACCTGACACAAAGCAGGTACTCATATATTTTCTTACTGATGACTACATGGGTCAATCTCCAAACTCAGATCCTAAACCACTAAGCAATCCTGAAGTCGTATTTATAGTCAAAATTAATAAAAGTTACAACCATGTTATGGGCCCAAACACTATTAATATAGCAATATATTCTAAAATAAAAAGTCTCCAGTTTTTTTCAAGACCAACAGTCCGCTTGTTAAGACAGATTAGGTAACCCTGAAAGCTCATTGGAAATACTTCCAGGAGGGTCCAAGTAGGCAGTACTTTGGGAGCAGTGAAGTCCTACTCAACAAAGACAATTCTGCTTTTATTCATTTTAATCTTTTGATATTTCAAGTACTTCTTGATTGAAAAAAAAGATTCACTTCATTAAATATTTGAAAACCAATGACCTAAACTATTTTCAAACAGATTAACTACACTATTATTTAATCAACAGTTTCCTCTAACAACACGTTATGTCCAACGCCTTGGTATGAAGTTATTCTAAACTCCTTCTAGACCATATCCTCACTCTGTGGTGAAAACAGAAGAAACAAAGGTCATTTCATTTATATCAACCTCTGTGAACAATCTAGGAAGTATTTACTGTGCCTATCTCAGCTTTATGTCAGAGGTTTCGAGGGTACAAAGGTATAGTATAGGGAAGTCCACTAAGCTAGTGCTATGAATATTCACCTCCCTTCCAGATTCTGAGGTATTCTCACCGGAGAACAGAGAAGTGAGGGAAAGGTCATGATTTTGACATACAAGATTATAATGCTGTAACAATGGAAAATCACTATTTTCATTATACAAAATACGATAGATAAGTCTTAACAATTTTCTTACTGATGGGAACACTAAGAATCTCAGGAAGACATATAGACTAAAAAGAAAGTATAGATATGCAAGGGAAAAAAGGCTCAAAACCACTTTCCCCACAACTTTAAAACAAACTTTATGGTACCATAGCTGAGAAGACAAAGGCAATGTGCTATACCATGGAACTGATAAATGCAACAGGAATTCCAAAACATGAAAGATCAGTATAAGCTGGGACACATGAGGTTTGGAAAACTGGCCAGACAGTATATATTTTAGGCTTTATATACCACACAGTGTCTGTCAGCAACAATTCAACTCTGCTGCACAGCACAAAAACAGCCATAAACAATACTTAAATGAATGACCATGGTCGTTGTTGTCTATGAACACAAATTTGAATTTTCATATAATTTTAATGAACCACAAAACATTATTCTTTCAATTGTATCCTCAACCATTTCAAAACATAAAAAGCCATTATACAGAAACAGGACAGAAGGCCAATCTGATCCAAGGGCCGTAACTGCAGACCCGTGGAATAGATTAAGTTATAGTGAGGAGAAAGGATTTGAACCAACTTTGAAAAATAAACCAGATTTGGGGCGCCTGGGTGGCTCAGTGGGTTAAACATCTGCCTTCAGCTCAGGTCATGATCTCAGGGTCCTGGGATAGCCTGCTTTCCCCCTCTATGCTTGCTGCTCTCCCTTCTTGTGATTGCTTGCTCTCTGTCAAATAAATAAATAAATCTTAAAAAGAAAGAAAGAAGGATAAATAAACTGGATCTGAATTTTAGAAAGAAGTCATTCCAGGTGTGTGACTAGGGTGGAGTGGCTGAGCACAGCTGCCATGCTGAAAAGCAAACTTATTTATTTTGTTTCTGAAGATATAAAGTATGACTATAGAAGGTCTTCAAGGACAAGCAGGTGTTAGACCTTATAACAATCAATAAGAAATCATTATAAGCTAGAAATGGAATACAAAATTAATTTGCTGAGGCACAAAGCCCAAAAGATGGACAAATCCTGGAGGCTTGAAAGTACCTCAACTACCAAAGAATTCGAAAGAACAATCCAAGAAAAAGAATTTGATGACTGGCTGCTAATTATAAGAAATAAAGACAAATGAGTCAGTGTTTCTTAACAAAAAACTGATCAGTTTCAGCAACAGATGGTGGTGTCACTTGAGTTTCAGGTGACAGTATTTCTAAAGAAAAATGAAAATACAGAAATTAAATAAGGCAACATTAGAATTAATAACATACATCTCGAGATCATAAATGTAAGAAAAATCATTTAAGAGCGTATTTAATTCAATACTCTTATAAGAAACACCTAGTTACTTAGTTAATAAAGAAATCTGGATCTTTCAATCCCCCAGATCATAGAAATGTTAATTTTCCACTAGTTCTCTAAACAGTCAACCAAAATAAAAATATAAGTAAATAAAGAGTTAATATTTGGCTCTGAAAAAGTAAGTATAGAAAGAAATAAATTTTTGGACCAGGAAGAATACATCATCAACAGGAAGAAAATGAACAAACTATAAAAGAATCAACGTACAAGTTTTTGCAAGGTTCCTTGTAATGCCAAACACAGCAAAGATAAAGAATAACACAAAAACTATTTCCCCAACACTTCTATTAACTTTGTGTTAAAAACTTTCCCCTAAATATTTCACTCAAAAGGTACAAACAGATGCTTTTAAATTTTTACTTTATATTTTCCCCTCATCAGCCAATCTATCTTCACTTCCCCGTGCTTTTGGTCTACAGTGTCCTTTTTTTTTTTTTTTTTTTGGTCCACAGTGTCCTTAACTTACTTGTCTTTTTTCTTACTCATCCCCATCTTCCCCAAATTCTAAATCTTATTTCCTTTATCTAAATTCCTTTACAACAATTTTAAAAATCATTATGCCTTGCCTTCTATATGGCTCTTCTACTCTATCTTGAACTGGCATCTAACCATTCTTAAATTGTCAAGCTTTCTCCCCACCAAAGCTGTAAGCTCTTCTAAGGGAGTAGTATCTTATACTTCTTTGTATTATTCACAATGCCCTAGCTGCTCAATAAAATAATATGCAGGAACAAAACAGGCTAAACCTAGTATGAAGCTAGAAAAACGAAAATTCACTTTTACCACTAACTCTTCATGATGAAAAAAGTTTGAGAATCTAACCAAATGATACACACAGGTCATATTTTAAACCTAAAATTATGAAGTTCTGTAACTCTTATTCCCAAGTAATAGTTCTAAGGAGTCAAATAGAAAAGACATGACCAAACACTAACAATCTATTTTTACTGCAAATCTAAGGTATTGCAGAGTTAACCTCCAGAAAAGACCAACCTTGTTTACCATCCCTCTTATATTCAAACTCCTATTTGCAGTTAATACATCCAAATTCAAATGATTATTCTGTAAATGATTCCCTAAGAGCATCTTAGATAATTGTTCTCTTTTCTGCATTTCTTAGTACTTGTATGTACGTATTTACTCCTTTTGAAAAAATTTTTTTTAAGATTTCATTTATTTACTTGACAGACAAGAGATCACAAGTAGGCAGAGAAGGCGGGGGGGGGGGGGGGGGGGCGATGGCGATCCCAGGACCCTGAAATCATGACCCGAACCAAAAGCAGAGGCTTAACACACTGAGCCACCCAGGTCGCCCATATTTACTCCTTTATAGTTCCTCTTCAACTAAAGCTCAAGCTACACAATCTCTTTTATCTTGGTATCCCCAAGGCAAGGCACACAGTAAATGCTATATAAAGGTAATATGAATTAATGAATTAAAAACCACAGGCTTTAAGTTTCCTTTACATGCAGATTTCTTTCTACAAAGAAATTCTTAGATTTAAGTACAATACATTTAACAAACAAAAATAGTAACTGCTGGGTTGTCAGAGGAAGTCTCAAGCCATCCAGGAAAAATCCGTAAGGAGTTCAAGTAACAGAGTTTTAAAACCAATTAAGTTAAAGTTCATGCTTAAAATCCTTAACACAGAACTATTTTTAAAAATTTCTAATACAGTTTTTCCTGGTTTGAGAAAATGATTAACTAAAGCCTTCATTTAAACAAATAAGGAGCTTGATTACTCAAGTCACCAAATGATGTATCACTTTATCAAGGTTTCTTCACCATTTGTTATAGAAAACCAAGCTCCCCTGGTGTACTTTAAATGTATTTTATAAACATTTTTTAGGAACACAGATATTACTAAACAGAACACCATACAACACATTTCTTGGGTAAATTACATTCTCTGCATAACTACTTGGTGTGCCAAGAAAAAAATCATGGGTCTTACAGGTCTAGAACAAGTTTGTAAAATAATTTGTATAGAAACTATAGTTTGAAACTTACTCTGTAGCCACCAGAAAGTTTTTATTATGCCATTTCATACTAAAAGGCAAAATTTACCTTAGGGCCTGCTAATGTTGAAAATACTGTAGTAGAATTCTGAGACAAAACTTTTCCTTCAGTATTAAAAAACTGAGTTACAAAACTGTTTTCTAAGCTGTATCACAACTTCAATTCCAAAAAAGGAATGCAGATCGATATTCTATTTCTTTAAAAAAAAAACTTAACTTTCAAAGTCAAAATAATTTTCTCCAAAAAGTAAGTATACTAAATCTGCTTTTCAAACAGAAAAAAGTGTATGTGTGTGTAGGGATTTCAAAGCATTTTGGAGATGTGACAGAATTTAAAATATGAATTTTGCAATACATTTTTAAAATTGTTACAGTAATTTAAATGGGGTGGGTGCTTAAAAATGACAGAGATACCAGACTTCTGTGACAAGTCTTTTTTACAGCAAAGTGTAACCCACCCATTCCCAATGCTTTTGTAACGAACATATACAAAGAATGGTTAAATAACACATGCTGAGGAGGGTTAAAAAAAAATGTAGCCTGCACAGGACAACCAAATCAATTGTTATCTAGTCATCTGTGTCCTCTTGACTAAAGTCTGCTTTAAGTCAATCAGATCGATAGCGCAATAGCACCATTCTTGAGAGTTAAATACACAGCTATACCCAGCTTTTCAATCATGTAGGTTTGTTCATAAAGTGCTCTAAGGGCTATGAAAGTTTTTGGTGATTAACACATCTCCTCTGCTCTACTACAGATATAGGAAATGGGAGTCAATCTGAAAGGATGGATGAAAAGGCCAAAAAGTGAGAAAGAACTTAAAATGGAAACTGTCTGCAAACTTTCCAGTAGATTACCTATATAGTATGTATATCTAAAACTATTCATTAAGAATAGTTTTATCAAGGGGCGCCTGGGTGGCTCAGCAGGTTAAGCCTCTGCCTTCAGCTCAGGTCATGGTCTCGGGGTCCTGGGATATAGCCCCGCATCGGGCTCACTGCTCAGTAGAAAGCCTGCTTACCCTCTGTCTCTTCCAGCCTCTCTGCCTACTTGTGCTCTGTCAAAAAAAAAAAAAAAGAATAGTTTATCATATTGAAGTCAAATACACTGGAATTGACAATAAAACATCTCCAAAACACATTTTACTAACCTATCTCAGTATTTTTCCAAATAGTTGTATCTGGATCAAATTTTTGCTAAAAGAAACATTTTAGGAGATTTTGAGAAATACTTCCTGAAGTGAATCCAAGTGCATCGAATGCAAATAACTCCCCCGTCCCCATATACTTTGAAATTGGGTACTGGTTTTGGATGTTCAAAATGAAGACCGCAAACCCCTCCCTCCACATGCCCCGCCAACACCTGTAGAAAGCAGCAATGGCAAAGATCAGTAAATACAACAACGTACTCCACCGTTTTACACTTGACTCTTTAAAAAAAAAAAAAAAGGTAGTTTCTTAACTATAACAAAGGAAAAAGAGCAAATTTTCGTTAGGAACTTAAAAATGGGTGTACACACAATCTGTATACCTATTTTGGTTTAGGTCTAAAAACACTTCAAACTCCCATTTATTAAGCATGAGCCCAAACTGGATTTCTATCATATGGCATAAGTATAAGCGTCTCCCTACAACTTTCCCGGAATTTTACCAAACATCCTAATAGTTTGCCTTTACTTCCGAGCACCTTTCGGCGCCAGCTACACCCACAGTCTCCACCTCACTTGCATTTCTAATAACGCTGTAGAGGGAGGGTGTGAGGGAGTGAGTATTTATGTGTGGATAAGTGCGCGCGCGCTCCCGCGCGATTCCCCACCCCCACCCCGATACTTTTCTTTAGTGGAAACAGAGGGAGAATCTAGAGGTTATTCTCACAAAAACTCAGTATCAAAGCCTTAACCCAGCCGCAGTCAACTGGGAAGACTCCGCGTTTTCGTTGCGCAGTGCAACTTCTCACACCCTGCCCCGAGCTTTCGCAGCAGATGGGAAATTGGTGAAGAGAACCCAAGGAGAAGTGGGGGAGATCGGGAAAAAGTGAAAGGGCCGATCCCCTTGAAAGGCGCTTAAGTTTGCAACCAAGATTATGTTTCCGCGAATATGCGCCTACTCCCTCTCCCCTTCCAGGTGGAACTCGTTAACAGCAGCAACCCAGCCAACAGACACCGCCACCTTCCCTCCCCTCGTACCATCGGAGAGCAGGGCAAGTGAGGGCGGCGGGCGAGAGCGGACGCCTGGCGGGGCCGGCGCAACCCTCGGCCACCACCAGGCCTCCACCGACCCCGGCCGCGTCACCTGTGGAGAAAGCGCCCCCTCCCCCGGCCTCTCTGCCCTTCACGCCGACCGTACCCCCCGCCCCCCGTGGCAGCCGCTCCCCGCTCGGCCTGCGAGGACAGAGCTCGGCGCCTGGCTCCCTTCCGTGCCTGCGGGGCCCCAGCGCCTTGAACTGGTTACAACCGGCGGCGGCTACCGAGCGGGGCAGCCGGTGGCGGGAGGGTCCCAGTCGGGGAGGGGAAGAGCGGACAGGCCCAGAAGAGCGGGGATCGCAAGGTCCTACCTAACACCGTCGGTCTCCTCCGTCTCCTCCTCAACGGCAGCGGCCCCGGCGGTGGCGGCGGCAGCGACATTCCTGGGGAGCGCTCCCGCCGCCGCCGCCTCCTCCTCCTCCACTCTCTGCTCGCCTCTCTTCCCCGGCGCGCTCACCAAGCGCCGCGTCCCTTCAGCCACCTCCCCCCGCCCTCCCCAACACACACACGCCCCGAAACCTTATGCCTTACAGCTCCCGCAGTCGGGTAACCCACCCTCCCACCCTCCCTCCCGCCACCAGCGGCGGCCCCGTCCCTCCCCCCTTCCCCTGTGCCCGCCGCCGCGCCGGGCTCAGTAATGGCGGCCACTCGGGCTCCCTCGCGCTGACGGATCTCTCTCCCTCTCTCCCGAACTTTACCTCAGCATCTCTCCCGGCGCGCACCGCCGGAACGCACGCGCGCGCGCGCAGCCACACACCCGGCCGGGGGCGGAGCGGCGGCGCAGCCTCGACGGGGCGCGCGCGAGCGCGCACCCGCGCACCCGCGCACCCGCACCGCCCTCCCCTCAATTCCCCGCCCCCGCCGCCCTCACCTCGCGGCGCCTCCCGCGCCGCGCGCCCGACTGGGCCCGCCCCTGCCCTCGTCTCCGGGGAGCCTGGGAAGGCGCGAGCGCTCGGGCCGGAGGGAGGGGAGCAAGCGCGGGGCCGCGTCCTCGCTCGCGTCCGGGCTCCCCCATTGGCTTCTCCCCTCCCCCCTCTTCCTCCGCCTCTCCCACCCATTGGTTCCCTCTCCTACTCTATTCCTTCTCACCTTTTCCCTTTTACCCATTGGCGTGGGTATTTTTCCTCAGCTTTCCCCTTTCTCCGTATTCTCCTTCTCCGTCCCATCCTCCACGCTTTAGAAGCTGCAGACCATGCAGCCCTGAGCGCGGTCGTCTCCGAACCTTCCCTGCTTTCTCCCTTTCCTTCTGTTCCGGTTTCTGGCTGAAACTGAGAGCAAACCACAATACTGCAAAGGAACCTGATATTGTGTTAGCCGTTGCAAAACATCGCACGGGCACCGAAAGATTCTCGATAAATCCCCCTACGGTCTCAGAGCATTAAAGAATTCAAGGGAGAAAAATATGCGCCCTAGCTTGTTCGCGAGGACACGCTCTCATGTCTACTCCTACGTTTGCAGCCAGTTTTCCGCCTGGGGATCGCTCGCCAACTACAGACATCACCCGCCCCGGACCTGGTGCCATGCTCACCCAGAAGGCAAAACTCCATACGAGCTAGAATCCCTTTCTCCGCCCACACCGCACGGACTCAGGCCCATGGTTTATTCTGTTCTTATGGAAGTTAAGCGAGATACCAAGATTTAGGGGTTTAGGGTGGCCCCAAAGACCCCGGTTCACACCACTACCAGCCCAACCTTAGGAACCAGGCTTTTATTATCCTACCTTAAGTGTATTCAGTGTTTTTTGAGACATGGAAATTTTTCAAGTTTGGGGGTACACTGGGTTTTCGTCGTATTTCTCTTCCGAGCATTGGTATTGAAAGGTGAAGAAAAGATGGACGGAAGAAAAAAATACCTTTCTTTTTTACCATTGAAGAAACTGAAGTCTTGTGACTTTCCCAAGGTCATCAGAATCTGTCTCATAGAGAGGTCTTAAAATAGTTGCCAGTAGATAAAAGAATGAGCAGAAACATAAATCCACCCTAATTTGTTAAGTCTAAAAGAAGTAATTTGGGGGAGAACTTCTCTCTGGGGAAAGCTTTGTTTCCTATCTGGAAAACAGTTCATCATCAGTAAAGTTAATGTATGAAAAATCTTTTAAGTTCCAGTTATTCTTTATTTCTTATGTTACATAAGGTACTGAAGTTAGCCAAGTTTGCTTCTTTGTGTTATAATGATACAGCTACTGCCAACCAGAAGTACCTTTATGGTCTGTTGGTAAACTGGAAAAACAAAAACTGCCTTTTGGTAAAAATCAGAAAATATTTGTCAGTAAATCTATCACAATATTCCAGCACAGATTTGTTTCACACTCCTCCCCCTCTACTGTTCACATTTCTCAAAGGTAAACTTAACAAAGTAGAAGAGACATGTTTAATTTCTCTATGTCTCTTACTCCTCCCTAATTTTAAAAAGGCATCACTGAAATCCCTCACTCCAGCCACTTTCTTGCATCTGAATGGTACCAAGTTGGTTAAGTAGTTAAGGTCCTTAGGCACTTCTTTCTTTTAGTTACAAACCATAGGCAAGGAAAGATGCAAAAGAAAACTTGCAATGAAAGTAAATGTAGAAAAGAAGGAAAAAGAGGAGAAGAAGAAATTGGGGAAAGAGAATGGAACTGTCGATGTGAGGTTCTAATACCATAAGTACCCATACCACTTGTGCAGGTTGGAAAGTTCCTGCATTTAAATCTATTTCTTGACCTTTGTACTAAGAGTCCTTAAAAATACAGTAATCGATTCAGAATCACGACTTACACTGTAAAAAATGTTAACTGTTATGGAGTGTCCACCCTAAAGATATTTTGAAAATTACTTCCTAAATAATCAGAAATTTCATAACTATGGACATGTATCGACATAAACTCAAGTCAAATAAATCAGGGCTTTTAAAAGAAGCATCATCATATAAAGAAGGTGAAAATTACACCTTAGTTACCTGATAATGCTTCCTTTAAAACAGGACATGATACTAAAGGATCAAGACATGATTCTGGAGGGAAAAACAAGTCTTGAAATGTTACATTCTCATAATGGAGACCCAGAAAATGTAACAAACAAAGCCATGATTTTCAAAGGATACTTTTCATAGCTGACATTACTGTTAGTCCTCCTACATCATCTATCTTGATTTAAGGGGTCTGGAACTTTAAAACTTTGCTCCTTATCAGTACTAGTAGTCTAAAGCTGCTTACCAATATAAAAAAATTAACATATTTTATTGTTTTTATATTACTTGTTCTACTCAGAAAATAAAACATACACTTTTATGTACAAATAAAAATCTGAACATGGGAATTGGAGGCCAAAGTTCTGTGCTTGAAAATGCTCAAATATTTACAAATAAAAGGCAAGAAAGGGGGAAAAAAAACAAGGAATAAGATGGCATTTTTAAAGTTGATCAGGAGCCATACCTTCAGAGAAATAGCTTTAAACACCCACGCTTGCCACCCCAAAGGAGAAATTTTAAAAAAAATAAGTAATGTATTTTTTACACACACACACACACACACACACACACACACACACGAGAGAGAGAGAGAGAGAGAGAGAGAGAGATATCTCAGATCATTTACTCTTCTTTTCTAAAATAAAAAATTAAGTACTTATTCTGTTGTACTGGATAATTTAAAATACCCAAAGCTTTGTTCTTCATTTACTTTGAAAAAATTAGCAGAATAAGATTTTGTTCAGGCATTTTAGGTTTTTAAGTTAAATATTCTCCACAAATTGCTAGTTCTTTAACACATCCTAATAAAATATTAATATGCATGGTCTTTCTAAGATCAAAAGAAATGACAGCCATAAATGTTATCAAAATCCCAGCTCTATCATCAGTGGTAACAGTACAATATTTAGATGTTTGATGTGATTTGGCTTCAAAAGAATTTACCCTATAGAAGCAGCTGCACCCCCTGCTGGAAATCTCTGATCATAACTACTGTGGCTTTTATAGCCTCAACTAAGAACAAATGAAAGGCCAAATAAAGGGCCTTTGCATTCATAATAAAGTTGACCAATACTTGTTGCTTGTCTGATACAAGACAAGCTTCTGGAGAACAAACTACTTCAGAATGTCACCTGATTACAGACAGGCTACGCAAAGAAGTTGGAGAATAACGAAGGCAAATTAGCTAAATAACCAAAGCACTGAAGGATTGTTTACTTGTAATTTCTTATTGAATTTCACAGCTCACTTCCACCTCCCACCTAACCCCCACCTCTTGCCTAGAATTCTCTTTCCGCCCGTCTGATATAGTGAGGACTATCAGGTGGACAGAAGGCTGAGTGGGATAGAGTGCTATTCTCACAAGTGGCAAATTGTGATATAACCAATAAGCCCAGTAACCATGCACTGAGTTGTGTGCTGAAAGACTTTTCTTCAAATTTGTTTTATGGCTACCAATGATATTTTGCAGCATGAAGAAAAGGTGCTAACTATGTCTTGTCTGTTCCTGTAGAAAATATTTTCATAAGAGTTAAGGTAATTGTGAGCATGGGACTGGAATAGCAGTAAAGTAATGCATTGACCTTCCAGGCATTTTGTTCCACGGAGCCTTGTTCTGTTGATTTTCCAGAATTGTACTTTCAGACTGAAATCCCAAAGATGGTATCAGAGTCTAGCTTCAAAATGTCATGTTCTTGCCACTCTGGTCCTAGGACATAACTGGAAGAGTGAAAGCAGACCTCTCTTTTTGAATAATTAGTATTTCATAAAGATTACTTGTAATGCAGACTCCTTTTAAAGGGATAACAATTCATTCAGGTCCCACCAGCACAATACTTTCATTAGACAAAAATCTTCAAGTTATTTTCTCTCACAAAAGGAGGTATTATTGGGCCATCTGGACCCTCCATTGAGTTTTTATGAAAGATCACAGCTTGAATTTAATCAACCCCAATAAGGTTAACCCCACAAAGCTAAAAAAAAATAATTGCAAAGGTTGCTAACTGATTTCTCTCTCTGAGATTATTACCACTGTGATTTGTAAATCATTACAGTGGGTAACAATAACTCGTATTGCTTGACTATTTAACTGCAAGAACATAATTTTTGTGAATACCCCTTATTCCTGCTCTCTTTAGGCCACCTTTGGATTGTGAGCCCCTCTAGGTAAGAAATTCAAATGAATGTTTGGCCCTGTATAATAACTAGAACATAGTTAGTAGAAAGTTCAATGAATGTTTGATGAATAATAATATAAAACACTCTAGGTTTTATGGATTTCTGTGGATTACTAACAGAAGGCTTTAGATTATATTTTGAAATACTAGCTGAGATAATCACTTTGGAAAATATAAATCATTTAAAAAAATTGCTGGATTTACCTGTGAAAGTCAAGTTAGATGTCTTACCCTGAGTGTAACCCATAGTTTCTAGGTCACATCTCTCTAGAAGGTAACTGAGTTACTAGCAACAAATAATTGTAATAACATTAAGGAACATTGTAAAGAATTGGTGCAGCATAAGAGTTTCTGAAATCAATGAGAAGCTGTCTAATCACTTCACATTTAAGGCTTTGTTATTTTTCTCTATTATTACAAGCTGCAATAGATGATAAATGTTTGCTTTGCCAATCCACGCTTTTGCATTTTCTTCAAAAAGCCTCTCAAATAATAATGCCATTTTTCTGATTGGACACACAACTTCTTTCAAACACATCTATTACATAGAGAGGGATAATAATACTCCTCTTTCCCCAAATAGCCTTCTAATCTCTCTTCAGCATAGTTTAGCACAGGACGATAGCATATGCTTAATTTATTTCTAGCTTTAGTACCCACAAGTAATTCTATTTTCTCCTCAAAAAGTATTTACATTAGAAATTCCGAGTTGTTGGGCACCTGGGTGGCTCAGTGGGTTAAGCCTTTGCCTTCAGCTCTGGGATCAAGGCCCATAGCTGGCTCTCTGCTCAGCAGGGAGCCTGCTTCCCTCTCTCCTCTCTCCCTCTCTCTCTCTGCCTGCCTCTCTGCCTATTTGTGATCTCTCTCTGTCAGATAAATAAATAAAATCTTAAAAGAAAAAATTCTGAGTTTTTACAAACATGGTAATAAAGTAAAAGTAAAGTAGCAAAAATTCATAACGTGTCCTGTAGATCAAATTTTTGTAAAATTACATTTAAGTGAAGGCAAATATTTAAAATATTTTAAAAGTATAGATTTCTGAGATAGAAAAATATCCATAATGATTTCTGTGAAAAAAAAATCAGGCTACAAAGAAATAAAAGTAGTATGATTCCATTTTTGTAGAAAGAAAATGTTTTGAAAACAAGATGACAATATTATTGACCAACATGTTAACAGAGATCTAGTCTAGATCACTGGATTATAGCTAATATTAATTTTCTCCTTTTTTGCATTTCTATATTTCTAATTTTTTACAATGAACATATTATTTCTTGTGCCATTAAAATCTGGAGTATAGGAGTGCCTGTGCCTCGGTTGGTTGAGCCTCTGCCTTTGGCTAGGGTCATGATCTCAGGGTCCTGGGATCGAGCCCCACATCGGGCTCTCAGCTCAGCGGGGAGCCTGCCTGCCTCTCTTCCTACTTGTGATCTCTCTCTCTGTCAAATAAATAAATAAAATCTTTAATAAATAAATAAATAAAATTCTGGAGTATAATGGTATTTAAAATGGAGAGATACAATATATAAAGCAGGATTAGGTAAACTTTTCTTTCTTTCTTTCTTTTTTTTTTTTTAAGGTAAACTTTCTTGAAGGAATAACTGCCTACCACATAAATCTATTTTTTGCTCTTTTATTACTTCCTTTTTTCTCTCTTTTTTCCCTCTTGCCCCAACTTTAGATCATTTCTTCTTTCTTTCTTTTTTATTTTTTAAATCTCTATCTGCTTTTGCTTTTCTCTTCATTATCTCTTGGGTCTTTTACAGGCCACCTTGGGCATTGACTGGTTCCATTTGAGCATCCTCTGATGTAATGGAATGAAATGGTATAGGTAAACATATTATTGCCACCACTGGATTGTAGCCTGTCATTGATGATGCCTTCTTTTCTTTAAAGGTCTTATAGACCAAAACATATCAAATACATTTTATTCTACTTAATGACTTTATTTTTAATTATGTAAATCTGCCAATAGTACTGTCTATATTCCTGGCGATCTCGTGGCACAGATTCTATTTTTAAGCTGTTTCTGCACTAAAACTCTGTTCCAAAGCTTTCAGGTATAGACAATAGATAGTATCTCTAATGCTGATAATGCTGATTTCCACATACTCTGGTGTTTCCCTTTGGACCACCATTTGGAAGGTTTCCATTTGGAAGGTTTCCCATCTGGCTTTGTTGATACTTAGGTTACTATTGGCTTCCATCACCCCAGGGAACGGAGGGTTACTGTTTTAAGTCGGGGCATTTCTCTTCTAGCACTCCTGTTCACTATATCCTCCTCAACACAGCGCAATCAATTACCAGTTTAAAGAAGATCCCCAAATGGTCTTACTACAGTGCAAAGGAATGCTGAGGCACAAATTCATCTGCAGTAGGAAGCCCACCAAACTGGGAGTCAGGAAACCTGAATTTGTATCTCAAGATTTGCTTATGGTATGACCTTCAGAAGACATTGAAGCTTCCTGAGCTGAAATTCCTGCATCCACAAAATTGTCTGTTTGCCACTCTGACATTATTAAGTTTGAAATTATTTTGCAGGGTTAGTCCAGGAACCAGGCTTCACTTTTTCCTGGTTCACACTTAGTTTAACACCCACTCATACCCACCACCACACCCAGGATAAAGCTATTACTCTCAGCTTCACTATCAGTTCTGTCTAGTGCCCTTACTTTGTTTCTCCCTACAAGAGAAAAAACAAAACAAAACAAACTTCATCCTGATGAAACTGAATTAATTTACATTCCTCTAAAACTCCTTCCTAAAATCTATTTCATTTGCTTTGAACCTCTGGATTTCCCAGAGCAACCCTGCCCCATCCTCATTATAAGGTCAACTGCTCTTAACCTTCTCTGCCAAAAGGTCACTCTGTGGTTTCTAATACCACAGTTCTTTATACTCCCACAATGTATTCATCACTTTGCAACCTCCACAAGCAGTATAATCCAGAGCATCCAAGTAGCCAGTACTGGGTCCCCACAATCTGTCTTTTCTCCCTTGTGTCCATGTAGTCAATCCTATTTCCATCTTCAGCCCCTCTTTCTCTCAGGATTTGCCTATTCTGGACATTTAATATAAATGGAATCACACAATATGTGGTCTTGTGCATCTGGCTTCTTTTATTTGCTATTCCATTTTTGAGGTCCATTGATATTTTAGCATGCATCAATAATTCCTTCTTTTTTCATTGCTGACTAGTATTCAATTATATGGATATACCACATTTGTCCATTCATCAGTTAGTGAACATTTAGATTGTTTATACTTTTTTGGCTGTCATGGATAATGCTTCTTTGACCATAAAAATATTTCTGTGGATATATGTTTCCATTTCTCTTAGATACCTTTGGGTAAAATTAATGGGTCATATGGTAAATGTATATTTAAAGTTATAAGCTAATGTCAAACATTTTCCAAAGTGGCTGTAGCAGTTTACGGTCCTGTCGGCAATGTATGAGGGTTCTAGTTCCTCCACAACCTGGACAATATTTTTTGTTGTCTGTCTTTTTTATTATAGCCATTTTAGTGGATATGAAGTAATGTCTTATTACAGTTTGAATTCACATTTCTCTGATGACAAATGATGTTGAGCATTTCTTACGTGCTTATTATCCTTCGGTATCTCTTCTTTGATAAGATATTTATTTAGCTCTTGCCCATTTTTTAATTGGGCTCTTGGCCTTATAATTGAGTTGAGCCTCACTGGATCTTAAATTCTTGGATTGAATTTTCCACAAACAATCTTACAGATTTTTTCTTAAGGCAATGATGACTTGATTTTAATATTTCCCAATACTTCTCAAGAATCACTTCCTTGCATGATTGCAATATTTCTTTTTCCCAACTTGCAAAAAATTGGAAAAGATAAGATGTCGTTAAGTAAAGTACTTTTTCTCTTCTAGGACATTCTTACAGCCAGTTTATTTATTTGGCAATGCATTGTTTTTTAGGTTTTATTTCTTAGTTCCTCCTTACTCAAACAGGATAGCTTCATGGCAGTCATTTTATTTGATTTTGTTGTTAGAAGCAGTATATTCATTCTATCAGAAAAACTGGGTGAAGAATTATTCAACAGTGAGCTTCCTGATCCACAACAATTAGGATTTCAATAACATGAGCCTTGAGCAGGACTTTTGAGTCACTTCAATCAAAAGTGAGTAACTACAACAAATCTTTTCCTCCTTGGTGACTGATTCATTTTCAGTTATAAGTATTTTTGAAAGTGAGTTAACTCTTTTAAACCAAAGGACTATAATTTTAGAGCACTTCAAAGTGATCTTTTCATTTGATACCTCAAAATACTGCCAAGCCTTTTAATATTTTGCAGGGCAAGGCAACTTCTTGGCCCCAAAGAAATCATGTGCCACAGTGATTCAGGGATTAGAAAGAAAAGAGGCTACTGCAGCTCCAATCCTGCCTTCTGATTTACTGTGTGTACATCCACGGTGTGGCCTGCGGGTTCATGTTACTGTGGTAACATCCCAAGTGTCATCCTAATTCTAATAAAAGAACCCTGGCTATGACAGTGCTCTGTATGTTCACCTTGTATTGGAACAGGCTGCTGACAATTCTTTGAATTTACCTTAGGGTAAAACTCTTCACTTTCCCCAATCGTCTCATCAGTTAAGTTGCCCGAAATCGGCTGCCACAGCCTACCATCCGGGTAAGTATTTTTAGCTAAATCATCCCAATAATAGGTATTTGCAAGGATATTTTTAGATCAAATGCTACTATATACACCTGCAGCATAGAGGGAAGACTTGCCTATCAAACTCTCCTAAGTCATAGAGAATAAATACCCTAAGTTACTGAGCTAGAATGTCCTCCTTTAAATATAGAAGTGTCTTCATATGAATAAGAAACATTTTAGGAATGCTGACAGTCTAGAGATCCAGGAACCTCCTTAGTCTCATTGGCCCCAAATCTTATTTGGTTTTAGCTTTTAGTTTAATCTTGTTGAGAACTCTTATCGTTTCAAAGTAATATTATATTAAGTATAATATAATACTGGCTATAGGGTATTTTTAGTTTATTCCCTACATTTTATAAAGATTTTGTTTATTTATTTATTTGACAGACAGAGATCACAAGTAGGCAGAGAGGCAGGCAGAGAGAGAGGAAGAAGCAGGCTCCCTGATGAGCAGAGAGCCCGATGCGGGGCTTGATCCCAGGACCCTGGGATCATGACCTGAGCCGAAGGCAGAAGCTTTAACTCACTGAGCCACCCAGGCGCCCCTATTCCCTACATTTTGTATATATCTGGAGTTAGATACATTCTGGAGATTCAATATTATCCCAAATTTGTTCAAATATAAAAGAACATATGAATATATTTAAGTACTAAGTATTAAGCCTGGAATAAAATACATAAAATATTAATAATTGCTACCTCTGGGTAATTTTCTGAGAAATATTTTCATCATATATACTTTCTTATATGTTCATCCTAGATACTTCCTTATATATACTTTCTCATATATCTACATACTTTTTTAGAATTTGAAATAGAGGATTTTTTGTTTAATGCTGCACATACTAATTATACCTTCTCATTCACAACATTTCTTAAAATTACACTGACTGGAAGGATACAATGAACGGGAGTTCTGAAACTTAGGGAGACTATCTCTTTGAAATACTACTTTGATATATCCTCACATTTAACTGTCATCAATTTGTACCATGTGCCAAAGATTGTTCAAATTAGAAATATAAACATGAAAGACATGGTTCCTATTTGCAATGAGCTCATTTTCACGTCAGGATTGTATCATGTCGTAGAAGTAGGCTCATAGTTTGCATCTTTTAACAAAGAGCAAATAAGTCTTTCAATCTCAATTATGCTATAATAGATTTGTCATGTGCAATTTCTCATTTTAAACATGACAAGCATAGATAGCTGGGTAGGTAGGTAAGTTGGTTTGTGGGTAGATAAATATACAGATAAACTGCTGAAGAAGGACAAATTTGAATGGGCAATAATTTCTTCTTAATCAAATTAACCAACTAACTTTCTCAAATTACTTTCATGATTAGGATATTTTCAGACTTACATTCTGAATGTTAAAGGCACTTTGAATCAACTCATTTTTCTCTTCTGTTGTCAATTTTGTAGTCTTGTGGCTTTGTTTTTTGCAGTCTTTAGGTTAGTGCCATACCACCAAATGACATACAGGCTGCTCCAAGACTGAGTGAAGTCTTGTTTTAACTGGCATATAACTGTTTTTATTTGGGTTTCTGTGGAATTTGGAAGTCTGCAAGTCATCCAAAATAAGGGCATTCCACAAATTCCATTTCTTAAAAACCAACCCTCCTTCATATACTGTTTCCATTTCCTTCAATGTAACTAAACTTTTAGCAGGACATTCCCAAAAAAGTGAGAAAAGGAGGTGTTTTAAGAAAAAGAAAGCAGAATTCTTACTCAGCAAGTACTTTTGGTAGTATATTAATAGTAGCAACAGCAGGACCAGTAGTAATAGTAGTATAGAAAAATAATTGTAATATAGCTAAACACTTAAAACACCAACCCTTTTAAACAAATCTAGAAAATCCAAGAGTTAAAAATGTCCTTTTGTACATGTATTAGTTGATTCAATACAATAACAGGCACAATTCTTTAACAATGTGTGCTATTTCTCAAATCTTTTAAATAAAAACTAGGTTTTCTGGGTTGCCAAATTTTTAGCCTAAAAAAATCTTAGTTTTTCTTTCAAATGCAAAAGTTTAGTTGGACTCCAAGCACTTCAAATGCAAAGAGAAAGAGGCAAAAATCTGCTATGGGGAAAAGGACTTAAGGAAGACCTTGGCTATTATCCCATGTAAGATTACCCCTGTGGCATCTTGCTTCCTGAGAAATAAAGCGGAAGGCAGCTCCCCACATACGTGGGTCAGTCTCTTTTGATGTGCGAGTAAAACTCATTAAAGTTAATGGGGATGAGGCGCATACATCAAGGCGAGCATGGAACCCACAGACTATAATAGCAAAGGAGACTCTGAGAACGTTCAGTGAATGAGCAGTTGGTTTGCTGAATTGTAATAAGGGCTGTGTGTTCCGGGTCCTCATTTCATCTGGGAAAGGCTTGGCATATTTTCTCAAACCCTGCCTTTGTGCGGACTCATGGCAGAGAGTTTCGTTCTAGGGATGTGCTGCTCACAGTCTACTCACACAGCACAATTTAATACAGATACTGTAGAGGGTGCTCCTTTGGGGGAAATAGGCTCCGTAAGAGTTGAAGTAACTTGAATTTTTTTTGCTTCAGAAAAGAAAAACTACTTTGAAGCATATAAAGCATGCAGTGAAGAATGAACAAAAGGAAATGAGCTTACACGGCAATAAGGTTAAAAAGAAGGAAGACCTGACAGTGCTGATTGTAAAAATAGGATTTTGTAGTTTTCTCTAGAGATGTTGAAAAACCAGAGAGAGTAGGGGCATCTGGGGGGCTCAGCTGGTTGAGCATCTGACTCTTGGTTTCTACTCAAATCATGATTTCATGGGTCATGGGATCAAGCCCTGGACTGGGCTCCCCAATCCCCAGGGAGTCTGCTTGGGCTTCTCTCTCCCTCTTCCTGCCCCCACTTGTGCGAGCTCTCTCTCTCTCACTCTCTCTCAAATAAATAAACAAATCTTTAAAAACAAAACAACAGAGAGAGTCAGGGGTGCCATTGGTAAGTTAGGATAAAGAACTAGGTAGATATTCCTATGATACTCTTTTCTCAAGTGAAAAATGCCATTAAAATAAAATGTTCCATGTATCTTAATGTGTGTAAAACAAGGAGATCACCTTCACTTGACATGAGCGCATGGTAACCAAGGCTCCAGGGGCGTGGAGTACCAACCAGTGTCAGAGTTACTACTGTCTTCTATTGTTTCGTTAGTCTCAGACTCATCTTTTCATCAGTACTACTGGCCCTCTCTTCCCTCAGTTCATATTAATAATAATAATAGTAACAAATAAAGAAATCATTACCCTTTTCTAATTTTTGTGACATTTTGAATCATTACAAGTTATAATGAACAGAGAGGAAAAGAGATATTGTGTCATGGTTCTCAAACATCATATACACTTCAAAAATTTTCCATGGTTTCTGTGTGATATTTTGTATTTTGAGAATCTATTGATGAGATGAATACAAAATGATAACCAAATACAAACAAACAAACAAAAAAAACCCCAAAAACCAAAAACCTACCATCAATTTTTTTTTAGAATTTTAAAAAATGGGTGTATTTTGTTAATCCCAGTGGCATATATACATTTGGAAAAATTGTACCTATGGGACACTATGTGTTAAATTTCCAGACAACGTTTGGCAGACGTATTCACAGGTCCCAACAAATTCAGGCCTCTAAGAGAAATAACTACCCAACCCTAGCCAGGAGATCTGGATTTGTAGTAACTCCTTAAACACATGAGTAAATGTCTTCTCTTTTCTGAACCTTAATTTTCTTATTCATAAAATAAGGAGGTTAAGGGGCGCCTTGGTGGCTCAGTGGGTTAAAGCCTCTGCCTTTGGCTCAGGTCATGATCTCAGGGTCCTGGGATCAAGCCCCCCATCGGGCTCTCTGCTCAGCAGGGAACCTGCTTCCTCCTCTCTCTCTGCCTGCCTCTCTGCCTACTTGTAATCTCTATCTGTCAAATAAATAAAATCTCTAAATGAAAAAAATAAGGAGGTTAAACTAGCTTTCTTTAAGAATCTTTTGAGCTTTAAAACTTCTTTGATTATATCAGGTCTTTTATTTAGCAACCATATACAACTGGATTTAAATGTCACAAGTGGATGTAAATGTCAATGTGTGTCACTATTAATATGCTTTTCGTGCTAGGGAAGTTTTTCTTACAAAAAATTTATCAATATTCCTATGTGTTTATGTTTAGTGAACCCATTTTAAATATCCAGCTTGCCTATTCTTAAATATGGCTTTACTTTTCGTATTTCATTTAGTCATAGATCTCCAAAACTAGGTTTCAACATGTTTATCCCTATGTCATAGATGGGAACAATGAAGTCTGTCCAAAGAATCACATAGTAAGTCAATGACATGGTTTAGAATGGAGCAGTCATTAGGAGATTATTTCTGCAAAGAACACTAAAAGAAGCTGTTTATGCTCTCTTCACAGTAATGAGTAAGTTATTGAAATAATCACTGTAGGTGATTTTCTTCTCCAAAATTATCACTGTCCTAATTACTGATGACTATTAACTCAGTATTTTTCTAGTTTATGCTATTTGATTGGAATTGATTAAAAGATTATAATGCTGCTATATCTGGGTTTGTGTGTTTCTTAAATGTTGAAACTAAACTCTACCTTAAAATAATTAATAGAAATATTATTTCTTCTGTAAATAGCATTTTTAGGAAAATTTTGAGAATGAATGAGTTAGTGAAATTCTATCAGGTGCTGTCCTTAGTAAATTTCAATAAAATTAATTTAAATATACTTTTAAATTTTAAAATATCAAGTCACACTTTATGTATATATTTTTTACAGATCTAATTTATTTATTTGCCAGAGAGAGAGAGAACACACACATGTGCAAGCACAAGCAGGGGAGTGTCAGGTATAGGGAGAAGTAGACTCCCTGTGGAGCAGGGAGCCCCATGTGGGACTCCATCCCAGGATGCTGGGATCATGACACAAGCCAAAGGCAGATGCTTAACTGACTGAGACAACCAGGCATTCCCCCCTTTATATTTATATATTTTTCTCAAGTCATATTTTAATGTTTATATACCTACTCGATATGTTTACTTTTCTTCAGTAATAAGATTCTAGTGTTATTTTTATCATTTATTTTACCCTTTTATATTTTTCTTGAAGTGAGCTTATATACAAACGAATATAACCATACACACAAGCATGCACATATAAATGCCATGCACATATCTCTTCCTCTTCTTGATCACTTTGAACTCTCAGTAGATATTTTAGGTAGCCATAGGAATAACTTCTATTTGTAATTGCACCATCATTTTAAAGCTGAACTACAGGAAAACATTTTGTTTTAGAATCTTGGAAGTCTAGAAATAAAAAGATTGCTCCTTCAAGAAACTTTGGGTAGCCAGTGTTTTAAGGGCAATGAGCACCTAATGGACTTGGAAGAAGAGTAGCTGGAAGGGGCCGGCCTTCAAGGTCACTCTGCTGTGTGGATTTGGATGCATTCATGGATATGAACTCTGCAAGCTGGACCAAGATTTGCACTCTTGATTCAGCACTTGCAAATTCAATGCTGGTGAGCAGTTTCTTCATAAAACTTTCCCAGGATTGCTCAGCAGGGTAAAGACCTTCCTCAAAAATATACTGATTAAGGAATAGTTCAGATACAGTCTAGAAAGTGCTGCATGAGATAAATAGGGGCAGAAACAACTGCTCAGAAACTCAAACTTAGGAGGGTGGGGGGCGCTCAGATGGCTCAGTTGGTCGAGTGGCTGCCTTCCACTCAGGTCACTCAGGTCGTGATCCCAGGTCCCGCGTAGTCCTCCCTGCTCAGCGGGGAGTCTACTTCTTCCTCTGCTCATGCTCTCACTCACTATCTCTCTCTAAATAAATATAAACTTAAAAAAGAAAGAAAGAAATTCACAGGGGTTTTAAAATATAGGCTCTTGGTTGGCCCCTGCATGATGGGAGGAGACAAAATGGGAATCTAGACACAAACAAGAAGTTGAAAGACACAACTATAGTTGCAAGCCTAAAAAAAAGTTCAGAAATTAATTTCAGCTTTACATAATCACACAGGAAGCAATTAAATGAAACAAGACAACCTGCTTGTTCAGAAATTAATTTCTATGCTAATCTTGAACCCTAAATTTTTGCTAATCCTGTTTTCATTTAATCACTTTTACAAAAGCACACACCATGTTTCCCAAATGCCACTGTTTAGCAGTTTTCACAATATATTTTGTTTTGATATAAGTCTTATCATTCTTGCCCTCAACTTACAAATTTAAAAAAAAAAAGGCAATGAAATCTAAACACAATGACACAAAAATTTTGGAATATTTCTTGGTACAAATGCCCCTGAGAATTAAAATTTTTATTAATTAGTTTGGCTCAGTCCAAATGATCAGAGGTCTCTACAACAAACTTCTGGAACCACTTCCATCGATTAAGTAAGAATCCAGAAAATTACCAAATGATGGATGGACAAATGCCATCATGATGGCTTTTGACACATTAACAAACACCAAATCATGTAGTAGTCATTTTCCAAAGTAAGTGGTTATCACCCCTCCACAAAGACTTTAAAGATTCTAAGTTAGATAATATTGCTTTAACATGGACTCAGAAACTTGATAGGAGAAAACCCAGTTTTCTTCTTCTATATTAAAATATATTTATGAAATAAATCGGGACTATTTTCCCAGTTGGTTTAGTCAGTCATTTGCTCATTCATTCATTCATTCATTTAATCATTATTCAGTGCTGGATATTGTGTTTGGTACTAGAGACACGAAGAAAAAATAGATCCCCTATCCTCACTGTTTAATAGGAAAGACAAACAGGAGAACCCTCTCAAATTATAGTGATAAACATGATAGAATAAGGTTCTCCCCTGTGAGTGAGAATGTAGCAAGAAGGTTTTCAACCAGAGCTGGAAAGAGGAGAAGGAGCTGTAGAGGTGGATGGAGTCAGAAAGGACCAAGGAATAGGCACATGTGCACAGGACATAGAGAGGGGAGTTTGATTTGATCATTCCATTCTCATCAACCATCTTTTCTTAAGTCCAAAAAAAGGTGAAAGAAACTTAATAGGAATCTTTTTTTGAAAGACAGATGATGTGTGTTTACATTAGATTACAGCTCAGAATTTTATCACTTCAGGGCAAGAGAAAGGAATCAATGGCCAAGGACTCCTTTTCCACTTAAAATTTTCTGATTTTTGAAGCTGCAACACAAACTTAACAATAAAGTGGTAAGAAAGGTCAATGTTCATTTGTGACTATAGCAGTCAGGATAGGTATGGAAGGGAACTGGCAGAATAAAGGAGGGAGTCCAAAAGAAATTATCAAACAACCCACAAAAACATCATCCAATGTGGCCCTAGCTCCTCAAACCTCTTTGAACATTATTCATAACCTTCTGTTTGAGAGGCTGTGATATATCCCCATTCTTGGAAATCTCCAATACCTTTTTAGAAGTTAGCTCAAAGCATGACCCACATAATTGTAGCCTACATTACTCTTTTTTAACACTTAAAAGGTCAAAATTCTTAGGTGCTTCCCTTTCTTTAATTTAAAGGAAATAATAGAAATATTTATGTGATTACAAAAACAGAAATAAACCAAAACAGAAAATGTACATTAAATTTAACAGAAATCATTTTGTAGGGGTTCAGTAGAACTGGATTGCAATTGTCTAATATGTTCAGAAGCACTTCATCCCATATTTACCTGCCTCACTCCTCAAATCTATGATGTGGGATAATTTTTTTTTTTACATGACTACCCATTTAAATACCCAATTAAATACCCATTTAAAATCCTAGATGTGGCACAAGATAAAATCAATGTAAAACTCAAGTTGAGGGGTGTCTGGGTGGCTCAGTCAGTTAAGCATCTGCCTTCTGCACATGATCTCAGGATTCTGGGATTGAAGACTATATTGGACTCCCTGCTTCGTGGGGCACCCACTTCTCCCTCTCCCTAGCTCTCCGTGCCCTGCTTGTGCTTTACCTCTCTCACTCTCTCTCTGTCTCAAATAAATAAATAAACTCTTAAAAAAAAAAAAAACTTAAGCTGAACTCAAAAATGAATCTTGTTATGGTGAAAACCCAAATATCACTTCTTGATTAAACTACCATTAGTGACATAATCTTTCCTTTCCCCCTCCTGTTTAAGAAACTAATTCTTCTTTATATTGATATCTCAATATATTTGAAGGATCAGTTACAGGGTGGAATTTCAGCCTCCTGCAAAATGGAGAAGAATAACAAAAAACAGTGTTTACTAAATGTTGCAATAGCCTCTTTTCAGTGGCACTCCAAAAAGAGATGTGCTCTTTAACAGGGCAATTCTATTTTTAGGACTCTGTCCTATGAAGAGGTAAAGATAAGAATGTCCATGGCTGTATTATTTATATTATGAAAAATGGAAAAGAAACTTATTCTGATTAAAAGAGGAATGGAGGGTGCCTGGGTGGCTCAGTGGGTCATGATCTCAGGGTCCTGGGATAGAGTCCCACGTTGGGCTCTCTGCTCAGCGGGGAGCCCGCTTCCTCCTCTCTCTTTCTGCTTGCCTCTCTGCCTACTTGTGATCTCTCTCTGTCAAATAAATAAATAAAATCTTAAAAAAAAAAGAGGAATGGAAAAATCAATTATGTTAGAACAATGGTATGAAATCATGCAACCTTTAGAACAAATGAGACCTATTTATGTGTACTAACATGAAAAGATCTCCAAGACAAATTAAGTGAAACAAGCATGTTGCTTGATAATGCATCTGTATAGCTGGATCCCATTCATATGCAACAATGTATGTGCAGGTACAGGTACCTGTATCTATATATTTGATACACAGGAAAGGTTGGGAAGGATGCCCACCTGTGGGGAAAGTGGATAGAATGAGTGGAAAGGAGGCAGAAGATGGCAAAGAGGAATTTGTTATTTCTTAATGCTTTTCTGTTGTTGACACTGGAATGATTAAAACTTTTTTAAAGATTAAAAAGAAAGCAGCATTCACTAACTGTTGACTAAGAGAAAAGAACAGTAATGCAACAAAAAGCCTAAAGTGAAGAAAGTTAAGAGTCCCAGTACACATCAGAGAAAGGGTACTGGGAGCCTATTCGAGCAGACTAAAAATTATCCTAGTAGCGGGTTCTTATTTCTTTTTTTGATCTCAGATAAGGTTTTTTTTGTTTTGTTTTATTTTTAAGATTTTATTTATTTATTTTGAGAGAGAGAGAGCATGAGAAGAGAGAGGTCAGAGGGAGAATCAGACTCCCCGCCGAGCAGGGAACCCAATGTGGGACTTGATCCCAGGACTCTAGGATCATGACCTGAGCTGAAGGCAGCTGCTTAACCAACCGAGCCACCCAGGCACCCTCAGATAAGCTATTTTCAAACAGTGAATTATGTAACAACAAAGCATAACATCTCTGATTGGTATGCACTATGACTTTATACCATACAGATTGTATCATTTTATAATATGTGTCAAGCATGTCACTAAAAAGGCATGAAACATATGGTTTTTACCTGTGATAAATCACCTTGACTAGGTCACAGAATGAGTAGATTGCAGACTACAGGGTTTTTTAAGTGCCATATAGGAGCCCTGAAACGTGGTGACACTCCTCATTTTGCTGGCATAAATGACACATGCTCTCAAAATCACAGCCCTATCTCACATTTGTCACATTTTTGACAAGCAATTTTCATTCAGTAATGTTTGTTCATATGAAATGGCATAAAACAAAAGGAGACATATATCAGTCTTTTTTTGTTGCAAAAGTATGAAAAGTATGCAAAAATTCAACTATATTTTTTATAATGTTAATGTTTTAGAATTATTAGAATTAATATAATAAAACATAAATACTTAAAACACAATAACTTGAATAACTATACAGTGATTTTTGTCCCATGGTACTCATGGCATTTACTTGCTTCCTCTTCCCTTTCTTCTTGCTTTTCTTCCTCCCATCCTTACTTCCTGCCTTCCATCATTATGTATTAAACTCCTGTAATGGGTCAGTGTGCTGGTGTTAAGGATCCAAAGAGAAGTATGACATAATTTCTGCCTTAGGTGGGTCTATAGTAGAGTAAGGTAGATCCATATGCAAACAGGTTAATCTGAATAAAAACATGGTGTTGTTGGGGCGCCTGGGTGGCTCAGTGGATTAAAGCCTCTGTCTTCGGCTCGGGTCATGATCCCAGGGTCCTGGGATCGAGCCCCGCATCGGGCTCTCTGCTCAGCAGCGAGCCTGCTTTCTCCTCTCTCTGCCTGCCTCTCTGCCTACTTGTAATCTCCGCCTGTCAAATAAATAAATAAAGTATTTTTAAAAAAACAAAACAAAACAAAAAACCCAAAACATGGTGTTGTAAACAAAATCGTAATGAGAAAGAACATAACACTTACTGGGTGTCTACTACAGGCAAAGCACGATATTAGATGTTTTATATACATTTTTCATTTAACCTTTAAATTTAATCTTCATACTTTCACATAAGTATTTATACCTTCCTTTTTGCAAATGAGGAACTCAAATTGCAGAAAAAATAGTGTTAAAAAATTTCAAAGCATCTGAGAAATAATCAGCAATGCTATGAAGATGGCAAATTATAAACTTGGCTGGAGTCATCGATTTGTCAATACCTGCTCCTGCGCCAGAACTCAAAAATCTTGCTACCCACTGCCAATGCTCAACTTTTAAATGAACAGAAAGAAATGGGCTGAAGTAGTTCATTACAGTAAAACTCAGTATTCATTTTTAATAATTGGGTCTTGAGTTTTAAGTAAATGACAATAGTATTATATGATTAACAATTAATTAGAAAAGAATTGATAAATGGACAAATGAATTTTTCTGGAAAAAAAAGTGTTAACACTATACTCAAAAATGGAAAATTCTAGAACTACTGAATGGCTTATCTCCATTTTACCATGTTTCTTTAATTTCACTGTTTATATATATTCCTAAAATAGGAGATAATTTTTCTTCTCTTTTTTTGGGACAGCATTGGCTCAGTTTCTGTAGCTAAGAAATATCTAGAGGACTTAAGGCTGTGTCATTTTTATGTATTATATCTAGTAAACTTTTTTGGGAGGGGAGAGGCCTGCATTTTATAGCTGGTGAAACCGAAGATACAAGAATATTAACTAAAGTATGGAAGAAAAAACAGTTAATGAGCCTTCTTCAGAAATACAGTTTAACATTTTTTTCTTTGTTAATGGAAGAATGGTAGCTTGTTTGCCTCCTTCTTTTCTTCTAACAAACATCCATTAAATACCTACTGTATTTCAGGTTTTGTTCTAAGTGGCGGGAATATAAAAATGAAAGGGCTCACAGTCTAACAAAGAAAAAGACCATGTTCCAGGCACTGTATTCTGTGCTTTACATAGACTATCTCATTTAATATCAGAAATAACTGTCAGGCACAAATATTGTCTCTGTTTTGCAAATGAAGACAACAAGGCTAATAGATGTTAAGTACTTGCCTAAGCTCACAAACTAGAAAGTGGCATTGCTAGGTGTGTTTGAATTTTAATTACTATATAACATTGTTATAACAGAGATATAAACAAAGAGGAGCCACAGGAGCCAGAAAGGTATAAAGGGAAGTGACTGACTTGGCTTCAGGCAGTCCAGAGATTATTTATAGAGGAGATACCATGTGAACTTTACCCTGAAAGAAGGAATACTGGATATTCCCTGGGTGGAGAAGAACGCATTCTAGAAGGGCATTCTAGGCTGGAAAACAAAACATGAAACCAAAAATCCCAAAATATGCAAAGGCACGGAGGTGTAAAAGGGCATGGCAAGGTTGAAGAAACAGATGAAGATCAGCAAGAAGTGAGTCAACAGACCTAGAGCTAGAGAGGAAGTTCACATGCTTGAACAAGGAGCTTGGGCTTTATTCTGCAGGCAGCAGAAAGCTAAGAAGGGAGTAAAATTAAAAATTGTGTGTGTGTGTGTGTGTGTGTGTTTGTTCAAGATAATGCTTGTGTCACAGAGTGGGCTAGATTACCATGTCTACTTATAACTGCAACAGTGTATGGGAGAGGGAATGGGCTTCCCTGAGGCTCATAAGTGATTTATAATAAGAAATATGTATTTGCTCTATGTCCTCAGGCCCTGATATAGGGCTCCTAAGAACTTTGTAAATTCCTCGGTGACAGGAGCATTGAGAGCATCTTTTGTTCTAATGAGGTGACTCTGAATGGGTTCCTAGCTGGCTCCTGGTTAGGCGCTCATCACCAGAAAGATTAAACCAGGATGAGAAGGTCGGAATTTGGAATACCTGGATGGCTCAGTAGTCACTAATCATCTGCCTTCGGCTCAGGTCGTGATTCCAAGGTCCTGGGATTGAGTCCCCCATCAGGCTCCCTGCTCCATAGAGAGCCTGCTTCTCCCTCTCCCTCTGCCTAACACCCCCTGCACTGCCCCGTATGTACGCTCTCTCTCTTTCCGTCTCTCTACCAAATAAATGTTTTAAAAATTTTTTAAGTTTTTTTTTTTTTTTAATTTTTATTTATTTGAGAGACAGAAATCACAAGTAGGCAGAGAGGCAGACAGAGAGGTGGGCGGGCCTCGGAAGGCAGAGGCTTAACCCACTGAACCACCAAGGTGCTTCAGATTTTCAAAAATGTTTTAAAAAAATTCTTGGGGCTGCCTGGGTAGCTCAGTCATTAAGCGTCTGCCTTCAGTTCAGGTCATAATCTCAGGGTCCTGGGATCTAGCCCCGCATTGGGCTCCCTGCTCAGCGGGAAGCCTGCTTCTCCCTCTCCTACTCCCCCTGCTTGTGTTCCTTCTCTCACTGTCTCTCTGTTAAATAAATAAATAAAGTCTTTTAAAAAATAATAAAAATAAAAATAAAAAAAAATTTTAAAAGACGCTTGGAACTTTCAGTCCTCCCCACCCCCACTTCTCTAGAGAGGGGAGAGAGGTGGGAAATGGAGTTAATATTTGATCATGCCTGTATGAGGAAGTGTCCATACAATCCCAATAGTATAGGGTTCAGATTGCTTTCAGGATGGTGAACATAACCACATCAGGAGGGTGATGTGCCTCATGTTCACAGTGACAGAAACTCTTGTACTTGGGATCCTCCCAGACTTCACCCTAAGTATCTCTTCAGCTGACTGTTCATCTGTATCCTTTTTATAAAAAAAAAAGAAGAAGAAGATTTTATTTATCTATTTTATTAGAGAGAGAGTGTGTGTGTGTGCGTGTGTGTCACACACACAGGAGCGAGCTGGGAGAGGGACAAATGGAAAGGGAGAGAATCCCAAGCAGACTCTGAACTGAGGGCTAGACACCAAGACCATGACCTGACCCAAAACTAAGAGTTGGGCACCTAACCCACTGCCACCCAACTGCCCCATTTATCCATATCCTTTATTCTATCCTTTAATAAAATGGTAAATATAAGACTTTTCCTGAGTTCTGTGAGCTGCTCTAGCAAATGGGTGGGACGCTCCAACTTGAAACCAAGTCAGACAGAAATTTTGGGTAACCTGGGGACCTATTGCTTGAGACTGGTGTCTGATGTGAGGTGGGAGCTATCTTGTGGGAATGATCCCTTGAACTGTGGGATCTGGATACTGTCTCCAAGGAGATTGTGTTAGAATTGAGTTAAATTGTAGGACACCCAGATGATGTCACAGAGAATTGCTTGTTGTAGGGGGAAAAAAAACAAACATTTGTTGACCAGAGTATCGAAGCGAAGTGTTTTTGTGTGAAAGTAAAGAAGAAAGACAGAAGGAACAACTGAGTTTTTTCCTTAATTCTCTCTAGTTCTGGGCTGTGCAGGTATTCCAGCAGTCTATACTGTGCAGGGTGCTACAGGGGTTATTGAGACCAAGAAATAAGAGAAGTAATTATGCACATACCTTATCAATGCCATGTTGTTGTGCTAGACATTTTTATGTCCATTAACCACTTCATCCTAATAACAACACTCAGAAGTTATTTCTTTATTTTGTAGGGAATTCTAGTTGCTAAGAAAGTTATCAAAGGTCATACAGATGATCACTGGCAGAGCTGGAATTCACACCAATCAGGTTTGTCTTCCTCCAAAACCCATGGCCCTTCACAGAGGACACACTCAAGGACACTACAATTTATTTAATGGTTCCATTCATTCCAGTTTGCCTTCACTGAATTTAAATAGAGTGCCTTCAAGAGCCAAAGTGTTAAAGCAGCAGAGAGAACAAAATAAGGGTCCCATAGCAGATCTATAAAATACAGGCCTAGTTGGGGCTCTTTTTGAAAGTATGCTCTATACTTCACCTTTGTTAGCTTAATGCCATTCTCCTAAAAGGGAATTTTCTAGAGATGCGTGTGTCATTTGCATTTGTGGTTTTGGAAACTTCCCAGAAAACTATGATCTGAATAAAAGAATGTGGTATTAAGGTAAAAATGACACTTAGCTTTACCTAGCAACCCACCTTCCAGAATTGAGGCTATTACTAAAATGATTTTGAGGAGGCTTTAGGCATTTAGATGTATACACACACACACACACACCAAGTATCTTTTAGAAAAACCAGACTTGCCTGTTGCCCTTAGGCCCTGTTTGTAACATCATATTCCAGTGACTAAATGGCCTTGCTACCATATAATATCAGAATGTGATATATAATATTCACACCGCTGTGGCAAAGTGCCATTAGACTTCTATTATCATTCATCAAGTTTTACAAACAGATTGGAAAAGATTATCCACATGGTGTAAGTGCTATATAAATGTTAGTCGCTGCTGCTGTTGTTATTCATCATAACTTTTGTTGTTTTCCCAATCCAACCAGTCACCAGCCTTAGTACTATCAGGGGTAGACCCTAAAACTATTTGGAGGGTCTCCCAGTAGGAGGAATCTCATATGCCTTTGACCAAAGAAGTATCTTCTTTTGTCTGGAAGAGGCAGTCTTAGATAATCAGATTGACTTGACCAACGCATCACCTTCACATCATTTCCCTCTCCCATTTCCCCCCTCTTCTTTCTTTTCTTCAACAAACATTTTTTTTAAAAGATTTTATTTATTTATTTGATAGAGAGAGAGAGAGAGACCCACAAGTAGGCAGAGCAGCAGGCAGAGAGAGAGGAGGAAGCAGGCTCCCTGCTGAGCAGAGAGTCCAATGTGGGGCTTGATCCCAGGACCCCAGGATCCTGACCTGAGCTGAAGGCAGAAGCTTAACCCACAGAGCCACCCAGGTGCCCTCAACAAACATTTATTAACTCTCATAATTAATTCATCCATTTATTCAGCAAATATATACTGAGTGCCTACTCTATGCCAAACCTGGTTTCAGATGTGGGATGAGAGCAATGAATAAAGCAGACAAAAATACCTGCCCTCCAGAAGATTCCACTGTAGTGGTTCCATTAGGCCATGCATCTCAATCAGATCATCAGTCAGCTAGGATTCAGTATCAGACATCTTGTCAGAACCCAAGCCTGGCAATGGGTAAAGAATGGGGAGACAAGGGTGCCTGGGTGGCCAGTTGGTTAAGTGTCTACCTTCAGCTTGGGTCATGATCCCAGGCTCCTGGGATCCAGTCCTACATGGAGCTCCCTGCTTGGCAGGGAGTCTGCTTCTCCCCGTCCTTCCCACTTGTGCTCTCTCTTGCTATCTCTGTCTCTCTCAAATAAGTAAATAAATAAATATTATATTTGAAAAAAGAAAAAGAAGAAGAAGAAAAATGAGGAGATGAAAAGACCAGCCCTCCACACAGCTGACACTCCTCCCTCCCCCTACACTGTCCCTCACCTCCACTCTCCTGCTGGAGTCTGACTACATACAGCAAGGTTGAGAAAAATTCTCCCTAATGCTTCACTCTCTTTTGTGTGATGTTCTGGGTGGTGACCACCTCTAGCTCAGTTCCTATGGTTGAGCTTGTCGCTCTCCTTTCAATTCCAGAGGATACCTAACACTAAGCACCAATACAGAGCCTTTCACGAGGAGAACACTAAACAAATTAAAAAACTGAGAACATTTTATGTGAAAATCGAGACTCCTGACCACAGGCCTTGCCAAGCACTTTACTCTTAGGTCTGAGCCTGTGCCGAGAAGCTCTGCAAACGAGGAATTCATCCACACACAGTCTACTTCTGTCAAGCTAGAAACTCCTGTCAGCAATGCCTGAAGGGCATGACCAGGAAGACTGAATTTGACCTACTTCATACTCTGGCTCCTTCTCCATAGGATCTTAATGAGTTTTTGTTGAACCGAATCTTCTCAGTTTCCCTAAAAAACCAAATCAAGATGATTCATGTAGAAATGTCCTTTTATCATGCAGTGTTGCTTAAAGTCATTTTTTCAAACGAGAGCATGTAAAGATATCCATTATATGAGCAGGAACAGAAACGATCTAAAAAATAGGTAAATTAAATTCTCCGAAAACCAAAATATGTTATTTTGGCTGGTGATTCGGACTCTTTCCCTCAAACTGAAACTTTTGCTAAAAGTAATGATATATGAAGAAAATGGATGCTTTGAGTCCAATTTCTTATTTTACCTTTCTTCCTGGTGGAGGTGATTAACAAGCAGTCAAAGATCCGAAAGGTAGGCATGAAGCCACAGAGGAGAGAGGGAGGAGCAAAGGGCAGGAATAATCCACATGCGAACCAGTGTAGAATTTAGTGTATTTCCACTTTGCAAGGTAAGGGAAGAGGCGTGGAAATTCATAGTTGTATTAACTTAGGTAATGACAGTAATTAATAAGTATATGCCTCTACTACACTAGGCCCAGGGCCTACCAAGTATTTTATATCCATTATCTCTCAGCAATCCTGAAAGGGCTTCATTATTCTTATTTAAAGAAGAAAAACTGGAGGCTCAGAGAGTTAAGTAACTGGCCCAGACCTACACAGCAAGGTGGTAGAACCTGGATTGGAACCTAAACTCAATGCCCATCCCTTTCAACACAGGATTCCTCTGCACTACGCATTAGAACCCACTGCAAAACATTACACCCTTCTCAAATGGGAATATATTATGTTATTATGACAATTTAAAACATATTAGGTAATATTCTAGTGAAACATGTAGGGTATCATTGGCACATGGATGAAAATTATAGCATACCAAAAAATTACCTATATAGCTTGTTTAAACTGCATAGTCCTCGGTCCCATCCCCAGGAGACTGAGTTTCAGTAGGCCTGGGTAGGGTCTAGGAATTTATATTTTTAACAGGCAATTAGGTAATTAATATAAGTGGTCCTCAGATCACACTTTAAAAAACAATGTCATTGACCTTACCCCAAATTGCCACGAATTTGGTTTCAGTTCACTATTCCGTTGCCTTGTCACTTGCTTTATTCTAAGACAGATGGAGGGGCACTTGGGTGGCTCAGTTGTTTAAGCATCTGCCTGCAGCTCAGGTCATGATCCCAGGGTCCTCAGATTGAGCCCTGCATCAGGCTCCCTGCTCAGTGGGGAGCCTGTTTCTCCCTCTTCCTCTGCCTGCTTCTCCCTCTCCCTCTGCCTGCCACTCTGCCTACTTGTGCTCTCTCTGTCTCTCTGTCAATTAAATAAATAAAATCTTAAAAAAAAAAAAAAAAAGGGTAGATGGAGCCATGCTATAATAGTCGTTGCCTGGTGTAGCGGAAAAAGAAATACAATACTGGTGGGAGAGGCCTTGATAGAAAACTCTATTACTAACTAGTTGGGTAAACTCAAACAATTCCTTTAAATGTTGTGGGACTACTTTTCCTCATTTGTAAAATGAAGAGTTTCTAAAATCGCACATCTATGATTTCATTTTGCTGAAGGAAGCCAATTTTTAAATTGATAATGATCTATAGGGCCTAGACATTTCAATGGTAAAAAGAAAGATCCAGGGTCTATTTTCTTCATAAATTTTTTAATATCAACACAGTATCTCTAAATATCATGGGTTTAGGGGAAGGGAATGGAATCCAAAAATGAAAGCAGGTATAACTTATATTTCTAAGACAATTCAGTTGTTTGCTTAACAACCAATTTCTTCAATCAGGCAGTTGTATCTATACAAAGAATTTTTCAAGTATACAGTGTTTCCAATCTTAGAAAGCAAGTTGTTACACAATCATTATTCATTTTAATTTTCAGTAGCATCTTGAAGTTCAGAGCTATTTTCAGCTTATTTTTAAAGAACTAAAGGTGGCCTTGATTTATGTCAATACACCTTTGGATACTGAAAATACAGGTTGAGAATCGTTAATTTATGTCCTGTTTTAAAATGCCCAAACGTGGGGGTGCCTGGGTGACTCAGTAAGTTAAGAGAACAACTCTGGATTTCACCTCAGGTCATGATCTCAGGATCATGAGATTGAGCCCTGCCTTAGGGATGGGCACGGGCATGGAGTCTGCTTAAGATTCTCTCTCCCTCTCCTTCTACCCTCCCCCACCACTTGTGTGCACTCTCCCTCTAAAATGCCCAAAGTGTGGCTTATTGAATGGTTAGTGTCCATGGAGACAAGCTTAACAAAGGAAATGAGTCACATAAATGAAGACACAAGTTGCAAAAGAGAAAGAGGAGCACTGGTGAAATGGCTAGGTTCTAACTCACCAAAGAAAATCATGATACAAATTTGCTACACTTTCAGAAAATCATGTAGATATTTACCTCCTTGTTCCATGACTTATTAACACCTTCCTGCGAGGCATTAATTTGCTAGCTCAGCCTAGCCTAGTGACAGAACCTGATTATAGAGATATAAGAAAAAGGAATATTATTATAAGAGAAATCTGAATCACCAGAAACAAAAGAAACAATTTGCTCAATTATGAACTAAGTTGAGATGCACTACTTATAGCAATGCTGAGGGAGACATTAATTTCACATTTAGATAGTGTGTAATATTTCCTCCAACATTTTGCAGTATAATTTAACAGCTCTTATTTAAAAAGGAACTTTTCAACTCAATTGACGCTAGTTTTATCTCCAAAGCTTTCAATTATACCACATTCCCAAAAGCATCATGTTAAGTAAACTCAAAGCATTCATAATCTCACATATCCTATATAGAAGAGTAGAGTCACTGAGGGAAGTGTTCTGAGATTCTTTCACATGTATCATAAGGATAAATATTCCTTTTCTATGTATTTTCTAGCTACTTTCTTAGCAAAATCTTGGAGCGTTCATAAATTGACTTTGACTTCTCCAGTTTATGATTTTGCAGCATCCAAGAAAGATAAAATGTTTTCTGCTGCAGCTAAGGAGTATAATATTGCTATAGTCTATTTGCTTGTATTGCAAGGTAAGCTCAGAAGTTAAAATGAAAAGGTTACTTTTTTTAGGTCAAGAATTCGAAGGAAAGCAATTTTTTTTTTATATTCCATACTAATCTTTAATAACATTCATAGTGTTATGACCTAAAAAAACCAAAGTAACTTTTTTTTGTCCTGGCTTTAAAAAAATGCCAGCCAATAGCCTCTAATCCACACATAACTCAAAATATGAACTCCAGAACCAAACCACTAACAACCCATCAAAGGCCAAGTGGGCACAAGGCTATGTAGATGCGCAAGCATCTTCTCCCTTCACATTTTACTACATCTTCTGAAATGAACAAAACAATTCTCTGAGCCTGAAAGGGGCCGGTGGAACTCCAAAGCTCTCTCTACCAAGACAAGTGAGAAAACTATGTCCCTAGCGGGCCAGGGATGTCTATAATCATGACTTTCAGAAATCGTCAGAATGCTAGTTAGCCTGCAAAGTTTGCATTTACCTAATTTTGTAGAGGCTCTGGGCCCACTTAAATAACTTTGGGTATAATTATGGTGTAAGAATATCTTGTCAATGTTGAGAGAAACACAGATAGGCCTTTATTGGAAATGTGTCTATTTTGTACCTAAAGAACAAATAGCTTTTTCTAGAATTGTTTAGACATTCAAAATTTGGGTAGACTAAGTCTCAATAACAATTCCAACTAATAATAATTCTGAATAATCCCAGTGTCTGAAAGGGCAGAAGAAGGAATATCAAAGTAGATAAATACTTAGTGGCAGCTAAAATTTATCAAGAATTTGACACGAATGATCTCAGTTAACCTCTGTAATAATCCTGTGAGGTGTGTAAATTATATATTCCATTTTACAAATGAGGAAACTGAAGTCCAAAGAAGTTAAGCAACTTGCTTAAGGATTCATAGCTGGTAACGGCAGGATAAGAATTTAACCCAGGCAGCAGGGTTCCAGATCTGACATGTTAATAGACCATATGATATACCATCTCCCAGAAGGCCTCTTTTGTCCACAAGTTCCAGCTCTACAATGGTTAGCTTGTTTCTGCCTACCTGTTGTTAGTTGCCAAGGTAATGAGACAATCTCTAAGGTAAGCAGTGTAAAATGTTCAAATGAGATTTAAATGAGGAACTTATACATTTTTATTTTCGCTACATTGTGTCATACTAGAAGGAATTTATTTCATTTAATACCTCAGAAACTACACTATTAATTTAGGAATGTGGTAGTGGCACAGAAGACTTGACCTGTACAATCTGTTATTCTTTCAATAGGAATTTCTCTGGCATTGAGGATACATTTAGGGACATGGAAGTATAGCCTCTATGAACATACTCCAAGGGACAAGTCTCCCTACAAGGTATTGGGGAAAACAGGCAACTCTTTACCTAAATTTGTTGGAAGTGGCTGTTAGAGAGATGGAATTGTTACTCTTGTCACTTTGACTGGGAAAACCTTATTGCCTGGAGGAGCTCCTTAGAAGGAACTTGTGGACCACTCTAAGCCTGGGATGTCCTAGCGGCACCCTCAGCAATGGATCCTTACACCTCCCCACTCACCTGTAGGGGCTGTGGGGTTCCACAGCCCCAGTAGAGATGCTAAGAAATCCTAAGAACCAGTGCTGTCTCTAAGAGTTAGGGGGCATAGCTGAATAGCACACACTATTCTCTTTTCTAACTATTTTGAATTGTGGGGTTCTGAGTTACCTGCACACACACTCACAGATCTCCATGCCTTTGGAATGACAATGACCAAGTTCTCTTATCACCAATTCATTCAAAGCTTGTGGTTGAAACAGACAAAAGAAATTGCTGGAAGAAGTTGGAAAGGTTAAAAAGGTTTTAGTAAATTATGTAGTCTTTAGTTGTCTAAAAGTACAAGTGCCTTTTCAAATGGCAGTGTGTCCAAATTTGTAATTGCACTCTCACTGTTTAGACACAAGTTTATCCTGTGTTTTACGAAACATTTTTATTATTTCCTTATCTGACAATGGTTATTTGTGACCCTGTGGTCAGATAAGAAGGTTGGGCAGATGGTACTTTCAATTTAAATGGATTTTTGTGCCATTAAAAGGAATGTTTGCTCTGTCTAAGAAGAGTATTGACTATAAAAGTCACAGGCTCTGGACTATTTCCTGTGGGATTTTTCCACTATCCTTCCAATTAGTCAGTCAATGTGATGTTTCTCTAAACATGATCATTTATTTTTCTCTGGAGAGTTTCCTTCTATCCCGTTCAAGAAAGATGATCCTGGAAAATAAAAAAAAGCTTTCTACACCCCCCAGTGCAATATTTATGATTAATTGCAACTCATCGTAATGAATGACAAAAGAAAAAAAGCATTCCGTTTCCTTGCTCTTCTCATATAAAAAAGCATTTGTTGCAATTTGAGTCCCAGCCAACTTCCATTGTTTAGGCAATAATTAGTCAAATTATACCAATCACTAACAATCATAACAGAAATTATATAATTGCAATTTAGACCAGTGACCTTACACTTGTGAAAATAGAATGTGGGGTATTTAATTGCATAATGTGACACTACAATTCCATACCTATAAATTTAAGGTTTTCAGATTCATTAATTAATTTACAATATCTTCTACCTAAACATCTCTGAAAGTGACAAAATTTTGTCAGCTCCACAAAATATCCAAATCGCATCTTACTTCAAACAAACTGATGCATATCCAAAATAAAATAAGACTTCCATTCTCATATAAACAATGACTCCATATATTTTAGAAATTTGGAAAGACTTTGTAGCAAAACATGTTCAAATTAGACTGTTTCGGGGAATTGGTCTAACATAAATTATTGAATGATTAAAACAAATTGACATCATTTGCAATCAGTGAAATGCTGAATCTGTTCAATACTTACTGTCAGCAGAGTTCACCTTAAGAAACAGAATGAGTGAGGCATACAAAAACAAGCCTCGACTTGGATGCTCGGCATCAACAGAACGATGAACAGAAGAATCTTCCAGCACAGTAGGCAAATTTCCCCTTTAATAAGCAGCCAGGAAAAAGCAATATTTCAATGTTTGCTTTCTTTCCTCTGAGGGAGAAGGTTTCACTATGACTTATTTTACTTCCTTTTTATTCTGTCCTATTTTCTTGGCTCTCACAGACAGCTCCAGTAGCAACATGACAATACTACTTTGCACTTGCCCAAAGCGCCTTTTCTCTAAAAGTCTCAGCTGTGGTCTATGCGAGGAGAGTGTAAAACAGGGGAAACGATGCAAACATTGAAGTTCATCCTCTCGTGCAAACATTTTGAGGGACCCAGACCAGTCTTAACCCAGACTGGGAATGAGGGACACTAAAACAAAACAAAACAAAACAAAACCAAGCCCCAAAATAGCTCCTCCCAGAGTTCATGCTTAGTGTTCCTGAGGCCTTTGGCAAAATTTACCATTATCTTGAACTCTGTCTCACATACAAGATAAAGCAATGCCATTTTCTTTATGAGGATGTGAAGAGTAACTAGGGTGCATTTTCTAAAATAAAACTTGGGGGGGAAAGAAAAGGATTTTGGAGTTCTAAAAGTAGGCCCAAAGTGGGTTCCTGGAGCATATTAGTCTTGAAAGCATTTTTTTCTGGAATAGAAAATATTCACATTTCTATTTTTAAAAAAGAAATTCAAAAACTTACTTGTCCAATTAAGAAATACCTCAAACACAATAAAACAAAACGAAACTCTACAGAACAAAACTTATCGAAAAGTTGCTGATGCTCTCTTTAAGCCTAGGTATATGCATAAGTATATCTACATCTATATCTATCTACACAAGTGTTGTTTAATAAAAGTTATTTTAAAAATAGCTGTTTAATTGTTGTTTAATAAAAGCTATTTAAAACATAGCTTACTTCACAAACATCAGAACTCTCAGTTGTATAAGGTAACTAGGACATGACAGAAATTTTAGACTCCCTAAATCCTTGATGAGTAGCTGCATTTCAAGGGTCTCTGTTCATCTCTTTGTTCTCACCATTAATAATGGCCTTTGAAACTCAGAGCAGTTTTCTCTTCATATTTTGTCAAGATGTGGATAGTTCTTTTCAAAGTTTATTAGCTAAGAGTTGGTTTGTTGTGGGTTGGAAATTTCTCATTCCAGGTTTTGAATTTAATGAACCTGAAACAAAATACACAGAAAAACTAGCTATTCCTCTACTAAGAGAAAATAGGGGGAAAAAATGAATATCTTAAAGTAATCAGAAAGAACTTTGCAAACATGTATTTTCTCTACATTTAAAGAAAATACGAGTTTTCAGAAAGAGATTACAAATGAGTATATATGGTGTCATTCTGTTTTTGTTTCTAAAAATATACATATACATGGGGCGCCTGGTTGGCTCAGTGGGTTAAAGCCTCTGCCTTTGGCTCGGGTCATGATCCCAGGGTCCTGGGATCGAGCCCCGCATCGGGATCTCCGCTTGGTGGGGAGCCTGCTTCCTCCTCTCTCTCTGCCTGCTTCTCTGCCTACTTGTGATCTCTGTCAAATAAACAAAATCTTAAAAAATACATATACATATACACACAAGTAAATTAAATACAACAACATGTGTAAAAGATAGTATATTATATTATGGCTAAGTGGGATTTATCCTGGGAATGCAAGGCTGACCCAACATTAGACAATCAGTCAATGTAATTCACCATATCAATGGACTAAAGAAGAAAAATCATAAGATATTCCAATTTTACACAAAAGCACTTGAAAAAATTCTACACCTGTTCATGATCTTTTTAGCAAGTTAGAAAATGAAGGAAAATTCCTTAATAAAGGGCATTCCCTAATAAAGGGCATCTACAAAAAATCTACAGCTAACTTCATGCCCAATGGTGAAAGAATGAGTACTTTTCTCCCTAAGAACAGGACTGAGATAAGGATGTCTGTTCTCACTACTTCTATTCAACACCATACTTAAGGTCCTAGTCAATGCAATGAGTTAAGAAAAAGAAATAAAAGGTATATATTTGGAAAAGCAGAAATAACATTTTCTCTATTGGAAGATAAAAAAACACATCTAAAGATACTCAACATTCATATAAAGAAATGAAAATTAAACCACCATTATATGGCACTACATACCTATTAGAGTGCTTTAAAAACAAAAACAAAAACAAAAACAAAAACAAACTGATCATACTGATTAGGTGTTGGTCCAGATGTGGAGCAACCAGAACACTCATACTTGGTAGTAGACATACAAATGTGGTACAGCTACTCTGAAAAGAGATTGGCATTTTCTTATAAACATTTACTTCACAAATGGTCCAGCAAACCCTTTCTAGGTATTACTTAAGAGAAATGAAAATTTATTTTCCAGTGGTTTTCTTCAAATTGCTAAAAACTGGAGACAACTCAAATGTTCTTCTGGTGAATGGAATTATGCTGTGGTACATCTACATAGTGAAATATTACTCAGCAATAAAAAGAAACAAACTACTTATACACATATGGATAAACCTGAAATGCCTTATGCTGATAAGGGAAGGCAGACTCAAATGGCTAGATCTTCTATGATTCCACCATATGACATTCCAGAAAAGACAAAATTATAGGAATACAAAACAGATCAGTGGTCACCAGGGGCTACGGTTGGCAGTAGGAGGAGTAAGGACAGCAAAAGGAAATTTTTAGGGCAATGGAACTGTACTGTATCTTAGTCATACTGGTTATTATGCGACAGTGTGCGTTAGCCAAAATTCATAGAAAAGTATGCCAAAAGTATGATTTTACTGTGGGTAAGTATGATAAATTAACACACAAACACAAAACATAAAAACTTGGATGGACATATACCAAAATACTGATGGTGATTATCTCTTAGATATGGTATTATGGGAGATTTCATTTTCTTCCTTGCCCATGTTTCAAATTTAAAAATTATCCCCAATCAGTATTTATTACTCTTGTGTCAAGGGCAAAAATAAAGTAACACTTTGTCATCTGTTGGATGTCTGCCTTGTCGAGGCCTCCTTGATTCTAGTCTTCCTTCCTTTCCCCCCTTCTGTCGTTTATTCTTTATTTTTTAAAATTAAAAAAAATATATTTATATATTTAAGTAATCTCCACATCCAATGTGGGGCTTGAACTCATGACTCTGAGATCAAGAGTCACATGCTCTTTAGACTGAACCAGCCAAGTACCCCTATCCTTTGTCCCTTATAAAAAAATAGATTCAACATGGCAATCCTTAGTTCAAGAAGCTGCAATAATTGCCTAATGCCTACTCATACAACTCCTAACTACTTTGCTGCCTTTTGAGTCTGTTTCTGGTATAATAACATTAGGCAAAGATTTAGTGAGTCCTTATTATGTACCAGGCACGGTTAGGTGGGCCACATGCAATAGCTTATATAGTCCTAGCACAAAGCTCTTAAATGATGTACTTTTCTTTTCCTTAATTTATAGATGCCTATAGCTATAAATTAACAGAGACAGAAGAGCAACGATACCAGAATCTGCATTCTTTGTGTGTGTGTGTGTGTGTGTGTGGTTTTTTTTTTTTTTAAGATTTTTTATTTATTTATCAGAGAGAGAGAGTGAGCGAGCACAGGCAGACAGAATGGCAGGCAGAGGCAGAGGGAGAAGCAGGCTCCCTGCGGAGCAAGGAGCCCGATGTGGGACTCGATCCCAGGATGCTGGGCTGGGATCATGACCTGAGCCGAAGGCAGCTGCTTAACCAACTGAGCCACCCAGGCATCCCCAGAATCTGCATTCTTGACCAGAGCAGTAGAGTGATACGGTTAAGGAGCATGGCACCTGGAAGAAAGTTACCTGGATTCTAAACCTTAGCTCACTGTTTTCTAGGAAATGACCTTGGGAGAAATTACATAACTTCCCTGACCCTGTTTCTTGGGTATAAAAGAAGGATAAGAGTAGTAACCGTACATCGGTTGGTTGTGAGGATTAAGTCCTATTACACATGTGAAGTGCATGGTACATGACAGGCATTCCCCCTTCACCCATCCCTTCTTCCCTCACCACCAGTCTTCTTTCCCCTTCAGCTCTAGCAGGACTCTACAGCACCCATCAAGATGATGTCCTAACTGTTCAGACATAGCAGGAGGCTCTTCTTGTCTTCATATCATTGGTTTATTACTCCCTCAGCCCAGAACATCTCTTCTCTTCCATTTTCTGCTTTACTCTAGTGTACCAGGTTCAGCTCAAGATCTCCTTTGTCCAAGTTAACATTTCCTTGTATACCTCTTTATGGTGGTCACTAATGGTTTTATGGGCATTGATTTTGTCTTCGATTAAAATGGCCACCCACTAAGGTAGTCATTACCCTTATGTGGTGATTTAAATTTAAATTACATAAAATTGAATAAAATTTGAATTTTTGGCTCCTCAGTTACACTAGCCACATTTCAAGGGCTCAATAGCTCTATGTGGCTAGTTTCAACTATCTTGGTAAGCACCAGCATAGAGCATTTCCATCACCATAGAAAGTTCTGCTGGAGAGTACTATCTAAAATATAAGCCTTTTTGAGCGCAGAGTTCTGGAAACCCAGCAGTGCATAACATAGTAATTGCAAAGGAAGAACTCAATTGAGTACTTATGTTTTGCTTTATTGATTCACCAAGAGTGTTCATGTTTGATGGAAATATTAATGTAAGCAAGATCACTTAATCTAGGCTACAAAATACTAATTAAATTATGCATACAATTTCTACTTTAGCTTCAAAAGACCAAATTTACAAAGAGCCCAGCCCATCTTCCTTTTTAGGAAAATGAAATAATTATTCTGTCAATGACCCCTTCAGCTAGGAGCTAATGTCCTTTATGGCACCTACAATTTACACAGAATCTTAGGTTGAAGCTGCCTGTATTAAACAGTCTTTTGCAAAACATTACCCAAAATAATTGTCTTAAAGTAAAAAAGATTTCTTTGGGCTTGGTCAATACTGCCCTGATAACTTGCAGCATTTCAAAAAAAGGAAAATGCATGTATTCACCGTATTTAAAGATGAAGAATTAAGGTCAAGTGATTTACCCAAGGTCACAGTTGAGCACACTATTGGATCCAATTCCCTGAGACAACTGAGCCCCTAACTTTCTCTCTTCACTGAATCCTAGAGTTCTAAATCACTCCATATCCTTAGGGCATTTTACGCCCACTAATGATGCTACTTATTCTGAGTGCCTACAATTTGTAAGCTCTCTCCAAAAGTGGTAAAAGCTGAGACGATGTAACCACTCCCTTCCCCCACCACATTCATGTAAACATCTTGGCTCTATCCCAGCTGAGACAACTGCCACAGAGGAAAGCACTCTCCAAAGAGTCAGACTGAACTTAAACCAGTCCACTGAAGCCACTGCAGAGAAGTAGGTCATTAAGAAATAAAACATAAAATTAGCAAAACTGTTTTTTCCACCATATGCTAAGAGGTTTCTCCGAATGATAACACATGCACAAAAATCCATACATCAAGACAGGAAGGCGAATTGAGAAAGTGGCTTTGGGGATGCATTGATGGAAATACTCAAGCAAGATGAATTGCTTTTTGATAATTAGATTTAAGGAATCTTTCTTTCTTTTTCTTTTTTTTTTTTCCCTTTGGTCTGCTGTGACTCCAGTTTTGTGTATTGCAGAAAGACATAAAATTCCAAGGAGATAAAGTTCTATTTCCCCATGCCTCTTTTCTTTGTGTTTTTATCCAAGACACAATGAGAACTTCTATAAAAATTCTCTTATCAGGCTTATTTGCCAAATATTTTCAATGTTAAAATGGTTTGGTATTTTAACCAAACTATAATTAAAACTTGAAGAAGAAAGTTATTCCAGGGTACACTATCATTAACATTCAAAGAGAATAAAAGGGGGATAGTGTGAGTTTCAACAAGTGAAATTAGCAAAATGAAACTGATTTTATATTTTAGGCAGTCCCTGATAGCATAGCTCCTGAAATCATGGCATAAATAATGGCCCCAATTATTAAAACTGAGAAATTTAACAAGGCACAAGATCAAAGTGCGTGCACACCGGGTTAACCTCACACTCATTCAGTCACAATTATGAAAAAATGCTTTCAGCCAGGCTTGTACTTTGAATTCGAGAGGATTTCTTAACTGACAGCAAATTTAAAGCCTCTCCTTATTGCAGCAAATTTGCTTGACTTTTGGTCTTTATGCTGACATTTTGATAAACTAGTACTCCAGTCCCAACGAGAACTATCTTGATAATGATCTATGGCAAACACTCACAAATTAAAAAAAGGTGGGGGGGGGAGCAGAGATAGCAGGATAACATGCAAGTCTCCAACAGCAGAAAAAGTAATCAACAGTACCAACAAAAACCTTATTGGCAGCCTCTCTGCTTTTGTCCATATTGCAATCCACTCCTCCCCCCATCCCTATCCCCAGGGAAGTATGCTGATCTTTTCATCAAAGAGATTGGAATAGGGGAAAAAAAAAAAAAAAAAAAGAGATTGGGATGGGATGCTAGGGAGAGTCACGGGCAGAGAACATAGACTATGATGAAAAGGCAGGGAAAGGGATGTGGGGAAAAGGGGAACCCTCTTACACTGTTGGTGGGAATGCAAGTTGGTGTAGCCACTTTGGAAAACAGTGTGGAGATTCCTTAATAATTTAAAAATAGAGCCATCTTATGACCCTGCAATTGTACTACTGGATATTTACCCCAAAGATACAGATGTAGTGAAAAGAAGGGCCATCTGTGCCCCAATGTTCATAGCAACAATGGCCACGGTCACTGAACTGTGGTAAGACCCAAGATGCCCTTCAACAGACAAATGGATAAGGAAGATATAGTCCATATATACTATGGAGTACTATGCCTCCATCAGAAAGGATGAATATCCAACTTTTGTATCAACATGGACGGGACTGGAGGAGATTACACTGAATGAAATAAGTCAAGCAGAGAAAGTCAATTATCATATGGTTTCACTGACTTGTGGAGCATAAGGAATAACATGGAGGACATTGGGAGATGGAGAGAAAAAGTGAGTTGAGGGAAATTAGAGGGGGAGACAAAACATGAGAGACTATGGACTCTGAAAAACAATCTGAGGGGTGGGGAATTGGGTGAGCCTGATGGTGGGTATTAAGGAGGGCACGTATTGCATTGAGCCCTGGTGAGGTGCATAAATAATGAATTTTGGAACACACACACACAAATTAAATTAAATTAAATTAAATTAAATTATATTAAATTAAAAGAGGCGGGGTGCCTGGGTGGCTCAGTGGATTAAGCCTCTGCCTTTAGGGTCATGATCTCAGGGTCCTGGGATGGAGCCCACATCGGGCTCTCTGCTCAGCAGGGAGCCTGGTTCCCCCTCTCTCTCTGCCTGCATCTCTGCCTACTTGCGATCTCTGTCTGTCAAATTGATAAAATCTTTAAAAAAAAAAAAAAAAGAGGCAGGGAAAGGAAGAGACCAGAGACAGGAAGAGAGACAGAGACAGAGACAGAGAGATACAGAGAGCCCAAGACAGTGACACTGATAGCGGGGCAAAAGGGAAACAAAAACTTCTATGTTAGAACAAGTTGGTATTAGGTCAGGCACTGAGTTTGGTAATCTACTGGGAAGTCCAAACAAGAATGAAACAAAGGTGGATGCATTCAGCTTAAATGGACTTGCTCAGTCCCAGTCATAATTTCCCTGACCTTTCTATCACACCGCACCCCAGTTAATGTTCAGGGGCTCTCTTTTGAGCATCAGCCAAACTTGGTATTTTCACTCAGGCTGTTTCAGTTGGGTCAGTTGCCAGAAAGTAGAAAATACGAATTTGTAACCTCCAAGGTTTTTGGATCAGGAAGTTATTTTTCATTTGAAACTCAACAGTCTGAGCCACTTATCCCCTGATACCGTTATACAGCACAGCTACCCAGGTTCTTCTCGGATCCTGGCATTTCATTAATTACTGCAAGAGAAGATCACCTCCGACACTTGTATTTGTCAAAGTATCCTCTTCACCAGTGAAGTAGGAGGTAGGAGATATGGGATTGACTGATTCTGGAGGATTGACAATATGAAGCAAGACCCTGTGGGATTTGCTTTATATCATATGACATTGGCCGATTTGTTATACACAGCAGAAGATGCTGAGTATTCCAGTGAATGTCATTTTTAAATGCAGGCCAGTAACATCAATGCCAGTGGTTCTCAAACTTTAGTATGCATCAGAATTACCTGGACAAAAGGGCTTGTTAGAACACACGCTGGTGGGCCCTCCCCCAGAGTTTCTGGCCCATCTGGGGACCCATCCCAAGAATTTAGCAATCCCAGGTAATTAAGAAGGGTAGGGCTGTGGGGGAAACAAATAGGTTCATATATGCAAAGAGATGAGAAGATGCTTGCTCTAGACCAGTGCTTTTTAAATTTGAATGTGCCTATGAATCACCTGGGGGTCTTGTTAAAATCCAGATTCTGACTGAGTAGGCTAGAGGGGTTCTGAGATTCTGCATTTCTGATAAATTTCCAGGTGATGCTGGTGCTGCTGGTCCAGGAGCCACACTGAGATTCTACATTACTCAGGGCAGTGTTTTTCAAAGTGTATCCTGAGAACTGTCTATTTCAAAATCACAGGGTTGATTGGGGAGAGAAGGTACTGACTGCCTCTAGTGTGGAGTCCTGGGTCCCCTAGATATGCTGTGTTTAGGAAGAAACTCTGGAAGTGGGGCCCTAGGAATCTGCAGGTTGAACCAGTGTTTCTGGGGTTCTTCTACAGACTGAATGGCCAGAGGACTGAGGGTGGGGAAGAGGAGGGCAAGGGGGAAGGGAATGTGGACAGTGGGGTATTCAGTGATCCATCTTTCCAGGTACTGATTGCCAAGGCCCACAGCTATTTTCTCTCCTTTATTCTATTGCTCATATTTTGTTGGCTGTTGGTGACATTATCAAAAAAGTAACTGGAATCTTAAAAGAAGGGGTAAAATTTCTAATAGCTTATTTTTTCTCTGTATTAACAAACACTTAGTAAGAAAAAAATGGAAACTATAGGTCACATTTTTTCAATTTTCCATACATTTAAATTATTCCTGCTCTACCTATCCTCTATTTCCACAGACAACTACAAATTATTGTCTAGATCTCTTTTGTTAGTAGTAAGTGGAAAATGTTTCTGAAATGATTACTTAATATGTTGCTAAATCCAGGAGATAGCAACTGTCTGCCAGCAAGTGCCATATTGAAGTTTCCTAAACACAACAAAAAAAGAGAAATTATTTACAGTTAGCATTCAACATTGGCAAACAAGTCATGCTATTAAAGATGTATTTGCATATGTTATATTAAGAGACATGCAAATGTATGTGCAAAATGGGCATAATTAATCATTTCCACCAGGGATGAATATCCCATTTCCAATCTCGCTGTCCAATCCTTCCTGTTTTTTGAGTACAGATGTGTGTTTCTAATCTCCTGGGATCCCAGCATTATGTGCAATACCCTTTGCCCCAACCCCACCTCCTGCACCTACAGTTAAGGGACTGAAATATGGGAAGTAATTCCATGTTCTTATTCAAAGACTAAGAAAATAAACATTGAAAAGCAGGAAATACAGCTAGTTGTTTTTAATCCTGGTTCTTATTGTCAGGAATGTCTAGAAAACTTTTCAAAAGTCCAGATTCCCTAGCCACCTGAAGATTCACAGCCAGTAGGTTTGGGGTAGTCCAGGAAATTTATAACCATCTAAAACACCCTGGGTGATTCAGACGATCAGTCAGGATTGTGTACCACAGGCATATATAAAAGAGCTTCGGACAGAATGGGGGACTTTGCTAATAATGTAGTTATTATTTTTGTTGTTAACTATAATTTTTGTGACTACTGAGTTCTTCCTACTTAATCAGTCCTGTTACTAAACATTTATTTATATTATCACTGAATCATCGTAACAACCATCCTCTTATGGATGAGGAAACTAAGAGTTGGAAAGGTTAAATAATTTGCCTAAAACCAGAGATAGTAAGTGGCAAAGCAGGAATCTGTTTTTATCACTAAGTAGTACATGAGTCATTTGAGTAGTTATGTGAGTCATTTAAGTCATTAATTTTTCTCATTTGGATTGAGGGATGTTAGGACTAGACACTAGATCCCTTCTAATCTTCCTTCAAGCTCTGATGCTTATTTGTAGAACTGAGTTGAACCAGAAGACATGGTTTTTGGCCTTCTGGAGCTTAAGATGTATTGTCAGAATCCTGTGTTTTCCTTCCCATGTCAGGTTTAATCTATGGCTCCTCGTTTTCTATGGAGCAAAAATTCCCTCACCATCAGCCCCAAACCCTCTCTTGAGTTTCATCTCCCAGCAGCTCTGGGCTTACCCAGCTCTGCACCCTTGCTACTGTGTTCTTTCTTTCCCAAAACTTTGTCCTTCTTGGTTGCTTGATGGTCTAATCCTGCTCACTGTTCACAGACCACCTACATACCAGTTCCTTTGTATAGACATCCTGCTCTTCCCAGTCAGAATTAATTTGTTCCTTTAAGATTTCATTTTGTGTTACAGGTAAAGTGAATTTCAGTCCTAGTTATCTGGCAATGCCAGTACTTGGAAGTCTTGGTTTAGACAACATGGCAACTATAGTTATGGCATATATCCTACTAAGGGTGTGAACTGTTTTCCTATTGGTAAGATTCTGGAGGGCAAAGGCACTTGCCTTATCTGTTTGACACTTCTCCCATCCATATCCAACCATCCATCTGACCTTCCATTCATTTATTTATCTTAATCAACTTTTAAGTTTTAATTTCAGTACAGTTAATACACAGTGTTATATTAGTCTCAGCTGTACAATATAACAATGTAACATAGTCAGGGATTCAACAATTCTATACATTACTCAGTGCTCATTATGATACGTGAAATCTTAATTGCCCCCACCTATTTCACCCATCTTCCCCACCCACCTCCCCTCTGGTAACCAACAGTTTGTTCTCTATAGTTAAGAGTCTGGGGTAGGTACCTGGGTGGCTCGGTCAGTAAAGTCTCTGGTTCAGTTCACGATCTCAGGGTCATGAAGTCAGGCCCTACATGGGGCTCTATGCTGGGAGTGGAGCCTGCTTAAGACTCTCTCTCCCTCTCCTTCTGCCCATCTTCCCCAACCCACTCATGTGCTCCCTAAACAAACAAACAAAGAAATAGGACTCTATTTCTTAGTTTGTTTCCTCTTTTTTCCTTTGCTCCTTTGTTGTTTCTTAAATTCCATAGATGAGGAGATCATATGATACTTGTCTTTCTCTAAATTACTTCACTTAGCATTATACTCTCTAGCTCTATCCATGTTATTTCAAATAGTAGGATTTCACCTTTTTTTTATGGCTGAATAATAATCCATTGTATATATGTGTATATCACATCTTCTTTATCATTTATCTATCTGTAGAACCTGGGGCTGCTTCTAGAATTTGGTGACTGTAAATAATGTTGCTGTAAACATAGGAGTGCCTATGTCCCTTTGAATTAGTATTTTTGAATTTTTTTTGGTAAATACTTAGTAATGCAATTGCTGGATTGTAGGGTAGTTTTATTTTTACTTTGTGGGGAACCTCCATACTCTTTTCCAAACTGGCTGACCTGTTTGCTTTCCCAACATGAGGGTTCCCCTTTCTCCACATCCTCACCAACACCTGTTGTTTCTTTTGTTACTGATTTTAGCCATCCTGACAGGTGTGAGGTAATATCTCATTGTGATTTTGATTTGCCTTTGCCTGATGATGAATGATGTTGAGCATTTTTTCATGTGTCTTTTGGCCATCTGTATGTCTTCTTTGAAGAAATATCTGTTCATGTCTTCTGCCCAGATTTAATCAGATTTTTTTTTTGGTTTTTTAAAAATATACATATATTTTAAAAGATCTTATTTATTTATTTGACAGAGAAAGAGATCACAAGTAGGCAGAGAGGAAGGCAGAGAGAGAAGGGGGAAGCAGACTCCCTGCTGAGCAGAGAGCCCAATGCAGGGCTTGATCCCAGGACCCTGAGACCATGACCTGAGCCTAAGGCAGAGGCTTAACCCACTGCTGAGCCACGAAGGTGCCCCTGTGTTTTTAGTATTGAGTTGTATTGGCTTTTTATATATTTTGGATACTAACTCTTTATCGGAAATACCATTTGCAAGTATATTCCCCCATACAGTAAGTTATATCTTAGTTTGACTATTTCCTTCACTGTGCAGCAGCTTTTTGTTTTGATGTAGTCCCAAAAGTTTGTTTTTGCTTTTGTTTCCCTTGACTCAAGAGATACATCTAGAAAAATGTTGCTATGGCTGATGTCAGACATTATCACCTGTGCTCTGTTCTAGGATTTTTATGGTTTCAGGTCTCACATTTATGTCTTTAATTCATTTTGAGTTTATTTTTATGTGTGGTTTAAGAAAGCCAAGCTTCATTCTTTTGCATGTTCCAGTCCAATTTTCCCAAAACCGTTTGTTTAAGAGACTATCTTTTGCTCATTGTATATTCTTTCCTCCTTTGCCAAAGATTAATTGACCATATAATCATGGGTTTATTTCTGAGTTTTCTATTCTATTCCATTGATCTGTGTATTTATTTTTGTGCCAGGACCATACTGTTTTTATTAATACAGCTCTGTAACATAACTCAAAGTCTGGAATTGTGATACCTCCAGTTTTTTCTTTTTCAAGATCACTTTGACTAATCAGGGTCTTTTGTGGTCCCATTCGAATTTCAGGATTGTTCTAGTTCTGTGAAAAATGCTGTTGGCATTTTGATAGGGATTGCATTAAATCTGCACACTGCTTTGCATCCCCTCATTTATTTGCATATATGTCAGTTTATATTCCCCAAATTTAAATTGTCTCTACTTGGCACAAAATAGACACTTCAGTTTTCATTGAATTGATATTAACTGATTTTATGGGAATTTCTGCTTGGATAAATCTTTTGCAATCAGCTTCTTCTCCACCACCACCCCTGCTACCTTGAATAAAAACTATGTCTTCTGAGGAAATAGGTAATGAAGTATCAGAGGAATGATAGCTATAGAAAATGAATAGAAGGACAAAAATGTTAAATTTGATTAGTGCTGGCTATCAGCATAATAAAAGAGACAAAGCTGACATTGTGCTTTGGTTAAAAGACAATAATGAAGGCCAAGCTCTTCAGCTGGATCTGTGCCCAGCACTGCCTTTGTAACAAGCCTGCAAAAGGATTCAGACAGCATGTAACCAATGTGACCTGTAAGACTAAATGAAGGTAAGCAAGAGGCCATGTCTTAGTCAGATCAGGCTGCTAAAACAAAATACCATAGACTGGCTAAATGACAAAGAAACCGGAAATTTATTTCTCATCGTTCTGGAAGCTGCAAGTCCATTATCAAGGTGCCAGCATGGGCAGATTTGGTTGAAAGCTCTCTTCTGTGTTGCAGACTGCTGACTTCTCGGGGTATCCTCACATGCCAGAGAAATGAGAGGAAATAATCTCTCTCCTGACTCATATAAGGGCACTAAGCCCATTTCTGTAGGCTCCATCCTATGACCTCATCTAAATCAAATAACTTTCCAAAGGCTCCACATCCTAACACCATCACAATGTGGGGTGTGGCTCCCAAGTATGAATTTTGAGGAGACACAAACATTCATTCCATAATAAGCCACCAATATGTCCTCAGGACCAGAGTCATTCAACCCTCAAGAGCTGACAGTGTTCAGGGAAAAGAAGTATGGTAGACTTCCAAAAGGACATTCATATGTTTGGACACCAACAGAACAAGGTATACAAAGAAAAATTTTTATTCCAATCTTTTCATAGTCATTACTGCTTGGCAACGTGGGGAAACTTTCAAACTTTCCAAGGTCTTCTGAAGCATCTATTCTCTGTGCTCCCCAACTGTGTGTCTGTCCCATTAACTACCATACTGTGGTTTGCTCTGACTTTATCTGTCACTTATCCTAAACTGAAAGCTCTACAAAGATGACAAGGTATAATTCATTCATTCTGGTCTGCCCAAGGCCTGGTAAAGACATGAGAATGTCTCAAAATATATTTGATGGATTAATAACGGGGAAAAATAGCCACCTGTACCTATTACGAGTAGTTCCTTTTAATGACCACCTGTATAGACTTGTAGAGTGGAAGGTGTCCTGTTTGTGTCATCCTGATGAAAAACTAGGCTATCTCAGGCTGGAGGTAGGTTTTTGACCCCAGACAGGGGAGTCTACACTTGGAGTCAACAAGGTAGAAAGGATCAAAGAGATCAAAGTGTAGGAGGTCTAGTTGCACTAAATCCCCTCTGAAACAAAACACTAGAACTTTACTATCCCAATAATTGCTAGAAAGCAGTTACAGTTCTGTTTTTATTCTACCAGGACAAGCAAAAGTTTCTTTTGCAAGCGTTTGTTCTCTTTTCCAAATTTACATGAGTATCCAAAGAATTCTTGTATAGTTAGCAAATGGCCTCCTCCTCGTGTACGATGAGAACTATAACTAAACATTAACTTCCTCTTAACCAGGGCCCAGGAATCCTGAACCAATAATTTCAAAGACCTAATGAGATGGCCTTTCATAATGTGTTTTTCTATCTCACTATCCATATACCCTGCTCTTTTCTTTTTGCAATCATTTGCAATTAGTTTTCTGTTATGACCTGTTTAAAACAGAAGATGCATTTGCCTTGATCATCTACTTGAACATTGTAAAATCATTCCATGTTTTGATGAAACCTTGGTTATTCAAAAGAGGTTCTTCACAGGTAACCATATTTTCTTGTTGAGAAATTTTTGAGGCTTGCCTTAGGGGTTAATGTCCCAAAGTCCTAAAAGTGTTAGGGCTCTTAATATTATCCCAGCACAGCCTCCAACACATTTCAAATCACTTTTACTTGCATCTCAGTCAGAAATCAAAGATACATGATTCCTCCCTCAGCCCTATTAAATAAGATAATACATTAAAAACAACAACATGGGGGCGCCTGGGTGGCTCAGTGGGTTAAAGCCTCTGCCTTCGGCTCAGGTCGTGATCCCAGGGTCCTGGGATCGAGCCCCGCATGGGGCTCTCTGCTCTGCGGGGAGCCTGCTAACTCCTCTCTCTCTCTCTCTGCCTGCCTCTCTGCCTACTTGTGATCTCTGTCTGTCAAATAAATAAATAAAATCTTTAAAAAACAACAACAACATGTGGTCTATGGTGAATGGTCAACACATTGATTCTCCTGCTCTTTGTTCCCTTCCCATTCCTTTACCTAGTGCACACCTAAAAAGCATGACCCCATCGAATATCAATTGATGGAAGTAAAAGGCACTATTCTTCTGATATTTTTTCCTACCTCCCAGAGCCAGTGGGGATGTGGTTCTAAAGGCCTCAGATGACTGAGGTCCCATCTTTTTAAGATTACCTTGTTTTAATTGTTTGTGACCCTTTACTGTGAAAATTTACCAAAAAAGCCATCTGTTTTGTTTTTGTTTTTTTTTTTCCATTTTTTAAATCTGGTTACTTTGTTATCTAAAGATAATATTGTGTGTGTGTGTGTGTGTGTGTGTGTGTGAGAGAGAGAGAGAGAGAGAGAAGAAAAGAGAGGTTTCCATCTACTGTAGAGATTTCATGTGAACTATAACTCTTTCAAATTCCTTTTGGCTGGAAAACTTTAGAGTCAGATTAGATCTAGATGAAGATGAAGTTTTAAGAAAAGTCTTTGAATAGTAAAGATAGCAAAGGACTTAAGAAAGTGTTATCTACATACAAATAGTTCATACCTTCAAAGAATATTTCTTAGTTCTAATATTCAACCATCCTGACCATTTCAATAGGACATACACAGCGAAGCATAATCCTCATTTCCCTACTTTATTATTTCTGATAGTGATATCACAGACCAAGAGATCATAAAAATTGGGCCCTGGATTTTTTATTTTCTTCAAAGGAAGTTGTCAAGATAAAGTATATGCTTTTTAAATCAGCTTATCGCTGACAAGTCACTCCTTAGATTATTAAAGTTGCAAGAACTTCCACAACATCATTTACTTTTTATAGAGGAAAAATTTAATTATTATGGTAAGAAGAGAATAATTTAAGTCTACTCAGAGTTGTTGAAAGGCATAGCTCCCAAAACTTTATGAGATACTTTACAATACTGTCACTTCTCAATCATTTGAGTTCTGAATCTCTGCCCTGTGTTTAAGCAAAATCTTTTGCTGCCACTTGTCTCATTAGGGTTGAAAGATCCTTCCTCCAGAATATCTCTGGTATATTGTTTCTCAGGCTGGTGTTTTGCAGGGCACTGACCTTTAAGATGGTGGAAGAGACAATAGAGCAGAGTGGTTAAGACAATAGTGGTTACCAGCATGATCTGAACATGGATCAATGCAAAGTATGTAAGAGTCCCAGGATACTGATTATTGCAATCTATGCACCTGATGTCGACATAGTTCAAGCAGACTTTAATGCAGATATAGTCCTAGTTCTGTCATTTCTACCTCTGTGATTTTAAATGTTACCCTCGCAAATCCTCAGTCTTATTATTTACAAGATAGGCATAATTTTAAAAGTTCCTGTCTCACTGGTGGTTGTGGGAATAAGATGAAATGGTGAATGCCAATTTTTTTGTTCATGTATCTGTTTATTGCCTTTCTTCTCTCTATCTTAACTCCAAGTAAAAAATCAGGATTTTGTCTTATTCATGGAGGTATATCCAGTGCCAGGAACCATGTAGCACACATAGCAGGAGCTCAACAAACACTGTTTTTAAAAAATAAATGAATTTGGGGGGCATCTGGGTGGCTCAGTCAGTTTGGCATCTGCCTTTGGCTCAGGTTATGATCACTAGGTCCTGGGATTGAGTCCCACATTGGGCTCCCTGCTCAGCTGGGAGCCTGCTTCTCCCTCTTCCTCTGCTGCTCCCCCTGCTTGTGCTCTCTCTCTCTCTCAAATAAAATATTTTAAAAATGAATTTTAGGGGCACCTGTGTGGCTCAGTGAGTGAAAGCCTCTGCCTTCAGCTCTGGTCATGATCCCAGGGTCCTGGGATAGAGCCCTGCTTCGGGCTCTCAGCTCAGCAGAGAGCCTGCTTTCCCCCCACCCCCCTCTCCCTGCCTCTCTGCCTACTTGTGATCTCTGTCTGGCAAATAAATAAATGAATTTTATTTTAAAAAATGAATTTTTAAAAAATCATAAATTCTTGGCATGATTCCTGGAAAACAGTGCTCAATAAATATTAGAATAAAAATCAACCTCGTTCTATAAGATGTTTCTCAAATAAAGGATCTTGTATAATATATATTATAAAGACTCTGAGATACCTGTTAATGAAGAAATCTATAGAACTTCATTAGTTCCATTTACCAGTCTTATTTGGGCAGAAAACCTTTTCTTCCCAGCTATACCTGTTAAACAACATTCTGCAACATTACCACTGGACACATGTTGGGAATTAATGAATAAGTTCAGTATGCTTATGTTAGAAATAAGGAGACTGAGGTCCAGATATTAAATGGTTTGTCTAGGTCAAGTAGCGAGTAGCAGCAATTCCAGAATTACAGACAAATGTTCCAACTCTCAGGTCTGCCTTCTTTCCGCCCAGCCAAGTGAGCAGTGACATGGTGGCAGTGACATACCAGAAGGTATGGGCTCGAATCCCACCTGCATTTCCCAGCATTGAAGTCTATATCAGACGCTGCCAGAGCCCCTCCTCCTATCCTCTCCTCCCTTTAATGGGGCCTCTTTGATACCTGAGCATGGTATACCTCCCAGATTGGCCCTCAAGAATGTGAAACCTGGGAGTGTAGGGGTCTTACCAACCCACAGGGTAACTCTTGACCAGTAAGAATGGTTACTCTTGAGTAAATTCTTTCTCCTCCATCTCCTCAGGCAGATAACTCCAGGTGCATCCTATATGTCTCCCTTTAAGGGCCTTGTGGGATGGATCCCCGTTGTTCACCACCAGTGACATAGTCCACAAACAGGTAGCAGTACAGGCAGCTCTTCAAATTCCTTAGCTTCTATCCTTTCCAGTCTCTGTCTTTTTCCAGGTGTGTTACTCTTTTGCTTACTACTGAAAACAGCTGCGTCATCTCTCACGAGCCCATCAAACAGGTGCTGGGTTTCACACCAAAGGTGGCTGCAATTCAGCAGGTGGGGGTGTAAAATAGGAAGTGAAATCTAAACATAAGTTGGATGAGAATGGAGGCCGCTAACAGATGAGAGGTGCTACTAGGCTCAGAGCTCCGCTGTTTTGTTTCCTCCTGAATCTTCAAGAATTTTGAGAAGGCATGAGAACAATGTGTTTACAAACACACTCTGTGTTTATGACACCTTCTGGTTTTTCTGTTATGCTGGATAAAACAAGAGAGCTATAGTTGGTGTGGGGAAAAAGTGAAATCGAGATAGTTACCACAATCCTTTAACAACATTGGGTAACCTACCCCGGGCATGAGAGGTTTGAGCTATAAGCTTCTCATTCTGCTCTTTACATTCAAGGCAAGAAAGGGAGGCAACACAGCTGTATTAGACTGTGGGGAAAAAAAAGACCTAAGCGTCTCAGTTTATTTCCTGCTCATGTAATAATACAACGCAGGTGTTCCTCTTCAGTGATTAATTTTCTTCCATGTTATGACTCAGGGAAATGGGCTCTTCCACATTGTGGCTCTGTTGTTCCCTGAAGCCTTGACCCTCTCATCTGTGTTCAGCTGGCAGAAGAGGAAAGTGTGGAGAGGGCATTCTGCTTACAGGAAACCAAAGTTCATATACCACTGGCAAAAACTGGTCCCATGGCTTTCCCTAGAAGCAAGGAGGTTGGGAAATGTACTGACCAGCTAGGTAGTGACTTCTCAGCAACAACTATGTTCTATGGAAGGTGGAGCATGAGTTGGGGGGAGCAACTGGCCATCTCTACCACAATGGTACAGCTGTTAGGAATGTCAGTTCTAGCCCCCGGTGAGTCTGGATTCAGACCCTGCTTCTGCCGCTCACTAGCTGCTCACATGGGCATGTTATTTCACTTCTCTGAGACCTTTTCCTCATCTGTAAAAATGGGGATAATGGAAAAATCTCTCTCGCTCAGAGTTGCCATGGAATTGAATTGCGGATCATGCACATACAGCTCTTGGGACTGTGGCTGGTACATAACAAGCCCTCAGCAAATGCTGTTTCTGTCCTTAACTATGAAGAAATGCCAACATCTCACTTAGGGAGTTGTGTACATTTTCTATAGTTTGCAAGACACAGAAACTTATAAAAGTGACCTCAGTTCATTTGAATTTATTTTCTAAGAGATAAAAGGGCATAAAAAAGAGCAGGAAAAAAATCTGAGCAACCCCACAGCCAGCTTCTTGGCATGAGAGCCTTGCATAGGTGATGAGAAGGGCTTCAAATGTGGAACAATAGACCTGCAAGCTTAGGAGGACCTCTCAAGACGGACACTGGTGCCCCACCCACAGAAGTCAGCTCCGTGCAGGTGTAGCATCTCTTTTTTTTTGCTGCTTCTGACTGACCACTCTGCCCTTCTCAGCCTCTCCTTGTTTCTTCTGTGAGCTTCTTCCTGTGTATCATGGCTTCTTTGCCATTGTGTTTTCTATAAGTCTCTGTCTATGCCTTGTGCTCAGATACTGTGCGAGGATCTGGTTGCTAAATAGTCCTTACCCAACAAAGGACAGCTGTCACTGCCCCGAACCCACAGCCAATCCACCTAGGCTTTTGATGACTGTTTCTGTGCCTATTGTGAATCTCTGACTCAGTCAACTGTACCTACGGCAGTAGGAATATATCATACAAACATGGTGGTCTGGTACCAAAAATTGTTTCATGCTTCCTTTTTCAGAATGGAATAGTGGTTGGAGGGGCACTCAAAATATCAGGAATAGGGAAAATCATTAAAGTGTACAGTGGTGAATAGTAATTTCTTTGACATCAGCCTAGAAACATTTTCTAGGTATTTCTCCCCAGGCAAGGGAAAAAAACTATTGGGACTACACCAAAATAAAAAGCTTTTGCACAGTAAAGGAAACCATCAAAATGGCAACCTATGCAATGAAAGAACATATTTGCAAATGACATATCCAATAAAGGGTTAGTATCCAAAATACATAAAGAACTTACATGACTCAACACTGAAAAAACAAATAATGCAATTTAAAAATGGGCACAAGACATGAATAGACAATTCTCCAAAGAAGACATACAGATAGATAACAAACACATGAAAAGATGCTCAACATCACTCATCATCAGGAAAATGAAAATCAAAATCACAATGAGATATCACCTCACACTTGTCAGAATGGCTAAAATGAACAACATAAGAAACAACAGGTATTGGCGAGGATGTGGAGAAAGGGGAACCCTCATGTACTGCTGGTGGGAAAGCAAACAGGTGCAGCTAGTCCAGAAAATAGTATGAAGATTCCTCAAAAAGTTAAAAATAGAACTACCCTACAATCCAGCAATTGCATTACTGGGTATTTACCCAAAGAAAATGAAGACATTAATTTGAAAATACATATGCACCCGTATGTTTATTGCAGCATTACTTACAATAGCCAGAATATGGAAGCAGTCCAAGTATCCATCCACAGGTGAATGGATAAAGAAGAAGTGGTATATGTACACAATGGAATATTACTTAGCCATAAAAAGAATGAGATTTTGCCATTTGCAACAATATGGGTAGACCTAGAGGGTATAATCCTAAATGACTAAATCAGACAGAGAAGGACAAATACCATAGGATTTCATTCATATGTGAAATTTAAGAGACAACAAAAAAATGAACAAAGAAAAAAGAGACAAAAATACAGAGAACAAACTGGTGGTTGTCAGAGGGGAGATGGGTGAGAGGATGAGTGAAGTAAAGGGGATTAAGAGTATACTTATTGTGATAAGCTCTGAGTACTATATAGAATTGTTATATCATTACACTGTTTACCTGAAATGACTATAACACTAGATATTAATTATACTTCAGTGAAAATTGTTTTTCATTGGTGAAAATCCTCAAACAGATTACCTGCCTTTAATTTGTTATGGATTAACCTGGCTTTCCAAATCTTATGAGTGAGTGCTTAAAGATCTTTTTAAAATTTATTTATTTGAGAGAGTGAGTGAGCAAGAGAGAGCACAAGTTGGGGAGGAGTAGAGGGAGAAAGAGAAGCAGACTCGCCACTGAACAGAGAGCCTGAGGTGGGGCTTGATCCCAGGGTCCCAGCTGAAGGCAGGCACTTAACTGACTGAGCCACCCAGGCTCCCCTAAATGAGTATTTAAAGTGAAGTTTCGAAACTTCGAAGTCAATTCACTAAACTGATATCCCTGGTTGAAGTTTTTCTACATTTACCCATCTTCCATATTGCCATCAGGGTTCTTGTCCCAAGATAAATCTGATTATTCCATTTTCCTTTAAAAATATAAATTGACTTCTTTCCACCTGTAATTAAGCTCCAGCTTCTTCGCCTGGCATACCAGGACCCTGTCATTCATGACTTATCTTCTACCCTCCCCTCTAGCACCCTTCTGCCAGTGACCCACCAAACTGGATTTTCTCCATTCTCTTTCACACTTTTGGATCATGCACAAGCTCTTCTCTGTGAGGAATTTTGTTCCCTACCCCATTACCACCTAGCAAATACCAATTTATTCCTCAAGGTCCAACTCACTTGATACCTTCTCTCTAAGGTCTTTTTCTCAATTCTCCGGTCTCCATCTCTCTCCCCCACCCCACTCCCCACCCTTCTATGCCCCAGGTGAAACCAACTATATTTTTACCTGAGTCCTGGAGCATGTAAACATACCTCTGTGCTGATGTTTACTATTTTACATCCTGGTTATCCAAGAGTTGGTCTCCCAGGCACAGCTGTGGCCTCAAAAGCAGAGAACATGTCTTACTCATCTTTTACATTCCCAGGACCCAAAAGAACATCTGTTTCATTTAGCACTCAATGCCTGTTTGCTGAATTTTATTGGAATTCAAAACCCTGATACTACAGAGGAACCTGGAGCATAAAAACAAAATCTACTCATTCTCCTGTGTATGTTTCTTATTATGCAGAATCTTTACTTTTCAAAGGTTACTTTACGATGGACCACACTTACTCTATCTATATAGTATGAAAGAGAAGTAAATCTGTGCTTTCCATAAACGTACCTAATGAAAGCTTCCATTCTTATTTAAAATCCAGAAAAAGTGTATTATTTTTTTATAAGTCATGTCATCCTCAAACATCCTCTCTTACGCTTTTTCTCTTAATAGAAGAATCATCAAAGGAGTAATGAAGTCACCAAGGTAACTGAAGCTTAACTGAAGACATGATAAAGGCATGTTTCTCCACAAGTGGATACAGACCCTCTTTGGGTTTTTGAAAACTAATCTCTTATTATTAGACCTCTATTTTTTTTTTCCTTCAGAGGGACACTTCCACTTTGGACTCTTTCGGAGCAGGTGGCATTTGGAAATGTGTGTGGGGCTGGCCTGAGTGTCACAGTGATCAGAGGGCACTCTGGCATTTAGTGGGTGAGAACCAGGAATGCCAAATACCTTGCAATGCATGGGTCAGTTATGCAAACTGAATATTGTCCCACCCAATGCCAATAACCTCCAACCAAGAGCCACTGAGCTAAGGGATATGTTAAGCCTATTAGTTGAAAACCATTGAGTTAAGTGTTGATGGCTTAAAGCCTTTTTTTTTTTTTTTTTAAGATGAGATGAGAGCAAACCATAGGAATCCAAAAGCAAGCTCCTGCCTTAGTTTAAAGACTTTTCATTTAAAGAAAATTCTGCTTTCTGCACATAAAATATGGGCTTATACCATATTCACTGGAAACAGGAGACTTCTAAAAGTATCAAGAAGAGAAGCAGCCCTCTTGCTTATGAATATAAGGCAGAATAGTAGAATAAAATGGCCCTTCCTTTGAAATACATTTAATTTAATAAAACACCAAATTAAAGGCAGAACAGCCTCATCCCCATTACAAAATAACCTGTAGAGTGAAAACTGAAACATGCACAATTTCATTAACCTTCCATTCATAAAGCGTAATGTAGGGAAAATGCCATTTTAACATCCAAGTGAACAAGGCTATTTCCATGCTTTGAGAGAGCTTTACATATTAACATTGTCAGCGTAGAAATGATGTGGAGGAACAAAATCTCAGACAGACAAAGCATTGAGAAATATTTATACTTTTAATCATCCATTTTTTTGGATGAAGATATTTCCTTTTCATGTAGTGTTTTGTCTGCTTTGTTAAATATTCTCAACAGCATATGGAAAGCGTGTCAGTTGTGACTTAGTGATATTTATCAAATTTGGGGATTCTGTTAAATCCTGATCCAGGGTGTGAGAATCAAAGAATTTTAGAACCTCACAACTTCAAAAGAGATCACAAGAATCCAGTTCCTTATTTTGCAGACAAGGAAGCTAAGGCTCAAAGAGATTAGGGACAGTAGGAGTGATGGCTGTCTCCAGGGCCCTGGAGAGAAAGCAGCAGATCTGGGGAGGTTTGCTTTGGAGCTCTAAGCATCTCCCACTTACAGACTGTCTTTAGTGAGCCTTTATTTTCTGAGCAGAAAACGACAACTCAAATCCCTGTTCATTTTACAGCATTCCTTAGCTGTTAGTGCCAATACAATGAGTTCCTGACCAAAAAAGAAACAGAGGAATTGAGGCAAAAACAAACAACCATGCAGTTTATAAAATTGCAAGACATATCCACCTAACATTTGAAAAACATGTCATATTTCATTAAGATATTGTGCTGCATTCAACTACAATCACTGCAGAAAGATGTAGTAGCATCATTTACCTTCTCTGGCTCTAATGGGTTGGCACAAGGCAGGCTCATCCTTTGGCACCCACCCCTTCCTCCCTCCCACACACGCCATTTGCAAATAAATTATGCACCTAACATTTGCTTTGTGCAAGTGAATTTTAAACCCGGGAAAGAATGCAGTGTATTTTAGTATAGTATAGCAGTAGGCTTCAAGTTTAATGAGATTTGCATCTAATGTAGCAATTTGGAAGTCTCTTTAAGCTTATTAAAATGAGGTTCTACCCAAGTTTACAAGTAGGTACAATAACATTTGGAATGTGACCATGTCTTGCATCTGAGAGGCTTTTTCAGTGAATATGTAAAGCAAATTGCTTATGTAATACTCTCCTTTCCTTTCCAGAGTTCTAGTCTATGACCACTGACACTGGAACAAAATGTCCCCATTTGACAGGTATTGTAACATCTGGGTAATTAGCTTAAAATATAGCTGATTTGTCCTCCTGCTACTATCCCCGAGGCGACCAGTGTCTGAAAGCTTGTTTTAGAGCCATTCAACAAGCAGGAAGAACCACACCTGTTGCATTTTATTTCCTCCCTATTAAATCAGTATGAATAATTTATTAAGAACTGCTTATGCACAAACACTCCAGTGAATGGAGATAAGACTGTTGGGCTGCTGGCATTTTGCTATTTCTGGCTGTTCTTGAGTGGAAGCTTATTTCTTCCCCCAATAGTGGCAGTAAGCCAAAAAGCCCTGTGAGAACCCCAGACTGTCACCTAAGCAAGCCCTTAGTGCTCCAGAACTTTTCCCCTATGACAAAGGCCATGGTTTCTTTTGTAACTGTGGCAGACACTTTGGGTTGGCTACTCAACTGACCTTCACATCCCCCATCCTTCTATAGGTTGAAATGGGCAGATACTCATATTCCCTGCTCCCTTGTAGCCAGGGTGGTCATGTACCCAAGCTTAAACTATAAAGCATAAGGCAAAGTCCACTGGGCGGGGACTTGGGGGGGAAGGGGGTTGCTTCTGGGAAATCTCTTCTTGCCTAGTTGAGAGGCAGTTTGGCACTACAAGGCTCTGGAGCCAAAATGCCAGGGTTTGATGCTTGGTTCTTCCAGTTCTTATCTGTGAATCCGTGATAAAGTTAATTATACTCTCTGGGCTTTGGTTTTTCTTATCTGTTGTAGAATTAAATATATGTAGCACATACAAAGTACTTTGAGTAGCCCCTGGCATATTGTAAATGCTCAAAAATGTTAGCTACAATTATAATTAATAAAAAATAGAAGGCTTATGATAAAATAGGAAGCTTATGCTAGCTGCCTTTGGAAAAGGCTTTGTGAGGTCATGATGCCTGGAGTTATGGCAACCATTTTGTGACCATGAGGGGACGATCAAGAGAATGACAAAGAGATGTCCTACTCTGTCCTCACATTGTGAAGTTGCTGACCGAAACCTGCCTAGCTCAAATTTTTCTTCAGTAAATAATAGATATCCTTATAGTGGATTTTCTGTTACTATGTGCACAATAATCCCACCTAATAATGTCACTATTAACCTAATATTTAAGCCCTGCCATCTCTGCCTTCAGCTGTTCTGTTGGCTTTGCTTACCATGTTCCACTTCCTCCTCTGGTGAAAACTTTTTAGGATTGCTCTCCTAACTGTATGTAATGGAGTTTCTTTAATCTGCTCCGGGAACTCTCTTAAATAGACTATGGGTTTGCTAACAGCCTCCATTGTGAGAAACAGGGTTTAAGGAGGGACAAGAGAGTTATTAACTTCTCATCTTACTTCTGAGCAGGCTCTAACTGTAAAATAGGTAAGTCCTCCTCATTCCTGCAGAGCTGGCTACTGCCTGTAAATATCTTCATGAGTCACAGGGGTCCCAATCTGACAATCTACAGGCTGTATCTGAGGTGGCCACAGGGATCTCACCAATCTCAAGACGTCATAGCATGTGGGCTCTGATGGGAATCCAAGGCCACCGCACGTGTAGATGTGGATGGGAGAATTGAGTGGTGCCTTGAATATCCCATTTTGCTTCTTTGTCAAGATCATGGTAGAGCTGCCCCACCTCTGCTCCCCCAGTGCACTTAAATTTCTTCTAGCAAAGTTTGTTCTCCCTGCTTTTTTGTTTTTCAGACCATTCCTGAGAAGATTGATCTGAAAAATATTGAAGGCAATGATCTTATAGAATGGCAGATGAAGGAAGAAACACAAAAGCAGCAGCTCTGGGACTCACTCTTGTCTAGACAATTGGCTTCTGGCTGGGTGCCTTATATCAATGTTTCTATATCCAACTTTGATGATAAGCCCCTAAGGATTTCTCTCAGCCTGTTCTTCACTGCAACCGCTGTAAAATCATAGCAAAAACAAGGATAATGAAAAGAAGGTCACTTTGTACCCCACCTGGGTTCTAGAATTAAATCCAGCTCAGGTCAGAAATAAGCCATGGGACCCAGTTGTTGTCACCTACCATCAGACCTCAGTGATACTATTTTCTAGTATTTCCAGTGCATTTGTAGATGATTTTTCTGTCGTATAAAATTCAGAACGAGAAGGAAGTTTCTCTGGGGAAATTGAGAAGAAAGAGAGGCACATTTATCTATTGGCTGAGTCTGTTTTCATTTTTAAGCACATCAGTGTATTTATTATTTAACCAAACACCCACAAGGTGTTACATGTAAGGATTGACACATTGCCATGGGCTATATTCTCAGAAGAGATTGGACCCTCTGGAAGTCGATGTAAAGGATTCGAGTTATTAAGGTATTGGTGAATGAATGGCGCCACCTCTTCCTTCAGCACCCTGTGTCCTGCTAACACCCAGGATGTGCTTATTTAATATACATAACACAGATACTGCCATGCACATCGCTGGGGGATGGACCAGGGTTCGCCAGGGAACTGGGCTCCTAGAACAGCCAGAAACCGAGCAAAAGAAGCTCCTTCATGGCATTTCCACCCCCCACCGTGTCAGACTTGCCCAAGCCCCGTCTCTAGCTAAACGAGCTATTTCCCCCCCAATGCTTCCTGAGTTCTTAATCCTTTTACTGAGAAACCAGAAAAAGAGGTCAGTGCAAATGGGTGTTGAAAAGAAAAACCCTGGGTCTTTTTTACCCAAGAAAAGCAGAGCATTTCTGAATTCTGGCTCTGACACAGAAAAGCCCTGTCTCTAAGTCCCTGCTCCTCAGGACTGCCTGCAGACTTATTGGAAAGTATTCCGGCTGATATTAACTGCCGTGATCACGTATCTGGCGAGAAACGCTTTGAGAGTACAGAGCCAGTTGTTTGGAAGCAAGTAGGCCGAGCAGTCTACTATTATGTGTTAACCTGAAATGAGAGAATATAAGAAAGCTTTCGGGTATGTAAAGTCAGGTGCATGCCTAGCCCCGTGCCAAGCACCCAGGGCTGAGTGTCGATGATCCAGAGGACAGGCTTCTTAGACACCAAGAGGGAAACAGGACCATTCTATGCAAAATAAACAAACAATTAAGTGCTTTGTGTGTGTGGTTGTAAATAGCACTGGGCCAGCTGGGCCTGAGAGAGCCCTGGGGCTGAAGTTGTCAAGGGCACTTGGTAGAGAGGCTGCAAACTCATGGCTGGTCTCTGTCAGAGAGAACATAAATTTAGAAACGATCAAGATGGGGCAACCTGTTTTTATCCACAAAGGCTATCTGTGTGGGTCAGGAATGCAATCAGACAACCTACGTGAGTCTGGCTTGAACTTGGTACTTAATTGAAGATATGACTTACAGCTTCAGGTAGCTATAAACACAAAGATACTGCAAAATGATTTGAGTGTTTAGAATAAACAATTGAGAACTGGTTTTATTATAGCAGGTGGCTACATAGGAATGAGTGTTTGATGGCTTCTTCTTCCTACAGAGATGAATGAGTTAGGACTTCAGTTTCCAGGAAATGTATGTTCATGGTTTTAGTGACCTTTATGCTAGAGAAACAATAGGAGGGAACTGCATTCATTCCATCCATGGATTTCACTTTGTCTGGATTCCCAAAGTAATGAATGAGTTTTTAAGCTGCAGTAGCTGAATTCTTTTTTGCTTTGTCCTGACATGCAGACTACTTAGGAGGAAAATCTAGCCAGAGGAGTACTTAGGGAAAAGAGTACTGATGCTTGCAATTTACTTTGAAATGCTTCAAAAAATAAGATGGATTGCTGGGTGGATACAGGGACAGACAGACATATAGATATGTGAGAAAGCAAGTCTAGTAAAACAGTAGTGAAAAAAAATCTAAGTGGAAAAAAAAAATCTAAGTGGTAGGTATAAGCCTGATCATATAAAGTTATTTTAACTTTTAACTTTATTATTAACAATTTTATAATAATATGGTGGGGAAAAACTGAGGTTACCTGACCACACACACACACACACACTTTCATCTAATAGTTAAAGATCATAATCTGGAAAGACACACACAAAATAGGTTGGACTAAGTACTAGAAATAAATGAGAAATAAGAACTGTGTATGTGATTTTTTAAAAGGAACGCTCAAATCTATCTCTACCAGCCAACTGTTGATGTCAGAAATTCCCCCATTAGAAACACAGTCTTTCAAGTTAAGGGGTTATTCCATAAAAACCTCCTGGGGTTCTTGGAGGACTCCCAGATTAGGCTCCACTAGTCATTAATACTCAAATGCAAATCTTAAGTGACCATTTCCAAATAACTTGTAGCTAAAAAGGTTGGGATAAAGGACACAGAAAAGAGAACATAACACTGAATGTTTTAGGGGAGGAGTACAAGATGCTGAAAGAATGTCTGCAGAGGCATTAAAGATCAACCACACCTCCTTACCACACCACCCCGGGCCAACACAAATCCTAAAATGAGTGTGTGCTGCTCTTGAATTCTAAAGAAAAGTTTTCTGGAACTCCAATGGAAATGCCCTCTGGCAATTTAAAAGGGCTTATCAACTACCCTTCTATAGCTCTCACTACTGGATACCAAAGACTCAAGTCCAAATCATATTCCCATAGTAAACACTTGGAACCAGGGACTGTTTGTCTATGGTTAGACTTAAATTTTGACTTGTCTTTCTTTGTGTGGAGAGGAATATTTTCATTTCTGCATACTTACCCATTTTTCTATCTTCAGAGACACACTTCTTAGCCTGGATTCCCCAGAAAGCAGGGCCTGAGCCAAGGGTTCATGTGCTGTTATTTTGTTAGGGAAGGTTCACCAAGAATCAAGAGTGAAGGACAAGGGAAGTGAGATAGAAAAGGAGATAGAACCAATACAAGAAAGTGTTTTGAGCTGGCCACCAGTGAATACAACTAATTGTATTGGTTGTGTTGGTATTGCAGGACCATATTGCATGGAGCCATGTAAACAACATCTCAGGAATGTCTCTCTAGGAGAAAAAAGGGGAGGAATTTATCACTTGCTCCCATATCCCACTGGTCCAAGGTTCACTCTACAGAGATAATTCTCCTGTGCACCCAGGTGTGCATGTGGAAAGCTTGCTGTGAATTTCTAGGTCTGTGTCTTGGCATCAGATAAGCCCCAGAGTAACGGGTGAGCATGGCATAGCGTGGGTGTGAGGCAAAATGCTGTCAGGCCATGACTGTATGAAGCCGCTGGCTGCAGAATGTAGCCTTGGTGGTGGCTAAGAATGGTCTAACACAGGGCTGCCTAGGTGGCACATTTCGTTAAGCATCCAACTCTTTGTTTTGTCTCAGGTCCCTGATCCCAGGGTTGTGAGATCAAGCCCCATGCTCCACACGTGGTCCTCTTAAGTTTCTTTTTCCCTCACTCTCTGTCCTCCCAGCCACCCCTACCATGCTCGCTCTCTCACATGCTCACTTCCTCTAAAATAAATAAGCCTTTAAAAAAAGAATGATTTTACTCTGGTACCAAGAAGCATGCTTGTGCCCTGTGTTATCTGGCTCACTTAATACACCCTGGAGCCCCTGTTTTCCTGAGAACAAGAGGCCCTCACTTTTTCCTTGAAAAGGGATGAGTCTAAGTCTGAGTCTTCCAAGTCTCCCCCAATGTGAGTCTAGTCAGTCATAGAGTTTCCCTCAAAGTGGTAGCAGTTGAAATTTGAAAAAGGATCCAAGGTGAGAGAGTTAGTTAAAGGTGCAGTCCCACAGTTGCAGTGGGTCCTAAGGCCATTATTGCCATTCACCAGCTTCCTCTCCACCTTCCATCTCAGATTTCTATCACTTGGGCCAGCAGTTTGCCACCAATAGGCACTGTACTTGCCTCTAATATAACTGAGATCTGCATCCCCAAGGGGACTGAGGTCCTTATTGCTTTGCCTTTGAGCTGTGATTGCTGTCATTACCTATTTTCTATGGATGCACCAAAATGCATCCTTGTGAATCCTGGGAATTTCAGAGAGACTCTTCCTGGCACACATTGCACCGGGCAAATACAGCTCCTCATGACCTTCAGTACAGGTAGCTCTTTCTTCACTTGCTGATCCACTAGTGAAAGAAACCCGAAGTAACTTGGTAACAGTTGCAGTTTCAAGTTCAGTGGAAACCTTACTGTGACCTCTGGGCACCAAGGCCTCTCAACGTGGAAAATTCTGTTTGTACGGATGGAAAATACAAATTACACAAGAAGGTTATTGGGAGGGATGGTGAGAGAGGCCATGCTCCTTCCCTAACCCACTCATGTGTTGTAACTATTGGGAACATAACACCTTATATTGGCTGGTAGTTCAACACATATCTTATATGCCCAGAGGAGAGTGCTCTAGTTTTGCAGGGTATTTTCCCTAAGCTGGTGACTGAGCTGAGCCTTTAACAGCCCATTCTTCCATTCTATTAGCCTGGCTGCTTCTTGATGAGCAGGCACATGGTACATCCTATTGTCACACTTCTTCTGCTGTTGCCATAAAATGAGTCTCTGGGCCTTATGTAATGCTGTGAGAGCTACCACATCAATGTATCAGGCATTCTGAAAGGCCTCGGATGGTTGTGCTGGTGAAGGCACTTTGGGAAGGGAAAACAAGCCCATATGCAGTGTAAGTATCAATTCCAGCAAAAATGAATTACTGCACGCCCAGGTAAAAGGGACCAATATAACTATGGTGACATAAAGTGGCTGGCTGGTCTCACTGAAGAATGACATCATATTAAGAAATTGGTATCCGTCTCTGCCTCTGATAGTGCTGGTAGACAGAACAGCCTTAGTAAGGGAGAGCCCACACTCCTGGGCCCACGCATAGGCTCCTTTCCTTACTACCTTGGTCACTCTGTTTATAGGATCCTCATGTGAACACAGGGTTGGCTCAGGAGAGACCCTGGCTGACATCTGTGGGAGAAGTCATCTGTTCCCCTGGCTGATGAAATCCTCCTCTGTTGTGAATGCTCTTTGGTGATCATTACTGGGAGACCCAGAGATCTGCACACTGGATGCCCAGTCCCAGCTACATGGCTCTTCTCTATACCTTTTTGGTCCATATGAGGAAACCATCTTCCTAGAAACTGTATAAACTACACCTTAGAGATCATACTTTGTATTGGGATGGAAGAGAAAGGGACCAATCACTCCCCCATCAGGGGAGAACTCTGGTTTCCAGATGGCAGAAGGTTTTAACCGTGGGAATGACTACCTTACATCTCTAGGTTGTTGCTCTTGCAGGGACACCCATTGGGTCATATGCCTGTGCATCAACAGAGCAGCCCTGGGAAGAAAGTGAACGGCTTGCAGGCAGTCCTGAGGCTAGACAGTATCAACCCCTGGAAGTCCACAAGAGCCTGCACGGAGCTTGCAAATACTTAGCGGATGGAACGAGGCACGTAAGGCTGAGAATAACTGAAGTAGAACATAAATGTTTGATAGACCCTTCAAAAGCATATTTCTGAAGAAATGTGACCCAACTGTCTCCAGGCTCTAGGAATCAATGAAGCAATTTTGTCCTTAATATAGAGTTTTATCGGATTGTAGGACTCCGTCAGCATCACTCTCTCTCTCAATGGCCCCTCACCCTGGAGGGATTCTTGGGAGTCCTAGGAGATAGCTCAAAGGTTCTAGAGACTCCTTCTTGGTCTGTGCTCCTTGTGAAATGTCTCTACAGGCACCCCCTTAAGAGCACAGACAGACTCAGCTACTGCAGGCAGACGGCCCAAGCTCTGCTCCGAAGGCAGAGTCCTGCCTTGGCCACCCAGTGGATCACTGCACAGAAAGGAAATGGCAATGGCCCACAGCGTCATGTTCTGCTGCGGGCAGGGGCTTCATCTGCAGCCGAGTTGCTGGGACACCGTGGTATTACCCAGTGTGGTGGCACTGCTTTTCCAGGCTTCTTCGTTCTTCTGTCCAAGACTAGCACACAATACCAAGAGAACTGGGCCAGGGTGGCTGCAAATAACACTTCCAGGCCGAACCAGGAGTCATGACTCCTTTTGATCCTGAAGTCCTCTTGCTAAGGCCAGCTTGCTGTGCCAGAATTTCTCTTTCCCTAAGGATAAATGTTCTAGCAGGGACTGCACAGCTCTTGGACTTCAGTGTTTGATACATCTTTCTCCTCCAGATTCCTTTCCTCCAGTTCACTGGAGCTTCCAGTTCGAATTCTTTATCCAGGAGTTTCCTGAAGACTCTTTATCAACCAGGACTGCTACCATCTACTGCTATCAGATTTAAACTGAGGCCTGAGGAAATAAAGTGAGTAGGTCAAGGCCACACACTACTTCCGGAGCAGAGCCCAGCACCCATGAGGCAGGCATTTCCCCTTCTATTCCCTGTTTGGTAATGAGGCCTTCTCCTTGACGTGTCTCTTCACTACCATGTTATATGAATGTCTCCCTCCTTAAAATTGAAGTCTGCTGTGCCTGAGGTGAGCCAGTCTCACTCCTCGTGAAAGACTGCTGAAAACAGTATTTACACTACCAGATTTTAGTCATTCTCTTTCTTAGTGACATCTCTGATGAATTGGTGGAAACACTGCTGTCTGAAATGTTTCCAAGTCAGCAGCCACCTCTTCATTTCCCTAGCTATGCTAATTTTAAGAAAGGCAAAATTTTGGAAACAATTTGGTTAGAAATGCCATAATTTTCACTTCTCTTCCTCTCATCTCTCTCTCTCTCACACACACAACCCCCAACAACTATTATTTCCTGCATACAATTGGCTGCAAAGGAGCTTTAAGAAGTTATTCAGATTGTTCTTCTTGGACATGACCACAACTGGGCATCCTAGATATAAGCAGAGTTGACTGTACAGAGCAATTCCTCCTTCAGAATTGCCCTTTAGTTGCTAATAAGTCTAAGAGTGAACCCTATGTAAGTATCCACTACCGCCAGGCGCTCTGTGAGTCAAGGTGACCACAGAAACCCCACAGCCCCTGGAGGCCCACGGAAGATTGTATAGATGGAGAAGGCTACAAAGGGACCCACAGCTTCATTTCTTGCATGCATTACGCTGGGCTCTTTGTCAGGAAGCTTTTCCTGGGAGAGAAGCCACCTCCTTCCAAAAGGTGATACTTGAGGCAGGGCAGGGAGCTTGTATATGGTGCAAGATTCTCTGATCCATCACACCATCTCCTTATCAAAAAATCTACCCTAGGGGCACTCGGGTGACTCAGTGGTTAAGTGTCTGCTTCCAGCTCAGGTCATGATCCCAGAGTCCTGGGATCAAGCCCTGTGTTGGGCTGCCTCGCCCTCTGCCCTTCACCCCACTTGTGCTCTCACTCTCACTCTCTTTCAAATAAATAAATAAAATCTGAAAGAAAGAAAGATCTATCCTACCCCATTCAGAGCAGAGGCTGTTCCTATTATTTTTCATTGACTAATGCCAGGAAGTAGTGGAAGAATAGGAGACCCCCCTCAGTATCTCTGTTGACCCTTAGTTTTCTCCAGCCTCAATCATTATCCCATGAGAAGCACATCTAGCCTCTTACTCAATGCTGGCAGCAACTTCTGTGAAATCCATTGAACAGACTTTTATTTTGAGAACATCCCACCTACTGAGCTCTTAGCAACACAGACCCAGCACATGGGAAACTTACGATTGAGTGAGAAAGATGATATTACCAATGATGACGGTGATTATGATTAGTATATGCCAAACCCTTTGCTAACTCTCTTCATTTCCACAACAACCCTACTAAGTATGACTATCTCCAATCTTTATTCATGAGGAAGCTGAGGTTCAGAGAGGTTAAGTAACTTGCCCAAGGTCACACAGCTAATTAGTGACAGAGTCCAATGGAAAGCCATGGTGCAACCACTGTGCAAAAGTAGACAATTTCAGTGAAAGGTGGTGAGAATATAAGGAGAACATACAAGCTACCTACAGAGCCCAGAGAAGTCACCTAATTTAGTCTGAGGTATTACACAAAGCTTCTTGGAGAAGATGTTCTCTGAGCGGCCTCAGAGTCCCCAGTCTGTAGCCCAGAGACAGAGTCACTAATGCAGTCACAAAGTTTGGGCACCACCTCCACCTCTGTGGAAGCCCATTGAATTTTCACGCACTTTTCCATCCTCCACATGGTGGCTGGACATGACTTGTCCAAACTGTTTCTGGTCCTGGTACCAGCCTCTTATTCAGAGGAAGTATATCCGTCTTATGCTTCTTCCCCTGTCCCCACCCCAACTCACTTGCTCAATTCCTGTACAGTCTATAGCAAGTAAGAGAGTTGGTTGCTGCCTCCTTTTCACCATTAAGCGAACCCGGGTGACAGGCGAGGAGAATTAATGCATTGAATCTGAATATATCTGGAATGGAGTTACTCCATTACAAAGTCATTGTGTCATACTTGAACAATATAAGGATTCTTTCCTTCTCTCCCAGAGCCCACAGCTGCAATACTTCTGTGCTGCTTTGCAGACTCTTATCAGAGTTTTAATGAAGTGTAGTTGGTTTGAAGTGAAGTCCATCCGTTCTCATGAAAAGAATTAAATGTTAGTGTTGCTCTGCATATTTAGTTCTAAAACAAGACGCAGGGCTCATTATTCTGAAAACAGTAATTTATTTTCACCCCCAAATATTAATTGTGCTGCCGTATTTTCACCTGATAGAATGACGAGCTCATTATCAAGAAGGGTTTGCCCATAGGAAACAATTGATTACAATGATCTAGAAACCAGTTGCTCAGAAAGAATTTGAAAGAGTCAGACGCTACCATGCTGCAGGGGTCTTTGGCTGGGAAAAAAGGAAACTAATTACCGCACACAATCTTACTAACATTCTAGGCAACCCACTGTGGCTACTGGGGTGTTTGTAAAAGGTCTGTGGCTTCATTTTTTTGTAGCAATAATCACCAGTTATGAACATAGGGCTGGGGAATTACAAGGTCGTTTAGTCCATCCTCTAATCTCCAATTACGCCTATATGTCAGATGGGCAAGACCATCTCTCTCTCTCAGTTTAAAGACTGCTGATAGTTTAATTTCAGGGGCCAGGCACATAGTTGCTGCTCAGTAAATATTTGTTGAATGAATAAACAAATCTGAGCGTCTCTTCTGGCTTTCCTGAACCTTCCAGGAGTGATTTGTCAGCTAAGCTTTCTATTATAGACTCCAAGACATTATGTAATTTTTCCAACCATGGCTTAGAAGGGAAAAGAAAGAAAGGAAAGAAGGAAGGAAGGAAGGGGAGCTATCAGGAGAAGATAAGGGAAAAGGGAAAGAAAAGCGGGGGAGGGGGGTGAGAAAGCAAGAGGGACAGAGGAGAAGATAGGAGAGGGGGAGGGTAATGGGGGTTAACAGGCTAGGGAAGGGGGAGGCAGGTGAGTGGGTGTCTAGTAAGGCAGTTAATGGCCTAATAGCAGCATTGGATAGCTAGGGGCTAATCGAAAACAAGTGATATGACCTGGTAGTCTCAGTAAATGGGAGGCAGGAATGGCCCCCTAGGAAGAATCTGGGTTTGTGATGGTTTAAGAGACTGAATAAAACAGGTTTAAAGAAAGTGGCTGGGGAGGGGGGGCGGAGGCAGAAAGGCAGAAAGGCAGGGGGGAAGCCCTCCAATTTAAAAAACCTATAGTCTCCCTAGAACCTTCACTTTCACATTGATAGGATAAGCTTTAGTTTCCAAAAGGGACTTCTCCAGAGAGAGATCCTAAAGTTGTCAGGCCCACAGGTTAGAGGGCAGGTTGTGGGAAAATTAAGCCTGCATATGCCAGAAAGCAGAGCTAACTAATTCAGATAACTCCTTGTTAGAAACTGGGCTCATTTTATCACTTTCTATATCAGCCAAAGCCGAGATGAGGTTTTACGTGCCTTGCTCAGCAACTTAAAATGCTTCATTTTCAGCAAGTTCTTCACTGTGTCTAACTTCTCCTTCTCTTGCTTTAATACAAGTTCCTTTTTTCTCTCTGCCCAGACTCAACAGAGGAGATTAACTGGGGCCTATCTTCTGTACAGTACATTCCTTCATACGCTTTACTGTTAGGTCATTCATTAGCCATCTCCCCGCAAGGAAGGCTTTGAAAATAACTGAATAGATAATGAGACCTAATTCTGCTGCCTGCCCTTGACACATTCTAGCACACAGTATCATGAACCTGACAAGGGGGAAAGAATCACGATAAAACCGTTGCAGACTAGGAATTAACTGCACATTTCTTAAACATTTATCCAAATTATCACACAGAGATTAACTGCTTAATCTTCCAAACATTTTTATGGGATTCACGAAGGCCTGGAATTATCACCTCCACATGACAGAAGAAACTGGAATGTGCCTTTTCCCAGCCAGTTATGAGCACGACTAGGAAACTCTCCAATGTGACCTAAAGGGTCCTTCTTGTCTTCAAGTTGAAAGCCCAGAAAAGTCTCAAGAAAATCTGAGAGCCTCAGCCACCAACAAGAACTTGTTCCCAGTCTCCCTGCCATTCTAACACTTCGCTGGGTCTCCCAATTCGTCCACCCACGGCACCCAGACCTCTCAACCTGAAATTGTCTTTCTCCAGAGGAGCCTTGCAGGACCTCCTTAGGCCACCAACGTGGTTCATGACAATAACTTTCTCTAAATTTTCCATTAGGCATCAGCTGTTCCTTAAGTTAAAGTGAAGAGAAAGGTCATCATCTTTCTTGCTGCTTAAACTGGAACATGACTCAGAAGAACAAACAGGGAAGAGATGCCGTTAATCCCCACATTATTTTTTAATACCCCACGTGGTCCCTCTGGCCCCACACAACAAGATCCAGGACTGAAGAGAGTCTGTCTTTCCTCATATAACTGTTTACCTTTGCACAGATCCCTGAAGCTCCCGGAACGTGCAGGTGGCTACAGAAAAAGCCTCACATTCCTTTTTCCCCATGCTGCACAGAAATGCACCAGGCAAGACTGGCTTTCTTTGGGGTCAGGGAAGCAGAAGACCAAACTCATGTTAGAGCAGAAAGTGAGGAGCCAAGAGTATGGGCAGACTTTCTCATGAAGGCCGTCAGAAAAGGCACTGGGGACAGAGGGGAGATGAAAAGCCCCTATTGGCAGGCAACACTCCTACCCAGGCCTAAGAGCATCTGTGACATTCCATCAGCACCCTTGTCTCCTGGGAGAAGACCACAAATTGCACAATGACACCTTAACAAGACAGTGGGGGTTTGTTCGTTGGAAGGCTGGAGACTGCGGAAGTTCCTAGGTGTGCCAGCTGACTCCCCCATTCCCAGTGGGTTCGTGCCCTGTGGAGGAATGTGTCAGCTGGAGCAAGCAGGGAGAGGGAGCAGCAGCCTGGTCTCTCCATGGTCCAGCCAGTGGTCTGGAAGATTTCACGCCTTACTTTCCCTCCCCAGCGTACTGGACTCCCACACCTTCCCACACACTCTCAGAACTCTGCTGCTCTTAGAATGCACACCTCACAATCTTGATCTAGAGTCCTAAGGTTTTTAGCTAAGCGTTTTTTGGGGTCTAATGTCAAAATAGGTCCATGGCAATTCTGAGAGTAAAAGCATGGTTTTAAAAAAGAACAAAGAAAAAAAAAAAGGTTGATACCTGTTCAGCTACATTTTGGGTGAGTCTGGGTAAAGCTACTTTTACCCGGTTAAGGATAGGGAGGGCCCTACCCATTCTATCCCCAGATTCCTGATCTTACAGTGTCCTACTGGCAACTTCTAAAACATAGAGTGTGAACTCTCTTTTCTTGGTTTTAAGGCTAGAATTTTGGAAATGATTTCAAATTTGATCACCCCATTCTCATTTTCTGTAGGCTCTGGCAAGCCGGTTGTCCATGACCGAGCTTGCTAGTGCACGTTTTAAACCAAAGTAATCCCATCCCTAGCCATGAGATCTCTCGCTTCATTTCAAAGAGCAAGTCTCCCAGCATTCAGCCTGCAGGAAACCTCTGGATTACAGGACAGCCAGTTTTCCTCTGCTTTGCCTGGCATCATGATTTCCCTGACATCGCCCACGTGGAAATGTATCCATTCTGGTGGAATGCCTCCCGGCTTTTGCCAAGTGGCTCAAATGACATTTGCTACTAAAAGGAAGATTAACTTCTTATTATTCCATCCAGCCAATAATATAATTTTGTATTATTCATTTGTTATTATTAATCCCTTAATAATAAGGGATTGTGGAACACACTCAGGATTCTGCTCTCCTGCAACCAACTGGCCAGTTCTTCTTCAGTCTCAAATACTTGCATTCACATTCCTCATTTGCGGCAAGCTCTCACCATCTCCGTTGCCGTGAGACATCAGGTAATCATCTGGGTCATTCAGGCAAAAATCTCTCTTGTGTCTGAGTTATGCAGGTTAATTTAGGGAAAGCCTAGAATTCTACCTAGATATTGTCTCCACATTCTGTTTTACTTTGGAGACCTGTCCTTTATTTTATTTTTTTTAATATTTTATTTATTTGACAGAGACATAGCGAGAGAGGGAACACAAGCAGGGGGAGTGGGAGGGAGAGAAGCAGGCTTCCCGCCCAGCAGGGAGCCCGATGTGGGGGTTGATCCCAGGACCCCAGGATCATTACCTGAGCCTAAGCAGATGCCTAATGACTGAGCCACCCAGGTGCCCCATGGAGACCTGTCCTTTTAGATAGAACTGGAATCTCACACATCCTCACGTGGATTACCTACACCAAAGTGGTCAAGTGAAGTTGGTTAGGGATTAGATTTTTGTTTTTTTTCCTTCACTTGTGTCTCAGTTTCTATCCTATTTTAAGAAAGATGGAAGCTACACATCTTCTTTAATGCTCATTTAATGCCCAAAAGGAAAAAAGAAGTTAATGACCAAACTTTTTTAAAAAATATTTTAAAGAGAGAGAGAAAGAGCCAGCATGAGCTGGGGGGAGGGGCAAAGGGAAAGAGAGAGAGAGGGAATCTCAAGCAGATTCCGCAGGGAGCTTAGAGACTGACTCAGGGCTCGATCTCACAACCCTGAGATCATGACCTGAGCTGAAACCAAGAGTCGGATGTATAACCCACTGAGCCACCTAGGCGCCCCAATGACCAAACTTTAATCATTTCTGTCTCAGACCATTCCTTTTAGGTCTATCCAGAGAGGACGGAGACTGTGTTGATTCTGTCTGTGAAAGAGTAAGACAAGTGAATTTCAATAATGCAGAGCTTTTCAATCTATTAAGGAGGGGGCTATGTGGTTATCATACTTAAATGACAGAATTGGCAGGAGCTGACATTCAAATGACACAGGATAGAAAAGAGGAGAGGCTGGTGGTGGCAGTGCTGAAACGATGACTTATTAGACAGTTTCACCCCTCTCACAGCATGTGTCATGTTTCTGCTGGTACTGCTACCCATTTCCATTATGTTCTGCTTCTCAAACCAGAACACACACACCTCTTCCATCCCAGGAAATATGGAGCCATGTACCCAGTTCCGGTAGCCAGGAGAAATAAGTCCATCTTCTTGGAATATGAATTTTTCCCCAAAGATTTGGGGGTTAGGACATATAAAACAATTTTTTTAAAGACTATTTATTTATTTAAGGGAGAGAGGAGAGAAAGCATGAACGGGGGAGAGTGAGGGGCAGAGGGAGAAGCAGACTCCCTGCCACTCAGCAGGGAGCCCAACTCCAACTGGATCCTGGGATCCCAGGATCACAACTAGGGCTGAAGGTGATGCTTAACCGACTGAGCCACCTAGCCACCCCTATATAAAACAATTTAACTAGTAATTTAATTTTATATTAAAATAGCAGTATATCATGGAGTAGAGTACAATATTCTAATTTTTTTTTACATAAAAGGGGAGAGAGTGCAGCCAACTTTTCCAACTTTGGTGAGTGCTCTGCTAAATGCTGGACTTCCAGGGAGCTGTATTTCCTCGCTCCTGCAGTGAGGGTACCCGGGCAGAATCATCTGGGAAGCACACCCTGCTGTATCTAACAAAGAACAGACCACCTGCTGCATCAGGAGCCCCAGGCTGGCCTGCAGCAGATGCTCTGCTGAAAAGGGCTGACCCAGGCACGCTGCTGCAGAGGCTGGTAGTACACGGCCTGGGCCCAAATGAGCCTTTCCATTCCTCTCACTGTAAATAAACCCCCGCTGTCCACCCAGTGCTATTGCTTCTCACTTGCCGGTAGTTAGGAGGCCATTAGTAAAAACAAGAATCTGCTCTTTCCCCATCTGCATATTGGACAAGTCCTGTACTATTTAGCTCATGAGGCCTGATAAGCCGCCAACACAATCTGCCCATTGACGGCTGGCCTTCTTTCCAGTCCCAAGTACCAGAGTCTCCTGGCTGAGACTCTTAGTCTGCATGTCTCTAGCTGTCCCCAATTGAATGCTTTTCAGCCGCACCTGCATGGCACTTGTAAGAGAAGAGAAAGGGCTCCCTTTGAGCTAATTCACACTCCTGGCCCTCACACTTGTTCCACTCTTGTGTGTCCTGGGAATCTCTAATTTGAGGCCTAAACATGTTTAAAGAATGCTGTTTTCATGCACCTACAATGCACTGTTTATTTTGACCCATACTCTTAGGAACATGCTGGGCACTTCCCTTGTACTTTTCTTTCCCACAGAAGGCAGCCTGGCAGTGGTAAGAGGGCTCTGCCTCCTCGTCCTTCTTTCAGATGGCTCTGAGGTCACCTATGGCCGTGTCTGGGCCTTCAGGGAGTGTTTGTAATAATCTCGGGATTTAGCATCTTAAATCTCTCCCTGGATTTGGTTCTCCCTTTGTGGATTTTCATACAGAAACTTACTTGGGACATGAATAGCTCACTGCTATAGTCCCTATGGGGGTTTAACACATTTGAAAATTATTACCACGATGACAGAACACCAGATGCCATGATGAATTAGGAAGGTCAGATGCCAATTTCTAATACAGTGAAGTTTAAAAAGAATTAATCTCAATACTGTTGCTACTAGAAATTCTTTTGTGAAGGAAACTGACTGCTAAGTTCCATAAGGTTAGGGACTAGATCTCTTTTGCTCCTCTTTGAATACCAGCTCAATCATGTGCACATAATAGGTGCTCAATAAACATTCATTGAAAGAAAATGAATGTGTATAAAACATACTGATGTTTAGATAGACTTAATATAGCACCTGAAAAGACAAAGCAGAGCAAAGGAAAAACCAAATGGTTACACAGAAGGAAATGGAAGCAACTGGCTTTTAAGAGGTGAGAGAAAGGGAAGTGAGGGTGTGGAACAATGTTTTAGGAGGCAGGAGCAGAAATACTGAAGCTCATGGGTGTATTAAAGTCAGTTTTGGGTGCCTGGCTGATTTAGCCAGTGGAGTGTGTAGCTCTTGATCTCTGGGTTGTGAGTTTGAGCCCCACATTGGGTGTAGAGATTACTTAAAAATTAAAAAAAAATCTTAAAAGAAAGAAAGAAAGTCAGCTTTAAGGATTTATACAATTTAAGGATTATAAAATCTCTCCATCTACACATATTTATATAAAATCTGCTATACACACAGAGGTCTTGGGTAAAGGCTCTTAGTTTTTACCTGTGTTTGGCAAGCAGTGAACAGTGCTGGGTGTCATGTGTGGGAAAGAACCAAGTGAGCAAGAACCGCACACATGGACGGTCAGATCTAGACACCAGTTCCCTGGAAACAGGTAACAAGAGGTAGAGATGCCAACTCCTCCTTCCTCCCCTTTCCCTAATTCCAGGAAAGCTTGGATTTGTTGAGTGAACCTGTGCACATGAGGGATGGGTCTCATTTGGATCTCCATTGACATCTATCATGATAAAGAACAACCACTGGGCTACCTACTTCACTGGTACTACATATTGCTCATGGCCTGTTTTTTCTTTCAGCCCTTCCAATTATCTTCCTCTCCCAGGCTTTACAATGTGCTGAATAATTTTCACTATTTTGAAATATGAGAGAAAGGTTCTGCTAAGAAGAGGAAAAGAAGCAACAAAATGAGAAATATGTTTATTCCCATTACATCTCAGAGATTCTTGGGCAAGAGATTATCACCCATGAGATCTATTATTGCCCTCAGTAAGAACCAGCTTAGTAGAGGTAGAATGGCTTTTGGAAAATGCTTGTTATCTTGAATCCAAAGTAATAATTAATCAGTGTGAATCTGAAGTATTAAGTAATGAAATATAAGAAATAATGATGAAATCTAAAACTCCAAATGAGATTTCTTGAAAAAATCTTTTATGTCACCAAGGAAATATGCCTTTCCATCTCTAACCATCTCAACCACCATGATGGATTAGCGAGATTAAAACAATAACTCTGTCTCTATCACTGACTATAATAGGTGTCCTTTACCCTATTTCTTTATTCAAACTTAAAAGAAATAAATCTGATTAAATTTAAACTTGTAGGAAACTTGCATACCAAGAGATGGCTTAATGTTAATGGTCTCTGAAATTATTTGGAGCTTTCCCCCAAATTCTTCAAAGATTTCTCCTAGAATAATATTCAGGGAGTTGAATGGGGGAGGGCAGACCCTTAGCATATGAGTAATTCACACTAGAATATTACAATCTGTGATTTCTGCCATTTATGAGACACTCTGGAGTTCTATGATGCATAGAAATGTGTCATTTTGTCATCTTAATGTGGCTTTGTTGCTCTCTACTGCTCTGGTACTCAATAGCTTTCTAGAAGCGATAAACTCTTTCTCTGTGAAAAATGACCAATGTGTTTACTGAAGATTGAAAAGGTGGTTAATTCACAATGTAAAGGAACAGACTTTTGTTTGAAGTATGAGTCTAGAAAAACCAGAGTTTCCCAAAATGGCAGCCTTTTTAAATACTAAGTTGTCTACTGGTGCTGAATGTATGATAGTAAGATTCAGAAAGAATAATTTTCATTAACAGTTCTTAGCTCACACTTTACTATAGAGGCACAGTAAAGAAGTGACATTATACTCAGGTTCTATCTCCCACTCACCCAGTAACCAGCTGTGTAAATTTGGGACAGTTACTTCACCTCTCTGGTCATTGTTATTACCATTATTATCACGACCAGCATTTACTGAGCCTTTAACTATGAGTTAGGCATTGTGCTAAGCTTTTTACTGGATTATCTCATTTAATGCTTGCCGCCACCTGATACAGTGTGCAATCTTATTATCTGTAGAAACCAATCATACCGAATAGTAACAGTTAACAGTTATTGAACGCTTATCATGGGGGATATTACACCAAGTGCTTTATATGTGTCATTTAATATAATCTTCATAATCCTCATAGCAATGAGCTGGGTGGGTTCTATTAAACTTTTATTTAACAGATAGGAAGTTGTAGCTTAGAGAAGTTCATTAATTTTGTCCAAGAGGACACAGCAAATAAGAGATGAAACAGGATTTTGAGTTAAAAATTCTCTGACTCTGGAGCTCGAGATCTTAAGCACTAGGTTCTATAAGGTATATAGAGAAACGAATCATCCTGAAAAACACACATCTCTGCACAGATGTTGAATTCTTTACATTTACATAAGTACCAAGTGCTGGTAAAATCCTGTCATTTAGTCATTACGTCACAAAGATGATATTTCCCATGGGGAGGGCTAGTCCTTCAGGACATTTCGTCTATAGTAATCTTCATGGATCTAGACTCACTTTGTGTCGCTTCCTATATGTGGCCAACAGCAAACACTGAAAGGACAATTGGTTGAGGTTCAGGTGGTAGAAATACTATGGAGTCAGCTACGACTCTAGGTGGCCCATAAGGGACTGAATCTGTGTTCTGGCCACATTAGCACTGCACTTTATCCAAAGAAATCAACTGCCCTCATCAAATCCCAAGTGTTATCCTGACCAATTTCATTTTTTGTATCCTAGTAAACAGATGGCAAGAATCTGAGTTTTTGACAATTGAGCAAACTTTCTTTTCACCTTTGTTGGCTTGCAAGAAGACAGGAATAGAAAATAAAAATTCACTGGGACAAGCAGAAGGTAGATTTCTAATGCAGATTAAATAAACTCTTCACACACACAGAGGAACCAACAGAACAGAAGAGACAAGGGTGATCAGTGATTTGTCTATTACGAGAGCAGAATGGGAGACTTGATACTTCATTTTCATGCATTTTCATTAAAGGATCACAGGTCACTGTTTAGACTTCACAGAAGGCACAGAAAGAAATACAGTCTCTTAGGCTGATTGTAAATCTGAGGAGCAGTTGTATCCAAATTACAGTTATTAATGTTATTTCTGTCTCTGGAGGAATGATAAATTACATTCAAGTCCATTATTTAGCTGAGTTATTATGCATTTACGAACTTAATTTGGGGACAGTTTTGATTTTCTTTGGAAGAGAAAAAGCAGACTCATCTTCTGGCTGAAACATGACTATTTTGGGATATAGTCAGATATCATCTTCTAGAGAGAGAGATACTGGCCGAGTGTCACTCTTGTCCTCCATGGGTGGTACAGATGAAATGAGGAAGCATATGCAGGGGATTTGTTCTCAGCTCAGTTTCATAATGATACTCTTTCTTTATCTGACATTCACTAAAAATAACATTTGAATGAAGGAATTGGGTCACCTGGTGACATTTTTGGTAGTAGCAGTATATGGGAGGTGGGGGTGGGGACGCCTTGATGCTTTCATGCAGAACAGCACACATTCAGTGTTGGGTTTGTAGAAGGCATTTCCAGAGAAAGCTATGAAAATTCCACATTTGTTCCTCTTCAAAGCACAGGGAAGAGGCCTACATTTCTGCTGCAACTTGGGGGCACTCCCTCATGGAGGCAGGGGCTGAAGGAGATAAAGAAAACTTCCAAGTCTCATTACGATCCTGCAATTCTGTATCTTTTCCCATGTGATACACTGGCCCTAAAAAGTAAGCAATCATTTCCTCTCTCTTAATACGTTAGTTTCATTTTCCAAGTATGGAAAATAGAAGCTGCAGATCATTTTAGTGTCAGATGGCTGAACTGAAATTTGGCGCCTTTAAAGACATGACACACTCGTAGCCTAATTTTTTATTCCAGGACTTTCAGGAAACTTGGCACAGGTAGAGTTCAATGGAGATGATTATAATGAATGAAGGATAATAATCTGAAACTTCTTACAACCTCTCTGATGCATCCTCTGCTGCTTTCACTTTCATTCATTCAGCTCAGCCACTCAGGTCCCTGACCAATACTTAGACATACCAAGTACCTACCTCATTCTGCATTTCCTGTACTCTTTGCCCAGAATACTTCCCCCATGTATTTGTCGGACTGGATCCTCCACCTTCTAAGAATGGCACCTTATCAGTGAGGGCTTCTGTCATTTCTTCCACCACCTCCCCATTCCCCACATTCTTCCATTCTGCTTACCAGAAACTGATATAGTGTACAAAATGTATACATTATATTTATGTAACTTATTTGTCATCTTGATCCCCCCATGTGCATGTGATCCCCTAGGAGCAGAAGCTTTGTCTTGTTCATTGCTGGTTCCTCAGAGATAAAAACATTGATTGATGAATGAACAGATTTTTCAATTAGCACTCCTCTGGGTGATAGGAACAGACACTTGTTCAAACCATCTCAGGAAAAGGGGCTTTCCCTTAATAAGAAGGAATCTCACAGAAATCTAAGAACAGGAGTGTTCGGGTTCCTTGGTAGGGCAGGTATCCTAGGGGCAAGAACTAGAGGGAGCCACCATGACTTCAATGGCAATGTTGGGGAGACCGTGACTCAAGCACTCCATCTTTACTATACTTCACTCCTGCTCTCCCACATTCCAGATGCCCTCAAAATGTCCAAGAGCACAATGCTGAAGGCTCCAGAGTTGAGCTTACTGCTCACTTCCATCAGCTCTGTTTCAGGTGGCCCACAGAGGAATGCGATGGTCTCAAGTCATCCTATTAAGCCAGGCCAACAGTTCCTGAGTCTCTGGCTTTTGAACCAGTTGGGCCAGAGTCCTTCCCAGGTCTCCTCACCTATGATGGGACAAAGGCATGCTATGTGATCTTGGGTGATCTGCTGCCTATTCAATAGAAGTCACTTAAGATGTGTGATTAATCCCTCTACACAACCTCTTTAAGCATCCTTTGAGCCCAGAATTTCTTTTCCTTTCTGGTCTCAACACTTTTCTATTAAGAACCCTAACTAAGTTAAGGAGATCTGAGGTCCAGCATGAACCCTGATGCTCTACCTGGGGGATTATTGCCCTCCAAATTCTGCTGAGGGCAGGCAGCCATAAGTGATGGGGAAATGACACTTATAGAAGCCCAGGAATGTATTCAGCCAGTCAGGTCTTGTCATTCCTCTGCTCAGGGGCTATCCATCTCATGCAGAGGGAAAACCAAAGTTCTCACAATGGTCTACAACTCTACCTGCTCTGACTACCCCCATTACCTTTTACCACCTCTCTTATTCCCCTTGCTCATTCTACTCCAGCTACAGGACCTTTTGCTGTCCTTAAGTGCACCAATAGGCTGCTGCCTAAAGGCCTTTGTTCTATCTTTGCCTTCCACCTGGATGCTCTTCTTCTATATGCCCCGATGGCATACTCCCTCATGTCCTTCAACTCTTTCCTCAAATCTTACTTCCCAGTGACATCTATCCTGGACACCCAGCTTATCACTACTGTCTAAAAAGATAACTTCACCCTTTCAACACTCCCAATCCCCCTTACCTTTACTGTTAACTTATTGGTTCTATTTTGATTAATTTCAATTCTGCTAGAATGTGAGATTCATGAAGGCAGGAACTTCTGTCCTTTTCATTCAGTGATATATTTTAAGCATCTAGCTTAGTAAAATATGTTGATTAAATAAAATATATTAAGTCAATAAATAATCTTTTTTAAAAAAGATGTATTCGTTCATTTGAGAGAGAGAGAGAGAAAGAGAGAGAGCGCTGCTACGGAGCACATGTGTGCTTGCAAGATGGAGATGGAAGCAGAGGGAAAGAATCCCAAACAGACTGCTGAGCCCGGGGTGGGGCGGGGCTCAATCCCATGACCCTGAGACCCTGATTGGGCTGAAATCTAGAGTCATACACCCAACCCACTGAGCCACCCAGGTGCTCTGAGCCAATATAATAATCTAGTATTTTCTAATCCAATAGTCTCTCCCTCAGTTTCAGAATCTACCTCTTACTGAATCCGTCTGGAATCTGACCACAACCTTGAAGCCTCTGTGCCAGTATGTTAGAATTTATAAAGAAAACTGTGGGAGAAACTGCCCTCTCCCCAAGGGAATCTCAGGGAGCACAAACCATACCCCAAATTCAGCTGTATGTTCTGGGTCAAGAATGACCTCACTGAAGGCAGATAATCCAGCATCAGACTGTTCAAACTCTTGCTTTTTCCCCTTTCCCTTCCTTTGTTTTTGCATCATAATTATTGGCAAAATCTGTCTAACTTGAGCATAGGGGTGGGGGGAGACATAAACCTTAATAGCACTAGTTTTCCAGCTTGCATAAAAGATCTGACAGGAAAAGAGTTTGAAATATTGGCAAGAATTAGTGATAGAGTTGGTGTATTGAGTTATACCAATTACTTCAGATAATGGTATAATTATATCATCACCTCTGAGGAGGATGAAAGGAGAATATGAAAAGGCTATGATCTGCTCAGTTTCTGTACCCTGCCTACACACCACAGGCACATTCTTCATATCAAACCCTGGGAAGAAGGCTGTTCAACTCACAGATACCCAGTTCCCAGCTGTTGCATACTGAGGAATCCTGTCAAGGTCCCCAAGGCTCCATCTCTTTGGCCCACATTCCAAAAGAGATGACTGTGGTCAGAGTCATCATAAAGTTTAAGTATATATGAATCATAAATAATGACGAATAACCACATTATAAATTTTGCAAGGTTTGTTTCACAGGGATGAGATTTATACCTAAAGTTATTGGCAATGAAGCCTTCCTCTGCCCTTTTAAGGCCTCGGGATACTTAGGAATAAATTTAAAAAGGAAATACCCTGAAGAATTTATTGAGGAAAGTCCTTGACCAGCCACACAGCCTGAGGCACTCCTGGTGTCGGTTCCCAGTGTGATGCCTGGATTCTAGCTTTACCTTCCAGGAGTGTTATTTAGATTATCAAATCGATATCTCAGAGAAAGGGGTGGGATGAGGAACATTCTCATGGGAGACCAGAGTACAGACTCCATCTCTGAGCTCTTATTTAGAACTGGGAGGTTGGAGGTAAAGTTTCAACTCTTCTCTTGAACATAGAGCTATTTGCTGATGTAGAATAGACATTTACAAATTTTTTTCCATCTATCAATTTTGTGGGTATGCTTAAAAAAAAAAAGGATCCCAAACTTGCTTCTCTCTGCTGCTGCCCAGTCAGAAAGTAAGGGATAAAATAAATGAAATCCGTATGCTTTATAATGACCCCTCGGGTAAAGCCACCTGTCCCTCACCCTGGGCCAGTGAATCTATTTGCAAAGCTGATTTAAGATGAAAAGTGTAAATGTAGTGAACAAGCTGTACCCTTCTGCCCTGGCGAATGTTTTCTGAGTGAAGTTTGACCAGCCTCAAAATTCTTCACAAATACAAGAGGAAAAGGCATTAGGCTTCTAAATGGCCTGGATCAGGTTTCCATAGTAGCTTGGTTAGACAACAGACCTTTTCCCAAGAGTTATGCAGATCTTGTCAATAATGCTGGTGCAAAAACAAGAAAGCCAACAATGGGGTCTTGTTCATTTTAAGCTGAGTCATGAAAATCATGCACTAAAACCATCCTTGGAGAAAGACCTGATTGGTAAAGCTAATAGCCAACTTGGAAGGAATTTTTGAAAGGAAATGTTACCCTCTGTATCCTGAGAGGCATTCAGAGCAAGGAGAGATTGAAGAAAAATAATTTGACATTGCTCTTCTCAACCTCATAAAACATTTTTAAAACTAACTCATTATCATAATTTATAGCAGGAACTAGTCTCTTAGGTCTCAATGGACAGTCTGTCTGACATCATAGTCCCATTTGTATGATTCATTTTTTTAAAAAGCAATCTTGCCAGACCATTAAAAAGTAAAACAATTAATTACTTTTATGATAGTTGGTTGCCTTCTGGCCCCTAGTTTTTCTCTTCAAGGGGAACACTATCACTCACACAGTCTTGCCTGATATTTCTGTCAATGCATGTCAGACTACCTCTCGCACATTACCCATCCAAAACATGCAAAGTGAGGTCCTTATTTCACTGACCATTGCAAATTTAATACTATTCCTGTCTGTTTTGCTTACAGTACTGTCTTCTACTCTAGGATCCCTTTACAGCAAAGCAATTATTCAACCTGACCCGCACGGCCATTACACCAAATGTCACCATTTATCCCAACAAATAGGAACGCATTAGTTAAGGACAGAGCTGTTTTCACTGGTGCTCTCTCAAAGAGGACAGTGAGAAGGCTGTGGGGATGCAGAGCAAAGGATCAGGAAACAACTGCATGCCTTCTGAGACTGAAGGAATTCTGAAGATTCTCATCTTCATCCACTTCCAAAGGAAAGTCAAATGCCATCTAAGTCCAAGAGAACCTGGCTTTTGTGTCTCTCCCCCTTCCTTCTCACTTCACAATCTTCACAATTACAGAAAAAGCTCTCACTAGATTCTCTAATGCTTACTATAATCATTATGGCAGCAATTGCTGGGCGGATTTGCAATCTCTGATGTTTTACCACAATGAAGATATTAAATCCTCTCATAAACATGGTCTCATTAATTCCCATAATAATACTCTGATATGAAACTAGGATCAAGACCTTCAATACCCATTCTCTTTACAGACAGGGAGAGAGAACAAGGTGCTGGGAGGCCTCAAGGGAATTCACTAAGCTGGAATTAAAAGCTAGTGTTCTGATTCTCATTAGGACTAGTGCTACTATAAATGATCCCACATTTTAGAGGCACAAAATAAACAAAACATAAAAAATAAATAAGTGAGGATCACGAGAATGGGGTGAAAATAAAAATAATTCCATCGATTTTTTAAGATTTTATTTACTTATCTGACAGAGATCACAAGCGGGGTGGGGGCAGGAAAGCAAGCTCCCTGCTGAGCAGAGAGCCTGATGCGGGGCTCGATTCCAGGACCCTGGGATCATGACCTGAGCCAAAGGCAGAGGCTTTAACCCACTGAGCCACCAGGCGCCCCCCCCCATAGAGTTTTAATAGCATTTTTGTAACTTGTGACTATAACTCTTTGCCTAGAGAAGAATATATAAAACCAAAGGAGAATAAGACAAGAGATTGAGACCACACAAAGAACTAGATGGTTTATCCTTTGACATAGAAAGCAAGTAGAGAAGAAACCATTAGTGACCAAAGGAAACACAGGGCAAGGTTTAAGGTACTGGTTTATTTTTAAAGACTGTGTGGTATGAACTACAAGGGAAAATTTTGAGGCATGTGAAGACCACCCATGCACTGGGTGCACATTCAAATATGGTTTTTCCTTTGAGATGAACCCTAAGTTTCATCTCCTCCATGAAGTCATCTTAGATTTCTATAGCTCAGAGTAATTTCTATCTTGGCTGACCTCCTACAGAACTTTCATCTAAACCATGGTTCTAGTTAGAGTATATGTCATTGTAAGGGGGGGAAAAAGAACAACCATTAAAACCATCTCAAAAAAAAAAAAGAGAGAGAGAGAGACCTCTACAAAGTATACAAGGGGACTGTTATATAAATTAAATATTAGAATCACAAAAGAGGACTTGGAAAATTGTTGGATAGGAATCTATTTTTCTCTCAGCCTTGGAATATTTCTTTTTCTCTCTCTTCCGTCTCTCTGAAAACTGTTCACCAATGGTTCTTACTTCTCCAGATCCACAACTTGGCCATGACTATGATTTGCCTTAGTGCCACCAAACTTACCAAGCATCCACTATGATCTGAACTGTAATCTCTTTAATCCACTGAGCCACCCAGGCACTCCAATCTCTGAGTCTCTTAATTCAAATTCTGAGAGGGAAATGTCACTGTCTAAACCCTATCTATAGACTGGTACCCTTTATGTCAGATGTCCAATCCTAGTCCAGTTTTTGTGACTTGGGTATGGGGATGGATCATGTGTGAGGCAGAGTTTCTCTTGCAGTTAGAAGGGAAAGTTATGTCAGGCTCATCTCATTTATTGTTTCAACAAGTCTTACCATGTAATTGTATTCTGCCTTGCCTTCATATTTAACTAGTTTTGTATTATGGGACTTGCTTTTCCTGGTAGAGTAAAAGCTTCTTGACATTAAGGCTTTCCTTTATTTTCTTTCTGCCTCTTTCAGGACCTTGAAAACCATAAAAATGCTGGTTGAACTGATTCTATCATTCTTTAGTAGATACTAAACACAAAATGTAAATACCTCTTAGCTACTTGAAAAGTGAAATAATAATAGCATATTTTCTGATTGCAATATCTGTTAAACATTCATTTAAGAAGATAAAGTATTGCCATATTGGTCTTTATAGAAGCTTGACCACCTCGTTGGCAACCATCACATGCAAGCATTTGTTCTTTACTGTATTTCAAAATGGTTTTAAGATTATGTATTCAGAGACTTTCCTGTCTCACAATGACAGAGTAACTGATACCTGACTTGTCTTCCTACTGAAATGAACTATCACAATGAACAAAATACATGAGGCAACTGCTTTCAGGCGAAGAACAGGCAACATAGGACTGTAATTCCGGAGAGAAGGGAAGCATGAGATGAGCTCACAACTCCCTTGGGCACATTCCTGCCATAACAGGGAGATTGAGACAAAGCCAAGCAAGCAGATAAGGCAGACATGGTTTTGGGCTGCTGAACAGTTAGTGCTTGTGAGATCAGCTACTAGAGAAGAACCCACGCAAAGAAGAGCTCCCAAAAGTCAGTGTGGGGGCTCACCATGGATCCTGAGCAAAGGTGGATAGAGCTGCACCACACAGGGCAAGACTCCATGAGGTCCAGTAAATTGATTGCAACAGGGCTGAGATCTCAATGGTGTTACCAGTAGTAATGTCAGAGGTTATATGACCACCAGCAGATACTGGAGTTCTGGTCTGGAATCCAGTTGACAGCCAAGAAAGACTGCTTTAGGAATACAGTTCCTACTTTGGTAATGAGAACCTTGAGTGTAAGAACCATATCACAAAGTCAAGGCTACCATAAGGACTAACCTCAAAACCAAAACGAGTCTGTCCTACTGAAGAACAAAACTGAGCCCAACAGAACCAAAAAGGATCTACCCACGATTTAATTTTCCACAAGAACAAAACTCAACACTCTTTAAACTCAACATTCAACATCTGATCCAGGGTCTCTTTAATGAATCATTCATAATGTCCAGACTACAGTAAAAATTTTCTAGATATGCAAAGAAAAAGATAGATATTACCCAAGCTAAAGAAATAATGAAAAAAACAACAGAAATAGCACCCAAGATGTTCCAGATGCTGAAATTATTAGACAAGTACTTTAAAGGAGCTACTATAAACATATTAAAGGATATAAAGTAAAAGATGGTCAAATGAACACACAGATGGAAAATCTCAGCAGAGAAATAGAAAATATAGATAAGAACAAATAAAAACTCTAAAACTGCGAAGTACAACATATGAAATAAAAATGATTAGTAAACTTGAAGAAAAATAAATAGAAATTATCCAATCTGGAGATGAAAGATAGGTTAAAAAAATGAAAAAATCTTAGTAATCTATGGGACAGTCATGTGGTGTAACAATTACAAAGTCTTCTATTAACCCAAAGAAGTAAAAAAACAAGGAACAAAAACCATATGAGGCAACTAGGGGAAAAAATGAAATGGCAAACTACAAACTAATAATATTAAGTGTAAATGAACTAAATATTCCAATTAAAGGGAGGGATTAAGAAAGGATCCACTGTCTGTAAGAGATATACTGTCTGTAAGAGATTCACTTGAAACATAAAGACAGCATTGGCTTAAAGTGAAAGAATGGAAATAGATACATCATGTAAACACTAAGCACAAAAAAACTGCTGTGGTTTATGGATACCTTCAAAATAAAGAGTATTATCACAAATAATGGCAACATGGGGAGTTCCGTACAATACATTCTCTGAGGAAGAGAAAACTTGTGGTGGTTTATAGATGGCTCTGCACTGCAAGCAGGCACCATCCAAAAGTGGACAGTTGCAGCACCACAGACCCCTCTTGGGATATCACTGAAAGACAGCAGTGAAGGGAAATCCTTGCAGTGGGCCAAACTTCAAGTAGCACACCTTACTGCTCATTTTGTTTGGAAGGACAAATGGTCAGAGGTATGACTCTATTGTAAAATTCATGTGCTATGGCCAATAGTTTGGCTGGATGGGCAATGAATTGAAGTACCATGAATGGAAAATCAATGACAAGGAAATGGGAAGAAGAGGTATATGATAGACTTCTCTGGTTGGGCAAGATAACAAAGATATCTGTGTTCCATGTGAATGCTCACCAACGAGTGACCTCAGCAGAGGAGGACTTTAATAATCAAGTAGCTAGGATAATGTGTTCTGTGGATACTAGTCAGCCTCTTTCCACAGGCACTCCTACCATTTTCCCATGAATAAAGTAGCCATAGCAGCAGTGAAGGAGATTATGTATGGGATCAGCAACATGAACTTCCACTCACCAAGGCCAATCTGGATACAGTTACAGTGGACTACCTAATCTGCCAACAGCAGAAACCAACACTCAGTTCTTGATACCACACCATTCCCTGGCCTGATTGGCCAGCTATCTGGTAGCAAATTGATTACAGTGAACAACCACCATCATGGAAGGGGCAGTGCTTTGTTCTCACTGCAATAAATACTCTTGATATGGCTTTGCTTTCCCTGAATGCAATGTTTCTGCCAAAACTACCATTCATGGACTTACAGAATGCCTTATCCACCATCATGGTGTTCCATACAGCTTCCCATTAAGGGGCTTACCTCACAGCAAAGGGCTCTGTGACAATGGGCCCATGCACATGGATTTCACTAGTCTCACTGTGTCCCTCATCATCCTAAAACAGCTGCCTTGAAAGAATGGTGGAATGGCCTTTTGAAAAGTTAGTCACAGTGCCATCTAGGTGACAATACCTTAAAAGACTGTGACAATGTTATATACAAAATGTCCAAGATGTTATGTATATTTTGTATCAGCATGCAATATATAGCACTGTTTCTCCCACAGCTAGAATTCATGAATCTCAGAATCAAGGGGTGGAAATAGGAGTAGCACCACTTACTACTACATCTATTGATCCACCAGTAAAGTTTTTCCTTTGATCTCTCTGACCTTACACTTTGCTTCTCTACTGATCTTAGTTCCAAAGGGAGGGATGTGTCCACCAGGAGACACAACAATGATTCCACTGAAATGGAAGTTATGACTACAATCCAGCCACTTTGGGCTCATGTCTCTGAGTCAACAAGCAAGAAGAGGGTCCGTACTGGCTAGAGTTTTTTTATCCTAATTATCAAGAAGAAACTGGGCTGGTACTATACGGGGTATGTAAGGAACAGTATGTCTGGAAGACAGAATCCTTCAGGGTGTCCCTAAGTACTACAAGCCCTGTAATTAAAGTTAGTGGAAAACTGCAGCAACTCAATTCAAGCCAAACTGCTAAAGGCCCAGACCCTTTGGGAATGATGGTTTGAATCGCTCCACCAGGCAAAGAACCAAAACAAGCTGGGATGCTTGCTTTAGGCAAAGGAATATGGAAATACTAGTTTAAATGGTATTAAAAAGTAGTTATAAATACCAGCTATGATCATGTGACCAGTTGCACACATGAGGACTGTAATTGTTATGAGGATTTTTTTACTTTGTTATATACGTGTTTATATATATATAATCTGATATTTTGATTTTTCCCTCTCTTATCTCCATATCATCCAACATAAGATATATTAATAATAGTTAACTTTACATTACCATATCTAAGTTATAGGATATCAAGAAGAGGAGTGAACATTACTTAAGCCCTCTGCAACCTCTTCTGAAAAATGGGTCAGTGTGCTTTCGGTTATATACAGGATAGTTGTGTCATCTTGGGCTAAAGTAGGGCTTTGGTACTGTCTTTATTTGGAGATTAAGTATGACTTCTGGTGATGTGTATGTGTTCCAAACTGTCAAGAGATAGATTGTGATGATCAATTTTATGTCAACTCTACTAGGAAATAGTCCCCAGTTACTCAATCAAGCACTAATTTTAGGTGTTTCTCTGAAGGTATTTTGTAGATGTGATTAACATCTACAATCAGCTGACTTTAGTAAAGGAGATTATCCTAAATAATCTGGGTGGGTCTGGCATAATCAGCTAGAAGACCTTATGAGCAGAACTGAGGTTTCCTTGAAGAAAAAATTCTGTCTGTGTATGAAAGCTTAAACTCCTGCCTGAATGCTTTCAACCTGTCCTTTTTTTTTTTTTTTAAGATTTTATGTATTTTATTTTAGCGAGAGAAAGAACACAACTAGGAAGAGAAAGCAACTCGCAGGCTCCATGCTGAGCAGAGAGTCCAAGGATGGGCTCCATCTCATGACCCTGAGATCATGACCTGAGCCAAAACCAAGTGTTGGCCATTCAACCAACTAAACCACCCAGGCACCCCTAAATCCCAACCTGTCCTTCTTGATGACCTATCACACAGATTTTGGACTTGACTAGCTAGCACCCACAATTTTATAAGCCAATACCTTGCAATATTGACAGACACACACTCACACACACTCCTATATGTACATACACATATATTTATCTAACTAGATCTTTTTCTGGTGGAACTCTAATGGATACATTGCTCAACTCCTTTTCTGAATCAAGAACCCTGATACCAATACTTGAAAATAACATATAAGAAAAGAAAATTATAAACCAATATTGTTCATGAACTACAGACACAAAAATTCATAATAAAATGCTAACAAATCAAATGTAGAATATAAAAATTATTATAATACATCATGACCAAGGGGGGTTATTCCCAAATGAAAGTTGGCATAATATTAGAAAATTGATCACTGAAATTTATCACTTTAACAGAATAAGAGAGAAAAGCCATATCACCATCTTAATGGAGCAGTGAAAGCATTTGACACTCTTTTTGGTAAAAAAATCACCAGTAAATGAGAACTAGAAGGGAACTTTTCAGAGTGTGATAAAGAGCATCTATGAAAACCTACAGCAAATTTATTAGTAGCGAAATACTGTGTTCCCCCTAAGAATGGGAATAAAGCAAGAATACCCATTCTTGGGGTGCCTGGATGACACAGTGGGTTAAGTCTCTGCCTTTGGCTCAGGTCATGATCCCAGTGTCCTGGGATCGAGCCCCACATCAGGCTCTCTGCTCAGTGGGGAGCCTGCTTCCCCCGCTCTCTCTGTGCCTGCCTCTCTGCCTACTTGTGGTCTTTCTCTCTGTCCAATAAATAAATAAAATCCTAAAAAAAAAAAAGAATACCCATTTTTACCACTTCCAGTCATCATTACACACAGAGCTTATAACCAGTGCAATAAAGCAAGAAAAGTAATTGAAAAGCATAAAAATCTATAAGAAAAAGTATAACTCTTTATTTACAGATGACATGATTGCTTATGTTGAAAGGTTACTACCACTTGCTTTGTGGTAATAAGCTTGGTAATCTTGAGCTAATTACTTAGTATAATGAACCTATTGTCCCCATCTGTAAGATGGTGATACTAAGTTATAAGGACAAGATGAATAATACATATAAATTGTTTAGTGCCATGTCAGGCTCAATGAGATGTTAGCATTGATGATAGTGGTAGTAACTTAAACAATCAAGGAGTTTATCCAGAGTTTTAACTTCTCTATGCCTCCATTTCCTCATCTGTTAAATGGACAATACTATTGCCTACCACATAACATATTACAAAACATATTACAAAACAAATGCATATAAAGTGCTTAGAACATTGCCTGACACAAAATAAGTGTCAATAAGTATTATCTAATTTTATTATTATTTAATTATATGTTCCACACTTAGAATAATCCCATATTTTTAAATTGTTCTCTAAGAAGCCACCTTAAAAGAAAGTATTTGGGATTCAATCTTCTTGGTGAGAAACGAAGCAGAGCTTTCTAGAATACTGAAGTGACATGTAGCCAAAGAAATTTAATCAGATTCAATAAGTAGTTACTGAATATTTGTATTCTATACCAGTCACGGCTAGGCACATTTATGTAATTTTAATTTCTTCTAATCTTTACACTAACTTCTGGGTGAGTACTACCCTCAGGCCCATTCTATGGGAAACTGAGACACAGAAAGATCAAATAATTGGCCAAAAGACCCACTGCTAGTAACTGACCAAGTTAAAATATCTTTTCAAAGCCTCCAAGTCACAGCATTCTGAGAGCTTCTTAGTCATGTCCAAGACTAACCTCACCAGATTGTGTTTATTCTTTGTGTACAGATAAGATTAGTTAGTCAAAAGCATTTATTCTAAATGTCCAAATTAACACTGCAAGTTTGTGTCAAATGAATCCAAACTGTTGGGGGGCGGGCACAGGAAGCGGGAGGGAGAAGGTATCACTCCACTCCGAGTATTTTGGATCAACACCAGCATTTCTGCCCCAGTCTTCTAGACTCTACATTATGAGGCAGAGAAATCAGGGCGTATAATATATGGAGTCTCACCAAACTCCATGCCAATTCTTGCCAGGAAAAAAAAAAGAAGCAGCAGCTAAAAATGTAACCTATGCTGGATCCTTACACAAAATCAGCCTTCATTACTTACTTACTGCTACATGTTGGTCTAGAAGAAATATTTCATTAACTACACTCTTGCTGTAGATTTTATCTAGTTGCCATAGAAACTTTGGAGGAAAAGCTTGTTTTTAACCCTTGGACTAGGTTTGCCACCCAGTTTCATAGCTCTATTTAAAGAGACCCCTTGTTATTTTAAACTCTTCCCCTTCTGCTTGCCTGTTTTCTCCTGTGAGAAAGCTGGACAGGACCTGTTCATGACCTTCAAACTGCCACTTACTGTGATTTTGAAGGCACAATTTCTGAGAGGAGATAGCAACAACCACGGTGCTTTTCTGTGTTCATCTGCAACATGGGCTCCCGTCACAAAGGAATTTTTTAAAGCTGAAGTTTCACTTCATCGCAAATAAAAATGAACTTATTTCTACCACTGTGGACAAGCAAGCTCCCCACCCAGGCCAAGTCCTCACAAAAGGCATCACGAGCCACACCCAACTCCCCACACAGCCTTTAAATTGGAAGTGGATGGTTTCTAGGTGCCCAAGTCCTTCAGTCCCCCTATATGCCCTTGCTCACTACTCCTGGGGTTTCCAAGTACATCACCAGCATTGTTCATCTGCATAGCTTTCACTTCCCCAAGGGACATATACGTTCATCTCAGAACAGAAATCTAGGCTCAGTTTACAGTCTGTGGGCTCCCAGGATGTGAATTCCTGCCGTCTCCATGCTGGATGACATCTTTCCAACACTGTCTCTTTGTTCTCCTGGCTGAGAGCTCATTTGGTGCATATGGAAGTTCTCATCTGGTTACAATTCATTTTGTTCCACAGGAGAGAGGTGGGTGTTGGACAATGGGTTGTACTCAGTGGAGTCAGTCAGGGCCTGGCCTTGCTCTGGTTTGGAAGGAAGGCTGAGGGTTGGATGTTGGGCATTTGGGGATGTTAGAAAATACAGCCTGTGGGAGATAGAAGATTGCTTCCAACCTCTTTGAATTTTGGTCATAGATGGAGGTGTGGTTGGCTACCATGGCTGTGAACAATTTCACCTAAAAAACATACTGCTTTTGCCAAAGCAGATACAGTCTCCCAAAGACAAAGTGGGGTAGGGAGGGGCCTCATTTGTGTCCAGATCATGACTGCCACTCCATGGACTTAGCCTCTTAAGGATAAAAACTGAGTGCTATGGTCTACCAAGGATCTTGAAACTAGCAGGCAATCCCACCTTGCAGGTGGGCCACCGACTCAGAACACCTTGTCTTAGAGCTCTCATGGTTACAGAGCCCCAGAGAAAGGGCTGGATGACTCCCACAAGCAAAGGGAAAAAGAAAGATTCATTGCAACCTGTTCTGTTCCTGTGATTACTAACAAGTGAGATAAGCCAGCTCATCAGTGAAACACTCCCTGGAGATGAAAGGGCTTGAGGGTTGCCAAGACAGGCTGTCCTTCCCTGGTAGGAAGTCCAAAGGTAACCACTGCTGCTGGGCGGGTATCTATAGCCGGCTCTAGGCTGACAAATACGCCGGCGAGCCCTAGATGTGGGCAAGGAGGAATTTCAGTTGCATCTGTGTGTCACTTAGAGCTACAGACTCCTTGTCTGTCTCATTTCTGAATGCCTTTCATGCCTCCTGCAAAGCCCAGTACACAGTAGATGTCAAAGAAGTGTTTGTTAAAGGTACACTGGGTTGTTTTTTGCTTTGGGGATTTTTGGGGCTATAGATCATAGATTTCTTTTTTTTTTTAAATAATAGTTTTATTGAGATATACATCACATGTATATCATGAAATTCGCCCTTTTAAAGTATATAATTCAGTGGGCTTTAGTCTATTTACAGAGTTATGCAACGATCACTACTATCTAATTTTATAACATTTTTATCACTTCTCCCAAAAACTCTGTACCCATCAACCATCGTTCACTATCGCCGTCACCTCAGCCCCTGGCAACCACTAAGTTACAGTCTGTCTCTGACCACAGATTCCTGACCAGTGCATTCAACAGTTTTATGGACCTATGCATAAACACACAAAGCAATATTTCTACCCGGGTCATGCTCTTCAGAAAACATTCCTTGTGCTATCCTGGTTCTAGCTACTCTAGTCTCATCTTTTCTATCACTTAAAAGAACAGATGGCTTCAGCCTCCTCCAGGCCAAGGCTGAGTCTCTGTATTGCCAAACATGTTGATGAGCACTGAAATTCAGCCCAGAATCACAATGAAAGCAAATGAGAAATACCTGTACATCGCCAAAGTAATTCAGGCATGTCCCCCATGCTCTAGCACCATTTAACAACTATATGGGTGACCCATGCTTGTGCACTAACTCTTAGCAAGAATGGACTTTGGCACATGCCAGGTCAGTGATGAGAGGTCAGGGTTGGTCTGAAAAGATAGCACTGAAGGTGGACAATGGAGTCGGCCATGGGAACTCACATGAAGAAGCATCAAGGGCAGTTTTAGGATGAAGCCTCAAATGTGAAGCTGAGGGATGTGAACTTGCACTGGGATCAGGGGCACAGCCTGAAGATCAAGACAAGACCAACTTGGTTCAGGAGCCAGGATGGGCGGCCAAGTACTGAACCCAGGAAGCTGTGGAGGCTGAACAGAGTGAACAGGGCAGTTCCAAGGATTGTTGTCAAATAGTTTGTTGCTACCTCAGTCAGCCTTATTAGCCCAGTTCAGCAGTTTTTGCCTGGGAGCATTTTAAAGGCACCACAGGATCTTGGACACTGCAAACCGAGAATCACTGAGGGATAACAACATGGAGAAGGTTCAGTCTTCCTTCAGCAGCTTAGCCTCCTTAGAAAATGAAAGCTGGTGAACACAGTTCTCCAATTCTAAGAATATTATGGCAACTTCCCTCAGAGCAAGTGGTGAGACTGTATTCTATCTACAGTTGGTGCTTACCATGGCTTTTTCAGGATAGAATGTGAGCTTCTTGTAGGGCTTGGCCACGTCATTTTCATTTTCTGTTCCAGTGCCTAGCAGTGTCTGGCACATTATAACCACTCAATAAAGATTTATTTAGTGGGTGAATTAATTTCTAGTACCTTTCTCCAAAAAAAGATATGCTGCTCCTTTTTCCTAACTTCTCAAAGAGGTGGGAAATAACTGTGTAAGAATTTCTCCCTGAACTCACTGGCAAAGAGAGTACCTTTCCCCCAGAAATCACTGTGTTGGGCAGGGAAGATTATGATAAAATGTAAATGTGTGCTTTTAAAAATATGCTACTCTTATCAGGAGAAAAAATGGTACAGCACATCCAAGAGGAAAATATGTGAGCTGAATAAAGATTTTAAAAACAAAAAACAAAAGACAAAAAACCAACAACACAGCACTTGATGTGAAGCCAGAGAAATGAGCTCTTGATGCTGATGGGGAGACGGCAAATACCTTGCGTGTGTGTTGACCCGTTTCCTCCCATGCCGGTGGATGACAGCACTAAGCAAGGCTTAGGCTATCCTTTCCCACCAAACTGAGGTTTAACTTTAGAATTCTTACCAACACTGTATTTCATGCGGTCATTACTGGGTGGCTGGTGTTGATAGACATAATATGAGCCATTAGTCATGGCTGAACGAGAGCACAGGAAGGACAGGGCTGTGCAGGAATGTGAGGTCACTTACAGAAGACAAGAAGGGGACCTGGGCGGAGCTCCAGTGGACAGCAGAGATCCTTGGTCTGGCTCAAGCCTTCTCTGTAGAACAGTCTCAGCCTAACTCAAGGAATGCCCTGAGGCTGGATCTGAAACCCAGACAGAAAAAAGGTCCTGTTTTCCAAGAAATCCAAGAAGCTAAGCTAAGAAGTCAGGTGACTTGGCAAAGTCTGTTCCCCAGGCCTGAGTCTAGAGGAGCAGGCAGTTTACTGGAGGGGGCGTGAAATAACTTAATTCTGCACCAGGCTGAGGGAATAATTGAGGCTGCCCAGGAGACACGCCTCAGCTCCAGACGGCCTGGACCCCAAGCTCCCTTGCCCATGTGGAAAATACCGATGTTATACAACTGGATGGAGCAAACTGTACCTTGCCCTGCATTGGGAGTCACAGGGAAACAGGGAAGGAAGGGCTTGTTTTAGAAGTGAAGGGGTCCTCTCTGAGTTCTAGGCCGCCAGTTAGAAAAGGACCCTTTCTTATTCTGTCCAACCAGGAGGGGACAACAGACAATTACCTGGAGCACAGCCTTCCGTCCGGCATGCTTCGCCCGTCTTCCCTGCTTAGCTCTGTAGGGCACGGCCTTAGTCTCTCTTCTGAGGTGGAGCAACGAAACCCTGGACAAGCTACCTGATGAGTTCTCTGACATACAGTGAGGCAGCTGGGATCAGCCTTTAGGCTCTCATTCAAGACCACTTTTCCCACTGAACAGCACTGACTCACGTGGGCTGACAGGAGAAAGCCTGATGCCGACAGCTCCCATCATGAGGGCATCAAATGGCCCCAAAGAAGAGCGGGAGGGAGGCACTGCTCTGTACCTAATCTGAGTTTTCTGTGGCATTTTTCCTCAGAAGGTAGACACATTTTCTTGCCTTACACTGAAGGGACTCAGTAAGTAGTTTTGATGTTGAGAACATCCTTGTAACATGTCTGTTTGGCTGTGGATCTGAAGAGCCAGTGTGTGGGCTGGCCTGCCCTTTCTCAGAGGTGCTACAGGATAAGAGAAGTCAGGAAGACCTGATTCCAGCGTGAGCGCTTACTAGTTCGGCAGCCTTAAGTTCTTACTTCTATTCTCTGAGCAACTGGAACTTTAGGACACAACTAATCACTTTTTAGGGCTGGCCTAAGGATTGACAGTGTATTGAGATAGCATGACACATCACAGATGATCAATAATGCTAAATCCATCCCTCCCGGCAAAGACGGAGGCTGGTGTTTCCCGCTCCTATGAAGTAGGCAGCCCAGGAGAAGTCTGTGTTCAAGCTGATCCTGGACTCCTGAATTTCTACTTCTCCAGGCCAAAGCTCTTCCCTCTTCTCCACCTCTCTGCTGTCTCATCGGCCTGCGGGCTCAGGCCGGGGGTGAAGGGGGTGTTGGGAGAAGGTACCTGGCAACTCAGCAGGTCCAGCGGACTCTGTGGCACCCTGGGCCCTGGCTCCTAAGTAGAGACAGGCAGCTGTGTGCTGCCCTCAGGGCTGCTTTGGGGTTAGTTTCCAATGAAGCACAATTTGGAGAGAATTAGAAACATTTTGTTGGGAGGTGACAATGGCCAGAAAGTCTGAGGGGGGAGCTGGAATTAAGGAGAGCAGAAGCTGTGAACGATACCTCAGTGGTGACCCCGGTTACCAGGGGATGCTCCAAAGGGACCCCTAGGCTAGTTGCTCCATGAATCCCCTTCCCAGGTAAGACAGCAGGAGCCCATGTGAGAGTCCTTTCCCAGTCTCCTCCCCTTCCTCACAGGGTCGGGTCTGCTCTCCTCGGCCGCGCTCAGCATCTGCCAGCTTCCTCAGCCAAGCCCACAGCCTGCCAGGAGGTCAGGTCCAAAACACAACGGCAACAGCAATAGCGAAGGCTGAGCAAATAGCCCTGAAATGATGATGAAAAGCTGAACCGGGGGAGCAGGCAGACTGTCTGGGAATGACACCAGAATGGTAAATCAGGGCAGCAAGTCCCCACGTTCTCCAGACCAGGAACAGAACCAGAGTGGTGGCTACTTCTCCTGAGCACATTCTGGAAAAGCGGCACCCTTTCTTTCAAATACATTCACAAGATGGTTGTTAAGACCGTGATGAAAAGCCATCAGAGCGGAGCAGGAATGGGAGGCCTTAGAGAAGGCCATTAAAGGCTGGCATGTTTTAAAAAAAAATAACTCTTCGCTAGCAACCACCAGTACAGTACAGTTCCTGCCCTCCGAGAAGCCTCTAGTACATGGGTGCTCTGTCCTAGAGAGATTCAAAACTCTGCAGGGCAGCAAGAGGACACCTACCCGTAACCCCCAGCCCCACCTGGGACTCAGAACTGCGGTGCCAGGTGAAGGTGACCCTCCGGAGCCATGCTTAGGAAGTGAGCAGAGGCTTCTCAGGGCACAGCCCCAGGGAAGGGAAGATTGGCCTGAAACGAAATCAGGATAAGGGGAGTCAGCACAGCATGAAGACTCCCAAAGCCATCTCCTTCCTCCTCATGAGCCATGCAGCCCCAGGTCGTGGGTTCTCAGGAAGCAGCTACCCGTACCTTTAAAGAAATCAGACCTCTCAGACGTTGAAAGAGCATCAAGTGTATTTGGCTGAGGCAAGCCTGCCATTTCTTTCTCTAAAATGTCTTCCTGGTTTTCCTTTTCCTCTCTTCATTTTCACATTGCCCTAGTCCAGGATGTGTCACATCACTCTTGGATAACTGTCATGGCTTTTAGGTGGCCTTCTTGGCACAGCTCTCTCTCTTCAAGTCTTCCTTGCTATGGCCAGAAGACTCTCCCTAAGCCACTTTTGTATCATGAAATTCCCTACATCAGATTTTATGCTGATATCCCATGATGGCATGTCTGGTGTTCAGTTCCCTCTGTCTGGCTCTCCAAACCCTCCATAATCTAGACCCAGCTTCTACGGCTCATGGCAAATCTGGACAACTGCTCCCTGGTCCCCGTTCCTGCAGACTTGTCCTCACCTCCATTTCTTATTCCTCCCTCCTGCCGTGCCCTCCTCACCCTCTCTGCCTAATCAAATTCTACCCCTCCTTCAAACCCAGCTGTAGTTTCATTTATTCCTTGCCCTTCAGGACTTCTTAGGCCCCCGTGATCTCCCACGCCTCTGAATTTCAGCTGAAGTCAGTGGTTCAATGTGACTCTTGAGGAGATTCTGATTGTCTCATTCGTCTGTCTAGTGTGCACGGGATTTGAGAGCAGGGCCACTGCTTGTATCCTTCAATGGGAACCTACAGAACCAGACAGACCATGATGTTCATATACAAAAGTTCATATGACTTCACATATACAGTGAAGTCATTCATTCATTCAGCAAACGCCTATCTATTCCTGAGACCTGAAGGGCAAAGGCCCATCGCAGCTGCATTTTCACATGTTCAGATCAGCGAGATAGTTCCTTGGAGAGAAAGGCAGCGAATTTACACATCACCCATTTCTCAGAAGGAAGCCACAGCCTGGATATGCCGGCATTTTATTATGCCACTTCTAGATGACTTATTTAATATTGTCTCATTAAATTTTAAAAGAACTCAAGTGGTATTACAAATAAAAGTCACAATTCATGCTTGTTGGCTCTACAAAATCCAGGGTGACCTTGAATTACAGTGAAGTCATTCATTCATTCAGCAAACGCCTATTGAATAGCTACTATGTGTCACAATCCGTGCTGAAAATCAGAATGTGAAAAAGATGGGCATGATCCTCAGAGAACTTACAGAACAGTGGAAAAGACAGTTAAACAAGCAGTTACGATACAGCCTAGCATGATGATGTTCTGATAGGGAACAAAGAGCACGCTCTAGGAGTACAGAATGAGGCCAGCTAACCTAGTTTTGGGAGATCACAGAAGGATTTCCATGGGGGCTGGTATTTCTTAAAATAAGATCTCAAGTTAGCTGGTGAAGGGTGCCAGAGAGAATGAGAGAAGAGTAGTTTAAAAGGACTGAAAGCGATTTAAACTAGCTTGATCATTTCTCAGAATGATACCTTGGTTTTCTTCTATTTACTTAGAGGCACTTTATGCCATAGAAAAATCATTAAGTGATAATGTAATTATCTGTCTAAATCTATTAATCTATCCACCCATCCCTCTATTGTATTCTTAGCCAAGTGTACACAAGTCTTGAGTACTTGCTAGACATGGTCTAGGTGGGAGCCTGAGGATACATTTTTTTACAGTATCTCTAGATTTTCCTTCTTAGCTGCCTGAGATGTTTGGAATAGAGTTACTTACAAACAGAGGGTGGGGAAGAGGGAGGAGGAAGGAGGGATGGATTGGACTCACACACCCTATTGCTATTCATAGCATTTCTTTTTCAACTAAAACATGGGAATAATCTGACTGCCAAGCTATTATGGATAAAATGAAGAGACTGCCTATGTACAAATCTGTGCTGCCTTTCTATTCCTGAGACCCGAAGGGCGAAGGCCCATCCCAGCTGCATTTTCACATGTTCAGATCAGCGAGATAGTTCCTTGGAGAGAAAGGCAGCGAATTTACACATCACCCATTTCTCAGAAGGAAGCCACAGCCTGGATATGCCGGCATTTTATTATGCCACTTCTAGATGACTTATTTAATATTGTCTCATTAAATTTTAAAAGAACACAAGTGGTATTACAAATAAAACATGGGATTCCAGGGTACAAAGATGAATGATTAAATCCAACTAATATTTTTAAGTTGCTGAAGGAATTGAAGTAAGAAGTCTGTGTGCTCATGCGGGAGAAGAGAGAATATTTTGTGACGGAATGTCCTTCCAGTCACGCTGAGAACATCCTAGCCAGGGACCCACAAGCACAGAAGCACGGTGTCGTCTAGCTCACCAAGATCCACTGCCTTCCATTGCTATGTGGAGCGATGGCTGGACCTCAGTGTCCCCCACTAAGTATTCAGGGCACACGCATCAGACTCCTCTTTGTTGTTGATGGGTGAAAGGCTGAGGAACACACCCAGGACCCTGCAACTCCACGGACTGGCTTGGAAACAGGAAGGCTCTGGCTGTGATATTCAAGCACATTAAATGGCCGGAATTATCCCGAGCCCTGCAGCATGAGTTCATTGTCTTGCTGGTCTTTGACACCGAGTCCGCTGGAGAAAGGCTGGGTGTAATTAGCAGGCCTGGTGAAAAGGGCTTCACTCATACCACATGCCCCGTTTTTGTCCTTAGAAGAGGGTGTTAATCTGAGAAAGGGTGAGCCTCTAGGGAGATACACTGATAAAGAATTTTGAGGCTGGCTCTCTTGTTTCGGTGACTTTCAGGTGGGGCGGAGATTTTCAGGCAGAATGTAGATTTAGGCCAGGACACTTGCCAGGGATAGAATCTAATGGAACCCGGCTGCTGACAATTGTTCACAGTGAGCTGTGGGCTCCTGTGTTGGGGGAATGAGATGTATTTTTCTAATAAATTCTTCCCAGTCTATATGAGTTGTTACCAGGTACTTAAACGACTCAATAACTTAATTTTTCATTTTAAACCGTGCTCTGTATAGGAAACAAGGCTGACATTATTCGGATTTTCAGACTTTAGATATGCCTCAGCCAGCCAGGCTTGTTTCAGACCCTGAGGTAGCATTGCAGAAATATTTCTTATAAATGATAATAAATAACCCACACTGCTCTTTGGAAAAGCAGAATCAGTCTTTTTGATGGCATGAAAAAGCTCCGCAACAAGGAGAATATGGAGGTTTTTAGCACTCTGTAGATATAAATACAATCTCTCTGACTGGAGGGTCTCCCACACATATTGCCAGCTTCCATTTGCTAGACCATAAGTCTCCTCTAATTCCTGAGCCCTTTAGCTCATAATTTTTTGAATAGCCAAGTATGTTCCCTTTCATGAGGACCCTAGTATTCTTCTGAACAGGCTAACAAGCTTCCTGGTTCCCCTTCCTTCATTCCTAGTGTGATCATGGTCTCCAAGATGACTCTGTCCCCCACCTCAGCGGTTCTGTTCCCCTGACACACCCACCCGGACCCAGGCTGTGGAGATGCATCATCAGAGCTTGGGGGCAGGCTTGGCTGTGCCAAGACCAGGTGCCATGATTTAACCAGGAGTGAACTCGGGACTTCAGCGTTTGAATAAAACCGGAAAGTCATTTGTTTTGATGTCCTTCCCCAACAATCATTTCTTCTCTAGTTGAAAGCCTCACTGCTTTCTAAGACAGCTATGTGTAACAGCCAGACATCACCAATTGCCATAAAGATCTCCCACCCCTGACCCCCTTGGTTCTACTTCAGTTGCCCCATTTCCCTTAAGCATCCCCCAGCCATCCCTCCCCGCAATGATCACAGCTAGTTGCTTATATGTATATCGCTTTTTCCTGCCAAACTCTCAAAGGCAGGAGCGCTGTCATATTTATCTTTGCATTTCCATTGTGGCTGACAAGCAAGAGTTGAAAAGAAAGGGGCACCTCTTCTAGCTTTCCCTTCAGCACTAATTCATCTAACTCTATCAGTAAACCAAACCAATCTATTTAACTATTCCAAAGTTCAATCCACATTTCTCCAACTTGTCTGAAAAGATATCATGAAAGATCCTGTCAAGTAGTCTTCCAAAACCCAAATGTATGCCCTTGATCTTTGGGTTTAATACTTCAGTTTAAAACATGGAAATTGGGGTACCTGGGTGGCTCAGTTGGTTAAGTGTCTGCCTTCATTTCAGGTAAGGATCCTGGGGTCCTGGATTGACTCCCTCATGGGGCTCCCTGCTCTGTGGGGAAGTCTACTTCTCCCTCTCCCTCTGCCTCCCCCTCTTCCTCTCCCCCCAGCCCCCCACTTGTGCTTTCTCTCTCAGTCTCTCAATTAAATAAATAAAATCTTTTTTTAAAAAAACATGGAAATGAACTTCATTTGTGATATTTTTAGTATGCGAGAAACTGGTAATCATGTCTCCCCATCCTTTCTACATTTTAACAAACTACTTGTTAGATAACACGTTTTAGAAATTTGTTGGTGGTTAATGTGAAGTGTACTAGTCTGAAGTTTCCAGAATGCACCTCTGAAACGTGGGGTAACAGTTTCTCCCTCTGATCTGTGGATATTCCTTCCTTGTTCAAAGATTGTTAAAACTTGTTCCTCAAGCCTATCTTTAAATTATTTTTGTTCCCTGGAGAGTAATTTATCTGGTCTTAAAAAAACCTGAATGTATTTCAAATGGCCAGCTGCTCTCAATATCTTTGTCCCCAACAGGGGCTTCATCCCACCTCTCCAGGATGTGGAGTGTGGTGAGAGTCTGGAAGGGAGCCGCTGGAGCTTTCCCATCAGCTATTGGCAGAAGTAGATTTGCCATGAAGCTAATGGAGCTGAATCTTCAGAGTCCTTCACTAATTGTGTATTCTTTTTCTTAAAACTGTTCTGCCAGATTGTGTAACCTTCAAAGCTCACAGATACATGGATCTGCCCTTGGGTCTTGGGTAAGCTCACATATTATGCTTCCACTGAAAGTGTTCTTATGGGCATTGCAAATAACCAGGCTATCAAAGCAAGAAATGAAAATATAGGGGTGTTTTATAGGCTAACTAGAGGCTTGAATTACTCATTACCGATACCATCGTTTCAGCAAGAATTTAGGAAATTCACTTAACCTTATTGTTATTTCAGTCCTAGTTGACACTCATTAAGTGCTGACCCACCATGGTTCTACCCCGATTTAAAAATAATTTGATAAATAAAAGTACCTGTTGACATACATATAAAACAGAAGAATTAACCTTTCAGAATGAAGATTTATTCAATGAGGGGATTGATTTAATGAGTGTGTACCAAATAAGGAAAAAAGAATGTAAGATTTACAGTTGAGAGTACGGACTTCTGAATGCAACCTAGGAAGCAGCAGAAGCTTGAACATATCCCTTCATCCACATCAGTCTTAATTCCCCTTCTGGAAAATGGAGATGACAACACTTCCTGATAAAGAGACTGTGAAAAATGATACCATATATACTAAGATACTTTTTAAACTGCAGAGATGATTTATAGATGGATGGTGTTATCATCTCCTTAAATCATCAAAATTGATTGATTTACAAAAATTTGACTTGACACAAACTTTTCTGACGTGCAGACTGTACATACTATTGGCAGTCACTTAGGGCACGAATTAAAAACTCATCAATGACAAGGCAAATACCAAATACTATACAGATCACTGTCAGCTTAAACATCAATAAAACATCTTACCTTAAGGGTAAAATCTCTGCAGTCCAGAATGTTTTTTTCCATTCAGTGCAGTAGAAATGTTAATGATGTTGGGAAGTTCAGGATCAAAAGACTTGTTATCCAACATTGTTATAGGATAAATATTCCTTCAGTTCCTTCTTTTAATGTGCTCCAGAGTCTAGGCTTTTTTGCTGATACTCCCCAGCCCAGGAAAACATCTCTGTGGATTTCCAGAGTGCTTGCAACTCTCCCCCTGCTTTTGCTCTCCCCCTAATAACACAAGCTTCCAATTTGAGGATATCTGTCCATTCAGAGAAACAGCCTTGGACAATAGTCTTGGGTTGCCCTTAAGATGCTTAAGCCCCTAGATGGCAGAAAGATTTTAGCACCTGTTTCATTTCAGAGGTTGCTGGAAGACTCAGCAAGATGTTAAGCCTCCGTCGAGCCTCTCAGGATGTCTGAACACCTAGCTTGCAGGATCGATCTGTTGAGGTGGAAGGCTACTGCCTAAGTTTGCTTAACTCAGTTTAACAGCGATTTAAACATATATTCTTCTCCTCATAATCTGTTGCCCTAGAAGGAAGGCTTCATTTCACAAAATTCCATGTTGAGTGGAGTTTCCAGGCTCAGTGGAGACAACTGCATTCATTACCACCAGCTCTGACTTTCAATTCAGACAGGAATCCTATTTCAGTTCATTATCTCTCCGAGTTCCGGCTTCCTCAGTCTCCATTAGGAAGTCCGTTGCATTGCTGCCAAGAGGCACTGAAGGTGAGTGGCCCAGTTCCCTACAACAGGTGCCAGCTGCCAGCAGTCTCCTCCTCGCCAAGCACTTCCCCTCTACTGCTCTGTCTTCTGTAGGCCAGAAACCCATCTTCCCTCATTAGGGAGAATACGCCTTTGTGAGATCAGCTCTGACACATAGAGCCCAGCCAACATGTTCTTTCTGTACCTCCCTCTTCCCTTTCCTTCATGCCTGCCACTCCTAAAACCTTCCATCACCCCCACTGTAAGTTAGCTCACCAGGTCTCTTTTCACCTCAAATACAACCCTAACCAAAAGGATACAGACTGGGTGTTCAAAAGGATACAGAGTGGGTATTCAACCTCTTTTCTCAGCATTTCCCTCCTACTAGTGAACCTATGGCTTTCAAAGAAGTAAAAAGGGGAAGGAAATAAATCAAGGCCAATTTTGGACAGAAGGAAGAGTGAGGCAGACAAAGAAAAAGAGAAATGTGGGGTGAGAGTCTTAGGACATGGGGACACCTGCTTGGAGTCAGAAACACTTCCCAGGAGAGCCGAGGCCCCCAGGACCATAAACCTAAGCATGATTTAATTGGCATGAAAAATTAGTCTCATCAATCCTTAGTTTTATTTAAAAATCAGTAAGATGGAACTAAAATATGTTTATACTTGTGCACTGGTGGAGTTTTCTTCTACCTTCACTCTCGTCATTTCTTTCCCTTCTTTGAGTTTAGTAAAACAAACAAAAAACCAGACCTTGGGTTTGGGGACCTTGCCAAAGGGGACAATGTGTGTGAATGACAAAAAGATGTGTTTGTTTTGTAGACTTTCGCCTCTGAAGGATGTAAATTCCCCTTCATCCCCCCTCAGGAGGATCTTCAGGAGCCTCTTACATGATGAAGTTAGGAACAGAACCTCCAAGGTTTGCCATGCACTTGATGAAGCAGACCCCTGTCCCCTCAGATCTTTCCAGCACCTTCTCACACACCAGCCTCAGCACTGCCTTAATTTCCAACAGCCAGCACCGGCTTCTCTTGTAAAGGACCCTCAGGTCTGCATACAGGCTGCTGGAAGCAATTGGGAATTTCCATCTTGGGGAGAAAGGTAGGGATAAGCCTTAACAACCAGTGATTATTGATTGCAGGAGGGTCAACGATCCAGCTCTCTGTCCTTTGCTAATGAAGAAGACTTTGAATTAAGACCTCCTACATCCCCAAGAACAACTCTGTGAAACTTTGCTTGATATTTTTCTATACCCCTCTTCCTGATCCCACTCCCCACCCCCTAATTTTTCCAGGGAAGGCTTCCTAATAAATCACTTTCACATGATCCCTCATCTCAGCAGCTGCCTCTGAAGATCCCAATCTAAGACATCCTAGAATGGAGCCAAGAAGGGGAGAGAGAGAACCAGCCTCCAGTAGGTGGAAGGGCAGGAGATGCAGCAGGGAGATAAGAGAGAAGGCCTTGACCTAGAGACTGAAAGGAGACTTGATGGAAAAGTAAAGAAAAGAAATATTTTGTACCATCTTCAAGTTCCCTTATATCTTCTAGTAATAATTTTGTGTGTGTGTTTGTACATAATTTTCCTCTTTCCCTTTCCTTTCTGGTAAAGGACTATATACTGCACGACTTTGGGATATTACAAGCATAACTAAAGAGATGCATGTTTTTTTTATTCTAAAATGTATTTTCTTTATACTTTCCTAATTTTGGTAACAACAAAATAGCTTTGACAGGAAATAAAAGAAAACACAGTTGAAAAAAATGGGATTATAGGAGCCTCTAACAAAGTAACCATAGGATATGACCGGAATAATAGGTGGAAATGGAGAGCCATCTCCTTTCGGGTTTCACAGAGGTACCCATCTGATCCTCTCCCACCCTGAACTTGAGGGCAGTCCCATTTCTGTCATAGGTTTGAGAGGTTTGGCTGAGACTTAACCTCTGCATCTCCTTTCTCCCTCTGTAATATGAATGACAGTTATGAAACTAGCATCTGTTACGTCATGCTTTCAAGGTACTAATGTTTTGAAGTTATTAATATTTATTAATATTAACCTATGTAACAATCCTTTGAGTAGCTATTGCTACTCAAAGAGATAACATAACAGAAATCTTCATAGGTACCTAGTGATGCTCAGCATCACCAACTATCAGGGAAATGCAAATCAACACCACAATGAGATATTACTTCACACCTGATAGAATGCCTAATATCAAAAAGACAAGAAATAACAAGCATTGGCGAGGATGTGGAGAAAAGGGAACCCCTGTACACTATTGGTGGGAAAGTAAAGTGGTACAGCCAGTATGGAAAACAGTATGGAGTTTCCTCAAAAAATTAAAAATAGAACTACCCTATGATCTAGTAATTCCATTTCTAAGTATTTATCTGAAGAAAATGAAAGCACTAACTCAAAAAGATATTGGCATACCCATATTTATTGCAACATTATTACAATAGCCAAGATATGGAAACAAGCTATATCCACTGATGGTTAATGAATAAGGAAATTGTGAGATATATATATATATATATTTATATTTATATTTCAGCCAATAGAAAGGAATGAGAGCCTACCATTTGCAATGACATGGACAGAACTTGAGGGCCATTATACTAAGTGAAATAAGTCAGACAGAGAAAGAGAAATACCATATGATCTCACTTATATGTGGGATCTAAAACAAACAAGCAAACTCATAGATACAGAGAATGGAATGGCAATTACCAGGGATGGGGGTTGGAGGGTGGGAAAATGGGTGAAGGAAGGTCAAAATGTATACAATTCCAATTGTAAGTAAGTCATGAGAGTGTAACTAATGTACAGCAGGGTGACTACAGTTAATAATACTATACTGCCTGGTTGAAAGTTGCTAAGGAAGTAGATCTTAAAAGTTCTCATCACAAGGAAAAACTTTGTAACTAGAATGATAGTTGTTTAGACTTATCATGGTAGTCATTTTATAATATAATCAAAATAATGAATCACTATGTTGTACATTTGAAACTAACATAATGTTATATGTCAATTATTTCTCAATTAAAAAAATAATAAAATGAGAGGTGCCTGGGTGGCTCAGTTAGTTAAGCATCTGCCTTTGGCTCAGGTCATGATCTCAGGGTCCTGGGATCGAGTCCCACATCCAGTTCCCTGCTCAGCAGGGAGCTTTCTTCTCCCTCTGCCCCTCCCTCTCTCCCCCACCCCCGACTTGAGATCACCCTCACTCTCAAGCTCTCTCTCTCTCTCAAATAAATAAATAAAATCTTAGAAAAATATAAATAATTAAATAATAAAATGAAACAAAGTCTGCTTTTCCTACTTTACATAGTTGTTGTGAGGATGAAACAAAATAATGTATGTGAAAATCCTCTGACAATTCTAATGCATCACACATGTGGTGTACATTATTATGAAGAGTATCATCATTACTCTTGTCACTAGTATTGACTGCATTAATAGTTGCTATCAGAGCTATGGACCTATCCATGTTATAATCTTTCTAAAACCTAATGAAAGGTTATATTCCTGGAAAGGGTATAGTGGGGTATTGTGGCCTGTAGAATATGTTTATTTAGAGTTTACATATTACTTTTTGTCTGTGGTGGGGGACCTCAATTTGAACCTAATGTCTCTCTCTAGTATCTAGTTGTTTCTGAAGGATTAGCCAAGCAGGCTGACCAGGGAGCTGCTGAGGAGACCTAAGAGAAGAACTACAGAGATGGCTCTTGGCCCTGAGCTTAGCAACTGCTTTGGGTTGAAACATAACAACAAAACAGCCTTTGTTAGGGCATAGAACAGATCCTTCTTCCCTCATAGACCTCAGGATGAACCAACCTTACACTTAACCAAAGTTTGGAAACTTCACAAGTGGAGGAAATTGAAGATGACACAAACAAATGGAAAGTTATGCTATGCTCATGGATTGGAAGAATTAATATTATTAAAATGTCCATATTACCCAAAGCAATCTACAGATTCAGTGCAATCCCTATCAAATTAAGCAACTTTTTTTTTAATGAGAACAAATAATACTAAAATGATATGGAGCTACAAATGACCCTGAATAGCCAAAGAAATTTTGAGGAAGAAGAACAAAGCTAGACGTATCACAATTCCAGATTTCAAGATATACTACAAAGCTGTAGTAATCAAAACATATGGTACTGGCATAAAAATAGACACATAGATCAATGAATAGAATAGAGAGCCCAGAAATAAACCCACAATTGTCTGGTCAATTAATCTATGACAAAGGAGGCAAGAATGTACAATGGGGAAAAAACAGTCTTTTCAATAAATGGTGCTGGGAAAACTGGACAGCTGCATACAAAGAATCAAATTTGGCCACCAGTTAACACCATACACAAAAATAAACTCAAGACGAACTAAAGAACTAAACGTGAGACGTGACCATAAAATCCCCAGAAAAGAGCAGAGGCTGTAATTTGTGTGACATTGCTTTCTTCTTGATATGTATTCTAAAGCAAGGGAAACAAAAGCAAAAACAAACTACTGAGACTACATCAAAATAAAAAGCTTTTTCACAGCAAAGGAAAACATCAAAAAAGAAAAAAACAAAAAACAAAAAGGCAACCTACTGAATGGGAGAAGATAGTTACAAATTGATATACCCAATAGTGGGTTAATATCCAAAATATATAAAGAACTTAAACAACTCAACACCAAAACAAAAACACAAACAAAAACAAAAACCCAAACAAGCTGATTTAAAAATGGGCAGAGGACCTGAATAGACATTTTTCCAGACAAGACATGCAGGTGGCTAACAGAAATATGAAAAGGTACCCAACACCACTAATCATCAGGAAAATGCAAATCAAAACCACAATGAAATATCACATAACACCTGACCTGTTAGAATGATTAAAAGAAAGACAAGAAATAACAAGTGTTAACAATAATGTGGAGAAAAAGGAACCCTCATAGACTGTTGGTGGGAATGTAATTCGGTGCATCCACTGTGGAAAATAGTATGGAGGTCCCTCAAAAAATTAAAAATAGAGGGGCGCCTGGGTGGCTCAGTGGGTTAAAGCTGCTGCTTTCGGCTCAGGTCATGATCCCAGGGTCCTGGGATTGAGCCTCGTATCGGGCTCTCTGCTCAGCGGGGAGCCTGCTTCTTCTCTCTCTGCCTGCCTCTCTGCCTACTTGTGATCTCTGTCAGATAAAAAAATAAAAAATCTTCAAAAAAATTAAAAATAGAAATAGTATATGATCTAATAATTCCAATATTGGGTATTTACCCAAAGAAAATGAAAACACTAATTGGAAAAAATATATGCACCTCAATGTTTATGCAACATTTATTGTAGAACTATTTACAGTAGCCAAGAGATGGAAGCAACCTAAGTGTCCATTGACAGATGGATAGATAAGAAAGATGTGGTGTATATACACAATGGAATATTATACATAAAAAGGATGATATCATGACATTTGAGACAACACAGATGGATCTAGAAGGTATTAGGCTAAGTGAAGTAAGTCAGTTTGAGAAAGACAAATGCCATATGATTTCACCCATAAGCGGAATAAAACCAACAAAACAAATGAATAAGCAGACGAAAAAACAGAATCAGACCTATAAATACAGGGCACAAACTTGATGTTTGCCAGAGGGAAGGAGGATAGGGTTTTAAGCAAAATGGGTGAAAGAGAATGGGAGATACAGGCTTCTAGTTATGGAATGAATAAGTCATGGGAATAAAGGGCACAGCATAAGGAATATAGTCAGTGATATTGGTTTTTTTAAAAATATTTTATTTATTTGAGACACAGAGAGAGTGTACACAGAGTGGGGGAGCAAAGGGAGAGGGAGAGAGAGAATCTCAAGCAGACCCTGCCGAGTGTGGAGCCTGAGGCAGGGCTCAATTTCACGATCCCAAGATCATGACTGGAGTCAAAAATCAAGAGTCAGAAGGCCAAGTGGCTGAGCCACCCAGGTGCCCCTATAGTCAATGACAGTGTAATAGTGATGTATGGGCACAGACGGCGGCTACACTTGTGAACATAGTCTAATGTGTAAGCTTGTCTAATCACTATGTTATATACCTGAAACTTATATACATTGTGTCAACTATATTCAAATTAAAAAAAAAAATCTGAAGATTTGAAAAAAAGAGGGAACCAACCCTATCAACACCTTGATTTCAGACTTCTAGCCTCCGGAACTGTGACACAATATGTTTCTATTGTTTAAGCCACACAGTTTGTGATTCTTTGTTACTAATATATCCTCATTTGTTAATTTGTTACAGTTCCTTGTTACTAACACAGTTAATTAAATAACTAACACAGCAACTCATTGATAAGCTGCCTCCACTCCCAGCCCCTAATACAGAAGGTAGAACACCCTTGTAACCTCCCACTTTGGGTCAAAGCTATGGGGAAGAATGCAAGGAGTTCTGAGCCAAGAACAACCAATCTTAAAGTTGGCCGGGACCTAGGACTGCTGCAGCCTGGCTCAGTGAGATGATACAGGACCATCAAAGCAATTCTCAGACAGTAGGAAGCTGTCATGGATGCTAAGTTAGGAGCCCAGGTAGACCCTAGCACGTGGTTGCCCTTTTGGGTTGTGCACAGGATGAATAAGCAGAGAAAGCTGGTCAAGAAAAGGTAAGAAGAACAAAGAGAGGCAAGCTGACAAAAGAGACTGAAGAGAAAGAAAGAGACAGAGACAGGGAGACTGGCTGCACCTTGGAGGTGTCTTGTCTCTGCTCTTCCTGAAGCCAGATTTCTCTGGGTTCCCTCATGCATACCCTTTAATAAATTCCCCCCTTCACCCTCTGGTAACTTGTTATTCTTTTCCTTGTACCTAGAGCCGTGTGAGTATGACAGCTCGGAAAGGAAACTTCAGTCCCTGGAGAAGAACACACATAGCCAAGTAGTGAATGGGACATTTCACTTGGTCCAGCTGCCCATGTTCTCCTGTCTTAATCTGAGCAATAGCAGAGTGAGTTAAAAACTAAAAAAAAAAAAAAAAAAAACAAACCTGCTTTTTCTAAAATCCCTAAGAGATTAGACACAAGGTAGAATTGTTCTGGAACCCTGTGACAAACCATAGTCTAAAAAATGGAGAGAAAGGTGGGGGCAGGGGTAAGGCAACGAGCATAGAGATGGAGCAAGAGCCTGGAAGGGTTCTGGGGACCCAGTCCTGAAGGGCTCAGAGATCTGCTGAAGCAGTTTGCTCTTTTCCCAGAGAAGACAGAGTGGCCCACACTGATAGGCATTTCAGAAACACGAGGATACCAAGAGCGTGTGGGGATGGATTTCAGGGGAACAAGACTGGAGGTGGGGAGTATGACTAAGAGGCTGTCGCAGGATCCAGCCACGAGGTGATTCAGGTGGGCTGAGACGAGGGCAGGACCCCGGAAGAAGAGAGAGGAAGTGACTGAGGGAAGAGACGCTGAGGGGGTGACACTGAGCAGACCCGGGGACCGCGCTGCGGGGGGCGAGGAATCGATAAGGACTTACTCACTGAGGTGAACGGCGGGCAGAGACGAGTCCCTGGGCCAGCGACCAAGGCCGCCCATTGACCCTCATCCCTCTGAGAACGAGTTCCTCACACTGGAGACCCGGGTCCTCCAGCTCGGCCCGCAGCCCTCGGGGCTGAAGCACACGCTGACCGCGCGGCAGCAGGAAGGCTGCTCTCCGGGCTGCTGCCGGCTCAGAGCCGTGCGCCAGAGCTCTGTGCTTACACATTCTGGAGACTCGAATCTCACATAATCACATATGTGACAAAGGCCTCAGCTATAAGCAACATTAATGAAGACAAATGAAGGGGCCGAGCGCGGCAGCCCGCAAGGCGGCTCCCAGGGCCCTGCCAGGCGGGGAGGCTGCTGGGGCGGGGGCGGGGCGCGGCGACTCACTTTTGGCTCCTGCCTGGCGGGTAGCGATGGCGGAGATCCCTGTCATCTAGGGGGCGCCTCAGCGGCTGCTCGAGAACCTGGGCTGGAGGACAGGTCGTGGCAGGGGGCTTTGAGGGAAGTCTAAGGCGATTCCAAGAGCATGTTCACACAATTTTATGAAAGCTATCTTAGGGCAGATATGCGAGGAGAGTTCAGTCGGATATGGCCTCATCGTGTTAAATAAACAAGCTCCCTGCATCCTGGTGGTTGCTGTTTGGGAGCGTACCTCTCGGAATTTTAATTCCAGCCGATGAGTAACCATACCCCGACTGGCATCCAACGGAGTGCCATGAATCGGTCCTGCATCCAGGATGGGGTTGGCTCTTAGCTCAATTCCCTTCTCTCCTCTAGGGCCACTTGTATCTGCCCATCCATTCTTTTTGTGACAGAACAGAAAACATTCAACTTTGGGAGGGTTTTTTTTTTTTTTTTTAGTCTTCTATATTTTTTATTTTTTAAAATATTTTATTTATCTATTACAGAGAGAGAGAGCACAAGCAGCTGGGAGAGGGAGAGGGAGAAACAGACTCCCCACTGAGCAGGGAGCCTGATGCAGGGCTCTATCCCAGGACCCTGGGATCACTAAGTGAGCAGAAGGCAGATGCTTAACTGACGGAGCCACCCAGGCATCCCCAGCTTTGCGAGTTTTGCTCCCCTCCTCTCCTGCGGGGATCACAGCCAATAGACAAAAAGCAGACATTTATCAATCAAGCAGCCTGTGACTAGGGCTGGTGAAGTGGCCATGGCTCTGTCCTAGCCCTGACTGGAGGAGAATGGGATGGGGGCATGGGTGGGGGGCGGCCCCACCAGTACAGGCTGGGTTTTGATACCTAGAACCAGCTTAGACAACTATTGGAGGTGGAGAAGACAGGTGAGAGGACATAAAAACTGCCCCATCCATAGGCAGAAGTGTCTGTTGTGAAAGCATCCAGACCTGGCAGCAGGGAGAGTCCCACCACCATTTCAGCATCTGCTCTGTGAAATTCAAGAGACTGCAAGGAAGACAACCTCTCTCCCTAGGGAGGGCTCCAGCAGGACACTAAAAGAAAAACCCCTCCTCAGAGTCCAAATGAAACATTCTCAGAATTCCCAACATGAATTAAACAAGCCGATTTTATTAGATCAATATGAAGGGATTTGAAACTAATTAATCAGTGTAGAGATCAGATGAGCCGCTGACAATGAGACAATGGAATGAGGACTTGGCGCATCCATAAAAGGCCTGCCTGAATTCAGACAGTGTAATAACACAGGGTCTCACCCCTCTGTGGAGGAAATTCCAATTGCTCAGTGAAAGAAAGTAAGTTGGGTGACAAATCCACTGTCACCAGCAATCTTCTTCGGGGAATATCCTCTTAATGACACTCAGATTGATTTTCCATTCCTGGAAGGAACAGAAGGAAGAAGAAGTGATCAGAAAACATAAATATCTTTTAATAAAGCCAGGCAGGCTGCTGGAAGAATACATGTGTACAAGAGAAATAAACAAGAAAAATAATGCACTTGGGAAAATGAGTTTCCAGCATCAACAGGGTGGCTGAATCAATAAAACTGGGGTGGGAAACAGCGTGGAGCCTCTTACCACACACTTACCTGGCAACCACACCCTCAAGGCAGAGGCAGGGGAAGCTTACGTGTGGAGGGGCTAGTTTCTTCCTCTCCTGAAACACATGTTTGGGTCAGATGAACTCTAAGGTCCCTTCTGTCACCAAGATGCTATGATTTGTGACTACAGTAGTGCCCCCTTCTCCACGGTTTTGCTTCCTGAGGTTTTTGTTCCCCTGGTCAGCAGCAGTCTGTGGTCAGCAGCAGTCCAGAAGCACACAATTCTCCTTCTGAAGGTCGACAGTATCTTCTTGTAGACTTTCTCCTATCGCTGAAGGTCAGTAGTACCCTAACACTATGTCACAATGCCTACATCGTTCACCTCACTCATCTCATCGTGTAGGCAGTTTACCATCTCATGTCATCACCAGAAGAATGAGTTCAGTACAATAAGATCTTTTGAGAGAGACACCATATTCACATCACTTTTATTACAGTATATTGTTATAATTGCTCTATTTTATGATTACTCTCTTACTGTGCATAAGTTATAAACAAAGCTTTATCACAACTATGCATGTATAAGAAAATATATATATATATATATATATATATATATATATATATATATAGTTTTGATGCTTAGATAGTACTGTCCATGGTTTCAGGCATCCACTGGGGGGCCTGGAACATATCCCCTGTGGATCAGGGGTGACTACCGCATTCCAGAGCTACCCTGAGAGAGGCCCAGGTCGGCATTGACAGAGAACTGGTGATCTCTGCATTGTGGGAAGACAGTGAGGACTCTAAATAAGGGCTAGACCAAACCTCCACCCACTCTCTTCACTTCATTCATCAGAATCTCCTCAGGATGAAACAAGATGGGATAGGGAGGGAGACAAACCATAAGTGGCTCTTAATCTCACGAAACAAACTGTGGGTTGCTGGGGGGAGGGGGGTTGGGAGAAGGGGGGTGGGGTTATGGACATTGGGGAGGGTATGAGCTTTTGGGTAAATTGGAAGGGGAGATGAACCATGAGAGACTATGGACTCTGAAAAACAATCTGAGGGGCTTGAAGTGGCGGGGGGGTGGGAGGTTGGGGTACCAGGTGGTGGGTATTATAGAGGGCACAGCTTGCATGGAGCACTGGGTGTGGTGAAAAAATAATGAATACTGTTTTTCTGAAAATAAATAAATTGGAAAAAAAAAAAAAGAATCTCCTCAGGACCCAGTCAGGTTGTAGTATATTATTTTATATTAGCCCAGCACTGTGCTGTCCAGGCAGTGACTCAAAATGTATACATCCCTCATGTCTCCTGAAGTGGTGAAAAGCCCTCAGCTTTTGGAATCAAAAAGAACTGGACTCAAATCCCTACTACATCATCAGCTGGTTGTGTGATTCTAGACTAGTCACTTCCATGTAACAGAATATTAGGCAGCTCTGTAAGAACTCACATGGGAAAATGTCCACAATGTGTTACTTAATAGTACACCAAAAGTGGAAGCAATCCAAGTGTCCATCAATGGATGAATGGATGAACAAAATATATATACACTCAATGGGATGTTATTCAGCCTCTAAAAGGAAGGAAATTCTGACATATCCTATAACATAGATGAACCTTGAAGACATTATGCTAAGCGAAATAGCCAGTCATAAAAGGACAAATCTTGTATGGCCCATTTATATTAGGTGGTCAGATTCCTAAAAATAGAAAGTAGAGTGGTGGCTGCTAGAGCTGGGGTAGAAGGGGAGACTAGGGAGGCAGTGTTTAACCAGTAGAGCATTTCAGTTTGGGAAGATAAAAAGTTCCGGAGATGGATGGTGCACGTTCCACAACAACGTAAATGTACTTAATGCCACTCAACTGTATACTTTAAAGTGGTTAAAGTGGTAAAAATTTTGGGGCACCTGGGTGGCTCAGTGGGTTAAGCCGCTGCTTTCGGCTCAGGTCATGATCTCAGGGTCCTGGGATCGAGTCCCACATCAGGCTCTCTGCTCAGCGGGGAGCCTGCTTCCTTCTCTCTCTCTGCCTGCCTCTCTGCCTACTTGTAATCTCTCTCTGTCAAATAAATAAATAAAATCTTTAAAAAAAATGGTAAAAATTTTATGTGACGTATGTTTTCTACAATAAAAAACATAAATAGGAGAACAGTAAATATAATATGATCGCATTTTTGTTACAATTTTTTACATCTCTCTATATTGTCTATGAAGGATACATACCACACTGGTCACAGTGGTTACTTTGGGGGAGTAGGGTTGGAAAGGGCTGCTAATGGATAATATGATTTAGAAGTTACATGTGTCTCAAAGCCCAAGAGCTTGCATTCCGTTTTGACAGGGCAATGCCGATCAATTCCGACTCTCAAAATTCCTGTTTCCAGAAGAAGAGGTATTATTCATCATGACTCAGGTTATGATGCGGTCTGTGGCTTTCCACTTTTTACCAAGTCCAGCCCAAACCCCTTAGCCTAGTATTTAAAGCCCTGCAACCAGCCTCTTATCCTTCCCTTTTAACGGCCTCCATGCACCCGTATTGCAACCATTCCATGCTTCCCGAGCAGTTCTTCACCACCATGCCTTTGACCAAGTCGCTTTCTCTCCACTGTCGTTCCCCTCAGTCTCTGCCTGATACCTCGTCCATTCTGGGACACAGAGGCTGAATCCCACAGGTGGAAGTGATTTCTCCTTCCTCCCTGAAGGCCAGCATGACACCGAGCTCATCTCTGATCTTTTGGTGTATACACATCTTCTCTCCCCCATGGACCCTACGCTCCCTGAGACACGGGACCAGGCTTTATGCAGCCTGGTATGTAAGGCACTTACCGCAGTGTAATCATACATCAGCAACAATGGGGATGGAGGGGAGAGCTCCATACAGCGCAACCTGCATGACCCCAAGCACAAGTGCCTCCTTAAAGGTCATGCCCTCAGCACCTGGCTCACCTCCCTTCGTCCCAGCCACTACCACTCATGGCACGCCTGCATGCCAAGCACTGACCTCACCAGATTTCTGTGGTATCGGTGGTATTATCCCCATTTTGCAAATGAAGAAACCATGACGTAGAGATTAGATCACTTGCCTAAGATCATATCGCAAAGAATGGGAATGTGAACTCAGGCTTGACTTTCTAAAACACCCGAGATCCCAGGAATTACAATCGACTGCCTTACCAGTAAGCTTGCATGTGCAGCCAGCGCCCAGTACTTCAGTGTCTAATGACTTCAGTAAGAGAGAGGGCAGCGGGTGGCCGGGAGAGCATGGTGACAACTGAGGCAGTGCTGTGAAAACTGCGGTGTTCTGGGCTCCTTTGCCGGGGGAAGCACTGGAAACATCCGCTCATTCCCGCCGGCCGCACTCAAAAGAAAACTGCATCCTAGTTCTACTCTCTTCAACCACAGCTTTCACTTAACTCTCTTCTTGATCAGTTCCAACACCCATTTTCTCTCCGACAAAAGCCGCATCCTCTCCCTGTAACAGCCAGGCTCTGCTTATACCTATAGAACCTCCTGGCATTGGGCTCTCTGCTCAGCAGGGAGCCTGCTTCCTCTTCTCCCTCTCTCTCTGCCTGCCTCTCTGCCTACTTGTGATCTCTGTCTGTCAAATAAATAAATAAAATCTTAAAAAAAAAAAAAAAAAAAAAAAAGAACCTCCTGGATCTTGTCCTCAGACGCGCAGACATCATTGGGCCACCCGACCTCCTGTGCTCTCCAGAGGCTCCAGTGGCTGGTACAGAACGTGGGAGAGGTGGCTCTCAGACACTGAGAAGAGGTTCCAGGGCCTCTAGGAAGGGCAGGAAGAAGGAGCTGCCCACTGTGGAGAGAAGCGGGTACCAGTGTGCATCAGCCCCTCCTGAGAAGCCAGAGGCCCCAGGACCTGGGGAACCCAGACCTGTGCTGCGTACTTGCAGTCCCTGACAAAGGTGGCTAGTCTAAATGGAGATATGCTCTAGGTATAAAAACAGATTCCAAGACCTAGCAGGAAAAAAAGACTGCAGACTCTCTCATGAATAATTTTTAATGTTAATCACATGTTAAAACGGTAAGATTTTGGATAATTAGATTCAATATACATATGGTTAAAGCTAATCTCACAGTTTCTTTCTAGTTTTTTTTTTTCCTAAAGATTTTATTTATTTATTTGACAGAGAGAATGAGGGAGAGAGAGTGTACACATGCAAGTAGGAGGAGTAGAGGGTAGAAGGAGAGAGAGAAGCAGACTCCTCACTGAGTAGGGGGCTCAATCCTAGGACCCTAGGATCACGACCTGAGCCAAAGGCTTAATGACTGAGCCACCCTGGCATCCCTCTTTCTGTTTTTTTTTTGTTTTGTTTTTTGTTTTTTTTTATAATGTAGCTAGAAAATAGGAAATTACACATGTGACACGTTTCTGGTCAGAGCCCATCCAGACCCCAGACTCTGTATCAGACCCACGTCTTCCCCAACCACTGGGAGGTCTGGCTACCTGGACTCAACTTTACCCCCTTAGACTTCCTGCTTAGCTGCAGCTACAGTGACCCAGGAGCTTAGAAGTGGCCTCTGAAGCCAGTGGCAGAATTTGAGAGTAAGAAATAGCTGGATCTTTGTACATTCACTCATATTTCCCTCTCCAGCCCAACTCCCCAGCTTCTCTCATTTAGGACAGCGGTTCTCAACATGCGGTCCCTGACCAACAGCTTTGCATCACCTCGGTACTTGAACTTGTTAGAAATGCAATTATCAAGCATCATCCAGAAATTCTGATTTAGACACTATGGGAATGGGGTCCGGCAATCTGATTTTTAATGAGCCCCAATGTTATTCTGATACATGTTAATGTTTTCTATTTTTTGCCCCTTTTCCAAGTTTTTATTTAAATTCCAGTTAGTTAATATACAGGATAATATTCGTTTCAGGTATAGAATTTAGTGATTCATTGCTTACCTAAAACACCTAGTGCTCATCCCAACAAATGCTCTCCTTAATGCCCATCAGCCACTTAGACTACTCCCACTCACCTCCCCTCCAACAATCTTTCAGTTTGTTCTCTATAATTAAGAACCCATTTTCTAGTTTGCCTCTCTCTTTTCTCCCCACTATGTTCCAACTGTTTTGTTTCTTAAAATTCCACATGAGTGAAATCATATGCTATTTGTCTTTCTCTTATTTATTTTGCTTAGCATAATATACTCTAGCTCCATCCACATCACTGGAAATGGCAAGATTTCATTCTTTTTGATGGCTGAGTGATATTCCATTATATATATATATAATGGAATATATATATATATAATATATAAACACACACACACATACACACACACCACGTCTTCTTTATCCATTCATCTATTGATGGATACTTGGGCTTTTTCCATAATTTGGCTATTATTGATAAGGCTGTCACAAACAACAGGGTAAACGTACTCCTTCAAATCAGTATTTTTGTATCATTTGGGTAAATACCTAGTAGTGCAATTGCTGGATCATAGGGTAGTTTAATGCCGATGTTTTCAAACCACTGTCTTAGCTCACTGTTTCTCAAACTTTGCTGCATGTTAAGACCACCCGGGGAGCTTTTGATATGGGTTTTCCCAATGCCCAGATCACATTCCATGGCAAATAAATCAGAATCTTAAGGGGCAGGACCTAGACATCAGTTTGGTTTTGTTGTTGTTGTTGTTTTTATTAACATATAATGTATTATTTGCCCCAAGGGTACAGGTCTGTGAATCTATCAGTCTTACACATTTCATAGCACTCACTGTAGCACATACCCTCCCCAGTGTCCATAATCCAGCTACCCCATCCCCTCACTGACCTCCCCCCCCAGCAACCCTCAGTTTGTTTTGTGAGATTAAGAGTCTCTTAGGGTGTGTCTCGCTCCCAATCCAATCTTGTTTCATTCTTTCCCTTCTCTTCCCAACCCCTGCCCTGCCTCTCAAATTCCTCGTATCAGAGAGATCATATGATAATTGTCTTTCTCTGATTGGCTTATTTCACTTAGCATAATACCCTCTAGTTCCATCCCCTTCACAGGCATCAGTTTTCTAAAAACCCCTCCCTTGATTCCAGTGTACAGCCAGGGTTGAGCACCATTGTCTAATGGTAAAGGACTTGAGAATATCAGTCAGAGTGGGGCAGGCTGCAGTATGTAAGTGAGATAGCCTTACTGGGGGAGTCGGTGGGGAAACACAGGGCTATACATTTTCTAATGGCATGAGAATGAGGCTGAACTTCGCACACCCAACCTAGAAGGTCTCTTTCAGTAGGTCAGCCACTTTAATGAAACAGGGTTTAGTCTCTAGATTTTCTGAAGTTGAAATGACATGTGGAAAGGGAACAGATCTTCCTACAGTCCACCAAGAGGCAAGGTGAAGAGAGGCCTGAGTCCAGGTATGTTAAAATGAAGAGATAACTAAATAGGGTTCCAAAAATTGTGGTACATTTTAGAAACTTACATTTATTAAATTAAGGCTTGTAACACATGTAAAATTTAAAACATACCCAAGGCAATGTAATCATCCTATTCACAATGTAATAGCGGGATTTATTTTTAAAATTCATGGGCATGGTACCAAAATTTGGCAGAAGTTTAAAGCTGATGATAATTTCCTTCTTCCAGTCCTATTAGCATATCTCTGGGGACAAATTTTTCAAAAATCCAAGTCTGAGGCCTTCGGCGATCATGAGATCCATGGGTGAAAGGCCCTCCTTTGGTATGCCTCGGGATAGGAGGGAAGTGGGGGCTCGGCAGGTATGCACAAGCAGTTCCAGCCTCTCCCGACCCCCACCTACATACACACAACGTGGGTGGTATCTGCTGGCCTCTGGTATCCCCTGTCCATAGGCATACTTGGCTGCTGGCCACAGGAAGTAGAGCAGTGACAGTGACAAGACCCCCTCCGTTCACCTTATCAAAGTAATTCCTCCAGTTTGAGACACAGTTGTCTGTGTTTCTGAACACTTCCTTCAGAAAGCACCTGCAAGCACATATTCTTCTGTTCCAGAGGCTAGGTTGGGCTCAGGACTCCATGTGTCATAATGCAAGAAGAGAAAGGAGTCTGAGAATGAACAACAGTTATTGTCTGAGGAGCATTCACATCAGTTAGGAGCCACAGTTGTTCTCGGTGGCATATACTTTCTCCTCTGGGAGGTGAACTCAGAGACGTGCCCACCAAAGAGACCCCCGGCCACATGCATCAGAGGTCTCCAAGAAGGCCCATGGCAAGGTCTGTGGGATCCACATAGTACAGGCAGCCTGGGCACCATAGGATGAGGGGGGTTGGAGGAGGAATGGGGCAGGGAAGAAACAGCAGCCCTGTTGTCACTGGCCAGTTTCAATTCTCGGCTGCCACCATCTTCCTGTTTCCTAGAGATACAAGACCAGGCCTCATGCCATCCTCTCTCCTGGAGACCAAAGCTTCTAGGGAAGAAGGTCCACACCCAGACAGAGGAGGGTGAGCACTGGGATTCAAAGTCCAAGGCCAGCTCTTACATTTAACAGTCAGAGAGATCATCCACTGTAAACCCATGGTATCCTCAACCCAGGGCAAAGTCCAATCCCCTGGTCTCATTTGCCCCATTACTTTCCCTCTGGGTTCATAGGTGCCTGAGTTTCTTTAGCCTGTGGAAAATATGCGGGGGAGGGGGAAGAGAGAGGAAGGTGGGAGGGGCAAATAAGCATCCGGCCTGCCCACAGCCCCAGGGCACCAGGGTGGTAAACACTTGGAGAGAAGCCAGCTGTCTTGCACTTCAAATCCTCTGCACCTCCCCAGCCAAGACTCAGACTTGTATATCCTGGGCTCTTTCTGCCTCATTTCACCCAGGCCTTAACTTACCCAGAGCTAGGTCTAGGTTATTCCGTCCAAAAGTTTACTCTGGAAATCTAGATTGTAATGCAAGATGTATGTTCTCAGAATCAGATTTCTGAGACCTCAATTCAGGACAGCGTGGGCTTAGCAGTCTGGCTACATTCCATTTCCATCAGCCCATCAGATGAATACCAATGAGGTGTTCATTGCTTCCACAGGATTCAGGAGACTGCAATGGCCCAGGTAAATCGGAAGGACCCAGTCAGAGCTCAGCTGGTTGGCTATTTAGGGAGCATAAGGAGGGCATAGAGGGTCTGACATGATTGGAGGAATCAATCCTGAGGTTGTCATATTGCTCCTCCATTGGCCATACAGCTACGGGTCCTAAAATCCACCCCTTGATTCTGTAGGATGGAAGAACCTTTTCAAAAGACAACCCAAGACAAATCCCAGAGAGTCTTGCAACAAGTACTGCAATAATAATAGTAACATTAGTAATCATGGTTGACATGCATTGCTTCCTGTGGGTCAGGTATGATTCTAATGCTCCGCACGGAGGTGCTTGGCATAGGATCTCTGGGGCAAGGTAAGGACCAGCCTCTCCAAGGTGGTCCCAGGCAGCTCCCTGGGGAAAGTCCCTTCCACGCTGCTGGTTCTCTGACACAGACCCATCGTGACTCTTCAACTTTAACCTGTTAACTCAAGTCTTAGCCTGCTGAGGACCTGGGCGGACCCCTCATCCCAGGGGAAGGGGAGCAAGCACCCAACAACTGTGCTAAATGAGCTGGCCTTTTGGAGAAATGCAGGAAGGAGGGAGAGTGAGCATCTCCAGGAAGCAAACACTGTCTGCTCCTTGCTATTGGTCCCCTAAGGAGCTGTGGTGGGAGGAGGTTGTCTCATTTCATGAAAATATGATATATAAAAAGCCTAAATTAAAAGGATTCAGGAAAGTATTATTGTCTCTATAAAGCAACCTGCTCTGGAGTACCTTTTGGTATTTCCCTAAGTATATTTAAAGCAAGATTTCAACATTAGGCTTATTGAAACCTCAGCTAGCACACATACGGTACACGCCACGCAAGTTCTCCTAAACCACTAGTTAGCAAGAACCTTATTTTTCGAGGAGTGTGGCCCATGGTGGGGAGGGGCGAAGGGAGTAAAAACAACATCACCAGCTGCTGACCGCGTGTTGGACCTGGGCGTTTTGGCGTCAACATGTGGTCCTCACAACACGCCTGTGGGGGAGGTGCCACCATCTCCATTTACAGATGAGGAAACAGAAGCTAAGGGTTTGAATGCCATCCTCTGTACTGCACAGTCTTTCATAGCAGAGCTTTGTTGGAAACCAGGCTTTTCTGACCCCGATGACCAGAACTACAGACAAGGCGCAAAGCCAGACGAGGTCCAGCCATTCTCCACAGTTAGTCCTATGGCTCCCTAATTACAGATGTGGTTGCAGAATCCCCCCCCAACTTTTTTTTTTTTTTTGAATTTCCCTTCTTTTTGGCCTTCTTTGTCTTCTCCATCCAGTCAGAATGAATTTTAGCTGCTAAGAGCAACTTGGTCACTGGGACCAGCCCAGCTGGTAGGTCTGTGAATAAATACCACTTCTGGAACCATTCTTCAAAAACCACAGCTTGACTAGGAGGATTCAAATGTCTGCGCCTGTCCGCAAGGGCCATCCCACCAAGGTGCCAGGTTGACCAAGAGGTGCACTGGCAGTGGAACCACACAGGTGCTCTGGGGTTCAGAGGAGCACAACAGGAAGTTCTCAGGAAGCCCCCCCGCCCCATGCAGAGGATTTGAGCTCCACGTGGATTTGGCATCCTGACGCGCCAACAACCACCGCAGACCTGGCATGTCTAACAAATGCAGCGCTCGACCCCAAGACGCCGAAATTGTTACCTCATGTTGAAACGGACCCGAAGCTGCAAGCAATTAGCACTGCATCTGTGAGGCTAAGGAAAGACAACCAAGAGAAAGGGGGCTTAAAAGAACTATTTTGGTCCACATGGAAAATTGATAAATTTTGTGCATGGTAAAAATCCTTTCAGATATGTTTTTAAACCTTAAATTTTAAAATTCAGGTTTTAAATGTTATTCTGGGAAAAGCAGCAAGATTCCCTGAACATCAGGAGATCTGTAAGTAAACTAAAAAGCAGTTGGAGTCTTCAGTAAAAGAATTAATGTAATAAATGAACTCAGGCGTTGGTGCAAATTAATCAAACTGCATAAATTACAAACTTTAATCAGTCATGGAATTTCAATACTCGAAGGGATCTTGGAAATCATCTGTTCCAAGAGCAGGAATTAGGGGAAATAGTCAAGTGTCTCTGACTGGAGAGACACACAAAGAAACAAAGAGACGCAGTCAGGAGGCAGTATGTGCAAGGGTTTGCAGAGACAGCCTGGGTTCAAAGCTCACACCTGCTTCCTGATGGCAGTAAAAACCTGGCTGAGATGTTTGACCTTAGCAAGCATTTATACCTCTGTAAATCAGGTAGGTCCAACACAAGCTTACTCTGAGGCCTAAGGGAGACAATGCACAGAAAAGGCTTAGCATGGTGCCTGGGACGCCATATGGTGCCTAGGACAATAGCCCTCTGTAAATATTAGCTCCATAGTAAAGGCAACTCTACAAACAGAATCTAAGTGTGCCAAACTAACACACTGTGTATCACTGGCCTTTCTCTTACGTGTTTATAAAAGAAAAAGCAATATGCAGTAGACCTAAGTACTCAGACCTCTGGCTATGAGAACAGGACATGGTACCCAAGGTCTTCTTGGAATTAAAAAAAAAAAAAATTGGTCTTCATAGAAGGGATCCACATCTCTGTTAAGAAAGAAGCCAGACCCGATAAGCAAGGCAAGAGGACCCATGAAGAAGGCGACTCTCCTCTTTTATAAGGGTAAGTGAAAACTTCCTTCAATGGCCATTAATACAAAGCTATCCCAAAGTTATATAACTCTGGGCCAGGTATTTACCTGGCCCAAAGAGGTCCACAGTGAGCCTCAGTGGTATTCAGTTTTAGCCTGGAGTTGAACCAGTGTTGTACAATGGACTGACTGCAAAAGTTAAAGATTAACCAGTAAGACATAACTCAGAATTCGTGTGTCTTTATGTCTTAACACGAAGTTAATTTGGCCTTATCATGTAACATTTATTAATTATGCTGAGGAGGGCAGCATAAAATCACAGGAGAAATCCTGGTTCTATCCATTGGTACTGTGAGATCTTGGATAAGAGATATAATCTCTTAACCCTCAGTGTTCCCATATGTAAAATGGGGATAACCGTGCCTGCCTCATGGTGAAGGGCCGGCACAGTCTCTGCCTTATAGTTGTAACTAATAAGTATTTATTAGTTTCATCAGCGGCTCTATTTGTGAATGAAAAAGAGGGCTGTCCTTCCCTTACTCAGTTTCCCACACTGATAGGAAATCTAGCTACTTCAGACCAAAGCCAAGGAATAGACAGAACTCTTTTCAGCAACAATGCACCTGAATTATACACATGGTATTTTTGAGGGGATGTGCTCTGGAGTATTTAACTTCCCAAATCTGAACCTACAGAAAAGACAGCCGGACTTGAAGCAAGAGAAAGAGTTCTTACCCCCTTTCCACAAATAGCTAGCTTTCTGTGTTTTGTTTGCTTGGTTTCGTTTTGAATTCAGGTGAGTCACTTAACACTTAACCGGTGTCTCCGGTTCCAAATCATAAAATACGAGGGATTGTTTTTAGACTAGGCAGTATCCAAAGTCCCTCAGAGCTTTAGAAATTCCATGTTGCTATAGCTGATTCATGCTGTTTGTTAAACTGTGTGACTATACTCTGCACCAAAAGCCACAGGGCCCTGCTCTGTGTCCTCCACCGTGGTTTGAGTCACAATTTGTTTCTTCAGTTAGTGGTTCCCTGTAAACAGCAATGGCACAAATAGAATCACAGTGAACCGGGTGCCCTTGTGCTCATTCTGGAGTTCAGCAAAAGCCAGGTGAGCTGAGAGGAAACAGATTGGCCATGAAGACAGGATTTTACTATGAAAATGAGTTTTCTGACAAGTTTAAAGCAGCAAAAATGCTCTGAAGACTATTTTATACCTAAATAATGCCACGTGGATTAAAAAACAAAACGCAACCTTCCCTACCTTGGCAGGTTTTTGTTTCCTGGGGCTGATAGTATATTTCACTTGATTCCAAACTGATCCCTCACCCTGGAAAAAATTTCGGTCAGAATTCAAAATAAAATAAGGGCATGTGCCAATCAAACCAATGGGGAGAAGCGCTTCAGTTTTACAGACTGTTCACATCTCACAAAACTAAGTAGTTGATTTATCATTGTAATTTCCCCAATACTTAGCAGTGTCTTGTACCTGGCAGGCTGGGAGTGCTTTGAAGGCAGAGATGATATTCCCACCTCTAGCACAGCATCCTGGTGTATTACATATGCTTGTTTTAATTTGTTAGGGCTACCTGAACCAAGGACCACAGACAGAAATGTATCTGCTCACCATGTGGGAGGCTAGAAGCCTAAGATCAAGGTGTCCAAAGGGCTGCTTTGTTTTGGCCTCTATCCTTCGCTTGTAAAGGATGGTCTCCCTCTTCTGTCTTTGTAGGTCTTTCCTCTGTATGTCTTGGTCCAAATCTCCTCTTCTTTAAGGATTCTGGTCATATTCTCTTAGGGCCCACCTACTAATCTCATTTTAACCCTATCTCCAAATACAGTCACATTCTGAGGTACTAGAATTTAGGACTTCAACATACATAGAATTGGCAGTGTGGGGCACCTGGGTGGCTCAGTTGGTTAAGCAACTGCCTTCGGCTCAGGTCATGGTCCCAGAGTCCTGGGATCAAGTCCCACATTGGGCTCCCAGCTCCATAGGGAGTCTGCTTCACCCTCTGACCTCCCTTCTCATGCTCTCTCTCTCACTTTGTCTCTCTCTCTCAAAATAAATAAATAAAAATCTTTTAAAAAAAAAAAAAAAAAAAGAATTGGCAGTGTGGGGTTACACAGTTCTGCCCATGACAGTGCTCGATAATGTTGGACGAGATAATGGTGGAAGGATAAGTTGATGAACAGATGGACTAGATGAATAAAAAACCAACTGGTCAATAAATTCTTGGTGAATTGAGTGAACTCATAGTCACTTGTGAAGACTGGCTTTTGCTGTAATATCATCTCAAAGGTTCTTACATTATATATTTTATTCCAGCCTTACAGGCTCTTCTTGGGCTCGCCTGGGCCAATGATGTTGCCTCCAGTACCCTTTGTCCCTCCTCTATGTGTCCCCATTGCAGAGAAGGGGACTGGGACCAAAGGGGTGGGGATAACGGGGAGCCCCATTTCTGGCCCTGCATCCGAATGGGCTTCCTCTCACCTTCCCACCCAGTTTAATTGTGCTTAGAGCCCTGGAAGATTGGGACCTAGCACTAGGAATAAACCTTTCATAAAAGCAAAAAAAAAAAAAAAAAAAAAAATCTAAAAATTACTACTACCAAGTTCTATCAAGCTGAGAAAAAATAGCTATGCCCAGACTTATGAATGCCATTTCCCCTGTCCCCTGTCATTCTCACTTGTAATGACTTCCTGGACCCAAGAGAATATCAGTATTTGCCTGCAACAAATAACTCTCACCTCCCCCATAATTAACTTCATCCTTAAAAATTCACATTAAGGAAGCAGAAAGAGCTAAGAAAATAGTTTTAGTTAGATCTGTTGCCTGATGGTTCGTGGTTCGTGCCTGGTTCTGTTTGCTTTTAACTGAAGAACCTGTCTTGTACCTAGTTCCTAGGTTGTCTTAGCACTTGGATTCCATTCAATGACCTAAAGAAATGCCCTATACAGTTGTAGGGAAGGCAGAAAATGCTCACCAGGGACCTCAGTGAATCTCTCCTCTGATTCCTTTGGTCACTTTGAGCATCTACCATGTCTCAAGTGGCAAAGAAATTCACGAGCCCAACCTCTCCTGCCAAAGTTCCTTCTCTATCTTTCCACCTGGCTGTAGAATGAATTTGATCAGATGTAATTCTAGCAAGGTGGTTGTAGGTGTGTGTCTGGATGGAGTCAGCGAGGTCATTGTGCTCCTTGCCCTCCCCACGACATCCTGAGTCATGCTGCTGGCTGCCAGTATGACTCAGAACTACCCTAGTGTCAGCCTTCATTAGAGCAGGAAGCACGGCCTAGGAACACACCCAGCCTTAATGAATGAGCTGTCTGTGGCACGGCTCCTGTGAGATAGGTGCACAGGTGTTATGGGACCACGCAGCCCTCATTCATTCATTCCTCGCTCATCTCTTCCCAATTGGAAATCTTGTTCAGCAGATAAGCCATAACAAAAGCCTCCCTTGAAACAAGTGTATTAATTTTAAAAGATTCCATTATGATTTTTACCAATTCTGTGCTTAAAAATAATAACACAGAGATAAAGGAAGAGTGTGAATTCTAGCTGTATAACATGTGAATTAGGTATTAAAATTTAAAGACAAATTTATTGTAGTCCTTTGTCAATGACAGTGATGAATTATCCCAGCTATGACCCTTGAACAGACTGGCTACTCTCAATTTAGGACAAATCCAAGTCCCTCGGCTGCCCTCCCCTGAGGCTTCCTGAGATGAGACAGTATTCATGAGTATTTCCATACATGGCACAAGGCATGATACCATTTATTTTGATTACACGTATATAACGGGCCCTGCTGTCCTAGGTCCTCTTGATAAGCAGAGGTCTTTACCCATTCCCACACACTTAGATGTTTGTATTGGGAATTAATCAAATACGCTCATGTGCTATAAAACTTCTTGTCAGGAATTCAAACCAAGTGATTTCTGACCTCTCTCTGTCTGCCTTGCTTTTTAAAATGTGTTTTAACTGTCCTGTTTTAGACATGTTTTATTGTAAACCATTTTATATTCTATTCGAGAATAGGTGGCATATAAATCATAGTTGAAGAAAAACCTTCCAAACGACATAATATTCCCAGAGTGTGAAAAGCTCAGTGGGGAAGCAGCAAGATGGAAGGTCGGTTCCCCTCAGGCCCACCCAGCTAGGTGCACCTGTCACTTGAGCATCAGGCCCTATTTTCCACGGGCCACAGAATGATGGCTGGACCATTCAGTAGTCTGTTTGGAGCCCTAATCTGCCAGAAGTACAGCATCTAATTCATTCAAGTCTTGCTCTGATGACAGTCACATGACAAAAGGACAAGGACCTATTTTTAGCCAATGAAGGAGAACTACATGAATGACAGTGTGGAGGTGACTGGCACTTGGAGAGAAAAGGAACCTTGTCATCATACGATTTATAAAAGCCAAAGAAGGGAATATGAGCATTTTGTGTTCCTGAAACTATAAGCAAGCACAACTCCACAGGTCCAGAGAGAAGAAGGGGTGAGTCAGTGGACTTAAACTTGGAAGGCAGCATACTGTGGAGGTCAAAGGGCAGGCTCAGGAATCTGGACAGACCTGAGTCAGGCTCCTGACACTGCCCTCACAGCTATGTAGATGTCACTTCCCTGTATCTCAGGTTCCCCAGTAGGATCATGAGTAATAGGACCTACATTCAATGTTGACCATGTGAAGTCAATGAAGTAAGATATATAAAAGCCTCTAGCATGATGCCTGAATCAAGTAAAGACCTGCTATCATTGTTGATGTTACCACCATGATTGCAGGCCTTCTATGTGGAGGGCATTAGGCTAGATGCTCTTTGGTCTGATAGTCAGAGACTCTACTCATATAGAAATTGACTCCAGAAATACTAGAGGCTCCATATAATATAATTTTGACTATCTACTCACACATAATTCCAGAGAGGAAGAAGAGAGGAAATGATTCAAAGAAACCACTGTCTTCAATTCGCTTATGTTTTATAAGTATAGTTACAAAGGCAGGAAGGAGGAATTTGTAAGAGCAGAGACAAAGGAATGGCACGAAATGAAGAATAAAGTCAAGAGGCTGGGGCCTGGGACTAATGCATTACATTGAACACCCACAAGAGCCACTGGGGTATGCTCAGAACAAGAAAAAAACACAAGAGAAGAGTTGGCCTACTGCTTGGGGCAGATGATGCAGTTACCTTAGAAGTGATAGAGTGAAACAGAATTACTCAATTCCTAGTTTGTTCTATCTTCTCTATCAAGAAGAACAATCTGCAAGCCTGAAAGGAGAGCAAAAACATGGCCAAGAGGAAATTAAAGTCTGAGATATGAGGAGATAGGAAGAGAGCACCTAGCTGCTGCCTTTAAGTCTCCAGGCTCTGGTGAATTACATCTCAGAGCCATCCATTTGTGCACCCAAATACTCACTGCAATGGGGACAGCAAAGTAAACAGCCCTAGTAACCTAAAAGAATGTGACTTCATGATTATGACATCTAAAAAAAATGGCAATGAGATAATATATGAGAGTTTATGAGGCATGGTAGAACTTCGAGAAACTTGCAGAAAGACAAATGTCTCCATTTTAGTAACAGACACTTTTGGCAAAATTGTAGCAGAGATTCGACACGTTGCATCAACCCAGGAAGATGAATACTGGTCACAGCAACATCATCTCTTTCATGGGTTTCTTTGGATGGGAACAGTGTGCCATAGGTATTGTCGAGCTAGGAAATGGTAACAAACAAGGCTGCGTAATTTGTTAGCGAACCAGGTAGGGAGAAAGTCTCCATTGAAGTACAGTTCGGAGAACTCAGAATGGCTCAGCTCTAATCCCCAAAGAGGACTGGAGAACAAGGTTGCATAAATCTGGTGACAGATTTTAATGGCACTTGAAACAGTCTTCAGTGCCTCTCTGTTCACCAGGTGATCTTAACTTTCCGGACAAGGAAGTTTACTGACATCTGCTGGGAGAAAGACCAGGAGGCAGCCAGCAGGTGGAGGAGGGGTTGAGAGCCCAGCTGTGGAAGTAGGGAGCCTGTGTTTGGATATCAGCTCCACTCCTCACAGGTTGTGTGATGTTAAGGAAGGTATGTATATCCTCTGACTCAATTTTCCCATCTAGAAAAAATGGGATAATAATTGTACCTACACCTCACTAGATGAAGCAGATTAAACTGGCATGTATAAAAGGACTTAGAAAAGTACCTGATTATAGGAGTTACCAGGATCCCAACCACTTATGGCAGGCTGAAATGGTGGGATCCTGCAAGATGAAATCTAGAAAGATAAAATACTTATGATAAATTACAGAAGAATGATGAAGGCAATGGAGAAAATGAGTCAGGGTAAGGGAGAGGAGGTGGTGGAAGCAGAAGCACTCTGGGAAGGTGGTCTCTAATGAATGGTATTTGACCAAGGACTGAAATGAGGGGCTGAACAACATAGTGCTGGGAAGAACAAAGGCCTTAAGCAGGAAAAAGCTGGGGCCAGAAGCTAGTACATGAGGCGGGAACCCGATGGGCATGCTGCAAAGAAGGAAACTGAGGTTAGAGAGGCTTTTTCACATGCAGCCCTGCCAGCCGGGAGAAGGATGGGGTTCACCTTATATGACATGAGAAGCCACCAGAAGGTTGTAAGTAGGAGAGAGTTATGATTTTAAATGATCACATTGGCTACTTTTTGAAGAATATGCCAAAGAAGGGTAAGAACGGAATTAGGGAAATCAGTTTGGGGGAATAGCAGTCTAATGGTTTTGTGGCATTTGTTATAAAGATTTTATTCATTTATTTTGAGAGAGAGAATACAAGTGGGAGGAGGGACAGAGGGAGATGGAGATAGAGAATCTCCAGCAGACTCCATGGTGAGCATGGGACCCCATGCAGGTTTCAGTCCCTTGACCCTGAGATCATGACCTGAGACAAAATCAAGAGTTGACTGCTCAACTGACTAAGCCACATGGGCAGCCCAGTTTTGTGGTATTTTAAGAAAGAGATGATGGTGTCTTAGGCTGGGAGAAAATGGTAAAAGGTGGCAGACTCAGAATATATTTTGAACAGTGTGATCCTGATTTTATAAAAAAGAAATACACCCACACATATACTGGAAAGACACATATGCAGATATTAATAGTGATTATCTCTAGATCATGCTATTCCTGGTGACTTTAATTTCCTTCTTTATGATTTCTTCTGCATTTTTCAAAGCTTCCCCAACAGACACATGATATTTAAGGAATCGGGGGAGGGGGAGGGAAGAGGACATTTTTGGAAAAGAAATAATCAATTATCCAAGGACAAGCCAAGTGAGTGAGGACCAGTACAAGCCTAAGAGATGTCGAGGATTTGACTGGCAGCAATTTCCATATCTATTGACTAACTAAAAAAGTAATGACTGCAGGTAATAGGATTTAATTTTCACAGGTACCTCCCTCCCCGCTGAAAGTTACTGTCCCTTTCTGCCCCCACTTCATTCCAGCCCACCTGGTTTATCATGTGCAGCCCTGAGCAGCATAATCTAGGATTTTAAATGAGTTAGAGGAGAACAATCTGGGTAGGGAGGGGACTTCAAACTACACATGGTGACAGGAGTAGTTACCACCCACTGAGCACCCACTCTATGTCAGGCACTTTCAAAATGTGAAGGAGCTAAACTAGGAGATGATTTGAATGGAAGGAGAAAGATGACAAACGAACATATTTTTGAGCACTCATGGAACTACTGCATTGAGCACTTTATCATACTTCATCACATCTAATCCTTACCATGATATTCTAAGATAAGTATTATCCCTGATTTAGAGAGCTGAATTGAATTCATGAAAGAATTAAGCTCATGAAATTGAATTAGGGAAACAACACTGCATCACTGGGCTTGGGAGCCAGATAGCCAGAGTTTAAGCCCTGGCAGCTATACATGCCCTTGGCCATGCTACTAAGCCTTCCTAAACCGCAGTTCCCTTATCTACAAAAGGGGCCTATCTCATGGTGTTGCTTGAAGATTAAATTAGTTAATACATTAGAGCACTTAGCACAGTGTCTGGCGTATAGTAAGCTCAATAAGAATCAGCTATTACTGTTGAGAAAGCATACCTAAGATCATCCTGTAATTCACCAATAGAGAAGAAAAGAATCCGAGGGGCCTGGGTAATTACTTTATAGTGGTGAAGTTCTGTCATAGGGAAGGAGAGAGGCTTATACTGACTTCAAGAAATAGAGCCAGATTCAGGGAATTTAAGTATAATAGAGCGTTAGGTAGAATGCAACCTGAAATCACTTGGCTAGGTAATGCCAGTGACTTTTCTGCCTAAGAAGGTACCTATCTCCCTCCTTCAGGGAAAAGTCATTAAGTGGTTCTTATGATGCTGTAAGATACCATGCTCTGTGGGTCTAGAGAGAGAACCTAATAAAGTTTCTTGTAGCTCGACAAAACCTGCACATCTAATACCCCATTATGCAGAGCTAGTCTCTGATGAGAGGTGGGAAAGCACATGGAGTTCAAGAGTCTTCCTGATGGGTTAGAACAGACCCCATAAGAATCCTTTTGGGAGAAAGGGACCCCAAAGGCCCCAAAGGGGTCCCCCAAACTCACCACAAGGAAAGGGGCATTCTGAACTGAAGGTCTTGGCTACCAGCAGGGATTCACGGTAATCCCTGTGGGAGTTGGAGGAGCCTGGTTCCAACACAGTCCATGACTGTGACTGGAAACCTTCTGGATATGGGTGTGAGTGGAGTACAATGACTACTGAGCACTCTAAACTGAGAGAGCTGTCGTCTTGGAGCCCAAGCACATGCACTACTTGGAGGCTCTAGGCAACAAGGGAATCCCTGCAGCAGGGGGGAGTTGGTGTTAGACTATGTGGGCCAGTTTATAACAACACTGCAGACCATTCACACCCAAGACTGACCCTTTGGAATGAATTAAGACCAGTGTGTTCTTGGTGTTCCTGGATGTTTAGAAGAGGTGGGAGGTGGTTGGGGCCTTAAGAGGGAAGTTTTGAAATCCCTACTAATGTGAGCAGGAAGGTGTTCTGGCAACTGATCGGATATACTATTCTTTGTAGCACCCCCCCCAACCCAAACCGGTGAAATATGTTAAATCAGTCATATACAAGTCATAAATAAGACTTGATTAAACTCAACATTTAGGACTTTCTAAAACTCAGAATTAATAGCAACAGCTCATTTTGATTTGATGCTCATTATATGCCAAACTCTATACATGCCTTAGCTCATTAATCTTCATAAAACCCTATGAGATGGAGATGATTTTCATCACTACTTTATAGGAAACTGAGGCTGGGAGAAGCTAAAATACCTTGTCCATGGTCACATGGTAGACGCTGATGGAACAAGAATTAGCTAATGGGGCGCCTAATGGCAGAGTCTATCCTTTTCACCAATGCACCACTTTACCCCCTGTTCAGATGGAAAGGGAGATGCATGGCCACATGGCAATGCTGCTGATGGGATGAGAATAGATGAGTGGGCTACAATACCTGTAAACTCTTTCCTATGCTGCCACACTGAGATTTTATGTTTCCTTGCAACCTTAAGAATCTGTGTGCTTCATTGTTATAAGTGGAAAATAAGCATAGGAACTATGGCTAAGGAATATAAAGATAAACCACATATCGAGACACATTCTAAGTCTGTAGGTCAAATTTCATGACAACGACCTTCAGAGGAGTATTTGTCCATTCAACAAATATTTATTACATGCCGTTGTGTGCATTGTTTCAGATGCTGGGTATATCACAGGGAGCAAAACAGACAAAATCCCTTTGTGGATTTTACAGTCTTGTGGGGGAGAGAAAATAAACAGTAATCCTAATAGCTAAGTAAATAAGATGGTATATTAGAAGGCTGAAGTACTCGATCACAGTTGCAGTTTTAAATTAGGCTGGCAGGGGAGACCTCTTTGAGAAGGGACACTTAAGCGAAGGCTAGAAGGAAGAGAGAGTCAGTCTCGTAGGTATCTGAAGGGAAAACATCTGAGGCAAGGGACATAGCCAAGGCAGAGCCTGGGACAAGAGCCTTGCCTGAGTGGAGGAGACGCAAGGAGACCCCCTGTGACTGGGGTGGGGTTAGGGGAGGAGTAGGATAAGGTCCAAATAGTGAGGGGAGGGTAGCTGGTCTGCCAGGCTTTTATACCAAATAAGACCAGGAACTGTCATGGGGTTTGAAGTAGAGAAGTGACAGGATCTAACTTGCACTGAATATATTAAAATGCACCATATTTTATACTGTTTTGACTTGAACATATTCTTTATCACGGAGATCATTGCTTGGGAGGAAACATCAATGTGAGGTACAGAGAACCCCACAGGCCTTGTGATTGGACTGGAAGGGGAGGGAGTCGGTGGATTTGAGTAAAAATAATTTTGTCATTCAGTTCAAAGAGTTGCTGGGAGGAATAACTAATAACAATAGTTGTAAAGGTCACTGCAAATATGAAGGGCTAGCAAATGCTAACACTACTTAAACATAAAAAGCCTGTCATTATTCTTTGGTTCCAGAGTCAAGACCTCTTAACAGCCATGGCCAGCCAGTCAACAGTTTGGTGCCTTTAAAGGACTTCTGCCATAACCTGTGCTATCTGACAGCTGGATCTCCCATCTACAGCTCTGGTGGAAGGAACAGAGCCCTTTACTCTATGTACTCAGCCACAAAACACAGGGGTTGATAAACATTTGTTTAAAATATATATATATATTCTTAAGCAGTGCTTACAAGACTCCCTGAAAAGCCTTGAGTTTTCAAATGAGTGACATGGGGATAGATGTAAAAAGCTCTTGCAAATGAGTTGTTTACACCAATCCATCAGGTCATGGAAATTTTGCTCGAGATCTGTTTGTGTGGGAACAACACTGGAATACTAGCTTGCCGGTGCCAGCTTTGAAACCGACACAATGAATAGCTATTGTTCCGACACAGTATCCGGCTGCTCATGTCTACACACACTGAAGACGACCTTCCTCTTCAGAAATAACTTCCAGCCATTATTTAGTTTTTTTTAATTGTTACCGGTGTACCCGATGTTCTAGATGCCTGGGGAAGAGGGAAATTGCATAAAGACATGTCAGATTCTCTTCTAAAAGGGTTCCACAACTTCTCTGTTTTGTTCAGTCAGGTCACCCAGGTTACAGCATTCCTAGCGTAATGAGAAATGGTGGAAGAGACACAAAATAAAGGGCAAAGAAGGGAAGTAAATTATTAAACACGTATTAAGTACCAAGCTCTGTGTTATATTTTATTTCACCACCACAATCCCGTGAAAATAAATACTATTCCCTATTTTGCAGATGAGGCAAGTAAGGTTTAGAGAGATTAAGTAACTTACTTAAATTATTTAATATGCCTCAGAGCTGGGGTTTGAACCTAATTCTGCTGACTACAAATCCTCATGTTCTCCCACCACATGGATTTGCCCTCGAGAAGACTGTCATCTAGGGGTGAGGCAAGACTTACACAGGGAAACCAACTGGAGACCCCTATCAGCAGTGCATAATCAGATGCTTAATTCACGTGATCAAGACTCCTGAATTCAATTCTGTAAACAAGAACAAATAGCCACAAAGAGCAAGGCCCTAAGCAAAATACCGGCAGGGACAGTAAAGGAAGCATGACTTTTGTATCAATGACATATACGCCTCAGATAATCTGAGATTCTCTGAGAATTAACTGAGAATAATTCTATAATGAGTAATTCTCAGAGAATCTCAGATTATCAGAGAAGATAAGCATGAGGCTACAGGAACAAGATGGCATTGCCCACCTTTTGATGTGCCTGGGCCCACTCATGTCTTTTCCCTAAAGTTCCAGGGTCTGAAAGATAATGGACTTGGGATGGGAGGTGTCAGAGAAAAACCAGTAGGTCCCAAGACACTGAAGAAAATGTGAATTAGAGGTCACAAAGAGAGCTGATAGCACCCATAAGCCTCAAAGGTGAATGATTACCTGCTAATGTTTCAGGAAATGTTTAGCTTCTAGGATGCCTGCCTGGTTTCTTCCCATCCACTGGTATTCACAGTCCTGTGGGAACGGCAGTTGTGCTCATCATGAAGCTATAATAAATAGCCCCAAACTCACCCCTCTTTGCTCTTTGGGGGCCAGGGCTGTGTGGCATGCCACCATTAGGCTGTGCCAGGGAGGAGTGCTGGATGGAGTCCACAAGGCCACAGAGGGAAGAAGGGGCCAGCTCTCTGCCGAGTGCTGACCGTTTGCTTCCTATTTAACAGCAGCTGCACAGTCTCAGGGCTTTGCCTGGACTGGCCTGTTCTTCGGGTAGCAGCAGGTGATTTCAGTTGGCAGTTTTTCCAATACTCACAGAACAAGCCTCGTGGTACGTGACCACCAACCCTCAAATCTTCTATGTTTTAAAAATGCTGACCTCAGCTGCAGCAACATCTTCCTAGGAACATTGCCAAAGGCAAGGGAAGCAAGGGCAAAAATGAACTATTGGGATTTTATCAAGATCAAAAGCTTTTGCACAGCAAAGGAAACAGTTAACAAAACCAAAAGACAACTGACAGAATGGGAGAAGATATTTGCAAACGACATATCAGATAAAGGACTAGTGTCCAAAATCTATAAGGAACTTAGCAAACTCAACACCCAAAGAACAAATAGTCCAATCAAGAAATGGGCAGAGGACATGAACAGACATTTCTGCAAAGAAGACATCCAGATGGCCAACAGACACATGAAAAAGTGCTCCATATCACTCAGCATCAGGGAAATACAAATCAAAACCACAATGAGATATCGCCTCACACCAGTCAGAATTGCTAAAATCAACAAGTCAGGAAATGACAGATGCTGGCAAGGATGCGGAGAAAGGGGAACCCTCCTACACTGTTGGTGGGAATGCAAGCTGGTGCAACCACTCTGGAAAACAGCATGGAGGTTCCTCAAAATGTTGAAAATAGAACTACCCTATGACTCAGCAATTGCACTACTGGGTATTTACCCTAAAGATACAAACGTAGTGATCCGAAGGGGCACGTGCACCTGAATGTTTATAGCAGCAATGTCTACAATAGCCAAACTGTGGAAAGAACCTAGATGTCCATCAACAGATGAATGGATAAAGAAGATGTGGTATATATACACAATAGCATACTATGCAGCCACCAAAAGAAATGAAATCTTGCCATTTGCAACGACGTGGATGGAACTAGAGGGTATCATGCTTAGCGAAATAAGTCAATCGGAGAAAGACAACTATCATATGATCTCCCTGATATGAGGAAGTGGTGATGCAACATGGGGGATTAAGGGGGTAGGAGAAGAATAAATGAAACAAGATGGGATTGGGAGGGAGACAAACCATAAGTGACTCTTAATCTCACAAAACAAACTGAGGGTTGCTGAGGGGAGGGGGGTTGGGAGAAGGGTGGTGGGGTTATGGACATTGGGGAGGGTATGTGCTATGGTGAGTGCTGTGAAGTGTGTAAACCTGGCGATTCATAGACCTGTACCCCTGGGGATAAAAATATATTATATGTTTATAAAAAATAAAAAATAAAAAAAAAATGCTGATCTCTTCCCAGCTCCTCTAGCCCTGAGGCTGGCTGCTGCTTTCTTCAGTTTCCATCATGACACCTTCGTGTACTCTTTGTCTTTTCTACAACACCTAGTAAAAAGTTCTGTGTGCTACATTCTCCCTATTAAAATAACTGATGCGGGGGTGCCTGGGTGGCTCAGTCCATTAAGCAGTTGCCTTTGGCTTGGATCGTGATCCCAGGGTCCTAGGATCAAGTCCCACATCAGGCGCCTTTCTCACCAGGGAGCCTGCTTCTCCCTCTGCCTCTGCCTGCCACTCTGCCTGCTTGTGCTCTCTATCTTTCTGACAAATAAATAATTTTTTTTTTAAATCTTTAAAAAAAATCATAACTGATGCAATTTCTGACTCCTGACAGGACTCTGATAAACAATTAATTTCACTGTTAATTGAATTGAGAGCAAATTAGAAAGCTATTTCATATATGCTGAGCTCTGATACACATTTAGTTCATCCCTTGTACCCACATAAGGCTGCTGGTTCTGAAATGTTAATCTGACTATGTCCCTGTCTGGTTTGAGGTCCTGCAATAGCTCCCCACTGTTTATGGGATAAAATCCAAGTTCCTAGCACCAGGCCATCCGTAAGGCTCTATTCCACTTGCAGACACATCCCTACCATGTCTGTTCAAACCCACCATGCTGTTTTTCACATCCCATGCCCTTGCCTAGTTTTTCCCTCTGCTTAGAACTTGTCCTTTAAAGCCCAGCTCAGATGTCATCTCTTCCCTATTTCTACCTCTCCCTCTAGCAGCTAAATAGTCCCTTCTGAAATACAAATCAAAATCACAGTGAGATACCACCTCACATGGGTCAGAATAGCTAAAATTAACAAGTCAGGAGACAATAGATGTTGGCAAGGCCGGGGGGAAAAGGGAACCCTCTTATAGTGTTGATGGGAATGCAAGCTGGTGGAAACATTATGGAGGTTCCTCAAAAAGTTAAAAATAGAACTACCCTAGAACCTAACAAATTCACTACTAGGTATTTATCAAAATGATACAAAAATACTGATTCAAAGGAGCACCTGCACCCCAGTGTTTATAGCAGTAATGTCCACAATAGCCAAACTATGGAAAGAGCCCAGATATCCATTGATAGATGAATGAATAAAGAAGGTGTGGTACATGTACACAATGGAATATTACTCAGCCATCCCAGAGAATGAAATCTTGCCATCTGCAATGATGTGGACAGAACTAGAGGGTATCTGGCCAAGAGAAATAAGTCAGTCAGAGAAGGACAAATACTATATGATTTCACTCATATGTGGAATTTAAGAAACAAAACAGATGAACAAAAGGAAGGGAAGGAAAAGTAAAATAAGATAAAAACAGAGAGGGCGGCAAACTATAAGAGACTCAACTATAGGGAACAAACTGAGGGTTGCTGGAGGGGAAGTGGGTAGGGGATGGGGTAACTGGGTAAAGGGCATTAAGAAGTCCACATGATATGATGAGCACTGGGTGTTATATCATATGAATCACTAAATTCTGCCCCTGGAACTAAAAATACATGTTATATGTATTGTATATATGTTATATGTATATATATGTTAAATAACTGAATTTAAATTTAAAAATTTAAAAGCAAATAAATAAATAAATAAATACTCCCTACTATATACCCCTCGTGTTCCTAGGTCTAAATGTACTCTCCTATTAGACCATGAGCTTCTGAAGGCTAAGGCAGACATCGTATTCTATCATTATGTCAATACCTAGAACCGTGCTGGGCACTTAGTAGACCCTTAACAAATATTTGAACTTGAAATTCTCTGTTGTATTTTCATTATCCAGGTTTCTTACTACCCATTTGAGGCATATAATTACAACCCCCCCCCAAAAAAACACAAAAAACCCCAAACCTCAATACTCAAAGAACTTTAAAACTCATTCCTTTCTCTTCTGTTTGGATGGAATCTTCATCCAGATACAAAGCTGTTTCTATATTTTTGCATTAGGTAATATCCATAAGAGGTAGCAACATTATAATTTTCTTCATTCAGTGCCAAGGAGGGCTGACATCATCATTAGTGCAAAAGCTGCAGTTGACAAAGGAGTAAAATGGTCACTGAGGATTTTGGCTAAAAGGAAAGTGGTTCTTCAAGCAAGCCAGCACTGTGCTAAATAATGCTCACAATAAGTCCACTAAAATCAAATACATGTAAGAGGTTAAGTGATTTACCTACCTGAAATCCAGTACTCAGCTCTCCCATGATACCAAACATGGGATGAAGGTTGTTACTGCCAGGACGAACTGCTCCAGGCATCCCAGTGTGGCCAGGGGTCCCTCATGGATTTGGCAGTGGAAACACTTCCAAGTTGACTACATTACCAGGGCATAGGATTTTTGCTGTCTCACACCTTGAAAACCATTTCCATCACTGTTGGCTACCACACATATACTTTACCACTTTGATGATTCCTTAAAGTCGGAAAGTACTGAGCAGCAGTAGAAAGCTCTGGGACCCTGGAGGCAAACAGTAGGCAGCATCAATTCAACTCCGATCAAGGCCATGGTGGCCTCAACATTTTGGAGACCGAGCTGGAAAGAAACAAAGGCAAAAGAAAAGCAGTTTATCTTTGTTCTATAATCTTTTGATCTTTTGATAAGTAAGTAATAAGCATCTGTTCTTGCATGGAGAAGGAACATGAGTCAGTTTGGTCAGAGATAACTGTGACCTAAGATAGTGTTTTACCCACAGAGTTGCTAAGAGAGTTGTGTTTTCACACCTTAGACATCACAAGGATTTAACAGAATCTTACTGAGAATAACTGATTACACTGTCCTACCTCAGGAGTAATTACATCTGTTTGAGTTTCCGTCACTTTATTTTCAGAAATCTCTGCTGAACAATCGCACACCTATTTGTTTTGTTTTGTTTTTTATGATTCTAATATTGACATTTTGTGTAAATCTGATTGACTGTGAAAAATCCATTTGAGAGGGGTGGCTTTGGTATGGTACTGAGCAGAACCTGGAGAATGAAGTTAGTTAACAAAATAAGAAGTTATGTTTCCTAATCTAAAATTGTAAATTCAAAGAAACAAGCTAAATCTCTCATATTTTTTCCTTATGAAGAACCTATTTTGAAAAATTCCACAGAAGGACAACAGTTAGATAGTGTGCTGGGTGTCTTTCTTTCACCCCTCCAGGCAGGCCCTCCCCTCTCCGCTCTGAGACCTGCCCTGGGAGGCACAACCCACAGATCATGTCCATGGACTCTTGGACCTCTTCACTTCCTACTAGGTTCTGTCAATGAGGAACTCAAAGGAGATGGGCCTTCTGAGAGTTGTTTGTGGCTAATCAGAATCTCTGCCTCAGGACAGCTTTGGGTTGACTTAATGCTTGACCTAAGGTCACTTCCCTCTTCCCTTCACTGGAACCCAGGATGAGGGTGGTTGTACTGCTTCTAACCCTCGGTTATTGTGCAACCCCTGGGGATTCCCTCTCCAGCTGCCACCCCACTCTCATCTTCAGAAATAGTTCCCTTATAAGTTGATTTTCAACAGATTATCTTCACTTGGGTATGCCATCTCTTTCCTGCTAGGATCCTGACTAGATAATGTTATAGTGCTCAGTATGGATGGGTAGAAATTCCAGTCTTTTATGGCAAGTCTGCTTTCCAGAGAGCTAAGTAATATGCGCAGATACTATTAAAAATATTTAACATACTGCCCCAGTAGGGTCCTGCAGACCCCGCTGAACCAGGCATTATCCCTTAAGTTGTTGGTTTACATATAGAAAGGCATACAGAGTCCCCAAGGAGGGGCTGAGGCAACCAGTGTTTTAACAGCTGGTGCATTCCAGCTAAATGTTAGCCCAGGTAATATGCCCACCTATCTATTTTCACCTTTAGGTTAGCAAATTTCAACATGAAGTTCATTTTTATGTTTATTTAACAGACTCTGAAGGGAGAAATGCAGACAAAAAATGAACAGAGAACAGATGTTGCCTTGTACGTATAATGAATGGGCAACAAATTTTGCGTTCCCTCACCCCCACCCCAAGTGAACCAAGAAAAGAACCAGTTTTAAGCCTCTGGCAGAATGGGTAGCATATCGACAAGTTCAACATATGAACCATATTTCAAAGGCTGCCCAGTGCTACCAGGGATTTTTAGAACTGTGACATTTGCATCAAAGATTGTGTCTGTGCTAAGCATTTTGCATCTCTTATGACAGTCCTTTTAATCCTGGACTGTGGTTTCTGAATTTGTTTGAGCCTATAAAATAAAGCAGTGTTTGATCCTTAGCTACACACAAGAAGTTTCTTGATTCTTTTTAGAGCTGATCCTGTGTAATATAATTGGTTATTCCTCCTCTGAAACATAATTATATCACATATTTTTATATTTCCTTCTGCTGCTTCTATGGTGACACCATTTACATATCTCCAGTGATTAGTCATGAAAATGGGCCATATGCTTGTAACACATACTATCTAGGTTTTCAATCCTGTTAGTTTAAGCTGTGGACAATTACATAAATTCCTTTCTTACTCACTGTGCTGCAAATGCTGAATAACTAAACTATCTTACTAATGTAGCATCAGGTTCAAGAAAATGAGACACCTAATGATTTTGCCAGAATTTAAAAGGCAATCTTTAGCTACAGATCAATGGTTGGATCTGAAAGACTACCCATCTCAGGAGATAGCATTTCAAATACGTTATTTTTCCTTTGCCCTGATAACAACTGGCAATAACAGCAGAGAACATAACAGAATTAGGGAGAAATCCATTTCATGGAATGTGTGCATGTATGTACAAGAGGCCAAGGGATAGAGGACAAATTAAGCTACAGAAGAAAATATTCTGGTGATCATAAAATGTATATAGTGCTGTAGGCCAGCTCTGTATTTAATATGCATAGTGGTATATCATATGCATTATGATATCTATTATGTAATGCATAAATTAGTCTTCTGTTTAGTCTTTAATACACAAGGCTAAGTGATCAAGGAAATATCCTATCTTGATAAAAAGAAATGTTCTTTGAAGTATATTGGTTAAGTTTCCGTCCTTATGTGACATATGAGGTTTATGAAATACTTCTCCTTATTAAAGAAAAATATTAAGCCACAAGCCTTCAATTAAACAACCATCTCAGGAAAAAGGAAGATAAAGAGAAATACAGTTAATTAATCATGCCAACCATTCTTCTCTGAAGATATTAGCCAGGACTTCAGGAATTAATTAGAGTAATATTAATACAACAGAACTATTAAACTACATCCACGGCTTTTACATCTGATAAAACATTCCTAGTAAAGATAGGTTATTTTGTCCAGTTAAGTGAGCAAGCAAATTCTCTCACTGTTTCTACACTTGATCTCAGCCAAAAGGCAGAAAAGTGATTCTTCCAGGGTTTTTAGTACTGTAGACTGTGTCAGAATTCCCAGAGAACCGAGGCAGTTCTGGGGTCATTGTTTGTCTTGCCTGCCAATGTGTTCCACAACTCACTCCACAAAAGATCCCAAGGTGTGGAAACAATAAGTAATCTTCTTGGTTTCTAGTAAAAAGTTAGTTTTTTGGGGAATAAAATGCACCATTATCCAATCTCCAAGTGGGAAAACTCAGTCAAATGCAGTAAAAGTATAATGTACAAGAGGAGGCCATAAAGCTTCATGTCTAATGCTGCAGACCACCCACAGAGACAACTGCAGAATCCCCCACAATCCAGTACCTCAGTCAAGTGAATTTACTTTACTACTAAGGAGCAGAAGCTATACACTTTCCTCTAAATGTGCTGCCATGGCAAATCTGTGACCAGAAAACTCCAACAACATCACTTCAGTGACAGCTTTGGCTCCCCCATATGACACCCCTTCTGTTTCAGGCCACCTTTCTAGAATGGCCTTAGCCAGAAATCAGACAGCAACTGTTTCGATCATGTAAAAGTATCAAACCAATTCACTTTCAACTAAAAAGAAAAATACTATTGATATGACAGTCTCAAAAGTCTAGATACTGACTTTTGAGATGGTCTGAGCCATCTGGAATCTCAGTGGGGACTTACCATTCATAACAACAGAAGATCATGGGGACGCCTGGGTGGCTCAGTTGGTTAAGCAGCTGCCTTCGGCTCAGGTCATGATCCCAGCATCCTGGGATCAAGTCCCGCATCGGGCTCCTTGCTCAGCGGGGAGCCTGCTTCTCCCTCTGCCTCTGCCTGCCATTCTGTCTGCCTGTGCTCGCTCGCTGCTCTCCCTCTCTCTCTCTGATAAATAAATAAAATCTTAAAAAAAAAAAAAAAAAAAAAGAAGATCATGGAGGCACAGAAGACAAAGGGCCCAGGTCTTCTAGTGGGATGGCCAGCCCCACAATGAGATCACTTACATGGCATTTGTGGCAGATAATTCTACTGTCAGAGAGGCTTTTTTGCAAAGAAGTCCACAACTGCTTATTTTGAATTGACAGTTGTTCAAATGAATCAAAAACTTCATCTCTATAACACTTCCTTTGATTCGGACTTTTTGTTTTTCCGAGGAAGTAGAGGAAGTCCAATCCCCGTCTGCCTTACAGCTCTGCATGAAGTGAATGACTACCATGATGTCTTCTTTAAGCCTTCAATCCTCAATCCAGACAGGCAAATGCTATTGGCTGCTTCCATTGGGTTAAATATAAGGGATTAAAAAAGGAGCCAGTTGCAGTACCACACAGACATATAATTAAACTTTCTTCATTAGGATGATTGTTACACTCATACTGTAAAATAACTTAGAAACTGCCTTTGAAGGTATTTTTTTTTCCTTTTCCCCACAGCGATGTAAGCTTTTTCTCAAACCAGTCTTACATGAAACACAATACTTGAATCAGACTGAGCAGAGTGGCTCTGCCTGAAGTGAAATGAGGGACCAGAGCCTCATCCACGTGGCCTCCCTCTCTGCCCTTTGGAGGCTCTAGAAACAGCCCCAGGGAGCCTCTGGGCCCTGAGCAACACAGCATAAACACAAGTGCTCTAGAACTGCAGAGAAGCTTTCTTCAAAAGGAGACTGTGCACAGAAAGGGGAAGGCTCTGCATGCTGAGCTAAGGAATTTGGACTTTTCCTAAAAGAAAAAGCCATTGGAAGCTTTTAGGCTTTTAGCTTTTAGGGGAGTGATATGAGAAGATTAATGCTTTAGAAAGTTATGTGGTGGTGATATGGAGTTTCTACCATGGAATGGAAGAAGAGCTAGAAATTAATAATGAAGTTGTTGTACTAAATGACAAGATGATGAGAGCTCTTTGGAAGGGTATTTTGAAGATAGAACTAATAGAACTGCCTGCTGGTGGACTAAAGGACAATTCTGAGGTCGTGCTAGAATTCCTTGTTTATTCATTCAACTGACAAACATTTACTGAGAACCTACTGTGTTCCAGGCATACTTCAAGATGAGAGATGAACAAAAATAGTTTTGCCTTCAAGATGGTGACAAGCTGTTCAGATGAGACAGAAATGTAATTAAGCAATTAAGGAAAATATGAGTGGAAGGTATTACTGCAGAACTGTGTACATGACAACACGAGAGCACAAAGGAGGGAGAGGCAGATATGCAGATCAGCTCCCTCTGCTCTCATCCACCCTCCTTCTAGCCTGCCTCTCTGCAGTGAGGGATAAAGACTACATTTCCCCGTTTCCTTGAAGCTCAATATCCCCACATGTATTTACCCTCTAGAAATACTTAGAATGTGGGTGTAAGTACCCCCAGAAGGAGGCCACCTGTTAACCACTGACACTCTTTATACTGATAGGCAGTTGTAGTGGTTTTTGATTTTCCAGTGGCAGTGATACTAGTGTCTAGTTCCCAGCTTCCTGGATACCAGGCTGACCTGGATCATGGCAGAGGCAGCTAAGAATTGTGATGGTCCCTTCCTTATTTTCTGGTGTTCTGATCACAACAGATGTACTAATCCCTTGGTGGGCCAGTTGTGCAATGTTAGCCTGGGAGTCCCTTCTGGAAACTCAGCCTAGAGTTTGTTCCTCTAGTAATTTTAAGAGCACCTGTTCCTCTCCACTCCACTTTTTCTTCTTTTTTTCTTAAGTTAGCTGAATAGATCATTAGCTACATGGAATTCCAAATTATGTCATAGAGATATTTAACATGGGCTGGAGGTGGTCAGAGAAGTCTTCCAGGAGAAGATAAAGCCTGGATGAATCTTAAAGGTTGAGTATAATCTGGTCTAACAGAGAACGAGGAAAGACGTTCCAGACAAATCCAAGAAGGTAGGGAGAAAAAGATGTGCTCAGGAATTGCACAGCATTAACAAAGGGGAATGCTACGAGGTGAAGACAGAGGGGCAGGGAGAGGTGCATTCATGAGATCCTTGTGGCAGACTAAGCAATTCAAGTTTTATCCATAGGAGTTAATGGAAATTGTAAACAACAAAATAATATAAGCAGGTTGTATGCTATAAAGACATACCTGTAGAATTGTGAAGTATAGGCTGGCACAGCTAGACAGTAAGGTGAGGAGGCTGCAACTGGAGGGAACTGTAAAAATGAAACAAGATGGGATTGGGAGGGAGACAAACCATAAGTGACTCTTAATCTCACAAAACAAACTGAGGGTTGCTGGGGGGAGGGGGGTTGGGAGAAGGGGGATGGGGTTATGGACATTGGGGAGGTTATGTGCTATGGTGAGTGTTGTGAAGTGTGTAAACCTGGCGATTCACAGACCTGTACCCCGGGGATAAAAATATATTATATGTTTATAAAAAATGAAAAATTTTAAAAATTTTAAAAATGATTCCTAAATATTTTACAATACTTACAATACTTACAATAAAAATATTTCTCCAAAAATATTGAAATATTGAATATTGAGAGATTAGCTGAGAGACAGTAGGAGTGGAGTGGTGAGGACAGACTTTAGAGGCAGGAATCTCGAAGATTTCGTGACCATCTAAATATCAGGGTAATGTGAGCAGAAATGTGTTGTTGAGGGTGATACTCCATATTCCAGCTCTGGCAATAAGCAGTTGATGTTGCCATTTAAAAAGATATAGAATAATGGGGAGAGTCTGGGTGCCTCAGTCAGTTAAGTTTCTGATTCTTGATTTCGACTCAGGTCATGATCTCAGGGTTGTGAAATTGAGCCCCAAGTCAGGCTCAGAGCTGGGTGTGGAGCCTGCTTAAGATTTTCTCTCTTGGGCACCTCGGTGGCTCAGTGGGTTAAGCTTCTGCCTTAGGCTCAGGTCATGATCTCAGGGTCCTGGGATCGAGCCCCACATCGGGCTCTCTGCTCAGCAGGGAGCCTGCTTCCTCCCCTCTCTCTCTCCGCCTGCCTCTCTGCCTACTTGTGATCTCTCTCTGTCAAATAAATAAATCTTTAAAAAAAAAAAAAAAGATTTTCTCTCTCCCTCTCCCTCTGCCCCTCCTCACTGCCCCTGCCCATGCATGCGTGCTCTCTCTCCCTCCAAATAAATAAATAAATAAATAAATAAATAAAAATTGAAACATATGGAATAAGGAAAGGAAAATGTGTTTGATGGGAAAGATGAAGAGTTCAAGTTTGGGCATGATCAATTTAATGACCCTGAGTACAACTAAGTAAAATTATAAATAGGTCTTGGAATAGATGAGTTTATAAGTCAGAATTCAGTTTAAGAGACCTGTCACATAAGCAGACACTGAAGATGTGGGTACAGTACAGGAGAGTGTGTAGCCTGAAAAGGAGGCAGGGCTGCTGACAGAGTCCTGGAGACAACCACCATTTATAAGACAGGCATGGGGAAAGACGGTGCTAGAGAGATCAGAGAATGGAAAGAAAATGGTGTCTTGAAAGGCCATGGGGGAGATCTGAAGGAAGAAGGTCCCAGGGTAGACAGTATAATGTGTGAGTACACACACATATGTGCACACACGCATTGGTATTTGCAAGGCCTAAGCAAAAGCACTTTAATGGGAGAGTTGAACAATGCATTTGGCACAGGGTTAAAAATAAGCCCCAGAGCGAGGGACAACAAACATATCAAAGGACATTTTTTTTTTCAAGAAACTTTTATGTGCAAGGAAAAGAGATATGGTAGGTGCTAGGAGAAGACACAAATGTGAAAGTTTTATGTGCTTTTTTAGATTGGGATGCCTTACAATAACATACAATTATTGACAGCCTGCTGTTTGCCAGGACTGTTCTAAGTGTTTTACATGTAGTAATTCATACAACCAGCCTATGAGATAGGCACTGGTATTCTCCCTATTTTACAGAAGAGGAAACCGAGCAAGAGTGGGTTTAAGTAACTTATCCAGGGAGAGCCACGGAGACTGGAAACAGCAGCACTAGGGTCCATACTTGAGGATTCTAGGGACAGGACTACCTGCAGAGCCCACTACGTTTGACGGCCCCCGCATCAAGAGGATGAACAGAAGCAGCAGAGAGAAGAAGGTTAAATATGCAGAGAGTGCAGCATTCCCAAGGAGCCCAGACAAGATAGAGAGCCCTTGGGTGGGAGATAAGGGTGAGGATGAGAATCAAAGAGGGGTCACAGCTGCAAGGTCTACAAGCAGCTGTTTATGTGAGACCTCCATCTTTTTCCATCTAGTGGGAGATAAGAACGTGTATTTGGTGCGGGAGAGGACATGGTAAGGAGGGGCCTCAGTATGAGAAGGGAGGAGTTGAGGTAGCTGCTTGTCAGAGAAGATATGGTAGTGCTGAGGCACAACTGAAGGACTGGCTGTCCATCCTGGGTCCCTTGTTCTGGCCTCCTTTTGCTGGTGGGTGACTTCAGGGAACAGCAGAAACTGGGAGTTCCTGATGCAGAAGGGAAAGGTAAAGGAAAAGAATGACATTACAAAGAAAAAATATCAATTTATTTAACAAATCTTAAATAGTCATTACTATGTGCCAGGTACTATTCTAAACATTTCTAAATGTTAACTCATGTAGGAATTATCATTAATAGTAATCATTTCCATTTGCTGCTCTATTTATGAGCTAAATATTTTCTTAAATCTCACGCAATCCTCACAACCTCCCTTTTCTCATTTTATAGTCAAGATTCATTCACCCAAGTGGTGGTTAGCAAGTGGTGTAGCCAGGCTTTGAACCTATGTCTGTGTCTCCAGGGCCTCTCCTTCCCACCACTATACTACATCTTCTCGGGACAGAATGAGAAAATGAATCAGCTGTTTAGACTGGATACAGAACATAAAGCCAAAGCATAATGGTTTGGCTGAAAATGGAGGTACATAGAGTGGATGTCTCACTGTGTTTCAAGGACAAATAGAGTATAAATTGAAAGCGTAGAAATTTTGGGTCAAAGATTGGTATTCCAGAGATTGTGATTTCAAAGGTAAAGTGAGAGCCAGAGGTCTAAACTGAAGGTGGTAGGCTAAAGTCCTGGATGAATGCAGGGTCTGGAAATGAGAGCAAGGAGGCATCAATATGAATTGGGTACCAGGAGGCTCAGGAGAGGAAAGGTTTTTACAAGAGGATGAAGAACCAGGGGGTGGAAGGGACTGTGGAGTGCTAGGGACGTACCTGCCAAGCTGTCTTCCAACACCTCTTTGATATCCTTACCTGTCCCTTCCACATGTAACAAAGGTAAGTGATGAATTCAACACAATTCAGATGAGCTCAGCTTTGCAGAAGGTGCCACACAGACACAAAATTGTCCTGTACTGGCCTTAGGAAGACTGAGAATTTGATAAAACCCGATCAAGGGTATGTATGTGTTTAATAAATGTTTATTGCACTCCTATTCCATGCCAATAAATTCTACAAAAATTTTTTAAAATTCTGCATTTGACAGGAAATAAACAAGTGAAACAAGGTAGATGGTTTTAAGTACTATGGAGAAAGGTACAAGCTGACTAAAGGGGATGGGAGTAAAGGAGTTAGGAGGGGATGCATATTGCCTTTGGTATATGGCAGTTGGGGAAGGCCTCACTATAAGGTGACATTTATATAGCCTTGCAGATATCTAAGAGAAGAAATGCACATGCAAAGGGTCTAAGGTGGGAACATACTTGGTGTGTTCAGTGAACACTGAGGAGGCTAGTGTGGCTGCTGCAGAATGAGTGAAGAGAGGAATAGTAGGAGAGGAGGTCAGGGTAAGAGCAGAGAATATGGGTCCTTAAAAAACACTGGAGTTTCTTTTTAGCAGAGGATTAACAAGATCTGACTCATATTTTCAAAGGCTCATTCTCTGTATGTCAAGCAGTTTGTGTATGGTAGGGATTAGGGAGGAAAAATACCATTTAAGAGGTGATTGAAATTAGCCAGGTGAGAGACAACAGAGGGTTGGACGAGGGAGCTAGCAAGGAAGGTAGTGAGAAGTACTTGGACTCCACACATATTCTGGAAGTAGAGATGACAGAATCTGTTGTTGGACTGTGTGACTGGCAGCCTTTATCATGGCTCCCAATGATTCCTACCTTGCTGTGAGTGTGGGCTGGACCTAGTGACTCACCTCCAGTGAAAAGAATGTGGCTAAGTGATGGTATGTCAGTTGTAAGACTAGGTTACAAAATGTGACTCCTGTCTAGCTGCTCCCCTTCTCTCTCTCTCTGGCTAATTCTGGAAAAGCCAGATGGCACACTGTGATCTTCATTTCGAGAGGTCCATGTGGCATGTAACTTGTTTTCAGCTAACAGCTAACAAGTACCTGAGACCTGCCAATAGCCACATGAGTGAGCTTGAGAGTGATCCTCCTAGTCAAGCCTTGAGATTACTGTAGCCTTGGTTGACACCTTGACTGTAGCCTTGTAAGAGACTGAGGCTAGGGACAGCTAAACCATGCCCAGATCCCCAACCTATAGAAACTGAAGAATGACAATTTGTTGCACAGCAATAGAGAACTAATATAAGTTGGACATGGGATATAAGACAAGGAGTACAGATGATGACTCTAAGGGTTTTGGCCTGTGCAGCTGGCATCTGGAGTTGCCATTTACTGAAGGAGGAGCAGGTTGAGAAGGAAGGGGAGGAAGCAGGTATTCTGGATGGGTTATATTTAAGATACCTATTCAGTGGAGATTATGAATATGCAGTTATATATTCAAGGCTGGAATTTAGAGAAGAGATCTGGGCTGTTCCAGCCTTTAGCCCATTTTTTCTACTGCTTTGTCTATCTTTTTCTTATTAATTATAGGAGTTATTTATATAATAGAGATACAGGCCCTTTGTTGGATATATGCATTATAAATATCTTCCATTTTATGGCTTACCTTTTCACTTTCTGAATAGACTCCTGATTTACAGTCTAAATTTTTTTAAAAGATTTTATTTATTTATTTGACAGAGAGAGCGAGAGATCACAAGTAGGCAGAGAAGCAGGCAGAGAGAGAGGGGGAAGCAGGCTCCCTGCCGAGCAGAAAGCCCGATGCAGGGCTCGATCCCAGAACTCTGGGATCATGACCTGAGCTGAAGGCAGAGGCTTTAACCCACTGAGCTACACAGGCGCTCCACAGTCTAAATTTTTTTTTTTAATTTTATTTATTTATTTGACAGAGAGAAATCACAAGTAGGCAGAGAAGCAGGCAGAGAGAGAGAGAGAGAGAGAGAGGAGGAAGCAGGCTCCCTGCTGAGCAAAGAGCCTGATGCGGGACTCGATCCCAGGACCCTGAGATCATGACCTGAGCCGAAGGCAGCGGCTTAACCCACTGAGCCACCCAGGTGCCCTCCACAGTCTGAATTTTTAACAGAGCTTGATTTATCCATGTTTCTTTTATGCTTAGCACATTTTACGTTCTGTTTATGAAATCTTTTCCTTCTCCCTGGTTATGAAGATATTTAGAAGTAGAAATCTGAGGACCTTTAGTGTGCAGGATAAGATCACCTATGAGTGACTGTAGTAAGAGAAAAAAGCTTGGGTGGCGCAGGGCATGTCAATGCTTAGAAAGCAAAGGGGTGAGAGGAATTGGCAGATGAAAGTGAGAAAGAAGGGGTGTCTGAGGGGCTCAGTGGGTTAAAGTCTCTGCCTTTGGCTCAGGTCATGATCCCAGGGTCTTGGGATCAAGCCCCACACTGGGGCTCAGCGGGGAGTCTGCTTCCTCCTCTCTCTCTTTCTGCCTACTTGTGATCTCTGTCTGTCAAATAAATAAATAAAATCTTTGAAAAAAAAAGTGAGAAAGAATAAATGGTCAGTGATGTAGGGGAAGACATAGCTGAGACAGAGTGGAGTCCCAGAAGTTTCCAGGTGAGGTAATTAACGCTGCCATATACTTCTGGTAAGCAGAAAGGGCAGAGACTCAGGGAAGAGTTGGAATTGGGAGAGTGGAGGCCACCAGATAAGCACGATTTTAATGAGTGTATGTGTGTATGTTGGGGAAGGACAACTATAAAGTCTGACTGAAGCAGAATGAAAAAAGAAGAAGTGAAGACAAATAGAGACCAGTCTTCTGAAGAACTTTGCTGCAGAAGAGAAAAGTAGGATGGTAGCTGAAAGGAAATGTACAATCACAGAAGGGATTTTTTTTTTTCCCATGAAAGATATTATGGCATATGTAACATTGAAATATGTGACCAGCTGGTGAGAAAAAACCAACTGAGGAAATAAATTGAGGAGGACAGAGGTGGTTTTAGTGCTGGAACCATGAGAAAAAATGGGGTCTGGGGCACCAATGGACAGGACACTCATGGATGCAGCAGGCTGGTCTGTGTGGTTGTGGAAGTAGCTGGAAGGCCTTCTCTGACTGCTTTGGTTTTCTCCGTGAAGTAAGAATCAAGGTTATCAGTCAAAAGAGGAACAGGGAGAAGTCTGCACCTGTAAAGGAATATAACAGAATTGTTGAGTCCAGACTGTGAGCCAGGCCACCTGGGTTCACATCCCAGCTCTCCCATCTAACAACAACTATGTACCTTGGGCAAGTTCCTTAACCTCTCTGTTTCCTCAGTCTCCACATTTATGAAATGCAGATAACGGTATCTACCTCATAGAGTTGTTACGATGATTAAATGAATTAACACATGTAAAGCAAAGTTTTACTTATATTATAGACAATATTGAGTTTCTGGACCTATTATGGAATTAACATGGACTATATGAAGTCAGCAAAGTGGTACCACAGGCATTTCCCTGAGGTCTGTCTGCCTGTGGGTCAGAAAAAAGAGAGGTTTCAGACAACCTTGTGGGGATGCTCCATTTCTCAGCTCTAGCAGTCCGTTACAATCTTCTAGGGAGATTAACAAAATTATCTATGCTTGGGCCCACCTCTGTATATTCCAATTTGCTGATCTGGGATGGAGCCTATGCTGGTATTTATGAAAAGCTCCGTCTGTTGCTGGCAAGGATGCGGAGAAAGGGGAGCCCTCCTACAGTGTTGGTGGGAATGCAAGCTGGTGCAACCACTCTGGAAAACAGCATGGAGGTTCCTCAAAATGTTGAAAATAGAACTACCCTATGACCCAGCAATTGAACTACTGGGTATTTACCCTAAAGATACAAACGTAGTGATCTGAAGGGGCACATGCACCCGAATGTTTATAGCAGCAATGTCTACAATAGCCAAACTGTGGAAAGAACCTAGATGTCCATCAACAGATGAATGGATAAAGAAGATGTGGTATATTGGGCGCCTGGGTGGCTCAGTGGGTTAAGCCGCTGCCTTCGGCTCAGGTCATGATCTCAGGGTCCTGGGATCGAGTCCCGCATCGGGCTCTCTGCTCGGCGGGGAGCCTGCTTCCTCCTCTCTCTCTCTGCCTGCCTCTCTGCCTACTTGTGATCTGTCTCTGTCAAATAAATAAATAAAATCTTTAAAAAAAAAAAAAAAGAAGATGTGGTATATATACACAATGGAATACTATGCAGCCACCAAAAGAAATGAAATCTTGCCATTTGCGACAACGTGGATGGAACTAGAGGGTATCATGCTTAGCGAAATAAGTCAATCGGAGAAAGACAACTATCATATGATCTCCCTGATATGAGGAAGTGGTGATGCAACATGGGGGATTAAGGGGGTAGGAGAAGAATAAATGAAACAAGATGGGATTGGGAGGGAGACAAACCATAAGTGACTCTTAATCTCACAAAACAAACTGAGGGTTGCTGAGGGGAGGGGGGTTGGGAGAAGGGTGGTGGGGTTATGGACATTGGGGAGGGTATGTGCTATGGTGAGTGCTGTGAAGTGTGTAAACCTGGCGATTCATAGACCTGTACCCCTGGGGATAAAAATAAATTATATGTTTATAAAAAATAAAATTAAAAAAAAAGCTCCGTCTGTGAATGTAAGGTGTAGCTAAGGTTGGGAAGTGCTGGTCTCTTAGCTATATACTTGCTGTGGAGATGGGTGATGGGCAAGTGGAGTTATGTCTAATAAACATCCTATTCATCTAATAAATGACCCTCCCACCCATCTACAAAGCAACATGCTAGATTTATTCTGGTTCTCTAAATGGTTTCTCCATAAGAGGATGGTGCAGTAATCACACAATCAGAGTGTGTAGTCCAAGTGGTGGTCACCTCACCAAAAATGACTAAAGTGACTTTGTTGTCATATGCAGTGGTGTGACTCTCTCAGGGCACAGACAACACTGTTTCTAGGCTTTGAAACACAAGGCGCTGGCTACAGACCAAGGGAAGTCACTAAGGAGATGCCATCTTCTCAGGCTCATCTGTGGGCACAGCTTCTCATATCTTTCCCTGAAGATACTTCCAGCTGAAAAAAGTGAGCAGCCAGATTTGCATACCACATTTCAGAAGTGTGGTGAGCGGGAGAGTAGAGAAGGCTGGTTCAGCTCTCATACCTATGATTTTGGTAGAAACACTGGACATAATTTCTCACAGTCTACAGACATGGCTCCTAGTATATAGCCCATTGCCTGTATAAAAACCCCCTGCTAAATTATAATATCTCTGAAATGCTGATAACAATTATATCTACCTCGTAAGGTTACTGGAGGTAGGGTCTGAAATCTATATTCTAATATTCTATATTTTATAAAATCTATATTCTATATAATCTATAATCTATATTCTAATAGGCTTTCTGGGAGAATACTATGCATGACAAAGCAAAGGAATCTAGAGAGTTTTACTTTCCATGAAGAAAACACCTGAACAAGTCAAATAATAAGGTAGACCTTACCATCTACCGGCTCCTTTTCCACCCCCTAGAGACAATACCTTAAACTCTAAATATTCTTATTTTTATTATTTTGGAGGTTATCCCCACTGGGTAACTTATTAGATAAAATTAAGAAGTATTTCTATTTCTTAACCTATCAAATAAAGTAATTTTTATTGACTCCCTGATATGAAAGAGAAGATTTTGTTCATACTACCATATTCCTTTCTCCTCAATGCTATAATTGCTTTTTTAAATTTTTCTATTAATGGCCGCTGTAACAATAATATTTAACCTCTATTTCTTTTTACATAAATATTGCCATCCATCCTGTCTTGACTCCCCACCTCTCCTACTCCTTTCCTTATATCAGATATATTTTGACTTCTACCCTAATAGATTCTTCAACAGATAGACCTTCCATACATGTATCTGCTTCCCTCTGCCCCTGCTGCCATTTTTGGTCTCACCCCTCATATCTGCCTTCCATAGATCTGTTGCCTCTCAACCCAAAGCTTTCTCCACTAGGCAGATGGCTCCCTCATCCCCTGCCACTGATACTAGGCTGTCACCCTTCCCTGCCTTCTCATCAGGCAATTGACTTTCAACCACTTTCCACCTTCCAGAAATATGTTGAAGTCTCTTATTCTTCTGTGAACCTCAGTTTCATTCTCTCCCATGGTCTGGGTTTATTCCTTCTGGTACTTCTATACTTTCCTTTTGGTTGATCTGGGGAGTAATAGAAGGCGAATGTGTGCACCTAGTCCACCTCCATGAAACAGATGTCCTAGAACTCACTTTATATAACAATGGACTGTATGCTCATGGTTGTTGTGCATCTCAGTTTCTATTCCCTCTTAATTATGTTTGTTCTGCTTTTTCTTATTTGAGGACTATTCTTTTTTTTTTTTTTTTTAAGATTTTATTTATTTGACAGAGATCACAAGTAGGCAGAGAGGCTGGCAGAGAGAGAGGGGGAAGCAGGCTCCCACGGGGCAGAGAGCCTGATGCGGGGCTCGATCCCGGGACCCTGGGATCATGACCCGAGCCCAAGGCAGAGGCTTTAACCCACTGAGCCACCCAGACACCCCTTGAAGACTATTCTTGAGAGAATGTGCGTCAAGCAATTTTTCTTTCCTTTTTCATCAGTTTATAACATGCTTTTTTTTAGTATTACACTCTTTAAAATCTACTTTATTGCCATTGAAAGCATTTCTTCATAGACCTCAGTTCATTCCATCTATAATTCCTGGATGTTTATCCCACTCCTGGGTATTTAGCCTTGGCCATACTTCAACCTCTCCTTTCATTTTTTTTTTTTTATTTTATTTATTTATTTGGCAGAGAGAGATCACAAGCAGGCAGAGAGACAGGCAGAGAGAGAGAGAAGGAAGCAGGCTTCCGGCTGAGCAGAGAGCCCGATGCGGGGCTCAATCCCAGGACCCTGGGATCATGACCTGAGCCGAAGGCAGCGGCTTAACCCACTGAGCCACCCAGGCGCCCCTCTCCTTTCATTTTGAATCTAACTTTTAAAAAACAAAGTAAAACCTCTTTTTCAAAAGTAAGTAAAAATACAAGAGTGAGCATCTCATTTCCAAAGACAGCAACTCTGCTGCTCTATAAGCCAGCACTTAAGGGAGTCAGGTTTTAAACCATTTGTCCTCTATGGTGTGAATATATCTAGCTCCCCTGTTACCGTGTTAGCTTTGGAATGGGGTTGACCATATTCAAATCCTGCCCTGCCACTTACTTGGGTGTGTGATCTCCAGTAAGTTACTCCAGTGGGCAGAAGCTAGTGAACCATTCTCCAAATCCTTCCCCCTTTCCTCCTGAAGATTATGATCAGGCTCTATCTTTTAGACTCCTTCACAGTTAAGAGTAACCATGACATTGAGTTCTGGTCACTGGAACATGGGTGGAAATTCTGGCTCACAAAAAATACAGAGTCCTCCATTATCTCAATTACCTCCATTATCTCAATCACCCTGGCTGCTGGCCTGATTCGAAAGTCCAGTGCAACCCTGGAAGACAACAGGGTCTCCCTCTGTGCCTGGAGTAGAAATTCCACCCCACCCTCCACTGGTGCTGCCAATGGGATGTTACATGATTAAGAAATAACCTTGCATGATTAAGCAATCAGCTTCCCTTTCGTTAATCCAATGAGATTTCAGGTTTATGTTACAGCAGTTTGCTTTACCCTAAACATATACCTATACTTAAGTTATACTTAACTTCTGAACTTCTCTAAACTTCACTTGCCTCTTCAGGATCATTCTAGCACCTGCCTTCCATAGTGCTGTTAAGAGAATTAGAAGAGAAGCAATGAATGCAAACTACACTAATGCACAGTACCTGGCAAAAAGTAAGTACACAAAAAAAATTCATTCCTATTATTCTGTGAAGGCTGTTATTAATTATTGCTATTATGTCTGATGTAATAGAAGCCTCTCTCACACACATTAAAATGCCCATTCCTTGCTACCTGAAATTCCACCACTGCTTTCTATAAATCAGTGTCTTCTCTTTTAAAAAGTAATTTTGCCACCTTTAATTATAAAATAAACATGCTTATATATTTAATGCAAAAACAGTATAAATAATACAGAACTTCTAAAGAACAACTATTGATCATCTATAATCCTGTCATCCAGAGATAATCACCACTACCATTTAGCATATGCCTTCCCAATTCTTTATCTATTAATACAGGTATGCACACATGTAATACACATACATATTTATAATCCAAATAGGGATAATACTAAACACATAGTTGCTTTTTCTACCTTACATTTTATCTTGTATAATCCCTTATGTGTTCAAATAGCCTGAAAAGATGATGTCTCTTTGATGGGTACTTTTTTTTTTTTTTTTTAAGATTTCATTTATTTATTTGACAAAGAGAGACAGTGAGAGAGGGAATACAAGCCAGAGGAGAGGAAGAGGGAGAAGCAGGCTTCCTGCTGAGCAAGGAGCCTGTTGTGAACTTGATCCCAGGACCCTGGGATTATGACCTGAGCCAAAGGCAGATGCTCAACCAACTGAGCTACCTCATGGGTGCTTATTGGTGTATAAAAAGTTGTTTAACTATTGTATGGGTCTATCACACTTTATTTAACCATTCCTTATGTAGCATATTTCTGTTGCCTCTATCAGAATAACCTATGTGGAATAAACCTCCTTGTATATAAAATCTTTGCCTCTGATTGATAATTTGCCATTTCTGCTTTTATTTTCCTTTATTTGGACCTTTAGAAATAATATTTGACCCCCCCCAAAATGACAGAATAACTGATACTTATTTCATTGTGATTTATGTTTTCTCTTTCCTACTTTTTTTCCTGTGGTTTTTAAAAGCAAAAATTCCCTGGAAAAGGCTGCAGATCTTTCCCTGAAGGTCTCATACTAATAGTTTATCAGATTGTTTTATTTGCAGAACAGACAGAGGAGCTGTATCTAAACTGTGAAAGTTCTAGGTAGAAAGAGTTCTGAGAGGGGGAAAGAGACAGTGAAAGAGACAGTGAAAGATTCAAGATAAAATTTCTACCTATCTCACAATTTACATGTGAAGAGACATCTCCTCTTCTGTCATTCCAACCTTCACCAGTGGGTGGGCTACCATAGTTTCTCCTTTGTGCTCAACTAGATGCAAAAAGAACTCAAAGCATTAACAAGCAAGGATCTTGCTTAATTGAGTTTTTGCTGAGTATATAGATAACATTAACAATAAGAGTAAACAATACCATCAATGAAGCGTAATCCTTGCAGGACCTCCTGTTTATAGAATGGCTTGGGCCAGTGTCTGTAGATAAATTAATAATGATTCCAGCTTCCTCTGTCTCTGGCAGCTAAATCAATGCCCACTCTTCAGATCAAGGAGATGCAGTATTTCTCCACTACATGTACCTTGGCAAAATGGTTGAAAATATATTGGAAGACAGTCTGCATCCTTCTTGGAAGGTATCATCAATTGCAATTTTATACTCCCACAGCTGGAATGAACCACGTGAGTCCACAACTGGTTTGGCATGTGCAGCAGAGTTGTTATCTAAGGTAAATGCTCTCCTATCTCATTTGCATTTACTTCCAAATTGTTATCTATCCTCTTGGGTGAAGGTCTAGTCACAGATATTTATTGAAATTACTATGTAGCTCTGCTTTCCCCTCAGGCTTCTATCAAAGTGTAACATTAAAATGACGAACACACATCTGCCTTTCTAACTGTCCTCACACAAAGAATGGTCATTTGCAATAACATCCTCTTGAAATAAAAAGGGCAACAGTATGAGGTACAATCAGGGTCCCAGCAGGAGACAGATGACACACTTACATTAGAATAATTCATGGAGGATTTAAGGAAGGGACTATTTATAAATAATTTATTTATATTTATTTATAAATAAACAAAGGTGTGGGCAGGGTGTAGGGAAACCACAAGTGATAGAATGATACACCCAAGTCTAGTAAACAGTGGGGTAGTGAGCAATCCTAGGCCCGACAGGCCAGTTACCAGACCCAGAAAGCACAGAATCATTTGAAATGTCTGTGTTAACTTACTTCTGATAGAGGGATGCAGCCAGCCCTGGGTGACCCTGTCCAAGAAATAAACACCTGGACCTCACTCTCCTCAACCTCTTGATTTCCCACTGGAATTTGCATTGGTAAAACCCAACCAGAAGCCCAATTACGGAACAGCCCATATAAATCAGTCTTCCAGTGACTGGAAGAGAAGAGGGAAGGTGAAGAATGTATATGGAGACACATGGGAGATACCTGGCAAAGGGGGAAGGACTAAGAGTTTGGCTTGTGTTATGCCCCAATAATGGGTCCGTGATTAAAGGAGTGAGACTGATACAAAGCGAAGGTCAAGCAAAGCTTTATTTCGCGCCAAGCATCAAGAATCTAACGGAACATTTGGGGACATACCTCTTGCAAGAGAGGGCAACCCTTCTCCGTTTCACAGTCTAGCGTTTAAGGGCAAAGGCCGTGCGGTCAGGCCTGGCCACACACGGGTGACCAATGAGATTGTAACACACACAGGAAACTCCACAGCGATGCTAGGTGACCAACTGAGTTACAATTTACCCTAGTAGACATTTGACCCAGCCTATTACACCTTGATTAGGATTGGCGCCAAAAAGGGTTCCCAAAGGTGGGGTCCATACTCCTTGGTAACCAGGGAGACAGTATGCATCCCCCACACTGATCGGATGTCTCCACCTGGCCTAACCCACCCTTGTATCTAGGCTTTTGTTACCTGGAGCTGGTTTCCGGAACTTGTCTCCAAGTAAATCCCCTGGAGGAAGGGGAGCAGGGGCAGTTTCTAAATAGGTCCTGACAGCTTGCATATACCATGATGAGGCACCTATTAGACATCAAGAGGTGGTGTCAGGTAGGCAGCTGCCTCTGTGACTGTGGTTCAGGCTGAGGCCTGAGCTGGAAATAGACACCTAAAAAGCACATAGATGCTTTTTAAAGCAATAGACTAATGGTGGTCATGAAGGGGTGTGAGGAGACACAAGGACTGTGGGCAGAGATCTAAGTCTCTTCGAGCGAAGAGGGTGGACAGAAAGGAAAGCTCAAGAGTGATAGAAACTGGAGGGCAGGTGAGCAAAGAGTAGCATGGAAGGCAGGGAGGGACCAAGTGCCAGAGTCACAGGGAGCCCATGGGTCAGTTTGGAGGAAATGTGAGCCCTGGCTGGCGTTACTAGGGACCTCTCTGTGTTGCAGTGCGGCCTGAAGGACCAGAACCTGACTGCAGAGCATGTGGGAGAGAATGGGAGCAGGAGAGTGGAGACTGACTGTGAGCAACTCTTGTGAGCAGTTTCTGCTGCAAAGAGGGGAAAGAAATGGGAGAGAGCACTCAGCAAGAAAAGGTCAATTATTATTTTTTAAATTAACATATAATGTATTATTTTCCCCAGGGGTACGGGTTTGTGATTCATCAGTCTTACACAATTCACAGCACTCACCATAGCACATACCCTCCCCAATGTCCATCACCCAACCACCCTACCCCACCCCCCTCATCCCCCAGCAACCCTGAGTTTGTTTCCTGAGATTGAAAATCTCTTACGGTTTTCTCCCTCCCCAGTCCCATCTTGTTTCATTTTTTCCCTCCTACCCCCATGACCCACGCCCCCACCCCCACCTCAAATTCCTCATATCAGAGAGATCATATGATAATTGTCTTTCTCTGATTGACTTACTTCGCTTAGCATAATATCCTCTGGTTCCACCCACCACATTGCAAATGGCAGGATTTCATGTTCTTTTGATGACTGCATATCCATTCATCTGTTGATGAATGGATAAAGAAAATACAAAGGTTGATTATTTTTAAGAAAAGAGAAACAGGACACCTGGGTGGCTCAGTCAATTAAGCTTCTGCCTTTGGCTCAGGTCATGATCTCAGGGTCTTGGGATCGAGCCCCATATCGGGCTCCTTGATCAGTGAGGACCCTGCTTCTCCCTCTGCCCCTCCCCTTCCTCATGCTCTTTTTCTCATTCTCCCCCTCAAATAATTAAGTCTTTAAAAAATTAAAAATTTAAAAATTAAAAAAAAAAAAAACCCAGAGAAGAAATAACATTAGGTTTTTATGATGATGGGACTAACCCAGGAGAAAGAACAAAAATGATGGCAAAGGGGTGAGAGGGGCCACTGTCACCGCCACAGCCACAGGAAGCACACAGGCCCCTCTGTTAGGGAGCAGTTGCCACTCAGTGCCAACCACTAGTAGCTAGGTCCCTGGTTTCTCAAGAGAAGCCAGACACTGACCTTTTTTTCTTCTTTTTTAAAACATGAAGTCTCCTGATATTTAAATGTTTGCAACTAATTAAAAGCATTTTTTTAAATTTTCTGAAGTCCAAACCAAATTCATCTGCAGGCTGCCAGTTGATGACATCTCCTATATGGCAAAGTTGTGTTCCTTCCATGGCAGCCTCCTGTTTGAGGGATGTCAGAAGGACAGTGGCAGTTTGAGTTCTAAAGTCTTTGAACTTGCATGTGTCCCCACGTTGGTGCTTGAGCGGGGCGGGTAATGATACAATCATTGTCGCCTTCGTAAAGGGCAGAGGAACTGAGGTTGCCAGAGCTGGTTGCATATCCTATACTTAAGTCCTCACAGTTAATGCTTAGGCTTCACATATGCCCTTTACCTCCTCCCATCTCCTTCTCACTAAGGAAACTTAACTATTGTCTGCAGGCCAATGCAAATAAAGGTCACCAAGAGACACTTTGCAGCCAAACACTGAATGCTGGCAAGGTGGAAGGGCTGATTATTTGTAGGCTCCTGGCTAATAAAAGACATGCCAATCAAACAGGGCCTTCCTCCTGGTCAGAAACTCAGAAAGAGCCTAAGCTGTCAGATAGCCCCAAGCAGGACAGTGCTTGGCTGTCCAAGGACATCCAGCACCTGCATGGAAAAACTGCAGAGCCTGGTGAGTTGACAATCCCTCACTGACCCACAGAGGGCACAGGGACGGCCAGGCAGAGAGGAGGAAGTACCAACTTCGGCCATATACTGCCTTTCTCCAGAAGCCACAGTGAGGAGGAAAACCACCTTAGGTGGACTTCTGCGTTTTTATACACACAAAACTGGTCTGTATAACAGGGTTAAAATCCTACACCTCTCCAGTTTTCACCATGTGACTACAAGCATCAAAAACATTTCTGAGGTCATAGCACTGATTTCCCCTAGCAGTGCCTGCCTCTGCCTGGAAGTAGATTATGAGTCCCCAAAAAACTGTATCTGGGGTGATTTCCTCTTATTTAAGAATGAATCACTAAAACTCCAGTTGGGACAGAAATAGCTTTCATCTTTGAAACATTCTGCTGTCACTGACCTTTCGATTCAGTCTGTGGAAGGCAAGTTGCAAAAATGTCCAAGTAACCTGTCACACTGTTAAGCTTTAAGCATACCTGTTTTCCCCTCGATCCTGCTAAAACTTGCCCAGTGAGGGCAAAGAAGGGTAAATAGGGTTTGAGTAGGCTGAGGAGAAGAGACAGAATTCTCCATGAAAAATGTTTTAATGTCTTTATCAGGGAGGCTAAAATCTCCCTGCTCTAGGTGAAAAAGAAACTGGGGGAACATTTATGAAGGGTTCCTTGGTAGAGGAAGATTCTGGGAAACTGAGAGTATGGCAAGTACAGTTTTTCAATCTCTCCAAATTTCCCACATAAAAATCGAGTTAGATAGGGGAGCCTCTGTGGCTCATTCGGTTACATTCCTGACTCTGAATTTCAGTTCAGGTCACAATCTCAGGGTCATGGGATTTAGCTCCATGCTTGGCAGGGCATCTGCTTAAGATTCTTCCTTCTCTCTCTCTCTCTCTCTCTCTCTCCCCTCCCCTGCCCCTCCCCCATCCACTCTCAAAGAAATCAATAATTTTTTTTAAAAAAATGAGTAAGATAGCAAAACCAAAAACCTGTGGACAGCAGTTACAACAAAACAAGTTATCCCCATGAATCCCAAAATATAACCCTCACAAGACCTGCATGGTAGCCTGTCTGTGTAGGAAGAAGAAGCAAGCAATGGGACTTCTTGCTTATAGACTGAGAACAGAAAAACCACACTATAGTGAGATATCACTGGAAAATATGGAGGGCCAATTGGAGAACAGCAGCTGAAATTGGGTGGCTGAGCTCTTGCCAAAAGCAAGTGAATGCAAAGGACATTCAGTAAGAGGGACTGAAGGGGCTCCCTTCTAGGATGGGACCCTGACTGTAAAGAAACTGATGGGAGTACAATGAAATCCGGGCAGAATAGGGACACAGAGACAAAGGGAAGAGAAAGTTCAGACCAAAGTGGAGAAGGAAAACAGAGCCAAGAGAGCTGAGAAAGAAAGCTGCTATGTATTTGAACACAACACTAAAATAACTAGGTGGGGGCTCTGTGAAGTTAAGAAATGTTTCGTGAAACCCCTGCCTCATTCTAAAGTCCAGAAAACTTAATTTCACTATGAAATGTGCTATAGAATAGTATCAAAGCAGATGCCATACAAAGTTATTATAAGGAAAAAGAAAATAAGGAACTGAACAGCATCCCACAGGCAAAGAAAGCATGCCAGAAAGACACAACCACAACACAGAACAAAACTGTAATCTAATACTTCACAATGAGTTCAAAGACATTAAGAAAATGATAGAAGACTTGAAAAAAAAATCAAAATTAGAAAAATTTGGAGGGGCGCCTGGGTGGCTCAGTGGTTTAAGCCTCTGCCTTCAGCTCGGGTCGTGATCTCAGGGTCCTGGGATCGAGCCCCACGTCGGGCTCTCTGCTCAGCGGGGAGCCTGCTTCCCCCTTTTCTCTCTCTGCCTGCCTCTCTGCCTACTTGTGATCTCTCTCTGTCAAATAAATAAATAAATAATCTATTTAAAAAATCATTTAAAAAAAAAAAGAAAAATTTGGAAATGAGTTGGCAAATACAAATTAGAAATTAAAAAATCACTTCAGGAATGAAGAGTAAGCATGAAGGAAAGTAAGAACAAATATACACAACAGATAATACCTTAAGAGAAACTAAATGTGCAAAAGAGAAAACTCTTAATAATTAAAAAGTAATGAAGAAAGAAATTTTTTAAAAGATTTAGTAGAGGGACGCCTGGGTGGCTCAGTTGGTTGGACGACTGCCTTCGGCTCAGGGCGTGATCCTGGAGTCCCAGGATCGAGTCCCGCATCGGGCTCCCAGCTCCATGGGGAGTCTGCTTCGCTCTCTGACCTTCTCCTCGCTCATTCTCTCTCTCACTGTCTCTCTCTCTCTCAAATAAATAAATAAAATCTTTAAAAAAAAAAAAGATTTAGTAGAAAATGAGTAAATGTTAAAGATAAGCAAAGGAACTTGAATGTATTGATAAGAGTCCCTGTAGAAGAAAAGCCAAAGGGAATAGAATACTAAAAACTATAACTCAAGAAAATCTTTTCTAAAACTACATGTATATATAAAACTATATATATGAAACTTTTCTAAAACTATATATATGAAACTAAATGCTGAAAAAAAATACTATGAATATCAACCAGAATGACCAAGCCATACTGGGAAGGGACAGGAAGGGAAAATTGCTTGGGCATGTAGAAAAAAAACAAGTGAATTATAAGGGAAGGAAAATTAAACTGCCATTAGTATTTTAAAACAGCAGTGTTTTTTCCCAGAAGGACATGTTGTGACATAGTTAAGGTACTCAAAGAAAGAATAAGCCAAGGATTTAATATCCAGTAAAACTTGTTTTCAAGTACAAAGGCAAAGACAAACTTATCAACATACACAGATGCAGGGAATATTATTCCTAAGAGTCTTTCCTGAGGAATGGGCTTCAGAAAACCCTTCCTGAGGAATGGGTTTCAGACAAGATGACTAGGGCAACATTGACATAGGATACTTTGCCTGTGGGCCAAAGATGACATAAGGGTTAAGAAACTATTTGTCTAAACAATTAGACAAAATACAACTATTAATAACTGGGGGGAAAGAGCAAATACAAAATATATGCACATATGTGTGTATGTCTACACACTTTTATCTTTTTCAAGCTCTGTCCATCTTAAGAAACAGAAGACTGATCCAGTGTGAGCATCTCTAACACCACATATGATTTTAAAATATAAATTTTCACTAATAAAACCTTATTAGAGAAATGGTAGATTCCAGGCATGACACAGAAGTATACAGGACAAGCCAGAACATCTTGTCATACCAGAAAGCAAAGAAGCTATTGATGACTACTTAGGTCATGTTAAAAGGATTCAAGAGTCGCCTTTAAGAGGCTTCCACTGACCAAATATGTGATCATTTGAGCTTCAGTAATAATAAATGTAATGTATTTAAACCTATAAGTATATCAAAATCTATAAGTTTTTTTTTTTTTTTAAGATTTTATTTATTTATTTGGAAGAGAGAGAGCACAAGCAGGGAAAGCAGCAGGGAGAGGGAAAGGCGGAAGCAGGCTTCCCATTAAGCAGAGAGCCCAATGTGGGGCAATCCCAGGACCTTGATGAGATCATGACCTGAGCTGAAGGCAGATACTTAACTGACGGAGCCACCCTAGTGCCTTAAATCCATGAGTTCTTAAATAATCTTGTAAAAAAGGTAATAGCTGTTGGGTTGGCTGTTCCGGGAATGCAGGAGGAACAATAGAAATGACTGCAGGGCCGCCATCTTCCAGTCCCCTCCCCCCACTTCCTTAACCCTAGACTCTCCCGCCAAAAGGGTGTATGCCCAGGTCACCTCTCCATAGGTAACCCAAGACCTATGCAGGAAACAGGAGTATCAGGAGCCCTTACCCCATACCTTCCGATCACCAAATATGGATGTGAGCCCATGCCCTACCTTGGCACAGTAAAAGAACACGCCCACCCCCCCACCCTCCTCACCCCCCCACCCCCCTCACCCCCCCACCTGCCAACTCCCTCCCAGTGCGACTTCCCCCACTCCCCTTTCCGGAGTCGAGGAACCTCGCTGGAGGGTGCCCACCTCCTCCAGGCACGACTTTCCTGGCTCTCCTTCTCCCGAGCCCTGAAACTTCGCCAGAGATGTCTTTAATAAATCTTGCCTTGTGCCCACCTTGCCTGGTGTTGTGTTTACCTCACCTGCGAAACTTTACATTAGTCACCTCTGAAGTACTGGTTCCTGAGAATTAGCAAATAAAGGGAAAGAATCAAACATTTATCCTTCTCTCCCTATATGAGCTATACCACTGATAAATCAAAAGTAAATGAAGTATCTCTTTATAAATATATTCCAACTAATAAATGCGAAAGAAACTGTAGAATAAGAATAGCCTCGTTTTGCTATTCTAATGAGTTAAAAGATGTAGCTATTAAGCATCAAAGTTGTTCCTACCCTAAAAAGAGAGACAACCTGATACCATGTGCCTCCTATGATCTTGCCAAACACTACATAGAAACTAGCCAAAGGGAGATAAATATGAGTCTGATCCACTGTCTGCACCCTTTTGCCAGTTTTTAAGAAATAAGAGGACAGGGCAACATGTTGTACTGCACCAAGAGGCTGCAATAAGCCAAATCCAGACTTGGAGGAACTCTAAAGTCAAATGGCCTAGAGTCTTCCACATAAATTTAAAGGCAAAGATAGTGATGGAAATGGATAAAAGAAATTTTAAGATATAGCAAATTATAAAAATGAGCAAGCCTAGGGGCGCCTGGGTGGCTCAGTAGTTAAGCATCTGCCTTTGGCTCAGGTCATGATACCTGGGTCCTGGGCTTGAGCCCTACATTGCGATCCCTGCTCAGTGCGAAGCCTGCTTTTCCCTCTCCCACTCCCCCTGTTTGTGTTCCCTCACTCGCTGTCTCTCTGCCGAATAAATAAAATCTTTAAAAAAATGAGCAAGACTATACAGTGCTAAGAATACACATATGCAGAATAACACTATAACAATGAAGCAAAGTGATTACAATAAGAAGTCAGGATATGGTTACTTTTGTGGGGAAGGTGGAACTTCTGGGTGGGTATTCTGTCAGGGTTCTCCAGGAAACCAACGGGATATATATAGATATAAGAGGATATTTATTACAAGGATTACCTCACTTGACTGTGGAGGCCAAGAAGTCTCATCATCTGTCATGTGCAAACTGAAGAACCAGGAAAGAATGGTATAATCTAGTCCAAGTCTGAAGGCCTGGAAATCCCTAGTCTAAATCAACTATTAATCTCTTCCAGAGGCACCGTTACAAACATAGCCAGGAATAATGTTTTACCAGCTATGGGGACAGTCCTTAGCCCAATCAAATTGACATGTAAAATTAGCCATCGTGGTAGCTGACAAAGCTCTATTTCTTGACTTGGCAATTTCAAGAATGTTCACTCAGAATAACTGATTGCCATATAATTGTTTTGTATCATCTTCTGTATCTGTGTTTTATTTTATAATAATAATATTATACTGTCACAGTAATAGCCCATTTGAAAGGACTCTACATCCTCCATAGGTGGGAGAAGAATCTGCTGTAAGGGGAAGAGATGGGATCAATTCACCAACAGAAAATGTTGTCTAACCAGGAAGCAAGATGGCCCTTCTCAGGATGCTGATGAGCCACCAGCATATTCTTTGTTTTTCCTCACCCTGTGGGGAAGATCACTCAGTCTTTCCAACAGAACTCTCAATTAATACACCGAATCTTTGCTATTTTTATGTCAAGAGATATGCAGAAAGTACTTTAACTCTGGTCAAAAAAGCTCAAATTAATTTTACAGACACCTTTTAAATGGATTGCAAGTGGAAGAGGAATGGAAAGGGGGTATATGACCTTCTAGATAAAGTGGCAGACCCGGTTCCAGCCCTCACTGTCAAATCCTATTTCATCTAGATAGGTTCAATTCAACTGGGTGTAGTTTGCTATGGTTATCTTGTTGGGTCCCCCAATAATGGGTCCGTGATTAAAGGAGCGAGACTGATACAAAGCAAAGGTCAAGCAAAGCTTTATTTTGTGCTAAGCATCGAGAATCAAACCGACCAGCCGGGGCCATGCCTCCTACGGAGAGCGAGACCCCTCCCTGCCTCACAGACTAACTTTTATAGAGCAAAGGCCATGTGGTTGAGCCTGGCCACACACAGGTGGCCAATGAGATTGCAATACACAGAGAAAGCTGCACAGTCATGCTAGGTCACACACGGTGGCCAATTGAACTACAATTCACCCCATAGTAGACACTTGAACCAGCCTATCACCTTGGTGAGAACTGGCACCCAAAAGTCTGGACCCACACTCCTTGGTAGCTAGGGAGACAGTGTGCACACTTTACCGATTGGATGTCTCCACCTGACTGGACTCATCCCTGCATTCGGGCTGTTATCTCTACCTGACCCGACCCACCCTTGTATTTTGGCTTTGCCACCTGGGACTGGTTTCCCGGACGGGCTCCTAAATAAGTTCCCCTGGGGGAGGGTGGGAAGCAGGGTCAGTTTAAGTTTTACTGCATAAACAACAAAATAGCTATTCAACCGAGGTGGGGCCGCTCTGGCTAAATAGGCCCTTACAATCTAATTCTTGATGGTTGAATGGCTTTTAAAAATTGGTAAAACAGAAACATTTTATCCAATTAAAATTTTTTCCCATCACAATAAACTTATTAGTCACTAGAATAGATTACTAAAAGAAGTTCTGCTATCTCCTTCCCATGAGACCCTAAAAAGTCATCTATTCAGAATCTCTAGGGTGTGGGTGCATATGGATACAGGTTCGACAGATGCCCACAGGTGTCTCCTAAGAAGACTGTAATTGCCTGGGTGCGCTAGACATCATAAGAAAGCAGAAGAGCTCTGTGGTTGAAGCCACAGACATGTATCAAAAAGATTTAAATTCACATCCTGGCTTTTGTCCCTGACTAGCTCTGTGACACTGAGCAAATCAATTAACCTCTCCAAATATTTATTTCCTTTACTTGTAATCACAACTATTTCATTAAGTTGTTCCGAGAATTGAGTTTAATGACGGATGTCAAGGGCAAGGTCCTTATCACTCCACAAAAGCTCAGTACGTGGGAGCTATTATTATTAACATTATCATCACCATCACCAGAGGTCTTTTGAGAAACAAAATACTTCAGACCAGTGACTTCTCAAAGAGAAGTCCCCAAAGCAGCAGGCTGTGTATCCCCTGGGGACTTCCTAGAAATGCAAATCCCCGCAACTGTCCCCATCTCAAACCCCAGACCTACTGAATCAAAACCTCTGGTTCAGAGTCCAGTAATCTGTTTTAATAAGCCCTCCAGCAATTCCAGGCACGCTAAAGTTTGAAAACCATGATCTAGTACCATTATTTGCTGAAGCTTCTTGCATACTTTCATCACCAAAAAGCTTTAATTTTTCAGGAAGGCTGCTAAAGTTTTGTTTTTTTTTTAATTGACTGAGAACAATTCACTTGAAATCTAGCCTTGATTGTATTCTATCAGCCAGTGGCGCCAAAGGGAGAATCCCAGTCTAAAGCCCCACTAGCCTTTAAGTACACTGAAGGCAAGATTGTGACTTGTCATCTCTGTCTTCTCCAGCATCTCACATTGTCTGACAAGTTGTAAATACTCAATAAATATTCATTGTCTGAACAATGAATGACAAGTTAGGAGAATGGCTGGAGATGATTATAGCATTCAACCAGCACATAAATTTCCATCTCAGGTCATCTAACTTAGGATTTTGTTTAAAAATGCTTGCTTTCTATAAAACTCAGGAGACATTAATTTGTTTGACCTAGTCAGCAACTTAAACATGTCTTACAAAAATGTATGACTTCCAACTGAAATTGGAAAAAAAAAAAAAAAAGGATTAACAGTGATTTTAAAACCTCAAATAACTGAATTCCCAATAAAAGTGAATTTGGGGCAGTACTCAGTTTGCTTGTGGGTTAAAGAGGCAACCAAAAGAAAACAAATGGATGGAAAGGATTTTAGTTGTCATTTTAAATTCAATTCTGAGGCTACATCCTGGAAATAAAGAGAGGGGACTTGCTTTCTCCTTCTATATATGGATAAATATTATAGTAGAAGCAGAAATGATTGTTTATAGCCTGAAGCATGACAAAATCCAGATTAATCAAAGGAAGGTAAATAGACTCTACTGAATATAATTTATTAAGGCAGGGAATTATAAAAATTTTGTTTTAGGAAGGTTTTTAATAATTCTGTATTTCAGTTAATCTGTATATCTCAATAGACACATATCTGTTAATTAAAGTTTAACATATTTAGAAAGCAGCAGTCATGTTGTCAAGGTGAAGCACCACACCTTCATATAGAAAAATATCTTTTCCTTTAGGAATTTGTACATAATACTCACAACCACAATTTTAGGAGGCATAGGAAAATTAAATGCAGTCTGGCACTCAACCACACAGACTGTATAGAAAAATATTAAAGTAATTTTAAAAAGTGTCAGAGGCAGTAATACCAGGATCATCCATATTTGCGTCTTGTATTTGACCATCTATCAGTGTGACTAGACCTCAGTAAAAATGAACGGTTTTATCAATATTCTCAGCAAAACATATTTGGTTTCATCAGTGTAAGATCTACTGCTACCAACCTTGAAAGACTGGTCTCCTGGCCCTGGTAAGCCACCTTTCCTGGAGATTTGAGGCAGAGAATGAATGAAAAACATGTATTATTTGGAGCAGCTCTGTACATTAGAGATGAAGAAAAGTGAGTGACAGCAATTTCTTGGTGGCACTTGATGAAATAATGCAAAGTTAACTTATCAATTAATAGAGTCATGGGATCTATCTATTTTTACTTTTGGTTTAGGAGTAATGGGAGACCCTCAGGCACTGAAGGAGTACCATGCATTGACTCCTTAAATAGGTTGAGGAAGATAAGGGATATCCCAAAGAGCTAAACTTACTCTCAGGGAGAATTTACTGACTCATTCATCTGTACATTCATTCATTCATTCATTCATCCGTTCCTCCGTAATTCTGTACTGGGTGCACCTTTAGATGTGCTTCAGTATTTAAGAAGTAGAACAACCAACCTGTCCATTTTTCTGTATGTTCTATTGATACCTTTTTTGGTGACTGTAAACTCTTCAAGGACTTCATTCTGGGAACACATTTAGAGGACTTGTCTTCACTCACCAATCTTTCTGAAATTAATAAAAATTGTTTTTTGAATGTTCCTTTTAAAATTTTTACAATGTTTTCTCCCTTCATTTTTCTACAACATGATTATTTAGACCCTATACCAGCATTATTTACAATTGTGTGATGACTAGGGGAAAATACCTTTATTTTAAATACCTTTATTTTAAAGAGTCAGATGTCTGCTGATTTTTTGTACAAGTAAGGAAAATATAAATTCCTAATGCTGGAATTAAGGAATCTGGGAGTTGAAGGATGCAAGAATATCTAAGAAAGAACAAAGTGCTTCAACTTCCACTGGCATATAATGGCTCTCAAAGCTCTGTCTGCAACCCAGCCTCCATTCTGAGCTTCAGGCCAGACCCAAAACTGCCTTTCTGACACTAACCCTCTGATGGTATAGAGGTCTACAAGCCTTATTTCAAAGGCTCAGCATTCAAGTGTGCACGTGCACACACATACACACACACACCCTTGGCATTTGCCATCATGAACACAAAATAGCCTTTTAAAAGTGGGTCTTGGGCGCCTGGGTGGCTCAGTGGGTTAAGCCGCTGCCTTCGGCTCTGGTCATAATCTCAGGGTCCTGGGATCGAGTCCCGCATGGGGCTCTCTGCTCAGCAGGGAGCCTGCTTCCTCCTCTCTCTCTGCCTGCCTCTCTGCCTATTGTGATCTCTGTCTGTCAAATAAATAAATAAAATCTTAAAAATAAATAAATAAATAAATAAATAAATAAATAAATAAATAAAAGTGGGTCTTTATGTGGGAACAAGCCAGGTTCTCAGTCTAGATATAGACTCAAGAGCTGTCTCATTACGTGTTTTCTTTCATGCCTGTTTCTAATGCCAACCAATGCTGCAAATAGCAGCTGATGATTCCAGACCCTCCCAAATGCCTGCAGTGCAAATTAGGACTGTCTTCACCACCTTCCCCGCCTTGACGGCAATTATATGACCTGCTCAGATGACTGATGGATAAACAAACAGAGGACTTTTTGAGGATCCGTATTTAATAATTCTGCAGAGACTACACACTTGACCCAAACAATAAAACTAGTGGTAGGTAACTTTAGAGTTACTCCCTATAAACTCACCAGGGTCTGGGATGAACTTCAGACAATCAACAGTTAGGCAAAGATGGCAAAAGATTACAGTACATGGGGCACCTGGGTGGCTCAGTGGGTTAAGGCCTCTGCCTTCGGCTCGGGTCATGATCCCAGGGTTCTGGGATTGAGCCCCGCATCGGGCTGTCTGCTCCGCGGAGAGCCTGTTTCCTCCTCTCTCTCTTTCTGCCTGCCTCTCTGCCTACTTGTGATCTCTGTCAGTCAAATAAATAAATAAAATCTTAAAAAAAAAAAAGATTACAGTACAGAGACTGACAGATTGCTGTGGGCTGGGACCTATCTTTGATGTGTGCAATGTATTCCTGCTGTAACAAGGGTCTTTCCAATTACACATAATAAATCCCCTCTTGTTTAAACAACTAGGGGATCAACATTGTTCCTTTGGTTTTAGCAAACTGTACAATGAAAAATGAACTCACATGGCCTGGAGGGAGGGAATAAGTCAGGCCTAATAAAAACACTTTAAGAGGTCATGGTGGTTATACATGTTCCACAGGTACCTGGGACTTACTGTGACCAAAATCATTTATCATCTTCCTTTTAAAACACCCTGCTCCTCTTCCTATTGCCATGTCTCCATGACTGGTACCATCTATCCAACCACATCCAGGTACCATGTTCTACCATTTCTAAATCCTATTAGGATCCACTACCCCTAATTGTTGTCAGTGAGAGGAGTTGAAAGCAGGCATTTAGTAGGTGAGGGAAGTTGAAAGATGGAATGGACTACTATGGAGGAGGCAGGTGAAATCAGAAGGCAGGTGGTCATGACCTTCAAAGAGTCCTAGGTAGGGGGCGCCTGGGTGGCTCAGTGGTTTAAAGCTTCCGCCTTTGGCTCAGGTCATGATCCCAGGATCCTGGGATCGAGCCCCGCATCGGGCTCTCTGCTTGGCAGGGAGCCTGCTTCCTCTCTCTCTCTCTGCTTGCCTGTCTGCCTACTTGTAATCTCTGTCTGTCAAAAAAAAAAAAAAAAAAAAAAAAAGTCCTAGGTAGGGGGTTAGAGGCACAATCACCCTGGCTGAATTCTAAAGACAAAGTGTATATACCTGTTGGCCCCTTACCTGCTACTAACATTCTCATATGTGGGCAGGCCAAGATCATTCAAATGGTTCAGACAGGGAGGAAGAGCAGCAAGCTGAGGTGGTTCATGTTTAAACCCCACAGTTTTCACTGCATAGTAACAAGTAAGTTCATCTGCTGAGAGAGAGAGAGAGAGATTGGGATGTATAAAGGAGTCTCTCTAACTGTAGAGATCTGAAAGAGTCTCTGTGGGAATGGAGAGGGAATTGGCCAGGGATATACACACAAGCAGCCCTGAGGACCTCACTGAAGCTGGAGAACACTAGCTTGTAGTGCCATTATACACCAGTGCGTGGATTTCTTCCGTGTTGCTGAACAGTCTCAGGAGTAGAAGCAGATTGTAGGAGTGATACAAACTTTGCCATTAATAGTTACACAACAAGGTAAGGGGGTAAGGGAGAAGCCAATTGACCTTGCATGTTTAGAGAAGACAGGTAGGTGTGATGTTTGCTTTTATGTTTTAACTTGATTGGGCCACCAAGATATTTAGATAAACATCATACTGGATGTTTCTGTGGGAAGGTTTTTAGATGATATTAACATTTAAATAAATGGACTTGGATTTGTTTTGTTTCTTAAAATTCCACATATGTGTAAAATCATACGGTATTTGCCTTACTCTGCCTGACTTATTTCACTTAGCATAATATGTTCTAATTCCATCCATGTTGTTGCACATGGCAAGATTTTATTCCTTTTAGTGGCTGAGTAATATCCCATTGTGTGTGTGTGTGTGTGTGTGTGTGTACCACATCTTCTTTATCCATTCATCAGTTGATGGACATTTGGGCTCATAGGAAGGGGAAAAAAAAGAGAAAGAGGGAAACAAACCATAAGAGACTCTTCACAAGAGCAAACTGAGGGTTGTTGGAAGGAGGTGGGTGGGGGGATGGGCAAAATGGATGATAAGTATTAAGGAAGGCACTTTATTGTGTTGAGCACTGGGTAATAAATGTAAGTGATGAATCACTAAATTCTACTCCTGAAAACAATATTACACTGTATGTTAACTAACTAGAATTTAAATAAAAATTTGAGGGGCGCTCAGTGGGTTAAGCCTCTGCCTTCAGCTCGGGTCATGGTCTCAGGGTCCTGGGATTGAGCCCCACATGGGGCTCTCTGTCAGTGGGGAGCCTGCTTCCCTCCCCCTCTCTGCCTGTCTCTCTGCCTACTTGTGATCTCTGTCTATCAAATAAATAAGTAAAATCTTAAAAAAAAAAAAGGGAAATTTAAGGAAAAAATTTTGAAAAAAAAAATAAAGGAGAGCTGTTATGTGAGATGATGTGAGAGCTGCCTTAGAATTCATTAAAAAACATAAACAAACAAACAGACTCTGAGTAAAGCAGATTGTCTTCCATAATGTGGAAATCATTCAAGGATTGAAGCCTTGAATACAAGAAAAGACTGACCTCCCTAAGGAAGAAAGAATCCTGCTCACGAATAGTTTTTGGATTTGAATCGTATCAGCTCTTTGCTGGTCTCCAGCCGACAGTCTTTTGACTGGAATCACAATATCAGATCTTCCATGAGTCTCCATCCTGCCAATCTACCCTACAGATTTTGGATTCACTAACCTCCATAACTGTGTGAGCCAATTCCTTAAAATATATCTCTCTCCATGCAAATCAATCAACATGATATACCACATTAACAAAATGAAGGATAAAAATCGTATGATCATCTCAAGAGATGCAGAAAGCATTTGACAAAATCCAACATTCATTCATGATAAGAAAAAATAACTCTAAATCAAGTGGGTATAAAGAGAACATAACACACAAGGCAAATCCACAGCTAATTTCATCTTCAATGGTGATCTCTATGATCTCTAAGATCAGAAACAAGGCAAGAATATCCATTCTCACCACTTTTATGCAACATAATACTGGAAGTCATAGCCACAGCAATCAGACAAGGAAAGAAAAAAAAGCAAAGTAAAGAGAATGGAAGGGTGGCAAGAAGGGAAGGACATCCAAATTGGTAAGGAAGAAGTAAAACTGTCACTATTTGCAGATGACATGATACTATATATAGAAAACCCTAATCTCCACCAAAAAAACCCAAAAACAAAACCTACTAGAATAAACGAATTCAGGAGGATACAAAGCATATACAGAAATCTGTTTCTATACACTCTAAATTAGTCAAGAGAGATCAAGAAAATGATCCCACTTAAAACTGTATTTAAAAAAAGGATAAAATACCTAGAAATAAATTTAACCAAGGTGGTGAAAGACCTGTACTCTGAAAACTCTAAGACACTGATGAAAGAAACTGAAGATGACATAAATAAAGGGAAAGATATACCATGCTCATGGACTGGAAGAATTAATAATGTTAAAATGTCCATACTACCCAAAGCAATCTACAGATTCAATAAAATCCCTAACAAAGTATCAAGAGCAATTTTCAAATAATCCTAAAGTTGGTATGGAACCATAAAAAACCCCAAATAGCCAAAGCCACTTAGAGAAAGAACAAAGCCAGACATATCACACTCCCAGATTTCAAATTATACTACAAAGCTTTAGTAATCAAAACAGTATGTGCTGGCATAAACATGGACACACAGATCAATGGAACAGAACAGAGAGCCCAGAAATAAATTTATGCTCATATTGTCAATTAACCTGACAGAGGAGGAAAGAATATACAAAGGGAAAAAAGAGAGTTTTCTTCAATAAATGGTGTTGGGGAAATAACAGCTACATGCCAAAGAATGAAAAGCAACTATTTTCTTACTGATATACAAAAATAAACTGAAAATGGATTAAAGACCTAAATGTAAAACCTGAAACCATAAAACTCACAAGTGAAAACATATGCAGTAAACTCTTGGACATTGGTCTTAGCAATATTTTTTTGGATCCGTCTTTTTAAACAAGGAAAACAAAAGCAAAAATAAACTGTTGGGACTACATAAATCTAAAAAGTTTTTGCATAACAAAGGAGACAATCAACAAAACCAAAAGGTTATCTGCTGAATGGGAGAAGATATTTGCAAATGACATATTTGATGGGGGTTAATATCCAAAATATATAAAGAACCCATAGAACTCAACACCAAAAAACAAACAACCTGATTAAAATGGTCAGAGGACCTGACTAAACATTTTCCCAAAGATGACGGTGAGATGGTCAACAGACACGTGAAAAGATGCTCAATATGACTAGTCATCAGAGAAATGCTAATCAAAACCACAATGAGATACCACTTCACACTGTCACAATTGCTAGGATCAAAACACAAGGAATAACAAGTATTGGCAAAGGATGTAGGGAAAAGGGAACACTTCTGCAATGGTGGTGAAAATGTAAATTGTTACACCCACTATGTAAACCAGTATGAGGTTCCTCAAAATTAGAAACAGAAATGACATACAATTCAGCAATTCCAGTTCTAGGTATTTACCAAAGAAAATAAAAACACTAGCCAAAAAGATATATGCACTCTATGTTCATTGCAGCATTATCTACAATAGCCAGATATGGAAGCAACTGAAGTATCCATCAATAGATGAATGGATAAAGAAACGAAGTATATATACACAATGAAATATTATTTGGTCATAAAAGAAAAGAATGAGATCTTGCCATTTGCAACAACATGAATGGACCTAGAGGGTATTATGCTAAACAAAACAGGAACAAATTCTTAAATACAGAAAACTGGTGGTTGCCAGAGAGAAAAGAGGATAGGGAAGTTGGTAAAGGGGATTAAGAGGTACAAATTTCCAGTTAAGAAAATAATTAAGTCATGGGGATGTAAAGGATAGCCTGGAATATAGTAAATAATACTATATAATTTTGTACAATGACAGATGGTAACTACACTTACCATGGTCAATATTTTGTAGTGCCACTATACTGTACACCTCAAACCAATATTGTATTTCAATTGATAATTTCAATAATAGATTAATAATCTATAGATAGATTAATAATAATCAATAGATAGATAAGTAGATATAGCTACATCCACCTTTTTATCCACCTATACATACTCACACCCTATTAGTTCTGTTTCTCTGGAGTATCCAGAGAAGGTAAGTCCAGAGAGAGGGGAAGGAATGATTTAAGAGATATCAAGAGATATCAAGGAATGAGTTAAGAGATATCAAGTCCTGACAAGCAACTTTGTGAGGGTAAGGGAACATGAGAACAGAAAGGACTGTTAAGTTACTACATTCAGAGTTGGGAGAGTTTAAGATTTCAAATGCAGAGTGGATGTAAATGAGAACAAAGTCAGAGAGCTGAAGGCAGAGAATGTGAAAAGTAAAAAAACCTTTGGGGCTCAAGAGCTGCACTTTAAAGCAGTACACTCCATGAGCATGGGGCCTAGAACGAAGAAGGAAGGACTGTGAGCCAAGGCATCAGGAGACAGGCAGGGCTGCTTGCTAACATTTTCCAGTGGCTCCTTATCATCTGCAGAGAAAGTCACCTTCACATGGAGGGAAGCTCTTAGTGACCTGGCCCTTTGCACCTTTCTAGCTCACCTCTCATCAGCCCTGCTCCAGCCACACTGACCTCCATGTCTGTGGTCTGGAAGTTGACTAAGCTCTCAGCCTTCAAGCTTTGCACACTCCATGCTTCTTGCCCTTCTTGGAAGGGCAATCCACTTCTCACCCCACTTGTCTTTCTCCATACTGGCAGTTTATAAGGAAACCAAATGAATCCTCACCTCGACAACATTCTTAAAAAACCAAAGACCAATCTGAGCAATAGTCTCTTAAAAGATCAGGAACATTTCTTCCTACACTCAGTGCTTAGGTACATCTTGAATGAAACAAATTGCACCTTTCTGTGGAACTGCAGGTTCTACAAATCCTTTAAAAAATTTCAGACCACATAATCCCAATCACATCCCAGAATTTGAGCTTTCTAGATTTGATTCAGGTAGCATCAGAGAACTGTATTAATCACCTGCAAAGATGACAGAGCCAGCAGCAGGTGGCAACAGGTAGACTCACTTCCAAACTTAATTTTTTGCATACCATTGTCCATTGCCCTCTCTCTTCCAATTTCAATGTTTAGTGAGGGTACATGCTTTGTGCATTGATTTCTTTTCCTATTCTTGACTTTCCCTCTACAGCCTCTCTTGAACCTAGTGCTTTATTTAAAAAGTGGTAAATAAAACATGAACTTGGTTTTTACTTTTTTTTTTTTTAAAGATTTTTATTTATTTATCAGAGAGAGAGAGGGGGAGAGAGCAAGCACAGGCAGACAGAATGGCAGGCAGAGGCAGAGGGAGAAGCAGGCTCCCCACTGAGCAAGGAGCCCGATGCGGGAGTCGATCCCAGGACGCTGGGATCATGACCTGAGCCGAAGGCAGCTGCTTAACCAACTGAGCCACACAGGCATCCCTGGTTTTTACTTTTAAAGCATGAGATAGTTCAATAAATAGAAGTTTGGTTGGATGTTCATCAGTTGCACTTGATTCATGGCTTTCCAACTGATATCTGGATCAGAGACTCTGGCAGTAAACTTTAAGGAACCAGGAACTCTGAGTTCTTTCCTTGGCTTGAGAAAAATTTAACCCCTTTTGCCCATTTTCCTCCTTTCATAAAGATTGTATGGGGATGGGGAGGGACTTTAGGGGACTGGAGTGACTCCATTCTAAGTGACTACCCTTGTGTATTCGCTCACCTTCCCAGACCATCCTTCAAGTCTCCCCAGTAACTTATACAACAGCATCATTAAACAGTCAGGGTCTCCCACAGGTGGCCCTTCTTTCGATAATTAAGGAAGCTGAAGCTCTTAGGGGTAGAAATAAACTATGATTTCAATTTTCCTTAGACTAAATGCTCTCCTTCCTTAATAAGCTTCTCCTCATTCACAGTGAAATTGAAAACACAGCCTTTTCCTGATGACCAGATGGCCCAGCAAATTTAATCACTTCAAGCACTGCATACTTCCTTCCCACCACCCTCCATGGTGGGGAAACCAGAGGCACACTCCTTATTCCTCCCAGATGCCAACCTCTCTTGAGTGCTTTCCTCAATCATTATTTTTTAGAAACCAGAGCAATGGAGTTGGGAGAAAGCAATATTTCTTTAAAGTCATAAAATAAAACAAATCTTTCAGAGAAGAAAAAGATTAAGTGAATAAAAGAAATGACCCAAAGTCATATTCTTCATTAATATTTAACTCAACAAGGATGCCACTTACATTTATTTTAACTTATCTGGTATAGTTGTGTTTGAATTAAAATTTCCCTTCAAATTCATATCAAGGTCTTTGGTGAGTAAAGCAAAGAAATTCTGATGGATAACATAGGGCAATATGAATTGAAGCTTACTCACATCAGTTGATATCCACTTAATACTGTGGACTGTTTCAGCTAATAAAAGCTTATCATGATTCCTGAGTTTCTTTGGGTACATTTTCCTTTTATAGTCTCACACAGGTAAGTTTATTAAACTTTCTAAACCTGTTTCTTCCACCTGAAAGAAAAAATGGGTACCTTAGGCTTACCAATATATGAAAATAATAGATAGAAATTCATGTTGGTATGGCACATTCCAGCACAGACAAATTTTTAAAAATATTTTATTTATTTATTTTTGAGAGAGAGAGAGAACAAGCATAGGCAGGGGTAGGGATAGAGGGAGAAGTAGACTTCCGCATTGAGCAGGGAGCCTGATGGGGGACTTGATCCCAGGACTCCAGGACCATGACCTGAGCTGAAGGCAGATGCCAAACAACTGAGCCACCTAGGCGCCTTCCAGGACAGGTGAATTAACTATACCAAAGGAGGTCCCCCCCGACACACAACAATTTCCTCTCGCATATCATCAGGAAATCAACCCTCACCTCCTTCCTCAAGCCAATTTTCAAGATGGTAGCTAATGCTCTTATTTACATGGGAATTGATAACTCCTTCACTTACAAATTAAAATAATAGCATGTTAAGGTTGCTGTGAACTGTCAAGGAAAATTAGTTTGTAACAGGGGTTTTTATGAATAGAATTTTGTGAAGTGAAACCAGAACTGAAATGGCATCACCTATTCTGCTTTTGGAAAATACATTCTTAGAAAATGTGCAAGCAAGTCACATCCACACTTGTTTCTAAAAGCTCAGGACACTAAGTGTTCTAAAAAGCATGGCAATAAAGCCATCATTCAGAAATAAAAGTGGATTATACAGGTTCCAGACGAAATGCTTAGATGGCAGATTTTGTTCTCTTTCCAGTACTCATTTTATAAAAAAAGCAACTTGACTTAATAGCTCCTATGTCTTATTCTCTACTAACAGGAAGTGATTATAATGAATCTCCATTTTTTATATTCCTTGCAAAATGTAATTAACTGGAAGCCTTAGGCACATACAAAAATCTTGTTTATACAAAAATACCTCCCCAGAAAGCATAAGAAATCTCCCTGATTCAACAGGAAACAATTAGTCTCTAATTCAAGTCAGTAAGAATTTTTCTCTCCTCAATACAAAAAGGTATAAACTAATGAAAGGTTTTGATATTTTTGCTTGTTGGTGATTTAGGCACACTAGTTATAAAAACTGGTTGGTGTGGAAGGAGACAAATAAGTGTTTCAAGCGACAGTCTGAACACTAATTAAAGAATAAGGAGCTAGGTTCAGAGCCATGTTTTTTCCTCTTTCAAAAAACACATTGAGCCTGGAATTTGAACTAAAGGGTCACAGAATATTTACTTTAAAACTTTCTAGTCAGTGGAAGAAACACTTCCTTGGTGCAAAGGCGCAAACATGACCTAACATTCCCTATAAATCTTGAACAAGGAAAATAGGATGTAATGGGAAAAAAAAAAAAAAAAGCACTCAGATTTTAGTTCCTAAAATAAACTTTATGCAATCACAGGAAGCATTTAGATCCCTTTTTTTTCCTCCTCTTGCAGGAAAATGAAACAATCTCTGGGTCACAGGAAATAACACAAGTTTTAGAAAATCCCTGCGGTATGAGAGAAAAAACTTCAAGTAGATCTTTTCTGAGTCCCATAGATGACGTAAAGGACAACAGATGTTCAAAGACTCAGGGACTTCAACAAGAAGTAATTGGTTTGTACTGGCAAGAGGGACAACTCCAACTGAGGTGCAGAAAAATAGGACAGCAGAGTTACACACACAACAACACTACAATCAATACTGTCTGCACACAACTAGCTCTGGGCTTCATTTTGGAAAAAGAGCAACTGCAAGAAGAGTAATGAGGGCAAGAAGTGCAGAAAAAAGAAGGGATGGTGGGAGGATTGGGGAAAGAAGAGAAGGGATGGGACTATTTTATTTTAGGTTCTTGGCAGATTTTACTAAAACTGAGTAAAAAAACAGACATATCAATAATTGATGGGACAATTTCAGAAAAATCAAGAATTCATAACTGCAGATATAACACATATGCAAAAATTCCTATCATCATAATAGAACTGGGTAGAAGAAAAGATTTATAATTTTTAAAAATATTTTATTTGACAGAGATCACAAGTAGGCAGAGAGGCAAGCAGAGAGAGAGAGAGAAGGAAGCAGGTTCCCTGCTGAGCAGAGAGCCCGATGTGGGGCTCGATCCCAGGACCCTGGCATCATTACCTGAGTGGAAGGCAGAGGCTTTAACCCACTGAGCCACCCAGGCACCCCAAAGTTTATAATGTTTTAATAAAGTTTAATTACAGGTGTTAAAAGAATAAATTCTATGATATCTACTTTCCACCTTAAAACAATTTTCTCTTAGAATATCCAGTTAGGAGGGTATTTTTGGCATTGCTACATAGGGCACATTGGTAGGAAAACATTTTTATAATCTCATAGAAGTCTTATCAATTAAATTTTTCTCAGGATGAAAGGTTAAAAGTGGTTTATGTAGGGTAAATCAGGAGGAATTTCAGATTTTGTAGAGATTTCTTCTCCATTTGTGGCTTTGATGCAAAAGGAGATTCCACAAAACCTGAAGACCAACTGTGTGGTGACATTCCATGACTACACCCTGGATTTAACAAGTCTTACATAGGATAATAAAATAAATTGCATTTAGTAGATTAAAAATGCAGTTTTATGTGATTGTAGACTACTAGGTTTTGGCAAGAGTAGTTAGGCAGAATGAATTGTTCAGTCATGTACAGTGTCAAAACATATATTTCACTCCCTTATGCTCTTCTATTTATAATCCCACTGCCATCACCCTTCTCCAGACCTGGTTCCCTTATGGTTATACCTGGGATGGTTTACCAGCTGGTCTGTTTTCCTTAATTTTTTAATGTCCTTTCCTTGCATGCCCACCCCATCACTGCCATTACCTCCCTTTCTACATGTAGCTGGGGCAATTTTTTTTTAATTAAAAAAATTTTTTTTAAATTTTAAATTTCTTTAAAAATGTGACTTCTTGGGCGCCTGGGTGGCTCAGTGGGTTAAGCCACTGCCTTCGGCTCAGGTCATGATCTCAGGGTCCTGGGATCGAGTCCCACATCGGGCTCTCTGCTCAGCAGGGAGCCCGCTTCCCTCTCTCTCTCTCTGCCTGCCTCTGCCTACTTGTGATTTCTGTCAAATAAATAAATAAAATCTTAAAAAAAAAAAAATAAAAATAAAAATGTGACTTCTGGAAGTCACTTCCAGAGTCAAGAACTCATGAGAGCCAGTTTCTAAGTAACCTTACAGAGATGGCTGACTCAAATGTGTGCATGTGTTTTAATGCAAATTGTAGCATTATACACACACTTAACAATACAATCCAGTTGTCATTCCATTCAGAATATATAGGGTTGCTTTGTTCTTTTATAATAGTTGTACTATACTCTTTGCATAGCTGCTCTACAATTTATTTAACAAGGCTCTGAAGAAGGAAAATGGGTGGTTGGGTGAGTTGAAGGAGAAAATATATTTTTTTCTCCAAATTATAATTTTTAAGGTTATATTTTATACAAAGAATATGTACAAGTGGGGCACCTGGGTGGTTCATTTCATTACATCCGATTTTTAACATCCGATTTTTGATTTCAGCTCAGGTCATGATCTCAGGGTCATAAGACTGAACCCCATGTCAGGCACTGTACTGGGCATATGGAGACTACTTGAGATTCTCTCACTCTCCCTTTGCCCCTTCCCTGTCTCTCTCCCCTTTTCTCTTTCTCTTAAAAAAAAGTACAAGTGAGCAAGAAATAAAATAATACCTATGACCCCACTCAATCTCCCAACTTAAAAAACCAAAAACAACTAGTTTACCAAAACTGTAGCTCTCTTTGTGTTCCTTTCCTGCCTCATCCCCCACTGATACCTTAAAAATAATAGTTACTTGATTTTAATGTTTATCATTCTCACAGGTTTTAGGAAAATTTAATCACAAGTATATATGACTATTATCATATATTACTTGAGTTTTGTTGCACTTTATAAAATGGTATACCATAGTCTTCCATAACTTGCCATTTTCACACATTATGTTTCTAAGATTATCCATTTTTATAAAGAGCTGCAATTCATAATCACTCCTGCATAATATTCTGCTTTGTGACTATACTACAAGGAATTTATTCACTCTTTTGTTACTGCACATCTGGTTATTCGCAGATTTTTGCAACTCTGAATAGCACTGCTATGATCATTCTCATATGTCTACTGGTGCACATGTGCAAGAAATCCTCTAGGAAACACCCAGAACAGAGTAGTAAGTTATGTGACTGTAATATTAGATCAACATGTTCTCCAGAGTGGTTGTTTACCACTTTACCAGCAATGTCTAAGACATATCCCTTTCAGCACTTTTTGTAAGACTTTTAATTTTTATAATCCAGTGCCTACACAATGGCACCCCATTGGTTTTGATTTGTATTTTTCTGATTACTATTGGGATTGAGTTTCCTTTGTTTATTGGCCATTCAGATTTTCTCTTCCGTGAAATACCTGTTTTGTTTCTATTGCCCAATTTTCAATTAGGTCATCCTTTTTTCCTTATTTATTTGTAGTTGTTCTTGCATTATTCCAAATAACTCAATATAGGTGCTGCAATATGTTCTCTCCGTTTATGGTTTATCTCATTTCCTGTATGTCTTTTACTGAAGAGACATTCTGAATTTTAATGTAGCCAAATTTATCAATCTTCTCTTTTATGATTAGGTCACAAAGATTCCATATTTTCTTCAAAATTTTATAATTTTAACCTTCAAAGTTGATTTTATATGGCATGAGGAAGGGATACATTCTTTTCCATAGAGATAACCAGTTGTTCCAGCACTGTTCCCCATCCGCAATATCCATTTTGTCATAAATCAAGTGTTCAAGTATGTACAGACTGTTTCTGGGCTCTCTTATTTTGTTCATTTTCCATTCTTGTATTAACAACAAACTGTCTTAGTGACTATAAATTCATACTAACTTTTTGGGTTTTTTTAAAGATTTTATTTATTTATTTGACAGAGAGAGACACAGCAAGAGTGGGAACACAAGCAGGGGTAGTGAGAGAGGGAGAAGCAGGATTCCCGCTAAGTAGGGAGCCCGATGTAGGGCTTGACCTAGGACCCTGGGACCATGCCATGAGTTGAAGGCAGACGCTTAATGACTGAGTCACCCAGGTGCCCCAAATTCATAGTTAAGTTTTGATATCTGGTAAGGCAAGTGGCTTTCCTCCTCCTCCTCTTCTTCGTTCTTATTTTCTTATATAGGACTTTCTCAGCTATTCTTGCATCTTTGCTCTTAATATAGATATTTCAATCACATTGTTAGGCTTTATTAAAAAGGACAATTATTTTTCATGTGATGCCTTTTTATACCTTTTACATTCTGTCTGGAAGGCATGTATTATAAATAAAAAATAACTTTAAAGAATCTTATGACTTCCCATTGTGTCAAGGTTAATCTGCACTTCATGTCATTTAAGGCCCTCTGTAATCCAATTAGTTTTCCATCCTATTATCCATTACTTCCATATAGGAAATAACATCTCTAAATAGGCTAGTTTTTCTTAAGTTCCCTCTTATAAACCATAGTCAGCCCCCTTATACCTCATCCTTCCTCATATTATTTCTTCATATTAAACTACCTACTCTTCAAAGCTGATTGCAGATCTTTCTCCAACCTAGTTCCCGAAACTACTAATGTACTTAAAGTCAGAGTTAGGCTCTTATTAATTTTCAATTTTATTTGTGGTAGTTTAGTGTCCTCAGTTAAAGTATGAGTTTCCTAGGGGCAACTATGGGCTATAAAAGACGTGAAGAAATATTTTTGATGGCCTCTTTTCCATGTTAAATGGATTTTAGACTAATCACCGTTGTCGACCTTTGAGTCTGGTCACAACAAGGCCTTTTTATTTGGATGTGTTGTCTTGCTTTTGTATTTGATCTAGGTGGGTAACTATGATTAGTGAACTATAAGAGAAAACCAGTACTTAATGGAATTCATTTACAATGGGTTTTTACAACATAATTTGAAAATACCTTCATCAGCAGAGACAGCCTAATAACATGTTCTTGTAGTAGTTTACAATGTAACTGTATAGCTCTCCATTTGAAGAGATGATAAAGAAACAAGTGTGTGAACCATAATTAAATCCATTAGGCACAGTGTGAGAAATAATGTTTAAACAACAGTTCAACAGTAGCAACACCCATATTCTTCAAAATCTTTCTTAATACTTGAAACAGATATAGTTGAAGATAATTTATTGCTCCTATTTTATTTCTCAGTTAAAAGAAAAAAAATTAGGGCATCTGGGTGGCTCAGTTGGTTAAGCAACTGCCTTTGGCTCAGGTCATGGTCCTGGAGTCCCGGGATGGAGTCCCACATCGGGATCCCTGCTCAGCGGGGAATCTGCTTCTCCCTCTCACTTTCTCATGCTCTCTCTCTCTCTCAAGTAAATAAATAAAATCTTTCTTAAAATATTAATTAATTAATTAAAAATCATTATTGCTTGACAGAATTCACTTTGTAGAAGACCACTAATGTTGCCGTAAATGCCCAAACAAATCTGTAGTAGTATAATAATTACCAAAGGCATAGGGTATGTGTGAATGAGAAGAAATAGAAACCAATAACTATGAAACTTTAAAATATTTATACAAGTGGCCCCTTGGTGGCTCAGTCGTTAAGCTTTTGCCTTCAGCTCAGGTCATGATCCCAGTGTCCTGGGATCAAGCCCCGCTTCAGGCTCCCTACTCAGCGTGCAGCCTGCTTCTCCTTCTCCCTCTGCTGCTCCCCCTTCTTGTGTTCCCTATCTCGCGGTCTCTGTCAAATAAATAAATAAAATCTTTAAAAAATAATAATAAAATAAAATATCAATCCAAGATTACAAATAATAAGGAGCAAGAAAGTAATTTGAAAAAAATCTTCAAATAAATGACTTTTTGTCTTTTTTTTTTTTAATCAAGGGATATTCTTTTTTGTATTAAATATCTTTTATGTATTAGCCAACTTATCTGTTGTTACAAACCTGACATTCCTGGGGATAAAAGTCAGCTACTTTCCAATTAATACATTACAAGTATGGCACATCATTATTTATATAGGTCATTCAATTTCAGAGTTTAATAAGATTTTCAAAGCACTGATATGCTTTACACTGAAGATTGGATTTAAATGTTATTTAAGTAAAGGTTTCTGATTAGGAAAGTGGTGTATGACCAAATTCTATTATCATTGTAGTCGATGGAAACTTTAAGCCAAATTATTTTAAAATAGTTTTAAATGTGAAAACAATTTGTTGCTTCAGATCACACAATAGGATGTGGCAGAAGAAAGGAAAGAAAGCAAGTAATTGAATTGATTATCCTTCAAGTTTCAGCCTGAAATCTAAACATCAATATTCATCCAAACTAGCTCAAGAGAGAATATTCATCTAGTTTTCAACAAGCTTTTTTAGATAGAAAAAAAAAAAATCAGAGTTTGAAAAAGGGATTTGAAAATAACTGTATATGGAATTGTGACATGTTAGACATTTGAAAAGGGTTCTCTCTCTTTTTTTTAAATATTTATTTATTTGAGAGAGAGAGACAGTGAGAGAGAGTGAGTGAGGAGAAGGTCAGAGAGAGAAGCAGACTCCCCGTGGAGTTCGAAGCCCAATGCGGGACTCGATCCTAGGACTCTGGTATCATGACCTGAGCCGAAGGCAGTCGTCTAACCAACTGAGCCACCCAGGCGTCCCTGAAAAGGGTTCTATTATAAAAATACTATTCTGAAAAGTATAATCTAATATAATCTATAATCTAATATCAGAAAGTAATTCATTAGTACCTAGTTTTTTTTTTCATAACTTTATTGTGGTATAACTGATGCACAATCAGCTGCACATATTTATTTACTAAATATTTATTTATTTTAGAGAGAAAAGGTCATGCAAGCAGGGGGAGAAGCAGAGGGAGAGAGAAAATCTCAAGTAGGCTCCCTACTTAGCACAGAGCTTGCTCTCATGACCCTGAAACCATGACCTGAGCCAAAACTAAGAGTCTGCTGCTCAACCAACTGAATCATCCAGGTGCTCCAAACTGCACATATTTTTTTTTTTTTTTTTTTTCAAACTGCACATATTTTAAGTGTACAAGTTGATTGGTTTAGGCCACAGTATATACTGTGAAACCTCACTAAAATCAAGTTATTGATTCCCAAAGTTTCTTTATTTCCTTTTTAATTCTACCCTCTCTCCTTCCCTTTTCTCCCCCAACATCTATCTCCAGTCAATCACTGATTTACTTTTCAAGTAGTTGAGTATACATTTTCTAGAAATTATGTAAATGGAATTATACAGGGGTACCTGAGTGGTGGAGTTAGTTGAGCATGGGACTCTTGGTTTCTGCTCAGGCTGTGATCTTAGGGTTGTGGGATGGAGCCCTGTGTGGGATTCCGTGCTCAGTGAGGAGTCTGTTTGTCTCTATTCCTCTGTTTCTCCCCCGACTTACACTCTTTCTCTCGCTCACTCTCATTATCAAATAAACAAATGTACAAATAAAATCTTTAACAAAGTAAATGGAATTATACAGGCTCCACCTTTTTTGTCTACTGCTTTCAGTTAGCATTGATTTATTAATATTATATCAATAATTCATTCCAGTTGTTTCTATGAAATACTCTACTGCATCTATAGAGCAAATCTGGTGTGTCCATTCACCATTTGGTGCACATATGAGTTTTTTCCAGCTTCTGGATATTATAGACAAAACTGGTAGGAATATTTATTCATAGATAAGTATTCAGGGGATAGATGTTTTATTTCTCTTGGGTAAATATGTAGGAGAACAGTTAGATTATAGTTAGTGCATGTTTAACTCTTTTAGAATATGCCAGACTGCTTTCCAAATGTAAATGTACCATTTTATATTTCCATCAACAGTGTATGAGATAGAATTCTGGTGGACCCCTATCATCACAAGAGTTGATGTGGTCAGTCTTTTTCACTGTAGCCACTATTGTGGCTGCATAGTAATATCTCATTGTGGGGTTTGGTTTTGTTTTGGGGGCTTTTGGGGCATTTTCCTACTGACTAAAGATGGAGAGTACTTTTCATGTTATTTTTCAGGGGTATCTCTTTCTTGGTGAAGTCTCTAGTCAAATCCTTTGCTCATTTTAAAACAAGGGATTTTTCTTTGGTCTTTCTAATGGATTGTAAGAGTTCTTTACATACAAAACAACGTTTAGATTAAAAAAAAGTTTAGATATAAAATCTTTGTCAGATATGTTTTATAAACGTTTTCTCTAAAATCTGAAAATTGTCTTTCCTTAACTGTGTTTTTATACTCTCGTTTTAATTTTTATGAAGTATAATTTAACCTTTTCTTTTATAGTTTTATAGTGATTTTTCTATGTCCTGTTTAAGAAATCTTTGCTTAACTTAAGATCATGAAGGTTTTCTCCCATGTTTTCCTTCTAGAAGTTTCATGGTTTTAGATTTCGTATTTAGATATATGATCCATTCTAATTTTTGTAGATATGTTTCTTGGCAAAAGATTGTCTCATTGTTAGAGAACAGTTGCTGAATAAGATTTTATATTCCCCATTGAATTGCCTTAGCATCTTTATTGAAAATCATATTAATTTATGCCTATTTCTAAATTCTGTTCTGTTCCATGGATCTACATGTTTATCTGTACACCAAAACCACAATGTCTCGATGACTGTACCTTTACAAAAAGCCTTGAAACCAGGTAATGTATGTCCTCTGACTTCAATATTTTTTCAAAACTGTTTTCATTATCCTAGACCCTCTTTATTTCCATATAAATTTTAGACTCAAGTTGTCAACTTCAGCATGAGAGCCTCCTGGGATTTTGATTGGAATTGCATTGAGTATAGCTCCACCTGAGGAGAACAGATGTCTTAACAATATTAAGTATTCCAAACCATGAACGTGATCGCTCACCATTTATGTTTTCTTTATTAGTGTTTTGTATTTGTTCACATATCTTGTTAGATTTACATTTAATGGTTTTTGTGCTACTATAAATTGCACTTTTCTTCAACTTCCAATCATTCATTGCTAGTATATAGGAATAAAATTGATTTTTGTATACTAACTTTGTATACTGCAAGTCTGCTAAATTGACTTCTTAGTTCTTGTTACTTTTTTTTGTCTATTTGGGGGGATTTTTTTCCCATAGACATTAATGTCATTTGTAAATGAAGACATTTACATTTCTTCCTTTCCAATCTATATGCTTTTTTTTTTTCTATTGCACTGATAAAACCTCGAGTATGATACTGAATAATAGTGGTGAGTTTAGACAACCTTGCCTTGGTCCCAATCTTAGAAGGAAAGTAGTTAGTGTTTCACCATTAGTTATGATATTAGCTGTAAATCTGCTTGTAGGTACTTTCTATCAGGTTGAAAAAGTTGTCTTTTATTCCTTGTTTGCTGAGAATTGTTATCATAAATAATGCTAACTTTGTCATTTGCTTTTTATGCATCTATTAGGATAAATAGGATAAATTAGGTGATTTTTTTTCAGTCTGTCTGTTCTTTAATCTGCTATTTACATTGATTTATTTTCAAATGTTTAAGCAACCTTGCATTCCCAGGATAATGACCTCTTGGTCACAATGCATTATTCTTTTTATACATGATGGATTTAATTAAATAATAGTTCGCTTAATATTTTGTATCTATGGTCATGAGGAATATTTATATGTAGTCTTCATATACTGGCTTTGGTTTAGTTACCAGGGTAATGCTAGCTTCAAATAATGAGCTAAGAAGTGCTTCCTCCTCTTCTGTCTTCTGGAATAGTTTCTACAGAACTAGCATTATTTCTTTCATAAATGCTGGTATACATTTTTCCAGTGATGACATCCAGGGCTTGGGGTTACTTTGTTGACTCTTAACTACAAATTACATTTATGTAACTTATGACTATTTAGGTTCTCCAGTTCTTGAATAAGCTTTGGTAGTATTTTTCAAGAAATTTGTCTATTTCATCTGAGTTATCAATTTTATGGGCATAAAATTGTAATAGCTCCTATTGTGCTTTTAATGTCTGTAGGATCTTATTTATAACTCCTATTACATTTCTGATGTTGGTAATATAAGTCCAACGGTCTCTCTTCTAAATGAGTCTGGCTACAGGTTTGTCAGTTTTGGTCACTTTTCAAAACACCAGCTTTTGATTTCACTGATTTTTACTGCTTTTCTTCTCAATTTCATTTGTTGCTTTTTTGTTTGTTTTGGATTTAACTTACTCTTCTATATCCAGGTTCTTAATAGAGATTATTTCATAGACAGGAGATTTCTTCTTTTCTAGTGTAAGCATTTGGTGCTCTAAGTTTTCCTGTAAGCACTATTTAAAGGAGTATACCACAAATCGACGTTTTACTTCCCTTTCCATTCAGTCAAAATATTTTATAATTTCCCTTGTTCCTTCCTTTCTGACATACAATTTAGAATTACTTTATTTCCAAATCCTTGGAGGTTTCCAGATATCTTCTTGCTATTGAATTCTATTTAATTTTTATGGCAAGAGAACATGCTTTATATGATTTTAGTTATTTAAATGTTGATGAATGTTTTATGATCCAGAATATGATATATTTTGGTGAATGTCCCATGTGTCCTTGAAAATAATATATATTCTGTTGTTCTGGGGAGAAATGGTCTATAAATGTTGATCATTGTTTAGGTCTTCTCATACTTACTGTCCTTGTTCCATCAATTACTGAGAGAGAAGTATTGGAATCTCTGTGATTATGGGTTTGTCTGCTTTTACTTTTAGTTTCATTAATGTTTGCTTCCTATATTTCAAAGCTATTTTGTTAGGTGGACACAGATTTAGGATTGTTACATCTTCTTGGCTACTTAATACCTTTATAATGTAATATGGATTTTTAGTTCTGCTAATATGCCTTGTTTTGAGGTCTACTGGGTGTGATATAGCCATTCTATTTTTCTTTAGATTAGTGTTTACAATGTATGTCTTTTCCATCTTTTACTTTTAGCCTACTTGTATCTTTATATTTAAAATGGATTTCTTTTAGATAGTATATAGTAGGCTCTTGCTTTTTTATCCAATCTGATAATCTCTGTCTTTTTATTTGTATGTTTTGAACATTTTCATTCATTATAGTTATCCATATGTTTAGATAAAAATCTCCCATCTTGCTAAGCTGTTTTCTGTTTGTTCTATCTGCTCTTTGTTCCTTTTACACTTTCTACTTCTGCTTGCTTTTGGATTAAATATTTATGATTCAATTTTATCTCCATTACTGGTTTATTATTTAACCCTATTTTTGAAAAAAGGTTAGTAATTGTTAAAAATTTACAGTATTTGGTTTTAATTAATATTTCAAATACAATCATACATTTTTTCATATAGTATAAGAATCTTACAATAGTATACTCCAAATATACCCCCCTCATCTTTTGTGTATTGTTCTCATATATTTTATTTTTATATATTCTGTAAATCCACAATGTTGTTATTTTATACTTAGACAATTGTCTTTAAGGATGATAAAAAATAAGGTAAGTACTTTAAAAATATATTTTATTTATTTATTTGAGAGACAGAGCTGGGGAGAGGGGCAAAGGGAGATGGAGAAGCAGGCTTTCAGCTGAGCAGGGAGCCTGATGCAGGGCTTGTTCCCAGGACCCTGGGATCATGACCCAAGCTGAAGGCAGATGCTTAACTGACTAAGGTAACCAGGTGCCTCAAGACAATAAGTACTTTTTATGTTTATTTTATTTTAATCATTTTCAGAGATCTTCAGTTCTTTATTTAGATCAAAGTTTCCATCTGGTGTTCTATTCCCTCTGCCTGAAGAATTTCCTATAGCATTTATTGTAGTATAGTCTGCTATTAATGAATTCCCTCAACCCTTGTAAAAAAAAAAATTTCCTTTTTCTTTCTTTCTTTTTTTTTTTTTTTAAGATTTATTTATTTGAGGGACGCCTGGGTGGCTCAGTTGGTTAAGCAGCTGCCTTCGGCTCAGGTCATGATCCCGGCGTCCTGGGATCGAGTCCCGCATCGGGCTCCTAGCTCGGCAGGGAGCCTGCTTCTCCCTCTGCCTCTGCCTGCCTCTCTGTCTGCCTGTGCTCGCTCTCCCTCTCTCTCTGACAAATAAATAAATAAAATCTTTAAAAAAAAAAAAAAGATTTATTTATTTGAGAGAGAAAGCATGAGTAGGAAGAAGGGCAGGGGGAGAGAATCTTTAAGCAGACTCCCCGCTGACCACCAAGTCTGACACAAAGCTAGATCCCAGACCCATGAGATCATTATCTAAGCCCAAACCAAGAGTCGGATGCTTAACCAACTGAGCTACCAAGTTGCCCCAAGTTTTTCCTTTTTGAATGTTATTTTCATGGCATAGGATTCTGGATTGGCAGTTTTTAAAATTTCAGTATTTTATTAATTGTTATAAGCTTTACAAAGGGCAGGTCTACTATAATTTGTATTTTTGTTGTCTGTATGTAATGTGAATTTTTCCATTTATTGCCTTCAAGATTTTCTTTTTATCTTTGTCTTTCCAGCAGTTTCAATCTGTTATTTGTTTTTAAAAATCCCACTTGGGGCCTTCCAAGCTCTGTGAATTTTCCAGTTTGATACCTCCCACTTTATCAAGAGAATTCTTAGTAGTTATCTCTTTAAATATTTTGTCTGTTCCAGTATTCCTTTTTTCTTCTGAGATGCTAATTTATTCCCAGCTCTTGTTCACACATGTGAACATATGTGTGTGTAACTTTATTCTTTGTCCTTCAATTTGGGTAGTTCCTATTACCTATATCCAAATTCACTTATTCTTTCTTCATCTGTCAAGGTTTACGATGAGCCCAAAGGCATCCTTGATCTCTAGTACTGTTTATTTTGTTTTGCTTTTCCCCTTCCAGAATTTCTATTTTATTTGTTCTTATGGTTTCCATCTATCTGTCAAACTCCCCATGTGCTCAAGCATGTTGTCCTTTTCCCATTAGACCCTTTAACATATTAATCATAGACATTACTTATTTCATAGTGCAAACATCTGAGTCATCTTTGTGTCTGGTTCTGTTGAGTGCTTTGTCTTTTGATAAGGGCTTAATATTTTGTGTTTTTATGTCCTATAACTTTTAAATACTGTTTTTTAAAATTATTGAAGTATCATTGAAATAAAACATTATATTAGTTTTAGGGGTAAAACATGGTGATCCAACAATTCTATATGTTACTCAATGCTGATCCTAAGTGTAGCCACCATATAAAATTATTACAATATTATTGACTATATTGTCTAGGCTGTACTTTTTTTTTTTTTTAAAGATTTATTTATTTGACAGAGAGAGATCACAAGCAGACAGAGGCAGGCAGAGCGAGAGGGAAGCAGGCTCCCTGCTGAGCAGAGAGCCCGATGTGGGGCTTGATCCCAGGACCCTGAGATCATGACCCGAGCCGAAGGCAGCGGCTTAACCCACTGAGCCACCCAGGCGCCCCTAGGCTGTACTTTTAATCTCTGACTTACTTATCTTATTAACTGAAAGTTTGTATCTCTTACCCTTTACCTATTTCTCCCATCCCCCTACCCCACTCCCTCTGGAAATCACCAGTTTGTTTTTTGTATTTAAGAGTCTGTTTCTGTTTTCTTGTTTGCTCATTTGTTTTGTTCTTCAGATTTTACATATAAGTAAAATTATATAGTATTTGTCTTTCTATGACTTATTTCACTTAGCATAATACCTTCTAGGTGTATCCATGTCACAAATGGCAAAAAAAAATCTCAATTCTTTTTTATGGCTACTATTCCATCACACACATATATAGACACACATTATATCACATCTTCTTTATCCATTCATCTATCAGGGACACTTACGTTGCTTCTATATCTTGACTATTATAAATAATGCTGCAATAAACATAGCGGTAGATGTATCTTTTCAAATTAATGTTTTCATTTGTGTAAGGTAAATAACAGTAGTGGAATTATTGGATAGTATAATTTTTCTATTTTTAATTTTTTGAGGAACCTCATACTGTTTTCCATGGTGGCTGCATCAATGTAATGTCCCATCAACTGAGCATGAAGTTTCCTTTTTCTCTACATCCTTGCCAACATTTGTTATTTTTTTTGGTTTTTGATACTACCCATTGTGACAGGTGTGAGTTATTATTACGGTTTTGATTTGCATTTCTCTGATAATTAGTGATGTTGGGCATCTTTTCATATGCCTTGTTGGCCATCTCTAACCTTCTCTGGAAAAGTATCTACTGAGGTCCTTTGCCTATTTATAATCGGAGTATTTTTTTGGTGTTGAGTTGTATATGTTTGGTATATTAATTTCTTATTGAATGTATCATTTGCAAATATTTTCTCCCATTTAGTAGGCTGCTTTTTTGTTTTGTTGATGCTTTCCTTTGCTGTGCAAGGGCTTATAATTTTGGTGTAGTCCCATTAGATTATTTTTGCCTTTGTTTCTTTTGTCTGAGGAGGCACACCCATAAATATTTTGCTAAGACCAATGTCCAAGAAATTACTGCCTACATTTTTAAGAGTTTGTGGCTTCAGTTCTCACGTTTAGGTCGTTAATCCACTCTGAGTTTATTTTTATGTATTGTGCAAGAAAGTGATCCAAACTTTCTTTTGGTCATTGTATATTCTTTCCCCTATTATCACAGATGAATTGACCATGTAAGTATGGATTTATTTCTGGTCTCTTTATAGCCTGTTCCATTGGCCTATGTGACTATTTTTTGTGCCAGTACCATACTGTTTTGATTACTATAACTCTGTAGTGTGTCTTAAAATCTGGGAATATGATACCTCCAGCTTTGTACTTCTTTCTCAAGATCGCTTTGACTATTTAGGGTCTTTTGTGGTTCCCTAAGAATTTCTGGATTATATGTTCTAGTTCTGTTGTCTTATAATTGTTTACACTGAATACTGGACATCAAATATAGGATAGTAAAAATGGAAGTAAATAGTATTTATGGCTGAAATGTGCATGACTCTTTTTGTTAGAAACTTAATGTACAGGACTGAGTTAATTTAGTCAGGAGTTCATCTTATTTAGGTTTTGTTGTTGTTATGGTTACCTTCAGTACACCACTGGCTTCAAACCCCTCTGGTATTACCTTGTGCTTAAACTGAAGGATGGGTTCCTCCACTCTTAGCTTTTGATCTCTCTATTCATAGTCTTTACTCTTCCTCCACCAGTGGATACTGCTAATATTTTATACTTAGTGTTTGCTAGCTTGCTGTGGGGCAGGGTATTCTCTGTTGTCTTGATCTAGCCTTAGCTCAGATAAGACCTATGTCCCTGAATCTTGGTGAATGGGCTTCCTCGGTGATGCCAACCCTCCCCTCAATGATAGGATGTCTTTAGTGGCCAGGGTTAGGATGACTTCCTGTTCTCCCCGATGACTGGAGGGTTTTCTATTTCCTCTCCTACAGTCATAATGTGTCTTCATCTGAGGACAGTTTTACTACCGTCCCCTAGTGACTTATTGGTGTTTGTTTTCTAGGAAAGGAAAGTCAGGAAAGATTTTGTGTTTTTCTCAAAGCATCAGCTACTCTCCTTCTCCAGGCCTGTACTACTCAAGAAGGCTTTCACTAGTCCCTTGTCCCATGTTCAAGTCTTCTCTTGGGCGCCCTGTGAGGTCCATAGAGAAAAACCTATGAGTGGGTGCAAACTCCCCTCCAATAGCAGCTTCCAGGTGTGCTAGTTACTCTGTTATTCCACACTCAGTTTTTAGCAATTTGTTAAAAATTTTCACTGGATTTTTCCTACCTGCTATTATAGGGAGTTTGTCATCTTTTTCTTCTGTGTTTTTCCAAAGGTATACTTGCATTCTGTTGCTCCTTGAAGGGATCTGTCTTTTCATACATTTCAGATGACTTGGCTGCAATGGAACTTAGGATCTCTGGTGGTTTTAAGAAAAATTATGATTTTGTAGATCATACAGTTTTTTCTTGTATGATGCTCTTCCTAATCTTCTCCAACCTCAGCAAAATTGAGACCCTCCAGTAGTTCGATGTCACAAGCTGGCCCTAAAATTTACATAAAAATGAAAAAATCAAGAATTTCCAAAACATTTTTGAAGAACAAGGTAATGATAAACAAAACAGTGAGTTATTGGTGCAAAGGCAGACAAATAAACCAATGGTTCAGAATAAAAGTCCAGAAATAGAACCATAGAAAGACAGACATTTAATTTACAACAAAGGTGGTACTGCAGAAAAGTAGAGGAAAAAGACTGTCCCAGGGGACAATTAGATAGCCACAAGAAAAAAAAAAAAAGCCCACAAAATGCTTAAAGGCTATCTCAATCTAATAACCAAAAAATAATTACAAGTGGATTATAGAACTAAATGTAGAAAGCAAAACAATGCTAAAACTTCTAGAAATTAACATAGGATAATATCTTCATTGCCTTGGGGCACTGCACAAAAATCAATAATCATAAAGGAAAATAAAAAATTTGAACATGTTAAAATTAAGATTATTTGATTGTCAAAACGACAACATTAAGAGAGTGACAGACAAATCAAAATAGAGTGTGAAAGATATCTGCAACACAGAACTGACAAGGATTCATAAACACTCCAAAAACATAGAAAAATGGGCAAGAGATGTGACTGGACAGTACACAAAAGAGGAAATCTAACTATCCAATAAATACATGTAACCAATGTATCCAATAAATACATGTAAATGTACTCAACTTCATCTGTAACCAGTAAATGCAAAGTTAAAACCACAACGAGATACCAACTAAACAACTACCAATAATCCCACTCCCAGAAATAACAACGGAAAGTATGGAATACCAAGAAAATATGTACAAGAATGCGCACAGCAGCACTATTTGTAAGGATAAAACATTGGAATCAATCCAAATATCCATCTACAGTGGACAAGGTGAGTTGGGTATATTCAAACAATGTAATGTTCTATAAGAAATAATATGAAAAACTGCTATATGCAATAGTAGATGTGGAACTCAGAAACAATATAGAGCAGTTAATATAGGGCAAAATAAAAGTCATTAATATACAGCAAAATACTGTATAACTCCATTTAATATAAATTGCAAAAAATGGGTGAAACTATAATGTTGAAGGGTATAAGCTTAGGTATTAAGATATCAGTATATGGTTATTTTTGTAAAGGAAGGAGAGCACAACAATTGTGAGAGAAAATACTGAGGCTTCTGTGATGTCAGTGTTGGTTTACTTCTTAATCTGGTTGGTAGTTACCTGGGTGTCCACTTTGTAGACAACTGACCTATATATTTATGTCTCCTATGCTTTACTCTGTGTGTGTGTGTGTGTGTATAATACTTCACTATAGCCTCTCCCCACTTACCCCACCCCACAAAGATTCTGGCTTTTGTGAACTTATTTTTTTTATTAGAAGTGTTTCCGATGGAGTGATGTAAGTATCTGAACTCTAATGTACTTTTGTAGAAAGATATTTGGTATGTTTTTGGAATGTGGAGGTTGGTGGGGGGGGCGGGTGGAATTCTTCTCCTGTTCATAACTGAGAAACACAGAATTCAGATAAAGGTAAATAGTATTAGCTATCTTACTGACAAAAAGCTGGATCAGAGGATATGTGACCACAGTGGGCTATCAAATGGGCAACTGCTGACCTAGATGGACTTGCACACCCAAGTCCAAGGCTGAGATGGATAAGTTTCCCTGCAGCCTGCCTTAGAAAGCTCAGGATTTGGTTGAAATCAAAGAAATGCAGACAGGTAGAAATTTACCCATAAGATGCATCACTCCTCCTTCCCTGGCATGAAGAGAGTGTGGCAGCTTGCCTTTGCCTCCTAGAGAGTGGAATGGAAATTCTCTACATTCTATGGAAATGTGAAGAATAAGGAAGAAATACTATCCCTAACAACAGGCAGACTAGCTGTGTCTATCTTTAAAGTTAGCTCTTTGAAGCTTAGCAAAGGCAGCCATAGGCTAAATTTTAGAATAAGCTTCATTCTTGCTCTTATTGCTACTTTTTCTTCTTCTACTTATGAACCTATATATATAATCCAACCACCATCTTTTCAGTGCCTTTCTTGGAAGAATCTGCAGAGACTTGTAGGCAAGGGTAAAGGAGAAGAGGGCAGGCGATTTTACATGAAGCTCTTTTCTAAGTCGTATATTTATGAGAAAAAAAAAAGACCTTTCCCATTTCCCTATGAGATGTATTAAATTGGCACACAACTTTTAGTGTCTCTGGAGCTTCTTTAAATCATTCTTTTTCTAGGTAAAGTTATGCCTAGTTCAAGTAAATGCTTTTTGTTATTTAGAAGTGTTCAATGATTATTTATATCAGCCTTATCTGAAAAAAATGTAAAAACACAAATATATATCTACAACTTAAAGTCATTATTTCCTTCTAACAGTGATGAAGGTTGATTACTGTGTATTCACAAATACTTCTATTCATGATTTTAATTAGCATGGATAATTTGGCCCAAGTCATTTCAATTCAGACACAGCAGCATGTGTTTATTTAATTAAACATTCATTCATTCATTCATCCACTTACTTATTTATTTTTAAAGATTTTATTTTATTTATTTGACAGAGACACAGTGAGAGAGGGAACACAAGCAGGGTGAGTAGGAGAGGGGAAAGCAGGCTTCCCACAAAGCAGGGAGTCCCATATGGGGCTTGATCCCAGGATCCTGTGATCATGTCAGGAGCCAGCCGCTTAACAGCTGAGTCACCCAGGCGCCCCCTAAACTTTTATTTTTATGTTGAGGCAACTGTAGATTCACATGCAGTTGTAAGAAATAATGCAGATTCCATTTTGCCCTTTTACCCAATTTCCTCCAATAATAACATCTTGCAAAACTATAGTACAATAGCTCCCAAGATACTGACACTGACACAGTGACAATAGAGAACACATTTCCATCATCACAAGGATTCTTTATGTTGCCCTTTTATAGCCATGCATAATTCTCTCCCCAGCAACCCTCCCCCCTTAAATTCTGGAAACCACTAATCTGTTCTCCATTTCTATAATTTTTGTCATTTCAAGAATGTTCCATAAATGGAGCCATATGTTATAAAACCTTTTAGGATTGGCTTTTTCATTCAGCATAATTCTCTGAATTCACTGTTGTTGTTACATGTATCCATAGTTTGTTCTTTCATACTGCAGACTAATATTCCACAGTATGGATTTATCACAGTTTGTCTTACTACTTGCCCATAGAAAAACTCTGGGTTGTTTTTAGTTATTACAAATAGAAATTCCATGAACACTCATGTTCAGTTTTTTTTTTTTTTATGTGAATATAAGTGTGTGAAACATGTTTATAATGACGTTAACTCTTTGCCTAATTTTCTGGCTATTTAAGTCAGAGGCAAAGCAAAAGATGTAAAGGTATTTGCCAAAGATCATAGACTGGTTCTTTATCAACCCATGATTCTTATCAGTACTTGCAACTTTGTAACTATCTTGCTACCTGACCTTGGGAAGCCCCCTGAATTTCTCTGAGCCTCCATTAGAAAAATAAATGTTTTTCAAAGCATAGCATTTGAAACACGAACTCCATGAAATGCTCCTAAAAGAGGACAAGGGAGATTTTCATAGTCCAGTAAGTTTGAGGAAATGCTGAATACCACATTTCTCTTTTGAAATAAATATATGCTCCTTGGTGTAAAAAAGGAAGGATCCAGCATCCCACTGCCCAAGTTCAAATTCCAGCTCCATCGCTTGCTGGAATAGTAACCTTTAGCAAGACACTTAACACACCCATACCTGTTTTGTCCTCTATGCAGTGGAGATAACAATAGTACCTCACTCATATGAATGGAAGATTAACTCTAATGACAAGAAAATACTTGATAAATTGTTTCCTATTATTCTATTTCCATCATAATCAGATCATCAAAATCATTATAATCTTGTTAAAAAATATACATGTCCAGGTCCACCCCTGCAGATTATATTTAGTAAGTCTAGGGTAAAGCCTGGTCCAGATGAAACAGAGGTTTATTTATATTAAGAATGTATCCAAGATAGCCCAAAGCAAAATTTAAATCTAGACCCAACTGACTGATGGAGAGCATCACAGTCATATCAGCACACAAATTTAGTAAATCCTTTAAATGACTAACTCTGTAGTCCCACAAAAAGAGCACCTTCTTTCCTGAATGGAAGGCTGGGCTTCTAACACAAACTCATGATTCCCCTAGGGGTTGTTCATTAAAATAAATGCAGTTCTGTGCAGTTGGTACACATCAGCTTTCAGAAAAATTCCTAAATGTAGCAGTTAGCATCAATATATAAAAATTTTATTTGTGAGTCATTGCTTAGCAAATTAAATCTGAAAATAAGACATTATTTCCTTAGAAATACAAGAAAACAATTATGATTGCTATAATTCCTGTAGGTTTCATCACCACACCGCTGATTTCCGAAAGTCTTCTTATTGTTAAGCACCAGGCAAATTTCCAGACCACTTGGGGAACTCACTCTAGAGGTGGTGGCAATCTTTTTACCACTTCTGCAGCAATCCTCAGGTAAGCTTTGGCCTGGAAAAGAAGAGATTCATTTGTTCTGTACTTCTCCCCAGCAGACATCAAATGACTCATGAACTGTCTGCCAGAACTGTCTCCTGAACGGAATAGGGAAAAGGCTGAGTGAGATGAGGAAATTCAGCAGCAAGAGGATGCTGTTGTGTACACTGAAGGTGTGAAAGGGTAGAAAGAATTTTAGATTCTTTAGGGGGCAAATACTCACAAGGTGACTTTCTGAAAAAATATTTAATACCAGCAATTACTGTTTTTAAGCTCTAATTCCCATTTCAGCAAACCAGCAATCCAGTCTAGTTGTAGAAAAATTTTATCTTCCTCTTCTGACAAATTGATATCTTGAGTTAGATACTGTCAAAACTTCTTTGGCATAAGAGCTGTTAGTAATTTTAAATAGGACTGTTTATTACCACTCTATGGTTTATCTTTGGAAAGCACCTTCCTTATCTCTCTGAGAATGGCCTCCAGTACCAGCAGTGAGCACCTCATAGGCTTCTTCACTTGCTGAATTTGGATCCCATCAAAGAATTCCTGGGGTCAGTTGTTACACCCTTCTTCTGTAGGGTCCTTAGTGCAGTTGAATACTAAGAGCAACCCTCAAGCCACTGTGCACCACAAACTAAGCCAAAGCCTACATGGCCCAGTCAGATCAATGATCATGACATCTGCATCTTAGAAGCTCCAGACAATTGCAATTGTAAATATTACCTATTTTCCCTATCTTATCTACAAAAAGTATCTGTAAGACACAATAGTAAGATCTTCTAAAACCATTAATTTCTACATTTACATACTTGGAGTTATGCATGTACTACCGCCACCACCGCTGCTGCTATCTTACTACTACTCCATCTACTATTCTGATAATAGCTAAAATTTACTTGAGTACTTAATATCTACCAAGTACTGTTTCATTTAAACTTGCAGCTACCCTAAGGGATAAATTCTGTCATTAACCCCACTTAAAGATAAGGAAACCAAGAACCAGAAAGGTGAATGGTCTTGCCCAAAGCATTACAGTTAATATGGGATGAGCTGGTCTTGGAACCTAGGCTGACCACCTCTGACTCTGCATGATAAAAGAACAATCTGAGGTTTGTTTACCCGGACTTGAAGATGTTTCAAGCGTGTTTCACACATTTTCACTTTTAAAAACCATACTTGAGCCCTAACAGCTGAATTATGCTTTATCTTATCAGAAAAGTGCTAAAATCTCACCTATGAGTTCATAAAAAAAAAAGAATAGTTCTCGAAATATGAATAAAGCCTTAATTGTTTTTATCTAATACCTACTCTACCAAATACTTTGTATAAGTAATCTCACTTATGTAAAACAAGCGTCATAAACTCGACTTGGATAAAGCACACAACTGGAAGTTGTTTGCTCAAGGTCACAAAGTCAGTAAGTTGGAAAACATTCAAACCTGGGTCCATCTAATTCCAAAGCTTAGATCCTTCTACTACATATTAAACAGTAAATCCAAAGTACAAGCAATTTTAATCAGAATGCTTTATCTAAAAATGGTTTCACTCTCTGCTATACTTAACAGAAACAACTGTTTTGTGTAAAAATGGAAATACTTTGTAAATAAATATTTCTCTTAAATCTAGTGTGCTGATTTTTACCCAGGCATCTTTGTAAATACCTTTTATCTCCTAGTAGCTTTTCTGAGTGATTAAATCTAAAATTTTTGTGATGAAAATGTAAAGTTCACTAAGGCAAGCTGACAGAAGGCCATCATTCTATCATCTTTAAATTCTTACTTATGGTAAATCACAGACATAAACCTATCAGACTACAAAAAGAGCTGAATGATTCCAGAATAATCAAATTTGCTACATTTAACCTTTGTTTTTTAATGGACTATCTCCAAGCTTAAACTTTCAATATATCACACTCAAAGTACTGATTAGACTGTCATTTGCTAAGAAACCAGCAAAAGTGCTTAGTTTCAGTTTCAATTTCTACAAAACTGTTGAGATTGAATTTTTTCAGCCAATGCAGTATCATTTCAACAAATACATTTTGGTTCTTATCATATGCAAGTTACTGTTTTGGAAATCTATGAGATGTAATGATACAAAAGGAAGGCAGAATAGCTCACTTATGAAGAGTTGAGGCTCTGACGTCAGACAGGCATGGTTTAAAATCTTAGCTCCATCACTTCTTAGGTATGAGGCCTTAGGCAAGTTACTTAATTTAACCCTTCTAAGACTCAGTTTCCACATCTCTAAAATGGCTGAAGTAATAGTATCTATCTCAAGCATTTGGGGGAGTATTAAGTAATAATAAAGTATGTTCAGTACTGGCACAAAAGAAGCAAACAGTTAGTAGCTGCTATTATTACTGTTACATCCTCAGGTAATTTACAATCTCACTGAAGAGTTCATATGAACATGTACCCACAGGTACTTCTCCTGGGCTAAGGAACGGTACCTATGGATTTGTCTAATCCATAACTAGCAAAAAGGCAAATATGTGTATCATATGTAAAAAATATGATTTAGATTTCTCAAACTTTTAATACTCTCTCTTTCATCACCTCAAATATATACAGAATAACACTTCTATTCAAGATCTTCTATTGGGCCATCCAGAAGCACAGATAAGACAGCTGGATCCCATTTGTCTGCTGTATATTAACAAGTTAAAGGAAAGGGATGGCAATCAAAGTGCAAGAAGTTTTATAGAGAACTTTTTCCTTTGTCTTTATTTTTAAATATCTGAAGTTCTACTTTATCATATACAATCATTTCATATTAAGATCATAAGGTAATAATTTAGAAGTTCTAAGATAATAAAGCTTCCACTTACATTTGAAAGTCTTTACCAGGAATACCTTATAGCACACCTTTCTGTATGCCAATATTAAGACCTTTTACTTGATAACAAAAGGATGAAACCACAAAATTTTTAGTCAATCACGGTTCACCACTTGTGTCCTGGACTCAAGTAAAGGCAAAAGATAGATAAATTTAAATTAGCAATTATAATCACACCAACAAGAGGCAATGCTACTGGATTTAAGAGTTCTGAATCCGAAATGTCCACTTCCTCTCCCCTCCTCTGTGGCTTTCTCTGGCTATTATACATTACTATATTTGGAGTTTCAATTACTCCCTTTTCGTTAGCAGTGCACATGTTCAGAAGATTTTGCCCAATGACTGAGGAGGCAGCAGCTTGCTGGTACTTTTTAATTGGTGCAGTAGCTCCTTACAACTTTTCTGATGATGCCTTAAATTCAGCACAAATCATATTTGAAATTAATCATTATTATTATAGTATTTGTGTCCACTCAAAGTTAAATGTTCCTGGGAGAATGAAGTCCCTGTTGCCTAATTTTAAAAGATGTGCTGTGCAGAGAGTGACAGTCCTGGAATCTGAGGTTGGGAGGAGGGAGTGATAGAAAACGGAGAAGGTGGAGTTAGAAAACAAAAAGCTAAAAATGAAACCTTTACTAATTAATAATTTTACTTGTAGGTCAACCCCTAAAAGCAAACAATAAAAAGTGTTGATCTAAGAGGCCAATGATTAACAATTTTATTTGTTCAGTCTCATTAACTTTCACAGAAGTTTATCATGTTGAAAAGTATAAACTTTATTCTTTAAATGAAGACATGTAAGTAGAATCGATATTAAGCTTCCACAAACAACAGAATTTGCTGAGAGGGCTGTGACTAGCTCCTATGAGCATATTTCTGTTGGTGTTCATAGGGTAAAAGGGAAAGAAAAAGTTTATCAAGAGGCAAGATTCATCACAAGAGTAAACAGAAGGATCCTGTGATACGAACAGGAGGCGAAGCTAGTCTAAATGTACATCACAGACACCGAACTAATCCTGCAGTTTATTAGGAAGTGAAGTACTGCATTCGTAAGAGAATGTATAGAGTACGCTGTCAAAACTGAGGGGAAACAGCCTCTAGCACTATCTTGGACAGTTCCTTATTGTAAATGAACCTTTGCTTGTTCACCTGAAAAATGGAAATTATTATATATATCTCACAAATGTGTTAAGAGAATCAAATAAGATAATGTATTTACTGCACCCAAGTATTGTACTACCTTTTAAAACAAATTAAAGAAATCAAACCTAAGACCTGGGAGGTGATATAATGGAAAGACGCCAATGTTTGCAAGGAAAACCCTTGTCTATTAATCACATTTTACCATTTATCAGTTCTATAACCTTGGGAAAATTATTTAAATTCCCTGTACCTCAGTTTCCTCATGTGTAAAATGGGGACTATTTATACATTGCATTAAATTGTTGTGAGCATAAAATTATGTAAGTAAAATGTCTGACAGCATCTGGTACACTGTAATTGCTATTATTATTAGGAGGATGATTACTAATAATGAATGTCTGCAATCTAAGAGTAGGAAGTAATAATTTCCATGGAAACAGAATAAACATTTTTTTTTCTTTTCATCGCAATGCCTAAATCTTACAATTGCTCAGAAGTTTTCATATTTAAGGTTGACAATCTGGAACATGAAATTCTTACTACTCTTGCCAAGACCTCACCAAATCAAACCTAGCACAAGCTACAAAGGGTTAGGCTGTCCTCATTCTCATAAATGTCAGTGAGCAACAGTAAAATAGTAGGTCTAATGTTTATGCAAATGTAAATGAGATTAAAAAAACTTAACTCCAAAAAACTACACAGACACTACTGTTTAGAGTTTTAAATCACATTATCTTTTGATGGTTGCTTTATGTTTTCTCTTTTATTACATTCCTTTTACTTCTTTTCAGAAATCTCAAAGAAAAAAGTAATAATGGATAGGTGGAGAAAATACTTAAAAATCTAAACTCGTAATTGATATAATCTAGTAAGTAATTATTCTATAAGAAATCACCATAGAATGTCTTTAGTCTATTCTTTGGAGGCACTTAAAAGTATGTAATTAGGGGGGCGTCTGGGTGGCTCAGTGGGTTAAAGCCTCTGCCTTAGGCTCAGATCATGATCCCAGGTTTCTGGGATCAAGCCCTGCATCAAGCCGAGCAGGGAGCCTGCTTCCCTTCCTCTCTCTGCCTGCCTCTCTGCCTACTTGTGATCTCTGCCTGTCTGTGAAAAAATAAATAAAATCTTTAAAAAAAAAAAAAAAAAAGTATGTCATTAGAGGCTCTTGGGTGGCTTAGTGGGTTAAGCCTCTGCCTTCGGCTTGGGTCATGATCTCGGGGTCTTGGGATCAAGCCCCCCATCGGGTTCTCTCCCCTCTCTATGCCTGCCTCTTTGCCTACTTGTGATCTCTCTCTGTCAAATAAATAAAATATATTTTTTAAAAAGTATGTAATTAAAACACACTTGAATTTCATACAACTTGCATCCACTACATAAAGTACACCTATGGTAGCTGGGTTGCCAGACTAATAATGAGAATAACAAAGGGTTACAGTTTTTGCTTATCTGGGAGCTTTCTAAGAAAAGACTGAAAAGGAAATTTAACATTTACTACCTGTAAGTCAGAGAAAAGAAACACAATGATAAGTGTTAAACATTATACTCTATTTCCTCAGAGATCATATCCCCAGCAACTTAATCACCTACACCTCACTTCAAACTGTGGACTTTGAAGAAAGGGAAAAGACCTTGGGCCCCTGAAAGAAAGAATTCTAAATGAAGGTACTTTACTTATCCAAGATTGGTGTTCATAGGGTAACCATCATTTTTACCCTTACTTTATTTTTAGCTTTAACCAACCTCAGCTCTTTTATTTTCCAGTTCACACAAGATTTGAGAAGGGAAGGAAGGAATGAAAGTAGTAGTAGTTACAGATAGCCAAAATAATAGTACTATAAAGGTAAACCCATGAGCTAAGGAAAAACAAAAAGGAATAACTCTAAGAAGGCTGACTGGGGCTTTTCAGTAAAGAAGCACAAAAACTATATCAAAACTGATGCATCTAGATGATACCTGAGCTTCTAGCTTACATAGCAAGTGCTACTTAGGACAGAAGAAATACATATAATTAATTTTATTCCTATCTAAAAAAGAGAGTAAAATAAAAGATTTTATTCTTAAAGTCATAAAGCTTCAGCAGTCTTGAAAATCTATCAACTGTATCTCCAATGACATTGGCTCATGAAACACAACCAGTTTTGACCTTACCTCCTCAATCATATTTATTAAAATATATGTAGTGAAAATCCCATCTCTAATGCATAAAACAACTTCCTTATATCCAACTTAATACTTTCTTTTCTTTCTTTCTTTTTTTTTTTTTAAGGTTTATTTACTTTAGAAAAACAGCATGAGCGGGAGAGGCAGAGGAAAAGGGAGAGAAAATTTCAAGCAGACCATGCACTGAGTGTGGAGCCTGATACGAGGCTCTATCTCACGACCCCAAGATCATGACCTGAGTTGAAGCCAACTGGGATGCTCAATCAACTGCCTCATCCAGGTGCCCCCAACTCAATACTTTCTTACGTCAGTTTTCCTTCTCCTAACAATCAGCTGAACGTCTAATACTGAAATATGGTAATCTTGGGTATTTAGATACTGCTAGCCAGAAAAATAAGAATTTGATGAACACTCATTATTTGTGTTCTTCAAGAGAAAACTGGCTAGGTGATAGGCCTTTGCAGGTAAACTTGTTCAGATAATAATTCAGAGCAAGCACTGATATACTTATGATATAAAATAGTTATTTAAAGATGCTTTAAATAAATTAACTTTGTTAATTAATTAATTAATTTGTTCATCTTTGTTTTAAAATGCATTGCAAATAAACTGGATATTCCCAATTTTCTTTGTAAATATCAGAAAGTATATATATATATCCTGTAAAAAGACACTATAATACATATATAAAAACATCACTTACCTCATCACTTTCAGGCTGTGAAAACACAATCGGCTGGCCTGTATCTGAAGTTTCCCTTATATTAAGATGTAAGGGAATGTCTCCTAAAAGAGCCCACCAGACATCCATTAATACTACAAAAGTTTACATAGGCATTTGGAATTTCACTATTTGAACTTCAGAAAAAAAACACAAAAAAACAAGTTTAAATTAAATTCATTCAAGTCAACTTGAACTGTGACTATCTTCAAGTTGCTAAATCTCTGAAAAAGGAATTCCAAATGAAAATTAGGGCCAACGTATTTCATTGGAGGGTAGTTCAAGGATTGTGTTATGTATATATGAAAGTTATATGGCAGCCGATCAAGGGATAAGGCCTCTGATTTATTCTTTGCTGGAGGTCTTCCAGCAAGAAATGGCTTGGAAGACATTTGTAAAAGTATTTCTCTCGGTAATATCTGATATAGACACATCATACCAAGCAATAAGAGAAAATGAAGACAAAAAGATGGGGAGACAAATTCATAAAAAAAGAAAAAGTGTAACAAAATTATCTTCCTGATATTGGCAGATGAGTGAGCTAAGAGAACTGCTGAAAAGTAAGGCAGATCTGTTATCTCCACTACCTTTCTCTTTAACCGATGGAAGTATTTTTCTTTTATCATGTATCGATCTTTATAGCATTACATATAACTTGTGAACCAGATGAGATCTCAGGAAGTATTTAAGAACCTCCTTTATACACACTTGAGGTTGAAAAGGTGGTGTGTCTTTCCTGTGTTACTATTAGATGGTAGAATTTAGGGGAAAAATGCTCTGATCCATCATACAATTGACTCTACCACCCCTTTACAAATGAAGCCTTTCAAAAGATTTAGACCTAAAATGCAGTAAATGGAGTCATAAGTAGAAAAGTTGACTTGTCATGGTACTGAGCATTCCTAGAACCACTTCAAATCCATGCAAGCATTACTGAAACATACATGTGTGTTTATATAAGTAAGTCAGCAGCACCAGGCCAGGCTAGATAAATAAAGCAGAAGTATATGTTACAAAATTAAAAATCTATTACAAGTTATATTATAAAGTACATAGAGTAACATAATTCATTCTTCTCTTGTCAGCAAATTATCTTGTCTTAATCAACTCTTAAATCTTTCCTAAATGTCAATAGCCAATGACAAAATACCTGAATATTTCTGTAGTCACTTAAAGATTAGCTTTTCAGTGAATTTGATGTCTATTCTATATATCAACTTAAGAGTGCAAGAAAATGTCACAGGGATACGGGAAAATATGTTAAAGAAAATTCTTAGAAACCCATAAAGCTTTTTCCTTGATTTATACCATCATAGTAAGGAATCCTGAATGGTTCCAGTTCTACCACAATCATGGAAGGAAAAAAACCAAAACTGTTTTCTTCATATATAGTCACCTCTCAATATAGTTTCTGCCTTCTAGAGACTCATAATCCTATCTAAAAGCAAAGAAGAATTGATGAAGAAAGACGAAAACCTTTTTAGAAAACAGGTGGCACACCATAGTGAGACTGGTAATGGGCTAACAGCTATTTAACAGAGAGGGACAAAAAGGAATAAAGATATGTAGAGTGAGTAAAGTGCAGCCTCGCCTTGAAATTATCTTTGAGGGGCTAGGTCTGAAGGAAGCGAGGGCATATTTCAGAGACATAATGACTATGCATAATCTGTCCTTGTAGGTAATACCGAGAAAGTTCTGACAGCCATTTTACCAAATTAATTTTTTAAATACAGCCCAGTGGATTTAAGTAAATTAAGAGGCAGCCAGGGAGTCAGTAAAGAACATATAAGGGTTCCTGGGGAATTCAACCAGCCATAAGGCCATAACTGGAAGAGCTCTTACCCTGCCTCCAGCCTCTTTGTTATTGGAGCCCCTGCTCCAGATCATGGGAGGTCTCACTGAGCCCCATGACTGCATTAAAAGGAAGAGATGTGCCCTGAATTGGAACTCTGAATTATTTTTCCCAGAACACTATTAGATACAACAACCTATAAGCACTATCTGTTTTTTGTGATCAGTATTCAGTGTTTCTGACACATTTTTAGGGTAACTAAAAATTTGTAAGCTGTTGATTAAAATGGAACTTCCATATGTGAGATTGTTTCTCTATGAGATATATATCAAATTCAAAATAAGTGATTTACGATATCATACCACCCATTTATAAATCAGGGAATTATAATATTGTCAGTAAAATTCAATAATGCCATTATAATTACACATTTACTTTATTACATAAGTGAATGTCAATGTGTTGTTGTTATGCAGATTTGGGAAATTGAACTTTCTAGGTTAGTTAAATAAAAAACAGTTGCAGAATATAATTAGTGGCTATAATTATAGCAATGTATCAAAATATATCATTAGTATTCACCTGGTACTGTGGTGGCTGCTACAGTACAAATGCATAATAACAATAACACATTTAACATCAACTTTTAGAAATTTAATTATAATAAAGAATGTTTTGAAATTCCCTGATCTCTAAGGGATCTTAATTGTTAACTACCTAAAACTAATAATTCACTCTCTTCCTCCCTTATTCAGCATCTAACATCTGCCTTTGCCCAGAACAGAAACTCATTCAAAAGGAAAATATCAACACGTTTCCTAAAACGTCCATTAAGTTGCCTGTGGATTTTTAAAGAATTATGTTTTACTTAAAATCTGTGTTTTGCTCACTTAACACCTGATTTTACTTCTCACAACACTAATTAATCCCTCAATTCAGTAACATGAACAGTACATATAATGTGTATTTCAGGTGCCATATCTTTTGGACCAAAAACATATAAAGAGATTACAGAAAACAGAAGACATTATCTTTCTAGAACAAAAGGAGTGACAAGTTCAGAACTTCTCAGACAGGCATTTTTTCATATACACCAAGAACTGACACTTAGAAAGGTTGCTACAACATATTAACCAGGTGTTTTCATATACCTCTTTATACTGAAAGATGTGTTCCCTTAGCAAACAACCAATGACCATTATTTAAAATAAGGACTTCAATTACAGTACTCAAACCATGAAACTCTTCTCGAATTCAAAATACAGGCAGTTTTTACCTACAGCAAAAGTTATAATTGGCAGAACAAACCTCCTCTTCAAAAAGCCTTCTACTAATGAAGTATTATAAAAAGCAAAGGAAGGTTAACACATACAACTCCCAATACTATCTTAATTTAAAGCACAAAACTGAAGACAATTCATCGTTTTCTGAGCCATTCTTCATTACCATGCTTTATCCCCACCTTCCTTTCTGCCATTTTCTTTGCAAGGAATATCCTGTGGTCTTACCTAGAACATCAAGATCAAGAGTCCGTGCTAGTCTTCTTGCACCATCAGCACCAAAAATATGAGTTCTCTGTTTACATTTTGGACACTGGAAAACACTCATATTTTGGACAAGGCCCAGGATCTAGAATAACAAAAACCACTGAAATTAAAACAAAATTAAACCAAATTTTTTTCTATTTTATTTTATTTCTTTTCAGTGTTCCCAAATTCATTGTTTATGCACCACACCCAGTGCTCCAAGCAATATGTACCCTCCTGAATACCCACCACCAGGCTCACCCAACTCCCCACCCCCTCCTCTCCCAAACCCTCAGTTTGTTTCTCAGAGTCCACAGTCTCTCATGGTTTGTCTCCCCCTCCGATTTCCCCCATCTCACTTCTCCTTTAATCCATTATTTCAACAAGTTTTTACTGAGTGCCCACTGGGTTCTAGTGATACAGTCATAAATAAGTTACGGTCTCTGCTTTAAAGAGAACTCACAAACTAGTGGGAGAGCAAGACACATGTAATTAACTTTAGTAATGTGATAAATGCTAAAGATAATGAAATGACAGCGATAAGAAAAATTCTGTCTGGGAAGAACAAGAGATATCTCTGAGCTGCCCATATTACCCAGAATTGTTTCATTGGGTTGAGGGTGAGAGGGTTGAGGCAGGAATTCTAGGCAGAAAGTGGAACATAAGTCAAGACAGTGAAATATAACTGCACATGGCTTATTTGGGCTGCACGCTCTTGGGGGGCACAGGCAGAAGCTGGCTTGATTAGGGAGGTCAGGGTCCAATGGCAAGGTGCTAAATGCCACTCATGATTTTCTTCTTGTGACAACAGAAAACCACAGAAGTTTTTCAAGTTGAAAAGATGGTCCACGAAAGGTTTTTCAAGTTGAAAAGATGGTCCTAAGAGGTAATATTACATAATCAGATCTGTATTTTAGAAACTTAGCTCTGATAACGATACAGAAAAAAAAAAAAGCAGAAAGATGCAGGGAGAAAAAAAATGGAAAAGAGGCTATTGTGAATGGAGTCTCATGATAGATGACAGCTAACAAATACTGAGTGCTTATTATACACCAGGCATGGGGGTAAGTGTTTTAGATGAACTATCTTATTTACTCCTATCAAAAACTTTATGAGACGGGTATTTTGTCATCCTCATTCCATTGCTGAGAAAAAGAACACAGCTAGCAAAACACTAAAATTCAACTCTCATCAGAATGTTATCATTTGAAACAAAAATTTAAAGTCTTATAGAAAGTATCCATCTCTGAGTTTCATTAGCTTCTGGAACAAAATAAATACTTTATAAACATGTGCTGAATAAATAGGCTCTGCAAATATAATCCTTATTCATGTTTCTTTTAATCCCATTTTCTTATTAATGAAAAGCAGTGAGTCTCTTCTAGAATAAAAATAAGGAACACAATTATCAAAGGCTTAGAGATAACATGTCTCTATCATCTTATCAACTCCACCAAAAAGATCATCATTATAGGAGATTTCTCCGTTAGAACATTTGCATTTTAAATGAAGAATAGCACTGACAATCCACAATGAACCATACAGACAAGAACATTTCTTATTCTTTCTGAAAAGGGAAACTGAACAGACTAAGGTTTCCCAGAACATATGCAAATGAAGACAAATTGTGAGGGACATAAATTTGTAGCTAAGCATTTTCCAAGCATCTAATATATCTTTTGCTGATGCAAAGTATTATAAAAAATAAATCATATTGTACTTTGGTAATTCAATACCATCTCCAAAAAGCCAGCAGAAAACATAGCTAACGATCACACCCCTTATTTGTTTATTCAGTATGTCTATATCATATACCCATTGCTTGGGCAGTTTTACTGCCATTTATGTTAAATGTGATATATTCCCCTCACTGTAGAGCTTTCAACTTAAACATAAAAATATCACTCAAGAAATGAGAAAAGGGAAAACACTTAAATATTGTGAAAATGTAGGTGAGGGTATATTCTAATCCAAAGAGAATAGGAAAAGCATCTTTACTCCAGAATCTCTTGGACTCCCCAAGACATAGGAGGGTATGGGGCAAGACTGTATTTTCAACTTACATGATTAACTTATTATCAATATCTTATTATTGTTCTCCATGGCCTTTTATATAAATGTCTCAGTCATGTTCTCTATATAGACTACAAAATGTCACAAACATAAAACCATAAGCAAACTCAATATTTAATAAGCTCCTATTACATGCCAGTAACTGAGCTAAACAAAAGGAGTAGCATACAGAGGTAAGCCAAACAGACTTGATTCTTGCCCTCCTGGAGCTTGCACACTAATTAGAGAAGCAGACTGAACAATTAATAGTTCAAAAATCTACTTTGAAGATGGAAGAGCTTCTCTGGAAGCAAAGCACAGAGGATTATGAGAGCGTAGAACAGAGAAAACCGTATCTATCCTAAGAGTCACAGAGGAGTTCCTTGAGGAAATATGTAACCTAAAAGTTAAAGAAAAAGCAGGTAAAAATTAGGAGAAAAGGAGGGAAACTCTCAAGGAAGAAGTAGGGGTACAAGTCTCCTTCAAGGAACTGAAAGACCAGCATGGCTGAGTTATGGTGTGAGCAGTGTGAAATTTTTCCAGCAGGACAAAAAGCACTAAACATAAATAAAAAAATTATTTTGTTAAACTGACTACATTAAAATTAGTAACTTAGTTGGAAGACACAATTTAGACAGTGAAAAGACAAGCTATAAAGCAGGAGATGGGATTTATAATACACATCCATGACAAAGGGCTTTTATCTGGAATATAAAAAGAACTCTACAAGCCAATAAGAGAACATCAGAATGGGCAAGACTTAACAGGCACTCCTTAAAGACAAATAAACTTGAAAATAAAGTTTTCAAACTTCACTAATCATCAGAGAAATGCAAATTAAAACAACAATGAGATGCCACACATTCAGACCTGATTAGAACAGTGGAATGTCTATAAGACAGCAACAACAACAAATACCAAATCATGGTGAGGACACAGAACAAGTAAAATTCATAGTTTCAGCCGAATGCAAACTGGTACAACGATTTTAAACTGGTAAAACCATTTAGGAAAATGAAAACTTATTTCAATTCAATTTAATTAATATATACTGTATTATTAGTTTCAGAAGCAGAATTTAGTGATTCATCAGTTGTAACACTCAGTCCTCATTACCTCAAGTGCCCTCCTTAATATCACCCAGCTACCCCAACCCCCTCCCTTCTCCCCTCCAGCAAATCTTAGCTTGTTTCCTGCAGTTAAGAGTCTCTTATGGTTTGTCTCCCCCTGATTTTGTCGTTTTATTATTTTTAACTCTCTTCCCTATGATCCTGTGTTTTGTTTCTTAAATTCCACATGAATGAGATCATATGATAACCGTGTTTCTCTGACTGACTTATTTTGTTTAGCATAATACCCTCTAGTTCCATCCACATTGTTGCAAATCACATTGATTTTATTTTCTCAAATATGATGAGCATGTAGTGGTATCTCATTAATCCGTTTATACTGGGAACTGTATTTCCTAGAGACTTTCTTCCTTTATAGCTCCTCGTTAAAGTTCCCTAAAAGTAAAATGACATAAGTTTTAGGAGGTGGAAGTGAAGCCATAGGCATTACACTCTATAGTTTCCTTTGGTTCGAGGTGGGGAAAGAAATTTGCAGGACTGCAGGTATATTCCAGTTGGTCCTCTTTCTTCCTGACATTGGGCCCATCCTCTGTCCTGAGGTTTTAATTTGCATTGCCATAATTATTAAAGAAGTTGAGCATATTTTTACATGTTTATTGATTATTTGTATATTCTCCTCTGTAAAGTGTTCAGTTTTCTTGTCTATTTTTTCCATTGATTATATAGGTCTTCTTATTGAATTATAAGAACTCCTAGTTTTTCAATAGAATTCCTTTGTTGATAGGTTCTCAACTTTGATATTGATTACACTAGTATATTATTAAAATTAAGGTCATCTGGATTTTTCCCTACATTTTAAAACATGGGTACTAAAAATTTTTACATCACATTTGTGACTTGCATTACATTTCTATTGGAAAGCACTGTTGCAGACAACTAAAAAGTGACCATAGAACTGATTTTGGTAGTTCCCCTTAATTTTATGTTGTTTCAAGGTCCTAAAGATGAACAAAAACATTTATGAGGATCAGTGATTTATGAGTACTTTTAAAAATTGAAGGAACATGAAACCTTTACCTTCAAGACTATATAGGAAAGACAAACTGTCAAGTTTCTTTGCTTTTAGTTGAAATTACATCAACTGAGTGTGATGACACACACATATTTATCTGATTAATTAGAAAAAGAGAACAAATTACTTATTAAAATATGCAGAGTATGTGGCAGACAACTTTTTGAAACCACAGGGTTAGCTGGAAGAAAATTCAGAAAAGAACCTCGAGTATTAAAAAGATTAGAAAACACTATGCTAGTTTTTAAGAGTAGAGTTCTATAATCAATGAGTTTTGAACAGGAGCAGTTAATAAAATAAGAAAGAACATTAGAATATCCATATGACAATTTTATTCAAAAAAATTCTTTTAAACAGGAAAGCGTTCATGTCCATACCATCCTCTACTGTCCTCCTGGCCACAAGCCTTATACTGTATGAATACTTTATGTGTTCTTAAGCTGTTTATTATAGAGCTATTACGTATATCTTTCATAGTAGAAACATTAGAAAGCAGATGCTTTGCTAGAGCTTAATTTACCTAATACCATTGAGATGCAGCTGTAAGCATGCTCAATCATTTTTTTAAATGTCTCATCAAAATATAAGATCCTTTTTTTGTGTCAACTAGACTCAAATAGAAAAAAATTTCGGAGGAAAAAAATGTATAAGATCCTTATCTCTTTTTCTTCTGCTAGTTGTATACTGAAAGTAAATGCTACATGCCTGCTTAACATCAGCCACCACAAACCTTTTATGTGTTATTTTTATGTTATTCCAATCCATTGTTGCCTCAGAAGGGTACTTCTTTTATTAACTTTTAAAAAATTGACTCTCTTGAAATATCAATGTTGCTCTGAAATATTGGATTTTTGTGTCCAACTGAATTAAGCAAGCTCAAAAGGCCCCAATTTTAATTTCTTCTTGGTATTTTAAATTCAGATTCAGGTAAGTAACAAGTAAGATTTTCAGGCTACTATTTAATCCAATTTCTCAAGGTTACAATCAGGTTAAATTCTTGCTGGTTGGAAATTGTCACAAGGATTAAAAACTATGATTTAGGAAAAAATGAGGAGAAACTGATTGTTAAATAGAGAATGAATAACAATAACTGAAATAGATTAGATTCTTAAGTGCTATTCAGTTCACCATTTGCATTGAACCGGTTTTTATTATATTTCCTGAAACAAGTGTACAAATATAATATTTTTAGAGACTTATTTTCTTTTTTTTTTTTTTAAATATTTTATTTATTTATTTGACAGAGAGAGATCACAAGTAGACAGAGAGGCAGGCAGAGAGAGAGGGAGAGGGAAGCAGGCTCCCTGCCGAGCAGAGAGCTCGATGTGGGACTCGATCCCAGGACCCTGAGATCATGACCTGAGCCGAAGGCAGCGGCTTAACCCACTGAGCCACCCAGGCGTCCCGAGACTTATTTTCATTTACTTTAGAGAGAGATAGTTTGAGTGAGCATAGCGGAGAGGAGCAGAGAGAGAGGGAGAGAGAAGTCCCAAGCAGACTCTGCACTTGGAAGTCTGCAGCGGGGCTCCATTCCGTGACCCTGAGATCACCACCTAAGCCGAAATCAAGGTTGGATGCTTAACTGTCTTGGTCACCCAGGTGCTCCCAAATATTATAATTTTTTAAAAATGAGATGGGTGGCTTGTTTTCTCTTTCAGAAGAAGTAGTCTGGCATGGAAAGAACAATAAGTGGGGAAACCTTGCATTCATGTTCCTTTCAGGAACCAATTAAATAGTTGTGGGTCCTTGAGGTAAAATTCAACTTCTTTATGTCCTGAATCCCAAAATGAGGGTTTACAACAAATGATGATCTCTATAATAATGACTCCTAAAATCTAACACTAGAACAATAACATTCAGAGTCACCCTTATAATACCATATATACATATGGTATTATTTTGATTTATTTTGATATATTTTGATATAATTTGATATACATATGTATAATCTCATTGAATTGCCAAAAGGACCAATGAAATGGATCACAAAACATTGAATGTATATTATTTGCTCTAGATCACACAGTTAATAAATAACATAGCCAAAATTCAAACCAGCTGAGTCGTTGGTTTGTATGTGGAAGTTACCAAGAAAGACAAGTAAATTGACTCCAGGATTTTGTCCTTAGAACTAGGTTGTCTGAAACAATGATGAGTCAATACAGTTTAGTAAGGCAATTTAGCACAGTAATTAAGAGCACAGTTATATGCCTGGGTGGCTCAGTGGGTTAAGCCGCTGCCTTCGGCTCAGGTCATGATCTCAGGGTCATGGGATCGAGTCCCGCGTCGGGCTCTCTGCTCAGCAGGGAGCCTGCTTCCTCCTCTCTCTCTGCCTGCCTCTCTGCCTACTTGTGATCTCTCTCTGTCAAATAAATAAATAAAATCTTTAAAAAAAAAAAAGAGCACAGTTATAAACGAAGGACTAATTTGAACCCTCTTCATACTAACTACTGCAATCTAGGAGGCTTTAGACTTCACTTCCTTCTCCTGGCCATGGAACTCCCCTTGCCTAAAACACATTCATTATACCTCTCTTGACTATCAAAACCTATGGCCCCTTAACTCCTCCCCATTTTTCAATCCACCCATTTCCTGTCTCACTTGCCCATCTAGACAATCAGAACCTAATGGTAAGCAAATTTATACTAAAATCTATCTATCTATCTATTAAAATCTATACTTTGTTTCCAGGTCAACTATAGCAGACAGGTAGCTGTTGACCTAAGTCCATGGTCTCATCTTCCTTGGCACAGATCTAACCTACATTTCTTGGGCTCCTCGAGTACAGTGACAAGTGACCACATGACTGAGTTTTAGTGAAACATGTACACACACATATGTATGTCTGGTCCATAAAAATTTCCATAAGCATGCCTCTGTGCTATCTTTCCCTTCTGGCTGGTTCAAATGAGAATAGCCCCAAAGGTGGGCTTAGAACTCACTTTGAACATGGCAGAGGCTATAGTGGCCTAAATAACTTCCTGGAAGAAGACCACTCTGATCACCTGTTCATCTCTGAGTACTGTCCCATGAGTAAGAAATAAACTGCTATTGTATTTGCATCATTATATATTTTGAGGTTTATTTGTGACAGTAATGAACTGTATTAAATAATATAAATTTTATTTTAAAAATTTTTTAAATAATGCAAATTTTAAATAATTTTGACTCTATATAACTTTAGCAATTTAATCTGTATGAAGAGAATGGTTTAGGCTCAAGTGAAGTACTCATGGAATAAGGAAATCTCAAAGACACTATTCATCTAAATTTTTAACAATTTCTTATTAAAATTCTTATTAGCAAAAAAGGAACTAGTCAAAATATGTAGGCCAAATGCAAAAATATCTATGAATTATAAATTTATCTGATTCATGATAACATTCTAAAAGTAATTATAATAAACAACATTAGTTACATTGACATTGGTTGGTCAGCCTGTGCCAAACACTGTGCTAAGCCCTTTGTGGGCATTATCTCATTTATTTCTCCCCTCAAACTTCTGAGGGAAACAGTACTATAATTCCCGCATTATGAATTAAATAACCTGAGTAGGTCCTACAGCTACAAAGTGAAAGAGCTAGTATTCAAACTATAGTATTCAGACTCCTGAGTTCATTCTCTTTACCACTATGTAAAAATGTCTCTGTAAGTAGCACCCTATTGCTTAAAAAATAATTATAAAAATTCTAAAGCAATTTAATTTGCAACCATAAAAGAGGTTATACATATATTAAAGAATATACCTCTCCCAGTGCTAAGAAAAAAAATCAATCTGTGTAAAAAAGGCTACAAATATACAGATTAATAAATCTGTTTTTGTGAAGAGAAGGGATGGTCACATATATCATGTGATCTGAATAGTACTAAAAAGGCCAACACCAAATCATTTTCTCTACTAGTCTCTTCCTTGCCAAACAGTTTTAAATCACAACCTTCATAGAGAATAAGGGCAAGGATCTGTGACTGAGAATCTAGCCTCTTATTTCTACCTCACCATCATCCTGAGCAAAGAACTATCTCCTGGTAGATTTATTAATGGCAGCCTAACTCTCAAAATCTCTTAGATTTCTGCCATTTTTTTTTCCTAACCACCCCACCCTATGTAATCAATTGCCAAGCTGTCAATTCTTCCTTCAAAATGCCAACTACATTTATTCCCCTTTCCATCTTCAATGCTGTTATTCTAGATCAGACTCTTCCTCCCATCACCTACACCAGTGTTTTTCCAAATTATTAAAACTGTAGGCAGAGGGAGAGGAGCCCAAGCAGCCTCCCTGCTAAGTGCAGAGGGAGCTCAGTCTCAGGACCTTTGAGATCAGAACCGGAGCAGATACCAAGAGTGGGCAGGCATCCCTGTATTGATCAAATATGAGACTGAGGTGAATAGGCCATCAATCTGTTGGAAAGCATATAAATCATCCTTCTCTGAGCTTTAAAGAGGCCATATCCATAGCAGAGTCCAGGGAGCACCATAGCATGCGTGTGGGAGTGTGTATCTGGCGGGGCCTCTTGGAGCCATAAGAGATCGAAGAGAGGAATAGCAGCAATTCTAGAAACAGAAAATTGACCACTTTCTGAAAGAGCTCTACAAAAAGCATTCAGGGAACAAAGGATCTGGCCAGCAGATTACTTAGACTGGCCCCTGGCAAGGACAGTGCAATTCTGCCTCAGGCAAAGGCATTTGAGAATCACAGCAACAGGCCCCTCCCCCAGAAGATCAGCAAGAACATCCAGCCAAGACCAAGCTCACCCATCAAGGAGAATAGCAGAATTCCAGAGAAGGGGAAAGCAAAGCATGGAATTCATGATTCTTTAGTCTTGCAAAGTTAATTAAATTTTTAAAACTTTTTTTCATATTCTTTCAAATCTTTTTCATATTTCTTTCATATTCATATTTTTCATATTCATTTTAACTTTTACTCTTTCCTATTTTAACGTTTTTTTAACTAGTTTATCTTAACAATACCCTTCTTAAAAAAATCTTTTTGAGGGGCGCCTGGGTGGCTCAGTGGGTTAAGCCTCTGCCTTCAGCCCAGGTCATGTTCTCAGGGTCCTGGGATCGAGCCCCACATCGGGCTCTCTTCTCACAGAGGAGCCTGCTTTCCCCTCTCTCTCTGCCCGCCTCTCTGCCTACTTGTGATAGCTCTCTCTCAAATAAATAAATAAAATACCTTAAAAAAAAATCTTTTTGAACCTTCATTATTATAGTCATATTTTATCCTTCATTGTATCTAACTTTATTTTTTATATATATATAGGGTGTTTTGTTCTGAAAAATTTTGGAATACAACTTCTAATAGATCAAAATATACCCTAAATCTAGCACAGGGCTTTGTTCTAGTCTCCAGCTTGAGCAAATTCTCTCCACTTTCTTTGTCTTTCTTTTCCCAACCAACTTACCTTATCAACTCCTTTTTTAAATTTTTAAAAAAATTTTCATCTTTACAGGGGCGCCCAGGTGGCTCAATGGATTAAAGCCTCTGCCTTCGACTCAGGTCGTGATCTCGGATCCTGGGATTGAGCCCCACATCAGGCTCTCTGCTCAGCGGGGAGCCTGCTTCCCTTCTTCTCTCTCTGCCTGCCTCTCTGCCTGCTTGTGATCTCTCTCTGTCATGTAAATAAATAAAAATCTTAAAAAAAATTTTATTAAAAAATTTATTTTTATTCTTTAAAAAAAAAAAATTTTTCATCTTTATAGTCATATTTCATCCTTCATTGTATTTACCCTTATTTTTGTATATATATGTTTTTCTTTCTTTAAAAATCTTGGGAAGTAGTTTCTTCTAAGAGACCAAAATACACCACAAATCAAGTGAGTGGTTCTGTTCTATTCACCAGTCTAATATATATATATATATATATATATATAATTTTATTATATATAATATATAGATTTTTATTTATTTTTATATAATTTAATTAATTTATTTTAATTAATTAATTTATTTTAATTTATTCATTTTTAATTTATTTTCTTTTAACTTCTTTTTACCCGCTTTCTTCTCCCCAACATCTGGGGTCACTTCTGATTTGGTTAACGCACATTTTTCTGGGGTCTTTGCCACTCTTTTATTTTTTTATTCTCTTGTTCTTATATTCTTATTTAGATAAAATGACAAGGCAGAAAAACTCACCACACACACACAAAAAAGAATAAGAGGCAGTACCGAAAGCAAGGGACCCAATCAATAAAGACATTGGTAATATGTCAGATTTAGCGTTCAGAATGACAATTCTCAAGGTGCTAGCTGGGCTTGAAAAAGGCATGGAAGATGTTAGAAAAACCCTGTCTGGAGAAATAAAAGCCTTTCTGGAGAAATAAAAGAACTAAAATCTAACCAAGCTAAAATCAAAAAAGCTATTAATGAGGTGTAACAAAAAATGGAGGCTCTTACTGCTAGGATAAATGAGGCAGAAGAGAGAATTAGTGATATAGAAGACAAAATTATGGAGAATAAAGAAGCTGAGCAAAAGAGAGACAAACAACTACTGGACCATGAGGGGAGAATTTGAGAGATAAGTGATATCATAAGATGAAACAATATTAGAACAATTGGGATTCCAGAAGAAGAAGAAAGAGAGAGGGGGGCAGAAGGTATACTGGAGTGAATTATTGTGGAGAATTTCCCAATATGGCAAAGGGACCAAGCATCAAAATCCAGGAGGTGGAGAGAACCCCCTCAAAATCAGTACGAATAGGTCCACACCCCGTCATCTAATAGTAAAACTTACAAGTCTCAGTGACAAAGAGAAAATCCTGAAAGCAGCTTGGGACAAAAAGTCTGTAACATACAATGGTAAAAATATTAGATAGCAGCAGACTTATCCACAGAGACCTGGCAGGCCAGAAAGAACTGGCATGATATATTCAGAGCACTGAGAAAAATTTGCAGCCAAGAATACTATATCCAGCTAGGCTATCACTGAAAATAGGAGACACAAAAAGCTTCCAGGACAAACAAAAACTAAAAGAAGTTGCAAACGCCAAACCAGCTCTACAGGAAATACTGAAAGGGTCCTCTAAGCAAAGAGGGAGCCTCAAAGTAGTAGACCAGAAAGGAACAGAGACAATATACAGTAACAGTCACCTTATAGGCAATACAATGGCACTAAATTCATATCTCTCAATAGTTACTCTGAATGTTAATGGACTAAATTCCCCAATCAAAAGACAGAGAGTATCAGAATGGATAAAAAAACAAAACTGATCAATATGCTGTCTACAAGAAACTCATTTTAGACCCAAAGACACCTCCAGATTTAAAGTGAGGAGGTGGACGGGCGCCTGGGTGGCTCAGTGGATTAAGCCGCTGCCTTCGGCTCGGGTCATGATCTCAGGGTCCTGGGATCGAGGCCCGCATCGGGGGATAAATAAAATAAAATCTTTCAGATAAATAAAATAAAATCTTTAAAAAAAATAAAAAAAAAATAAAGTGAGGAGGTGGAAAACAATTTACTATGCTAATGGACATTAAAAGAAAGCTGGGGTGGCAATCCTCATATCAGATAAATTAGATTTTAAGCCAAAGACGATAATAAGAGATGATATAGGACACTATATCACACTCAAAGGGTGTGTCCAACAAGAAGATCTAACAATTTTAAATACCTATGCCCCTAACATGGGAACATCCAACTATATAAACCAATTAATAACAAAATTAAAGAAACACATTGACAATAACACAATAATAGTAGGGGACTTTAACATCCCTCTCACTGAAATGGACAGATCATCCAAGCAAAAGGTCAACAAGGAAAAAAGGCCTTAAATGACACACTGGAGCAGATGGACATCACAGATATATTCAGAGCATTCCATCCCAAAGCAACAGAATACACATTCTTCTCTAGTGCACATGGAATAGTCTCCAGAATAGATCACATCCTGCATCACAAATCAGGTCTCAACTGGTACCAAAAGATTGGGATCATTCCCTGCATACTTTTAGACCACAATGCTCTAAAGCTAGAACTCAATCACAAGAGGAATTTGGGAAGACCACATATACATGGAGGCTAAAGAGCATCCTACTAAAGAATGAATGGGTCAACCAGGAAAATTATGGAAACAAATGATGATGAAAGCACACTGTTCAAAATCTGTGGGATGCAGCAAAGGCAGTCCTGGGAGGAAAGTATACAGTGATACAAGCCTTTCTCAAGAAACAAGAAAGGTCTCAAGAACACAACCTAACCCTACACCTAAAGGAGCTGGAGAAAGAACAGGAAAGAAAGCCGAAACCCAGCAAGAGAAGAGAAATAATAAAGATCAGAGCAGAAACAAATGAAATAGAAACCAAAAAAACAATAGAACACATCAATCAAACTAGGAGCTGGTTCTTTGAAAGAATTAATGAGACTGATAAGCCCCTGGCCAGACTTACCAAAAAGAAAATAGGAAGGACCCAAATAAATAAAATCATGAATGAGAGAGGACAGATCACAACCAACACCAAAGAAATACAAACAATTATAAGAACATACTATAAGCAACTATATGCCAGCAAATTTGACTATCTGGAAGAAATGGATGCTTTCCTAGAGACACAAAAACTACCAAAACTGAACCAGGAAGAAATAGAAAATCTGAACAGACCCATAACCAGCAAGGAGATTGAAGCAGTCACCAAAAGTTTCCCAAAACAGGGCGCCTGGGTGGCTCAGTGGGTTAAGCCACTGCCTTCGGCTCAGGTCATGACCTCGGGGTCCTGGGATTGAGTCCCACATCAGGCTTTCTGCTCAGCGGGAAGCCTGCTTCCCTTCCTCTCTCTCTGTCTGCCATCCTTTCTATTTTTTTAAAAAAGATTTTTATTTATTTATTTGACAGACAGAGATCACAAGTAAGCAGAGAGGCAGGCAGAGAGAGAGAGGAGGAAGCAGGCTCCCTGCTGAGCAGAGAGCCCGATGTGGGGCTCGATCCCAGGACTCTGGGATCATGACCTGAGCCGAAGGCAGAGGATTTAACCCACTGAGCCACCCAGGCGCCCCACAGCATCCTTTTTTGATCGAAACTCTTCAAAGTATAGGGTACATACCTTAATATCATCAAAGCCATCTATGAAAAACCCACAGCAAATATCATTCTCAATGGAGGAAAAACAGAGCTTTTCTGCTAAGGCCAGGAACACAGCAGGGATGTCCATTATCACCATTGCTATTCAACATAGTACTAGAAGTCCTAGCCTCAGCAATCAGACAACAAAAAGAAATTAAAGGCACCCAAATCAGCAAAGAAGAAGTCAAACTATCACTCTTTGCAGATGATATGATACTTTATGTGGAAAACCCAAAAGATTCCACTCCAAATCTGCTAGAACTTGTACAGGAATTCAGTAAAGTGTCAGGATATAAAATCAATGCAAAGAAATCAGTTGCATTTCTACACACCAATAACAAGACAGAAGAAAGAGAAGTTTTGGAGTCAATCCCATTTACAATTGCACCCAAAACCATAAGGTACCTAGGAACAAACCTAACCAAAGAGGCAAAGAAACTATACTCAGAAAACTATAAAGTACTCATAAAGAAATTGAGGAAGACGCAAAGAAATGGAAAAACGTTTCATGCTCATGGATTGGAAGAACAAATATTGTGAAAATCTTTACGCTACCTAACGCAATCTATACGTTTAATGCAATCCCTATAAAAATACCATCCATTTTTTTCAAAGAAATGGAACAAATAATCTTAAAATTTATATAGAACCAGAAAAGACCTCGAATAGCCAGAGGAATGTTGAAAAAGAAAGCCAACATTAGTGGCATCACAATTCCAGACCTCAGGCTTTATTATAAAGCTGTCATCATCAAGACAGTATGGTACTGGCACAAAAACATAGATCAATGGAACAGAATAGAGAGCCCAGAAATAGACCCTCAACTCTATGGTTAATTAATCTTTGATAAAGCAGGAAAGAATGACCAATGGAAAAAAAGACAGTCTCTTCAACAAATGGTGCTGGGAAAATTGGACAGCCACATGCAGAAAAATGAAACTGGACCATTTCCTTATACCACACACAAAAATAGACTCAAAATGGATGAAGGACCTCAATGTGAGAAAGGAATCCATCAAAATCCTTGAGGAGAACACAGACAGCAACCTCTTTGACCTCAGCCACAGCAACGTCTTCCTAAGAATATCGCCAAAAGCAAGGGAAGCAAGGGCAAAAATGAACTGTTGGGATTTCATCAAGATCAACAGCTTTTGCATAGCAAAGTAAATAGTCAACAAAACCAAAAGACAACTGACAGAATGGGAGGAGATATTTGAAAATGACATATCAGATAAAAGACTAGTATCCAAAATCTACCAAGATTTATCAAGAACTTATCAAGCTCAACACCCAAAGAACAAATAATCCAATCTAGAAATGGGCAGAGGACATGAACAGACATTTCTGCAAAGAAGACATCCAGATGGCCAAAGACACATGAAAAAGTGCTCCACATCACTCAGCATCAGGGAAATACAAATCAAAACCACAATGAGATACCACCTCACACCAGTCAGAATGGCTAAAATTAACAAGTCAGGAAATGACAGATGCTGGCGAGGATGCAAAGAAAGGGGAACCCTCCTACGCTGTTGGTGGGAATGCAAGCTGGTGCAACTACTCTGGAAAACAGCATGGATGTACCTCAAAAAGTTGAAAATAGAGCTACCTTACGACCCAGCAATTGCATTACTGGGTATTTACCCTAAAGATACAAACACAGTGATCTGAAGGGGCACATGCACCCGAATGTTTATAGCAGCAATGTCCACAATAGCCAACCTATGGAAAGAACCTAGATGTCCATCAACAGATGAATGGATAAAGAAGATGTGATATATATGTACAATGGAATACTATGCAGCCATCAAAAGAAATGAAATCTTGCCATTTGCAATGATGTGGATGGAACTAGAGGGTATTATGCTGAGCAAAATAAGTCAGTCAGAGAAAGAAAATTATCACATGATCTCCCTGATATGAAGAATTTGAGAGGCAACGTGGGGGATTTGGGGGATAGGGAAGGAAAAAATGAAACAGGATGGGATTGGAAGGGAGACAAATTATGAGAGACTCAATCTCACAGAACAAACTGAGAGTTGCTGAGGGAAGGAGGGTAGGGAGAGGATGGTTGGGTTATGGACATTGGGGAGGGTATGTGCTATGGTGAGTGCTGTGAAGTGCGTAAACCTGGCGATCCACAGACCTGTACCCCTGGAACTAATCATACATTATATGTTATAAAAAATAAAAATTTAATTAAAAAAGTCTGTCTTACCATAAGAGAAGTATTTTAAATCTTGATCCAATATAAATGCATACTTATATATATGTACAACTGAGACCAAATCTTTATGAAATAACACTTTGTCTTCCTAAGAGCAATCTACCCTAATATTGTTTAAAACCTTTGGTTTTGGGGAGCCTGGGTAGCTCAGTCGGTTAAACATCTGCCTTCAACTCAGGCCGTGATCCTGGGGTCCTGGGATCAAGTCCCACATCAGGCTGCCTACTCAGAAAAGGGTTTGCTTCTCCCTCTTCCTCTGCTGTTGTGCGCTCGCTCTCTCTCTCTCTCTGTCATAAACAAACAAATAAATAAATAATCTTAAAATAAGAATTCTAAAACCTTTGGCTTCATCTCTCACTGTATTGGTTTCATGGCTTATTGGTGGGTCACAACCTGCTGTGTAACTCTGGCCATTGCAAATACTTCCTTAATGCTTTAACTCTCCTGGCTCCTGTCCTTTCTATTCATTTCTATCAAATTAAATATTTTTAAAGCTCTATTCTAATTAAGTCTATTTCCCAACCAACAATATTTATGGACTCCTCTAAAATTCTCAAGAAGCAAGTTCAAATCCTCAGCTGGTTGAAGCTCTACCAAACCTGGGCCTAGCAGAGCCACACCGAAACATGCAACTTCAACTATTGACAAACTGAACAATCTCGAACACAACTTGTGATCTCCTGATTCTTTTCAGACTAAATTCTGTCCCTATTCTAGTCCTCTGATAGGACTATGAAAATCCAACTCCATTCATTCATTCTGTGTATATTTAGTTGAGCAGCTATATGTTCTTGGCACAGAGGGAGGTCAGGGGTCCCTTAACTCAGAGCTTACAGCATGGCACTACAAATGCTGTAGTAAAAATGAAAGTACTGACAAATATGAAAACAGTTACAAAAAGGAAAATAGAGTGTTACTAGATCACACACTAGAACGAGTTCACCTGGTTAACAGGGACAGGGCAGTCTCTCAGAAAAAGAATGATTTAATCTAAGTAGCAAAGGATAAAAAGGAGCTACCAAGTGAAAAATGAGGGTAAAGGGCTTTCATGTGGAGAAACAGCATGCTTGAGGCCACAAAGAAAGAAACTTTGTGGGAATCTACAAGAAGAAAATGATCAGTCTCACTGACAGAGAATGCAAGGCAGAGTGGCCTGTGAGTTGGGGATAAAGACAACAACAGATTGTGGCTGGCATTATATACCAGGTCAAATGTCTATAAGATAACTATTTATTATATGTCTGCTATACACCAGGTAACTGAACATTTAAGAATAGTTAAGGCATGGGGCGCCGGGATGGCTCAGTGGGTTAAAGCCTCTGCCTTCAGCTGGGGTCATGATCCCAGGTCGTGGGATCAAGCCCCACATCAGGCTCTCTGCTCAGCAGGGGGCTGTTTCCTCCTCTCTCTCTCTCTGCCTGCCTCTCTGCCTACTTGTGATCTCTATCTGTCAAATAAATAAATAAAATCTTAAAAAAAAAAAAAGAATAGTTAAGGCATATTTTCTTGCCCTCCAGAACTCACTTCTTCTGTGGAGACTGACAGGTGAACCGTAGTGGAATAAGAGCCAAACCAGAAATATGTTCAAGTAGTTCAGAGAAAAGATTAACCTTTTTTGGGAGTTTGATAAAAACTTCCTAGAGAAAGTAATGCCTGCACAGGGATTTGAAACGTGAATCTGAGTTCCCAAGCTAACAATGGCCTATCAGGAAAGGGACTAGTATATGCAAAATAATGTGGACATGAAAAAAATCATGACTTTTCCATGAAAGCCCTACTTTAATAGCCCAAAGAAGAAAGTGTCTTGTGTTCTTCAGAATTCAGAATCCCTTCCCATAATAGAGCTAGTCTACAGGATGATAAGGTACTTGGCAAAAAAGGCTTCATTCGTCTTTTTTTTTCCAATTAATAAGGGACCTTATCACAGTATTTTCCTTATAGAAGGCACTCAGTAGGAGTAAATATATATATTTGTAAAATAAACTACTTACTGAATTAAAATTAACTAAGGGATCCTTATGTACAGAAGGAATAAGAGAGGAAATATACTTTAATACTTCAATATATTTATCGGGAGCTGGGAAGGAGACTGCCCAAGGAGTCAGGGCTGGATAGTGAAATCCCTGTAACTCTACAAGTTCAAATGGTAGAAGAGCTCCAAATCGAGGTACCTGGGCCTCCACTGTAGAAGAAGCAATAAAAATGGGTAAAAATGACATAAGGCAAGAAGTACCCACCGTTCAAAATGTGTAAGATTGAAAAAAATTTATTATTTAAAAAAAAAAAACAGTCTATCTATAAAAACTGAGATAATCCAGGATTTGGCAGAGCTGATATGATTTCAGGCACAGAACAAAGAATTTCACAGTTATCTCTTTTTCTCCTTCACCTATCCAAGCCTTGAGGGTTTTTTTTTTTTTCCTCAAGATTTTATGTATTTATTTGCGAGAGAGAGTGAGTGAAAGAGAGAGCACACGAGTGGGGGGAGGGGCAGAGGGAGAAGCAGACTCCCTTCTGAGAAGGGAGCCCTTTGTGGGGCTGGATTCCAGGGCCCTGGGGTCATGACCTGTGCTAAAGACAGATTCTTAACCAATTGAGCCACATAGGCACCCCAAGCCTTTAATTCTAAGAAATCATTTAAATCAACTTTAAAATGTTCTTGTAGATATTACTAAACTGTCCATACCAATGAATTTCAATGACATCACTGTTTCCATGGTAACTAATGCACTTCAAAAGGGGCAAAAACAGAAAGCAAGACTAAAAACCAGGAAAAAAATGAAGTGGTATAAACAAAGCATGATATTACTCCTTTGCATTTATGGCACACTTTCTAATTTAAATGCTCTGCCATTACTTAAACTCCAAGGCTCTTAAATGCCAGAAAGATCTCAGAAATAATCAAATCAACATCGCACTCACAGCCAGGATTCCCTTTACAATGCACCATGGTTGTCCAATTGTTTACAGAACTCATTGCTGGAAAGTTCTCTAATTCACTTGCAAAGATTACTGAGCACCTATCTTGTTCTGCAGGTTCAAGAGATGATTAAGATATTCTACCTCCTTTTAAAATTTTTGCTATTTAGAAATAATTGAAACATAGGGGTGAAAAAAAAGAGGGTTATAATAAAGATACAGGACAATGTTAAAGAGCCAACTTGGAAGGATCATGCATTTCTGATGACTTTCACTTGTATTCCACGTCAGCCCCACACACCCATAACCAACCACACCCTGGGCTTTGTCATGACCCAGAAACATTCCAATTCTGCAAACTTAAATCCCAATATTAACTTTCTGTTTACAAACAGCTCTTTCATTCCCTAATACTGCACTAGTCTATGAGCTTTATGCAGCCCAAGATCCTTCACGTGAAATATTTCCTCGCTGTATTTCCTTGCTGATATCTTTAACTTTCATTTTCAGTGACACCCACCTAGCAACAGCCTAATATGAATGTAGTGACCATCACCCTTCCCCATTGTTATGTTCCACAGGAGCCTCTGTCTCACCCTTTGTCCCTTTATCCTTGAGTGTAGAGGAAAATCGGTTAGAACAATTATGAGATTGTTTGCCTCTTTACTTACGGGGCCATAAGTATCAGGTGCTGTGGATAAGTGAAAATAACCTAAAGACTTAAAGGTACATGTGCTGAATTTGCCAACTATGGTCATTAGACCCCCAACTAGTAAAGTGCATGTAAAACCTGCCCCACAGTCATAGTCACATCAAGTGACAACACTGGCTGAAATAGTCTCTTGGTGTACAAAATAATAATTTACAGAGTAAAGAATAAAAAGTGCTGGTTTCTGCCTTTTAAAAAAATATTTACTTATTTATTTGGCCGACAGAGATTACAAGTAGGCAGAGAGGCAGAGAGAGAGGAGGAAGCAGGCTACCCGCTGCACAGAGAGCCCGATGCAGGGCTCGATCCCAGGACCCTGAGACCATGACCTGAGCTGAAGACAGAGGCCCCAACCCACTGAGCCACCCAGGCACCCCTGGTTTCTGCTTTTAAAAAACTTTTCCCCCAAGAATTTCATAATGCTTTTAAGTAAACGACATACGCCTCTATCCTCATCTTACAGAATGAGAAATTAAGCATTCACTGATATGCTGATAGGATTACTATCGCCCTTGGAGTGGCAATAACAGACCATTGGCCCTGTTACATAATTTCTGCTAGAAAGAAGGATTATGTATCACTTGCTCTCCTAATTTTTGGCAGATAGCTCTCTAGCTTTTTGCTGACTTATATTTTAAAATCCAATATAAATATTCTTATTTAGTTATTTGGGTAGGTAATACTTGCACCTGGTTTATCTTGGAGGGCATAATAGGAAGTCACATTGCTCAAACTATGTGTTTGAGACATTTTTCTTTGGTGCTCATTTGGTTACCATTGCTTTAAAAAAATTTCCGAGCTAAAATTCACAACAGAGAATACAATGGGGGTTTTATCACTCATTTATCCAAATATAAAGACTGGACTTTAATACTTTCTGATCACGGAAATACTCTCAGATTATCCTTATCGGGCTCATCAATTTTCCTAGGACAATACTCTCAGATTATCGTTATCGGGCTCTTCAATTTTCCTAAGACTTCAATTTCCCAGTGCAAAGCTCCATGGAGTGTTAATGCCTACAGCTCTGCACTAACCGGCAAGGAGAAGAGATGCCTGTCAAAGAGGATCATCTCAACTCCACTACTCTACTGTTTTACACTTCTCAGATGCTCCCCTGAGAGAAAAACATTTATGAGAGTCCATTCATGCTAGTGCATCACTGGATCTCATACCATTTCAGTTTCATTGAAGAATTCAATGAAAGTTACAAATTCTCTCCATACCAAAACAAACTCAAAGTGAACATATCATTTGGGGACGGGGAAAAGGAGGAGGGAGAAAGAATCATGAGACCCCTGAAGCTAATTCATGGCTGAAGTCTAAAAAACTCTGCTCTATAAGCTCTAAAATCTATTCCTGAATTAAACTAGGCCACTAGATAGTCCTATAGATGGAGGCATCACATTGGCTTTGTACAAAAATGCTTGTTCTAAACCATACTCTGACGTAAGTCCACTTGCTTTTGCTGATGCACACTAGGAGGAAGAAACCTCTATTTATGGTTAAAAAAAAAAGGTAATGAGAGTGTGTTTATCATATAAAGGGTTACTTTATTCAGAGAACCTAGGAGAGATTTATGCCTCTCTGGTCTCAGTTCTTGCAGTGCTCTGTCCAACCTTATGGAAATGGGCAGTTTTATAAAGGCCCTACATGATTGCTAGAAAATTCATGGATTACTTCTAGCATGTATTTAAGTCCCTTAATGGCCTGCAGTTTGTTTACAGATTCACTTCTGATTCTGATTTTAATTGTGTTTTGTCTTAATACTATTACATTTTTATTTTGTCATATTGTATAGAAAATCCTTAGATGTTTTTTAGAAGGTGGTGAGCTATGAATGAGTTATGAATGAGACAGATGGAAAAAAATCACCGTTTTCACCTGTCCTCCTAGCAGTGCCTTATTCAAGTATCTCCTTCTAAACACTGATGTGGGGGTGTTTTTGTCAATAATATCTGCAAGTATCTGGAGAGGTAGTACTTGGTCACAAAACTCATACCGGAAAGATGTTTCAGAATTCTTCTAAAAATATTTTAATGCAATTAGAATTTTTCTTGATTAATATAAATATATACATGTTTGCACCTATATGCATGTTGTTAAAGTAACCATAAAGATGAAGTAGGGTTTTCTACAGATTTCTGCAAGAACTAAATTAAAATTTGGACTGTATTTCTCAATGACTTGCTTCTTCAGTTAGAGTGTTTCATATAATAACAATGAAGCTGTAAATGCTTACAGGCACATGGACTTTTCGAAACATCTCAGCACCCTTGCGTGCATCCATCAGTGCAACGTCCTGGGGTGTGGAGACAATCACAGCACCTAGCCAAGAGAAAAAAAAAAAAAAGAAAGTAAAATGATGCCATCATTTAATTCTTTATGGAAAGATTACTTCCATAATTATATTGCTTACATGCTAAAAGAGTACTACATTAACTAGGTAATTTGTATACAGTTTAGACACATGAATGGGAAAGATGAGGAAATGTCTACCTTGCTCTTGCCAATTTTTCACTCCTCACTTCTAAAATAATAACTGACTGATCAATGATTCAAGATCACAGATATATCATCAGAACTTTCTTCCAGACAATATGCTAGTTAGAAGATGCACAAGACAGGCACTACTTTCAAGAAGCTAATAATCTATTTGGAAAATCCAAAAATTAAGGATCACAACACAATGTGCTAAGCAATGTAACAGAAGTATAAGTATGCCTCCTTGATACTCTGGAGTTAAAAAGGAGAAATAAAGGTAAAGAGAAGTAATTCATTCTATGGGTCAGAAAGGCAAAGATGATAATGCATGGGATGAAAAAGGAGAGAGGAAAGGTTTCAGAGAGAAGTGATTCCTGAGCTGAGTCCTGAAAGTTTGTATTAAAGAAACTCACTAGTGAAGAAGGCCCTATGGAGAATAGTTTGGTGGGTAAAACTAGAAGTTGTGGTAGAAACTGAGATGCAAAACAGAGGTGGCCTCGATGAAAGTAGTACCAAAAGTAAGTGGAAATCAAGGCTTTCCTAGGTTTCTACTATGATCCTGCAGAAACCAGATGGTTCTATCATAGTGTTTTGAGAGAAAGTGCTGTGTAAACTTTTAAGTAGAAACACCAGAGGGGAGGTTATGATTTGTAGTTTGTGATTTCTTAAATTTTGTGGGTTCTTCTAGATGATAACCTGAAAAATAATTAACATAAACATATCCTACATGATCTGGAAGACCATATCTTCTAAATAAATATACATTGACATGACATTTCAGAGCTCCAAACCATGAAATTGGTACCAAGTGATAGTAGTTCATCACAACTTATGAAAAGATAGGTAGTATCAACAATAAATAAGGGACTATATCAAATGAAGATCATAAGATACTACAAAGTATTGCTGAAGGGATATTTTGAAGTCAAAACAAAGACAAGTAGCAGGGGAACCAAGTTAGCACAAAGCACACTGCAGTACAAGCTTGCCAAACAAAAAATGTGTGCTATAAGAGTTAGCTACAAATTCATCTTGCAATCAGTATTTTCCTTTCAGCCAAAACACACTCCAACTTTAATATTAATGTCATTAATTTTAATTTTATTGATTTTTTAAAGTTTTGCTCTTTTTACTCTAATGTTTTTAGTTTTTAAAAAATTATTTAAGAACTATAAATTTAAGAAATTTACATTTACACATAGTTAAGTAGTCTTATGATAAAAATAAGTCAATACGGGATATGGAACAAATTATTTTTCCCTCAGAAGGAGGGCCTATTCATTACTCAAGTTTGAGAAACACTACCTTTGGAATTCCAACAGAATCAGAATTCCAATTTTTATTCCATAGCCAACTTCCTCTGTCACTAAGGTAATTACCTTAATCTCTCTGAGATTGGTATTACCATGCCATTTTGTAGATGAGGAAACTAAATTTCAGAGAAATAATTAAATGAAACTAATATACCTAAGATGCCTGACATGATGCCTAGACACAGGATAAACATTCAGTCAATAAAAGGTAGCTGATGTTCTTGTCGCTCATATAATCACCATTATTATCTTTATTACTGTTATTAATAAAATATCTTAGAAGTTGCTGGGAAGGTCATTTCTATACGTACCATCAGGCAGCTCATTCTACTTTTCAAACTGTTCCATGGGTCACTACAGCCTTCTATTTTTATTTGCTCTGCCCAAGGAACCAAAAACTAGTCAACCGTTCTCTTTCCTGTCTTTCAAAGATTGATGGAAGTCACATCTCTGTAAAAACTATACTCAACTCTACTTCACAGATCCAATATACATCGACAATTTGTCACCTTCTAGGTTCTTTTATCAATCTATTTAAACTGTTTTTTCATATCCAGGCATTTGGAAGGAATCGGATTCCAGTACTGCCCCCATCCAACTGTGTGAATGACCTTTGGCAAGTAACCCAGACTCACTCCAGGACTCAGTTTCCTTAGCTATAACATTAATGCAAGGACTAGATAGTCTCCAAGGTCTCAGCTAGCTCTGATTATATGCTTTAGCACTGAATCTTAACTATAGTTTCTAAAGCCACTCCTGTTCATCCTGACTGTTCAGTGAACCTATTTAAGTGAATGTGAAATACTATCCTACTCCAAGAATAATGAGCTCTCAATCGCAGAGCTACTCTCTTCACGTAAATAAATCCTCCTTGGCTATTTCCACCAAATTCTGTCTTAATTACATACCCGTACACAGGGAGTTTTCTATCGCATTAGCCCTAAAAAGCACTTTTAGCTTTCACAGGATATACTCATTTTATTATTCTAAATTACCTTTGTCTACTATTTGTATTACCACTGTATAATATAATTTCATGGACAGTTATGATTTTTCTCATTTTTTAATCAAACAAAACTGCTATAATGCCATGTACAAAATAGGCACTTAACAAAAAATAGGTGATTTAAATAATTTTCTTTTATTTTCAAATCATCTATCCTGGACTACTGCTGCATGAACTCTTAGTGGGTAACTCCTTGAACTAGGAGTTAAGAGCTCTGGATTCTGGCTCTGTTTACTATGTCTTTGTAACTATACAACCTTGAATAGTTCACTAAATCTCAATACATCTCAATGAACTCTTCTATAAAATCCTATTTAACTTAAAGAGATATCCCATTTAAAAAAAAAGAATGTGAAAGTGTTATAAAAATATTTGGTGACATTATTTTGATAGCTATAAGATCCTAGAGAGAAGGACTGAAGTGCCTTGGTTTTTCTCTGTACTTAACCCTAAGACAATATCACAAGTAAGCATCCAAAACATTTGAGTTTCTCTGTAATCTAAATAGCACCATTCATACACCAATTAGTAACAACTTTTTAAAAAAAGATTTTATTTATTTATTTGACAAAGACAGACTGTGAGAGAGGGAATACAAGCAGGGGGAGTGGAAGAAGCAGGCTTCTGCCAATCAGGGAGCCCAATGTGGGGCTCAATCCCACGACCCTGGGATCATGAGCTGAGCTGAAGGCTTAATTTAACCAACTGAGCCACCCCGGTGCACCTAGTAACAACTTTTTGACAAGGACAATGAACATCTTCTATGTCTCATCAAATACTTACAAGATGTAAACATTCCATTAGAACAACCAGCCACATATATAAAAGATTTGGGGGGGGGGTGCCTGGGTGCTTCAGTTGGTTAAGCATCTGCCTTTGACTCAGGTCATGATCCCAGGGTCCTGGAATTGAGCCTCACTCCAGGCCCCTTGCTCATTGGGGAGCCTGCTTCTCCCTCTCCCTCTGCCCACTCCCCTTCATGCTCGTATGTAGGTGCTCTCTCTCACTCTCAAATAAATAAAATCTGTATAAGAGTTCTTTTGCTGAAGTACATGTTCTTAAATAATTAAGTTCTTAATCACAATGTAATCAGTCTTTAGGATTATTCGGAGAAAAAATTTCTAGCCTTCTTTGAAGAATACAAAAACAACTGGCTCATGCAAAAATCACTATTTCTTTTGTTGTATCAATTTTTATTTTATTTTATTTTTAATATTTTATTTATTTGTCAGAGAGAGAGGGCACGCAAGCTCAAACGGGGGAGTGGCACACAGAGGGAGAAGCAGGCTCTCCACTTAGCAAGGAGCCTGATGTGGGACTCGAACCCAGGACCCGAGATCATAACCTGAGCCAAAGGCAGATGCTTAACAGACTGAGCCACCCAGGCATGCCTAACGTACCAAATTTTAATACATCATATAAGTAACCATTTCAGATAGCCCTACAATGACTTTTAAAATGTAGAAGGAAATAAAGCAAGCAACAAACAAAACCTATGTTAAAATTAAATTTAATCGTTACTCATCAATCTGTGTCTTACAACCTAGATTTTTAAATTTTCAAGGAATTATATCAATTTTTTTCTTGTTACCATATCTCATTTCTTAAAGTATGGTCTCTAAATCTGTTATTATATTTTATCTTTATGATTCTTGGCTGTCTAACTCATAAATTTCCATTTTTATCAGGGCATGAACCAATATGAACTAATCCAAATTTTTCCCCTTTAATACCATCACTGATGATGTCACTTCAGTTTTCTGATGGGAGGGTTAGTTGGGAAACTTGTGCTCTCTTTACTGACAACAAGGAATGTTAGTAGTAACAAAGAGAAGGCTCAGTTTGCAATAAATGGAAGTATCTTCTGGGGGTAAAACACAGTATCATAAAAACCCCTATCTCAAGAATCCCAGGGAGAATTTTCTAACCATTTTCTAGAGTAACTGTCTAAGTCCAAGCAATTAAATAATATTTTTAAATGTTATCTTCCAAGTTGTAATCTTTTTAAAAGGTCCAACTAACATTTACTATAAAAGATTATCTCGCAGATTCTGGCAAATATCTAAACATCCTAAACAATAATTATTCAGAGTATTGTTTTAATTGCTAATTATCTTGACTATTAAGAAGAAAATTTGTAACTGTATATCTGAATTTGGGTCAGAGTTCAGAGTAGTGAAATATTTGAAATTGATTATTCCAGATGTTGAGCTGATCATAATGATACCAGTGTGGAACTACTCAACTATGCCATTTTAAGTCTCAGGGTATAAATTATATCTAATTCCCATGCTTGATTGAGAACTTCAGTGTTGGAACCCAATATGTGCAACAAAAACTGCTCATAATTATACCTAGATGAGTAACTACATACTTTACAACTTTTGAGTATATCAATATAAAGTCAATTAAGACTTAAAGAATAAATTAACTGCTATTGTTTGTTTGTTTGTTTGTTTGATTTGTTTTTTTAAGTAGGCTCCATGCCCAGCACAGGGCTCAGTGTGGGGATCGAACTCATGACCTAGGCTGAAATCAAAAGTGGGACATTTAAACCACCCAGGAGGCCCAAATTAACTATTCTTAATGTTCACAGAACTCTAATATTTAGTGGGGCTGATTCTCTTAGATACTTGCAGTAAAATAACCATTCAACTTCTGTTAGTCTAACATAAATAATACCAAATATATCATTGTTTATTAACTATAAAGTAGATTAGCTTTGGCATTTTTTAGCTCCTCCTTTCTCCTCTGTAGCCCCCAAATTCCTTAATTATAAAAATTATTTGCTGTAAGATCAAAGAAAGTCCACTAATACTAGATGTAATCAAATTAAACATGATTAAAAAGGTAAATCTATCCAAAATGTACCCACAGACTGTGTTTCAACAGGAAATATAAATAATTCTTTCATGAATCAGTTTTGGACTCTCTAGTCCATTCCAATAGAGAACTGACTATAGTCACAAAGGGGATATGTTTTACTAATCTGAAGATCAATCATTATTTTGCTCACTTTAGAAATGAATTATGGCACAGGAAGTTTGTAAATGGCTGCCAAAAAGAATTATAAAAACACTGTAATTAGTGGAAACCACAGTATTTCAAAATTACTCGTGAGAGAGAGTGTGCTCTTCAGAACTTTAATAAGAATTCAAGTTTGTCAAAGGAATCTAGATGTGTATCTGCCACTTAGGGACAAAGACTGACTCTTCAATAACAGAGTTAACAGGTAATGGGCTTCCAATCACCTCATCTTAATGGTTAATAAAGAATTCACCAGGGCTATCCAGACTGCTGGTCACTAAGGAACCATTTGGGACAAGTGAGACTTTCAGAGATTTTAAAGAGCTTGGGCTGGAAACAAACAGCTCATACTCTTCACTCATGCTCTCTTGCTCTTTTATTCTTTTCTTCCCCTCACTTTTGATGTTTCCAGTAAAGTTAAGATAAAACCCTCGCTTCTTTCCAGTCTTGACTCCATCCTTAATCGGATCAGTAAACACCTTGGGGAACCTACTTGTTGTATACCTATGTCTCTACAACAGAAAGAAAGCTCTTTTGCTCTTCCATGATAGTCTGTTCATATTGTACTCTTAGATTTAATATTTTACATTTCAAATTCTGTTAGATGCACGTATAGCTCAGTCTGCCCATGCTCACAGTGAGCCACCACCAAAGGCTGTTTGTTTAATAATGAATCACATTCCTTTTATACATATTCTTTCTCTAATATAAACTCTAGAGAGGAGAATTACTACTCCCTGATTACCCTAACTTTATTTAAGCAGGTATGTCTCAGGAAATAGAGACTGAGACTTAATATGGAAAAGCTTTGTTCCATTTTCAAATACCATCATACTTGAGACATAAAAACAATCTTCAGAGCTAAGCTTCAGATTCTAATCAAATTTCTAAAATGTATGATCAAGTGCAAAAACATTTAAGTGATGGATTGTAGAACTTGTATTTTTTCTATATACAAATAGTTAATGAATTTAAAAGTAGCTTTTAATATGACCCTGACTAACTATCGGTCATTTTACTATTCATTGAACTTTAAAACATTAAGGAATTTAAGCTGTAAGTTATATATCATGAAGGAAGTACCCAGAAATTCTTAAACAATGAAACTGAATGAACTACCTCAGAAGCTTCCCAACCAAACACAAGCTAAATGATTCAGGAATTCAAATGTCAGATCAGTTGGTCAAGACAAAGTGATTCTGAAAACCAATTATATAAGAATCATTTGAGGAAAGTTTTAAAATCCTGGGTCTTTCCATGTCATAGTTCAGAATTTGTTAATTCTCAGACTATTTCTTTGAACTATTAAGTGATATGTTAGAACTTCCACCTATAAAATATGTTAATGTAAATACAAAGCCCCCAAAAGCTTATTTCTTTAAAATTTAGATTGAAAATACTGTTATTCATTAACCAATGACATCATATTTAATTTTATAATTTGATTCCTAATGTAACAAAGACTGAGGTTCCAGACTGAATAACAGAAATCCCCTAAACAATAAAACCCTGGAATAGTTTCTATTCTTTAACACCTGGCTACAATTTGTGTAACAAAAGGACATATTTATTTTGAAAAGAATTCTTATAATTTGATAAATAAAACAATAATTCTCTCCTCTATCATGTAACTCTTGACAAATATCCATTCATTTTAACTCTGCCCATTATTTGCATGGAAATACAGTACACATGGAAGAAGTCCAAAATTGACTGTCTCCTTCAAAGTTCCATTCTGCAAATTGAAAACATAAATGAAGATTTAATATCTTTGAATAGGAATAGCTATGACCTAAGTTTTCTACATTTGAAGTATCAGCATGTTTCTAGCTTTACAGTTTGAGGTCATTATAAAATGTAATTTTATATTGTTTATATTAAATGGTAAGGGAAACAAAGCACTAAAATCCAAAATAGCCAAACATTTTTCTTTCAGTTTAATAGTTTTTCAAAAGATCAGGACTGGATCTTAAAAGAATTACTCTTTTAAATTTCAAAACAATTCTAAGAAGGAAAAGAAATAGCTATACAAGAAAAAATTAAAAAGATTTCATTTAGATTATCTAAGTGAAACCACTGTGCTCCTTTTGCTCTGAGAGAGTAAACACCAAATAACAAGGAAACTATTTCAAGTGATGGCCTAAGGTAATTCACTTACACAACAATAGTAACAATAAGCTTCTGATCCTCCCAAACCCAACAGGTTTTCATATTATCAAAACAACTGTCCAAATTAGTAATCAAAGAGTGTTACCTGAAGAGATTACTGATTAGGCCAAACTACTGGTGGAGGCAAAAACTCTAGTGTGGACTTGTACAGCTTTTTCTCATGTATCTCTGATGAACGAATTGGAGTTCCGTTACTGTAGCAATAAGCCCAATGCCTTTCACAAGCAATAAATGCCTTTCATTTTAAACAATGACTGAAATATTAAGGTGCCTTAATTTAAAATTCCTACCTCATCTTGTTTAAATGAATGAGAGGCAGAAAGGCCTCTGGCTTTCCTTCTGACCACAGGGGCCAGACAGAAAGGGTCATGAAAGAAAGGTCAATACCTCATTTTTGAAATGTAAATACCAGTTTGCTAGAGCAGTTTCTCTTGAGCCCATGGACATTCAGCATATTATCTAGCTGACTACTCTGCCATATACAGTAACTCCCTCTCTAGGAAAAAGAAATCAAAGCAGGACCCACACTAGAACTATCTGGCTGCTTTCTGTTCCACTTCTGCCCCTCCCTGAAAGAAAAAGAGAACAAAGAAGGGACCACGATGGCTCCCCTCTCCAGTGTTCAATCTTTGTCCATTCTATTATAATAAGTTTCCAAAAATTTCACTCCTACATCAATTTTTACTTAATAAAGGGCAACTTCTTTTCATAACTCTATCCTATCAAAATAAATTCTTCTATATATTACTCCCCACTATACAGAATATACTTATGTCACTGCTTATCTACAAATAAATAGTCTGTTCATAAACCTGATGACAGTACAATTTTGCCTTGTGATCGTATGGATTTTCATGACTTTGACTTTATTACTGGTATCTGTATTATCCACAAATCTTTGCTTTGTATTTCATCTACTGCAAGCCACTAATTCACAATTATAATGAGGACCAGAAGAAGAAGAGAAGCTGTTTTAGTTATTTTCCACTTGGTGCATTTCACCTCCTTCCCCCACTAAGTTCTGCTTCATTCTCCACCCCTCTCTGTCCTGACCAGTGCCTGGGTAGCTGACCTCTGTGGACTGTACCACCTGAGTTTTCTTACCTTTTGGCTTCCAATGGGGAATCTGCCAGTAGGAGGCACCTGCAGGATATGAGACTGAGAGGAAAAAGAGGCTGCAGTATTATTACCTACCTCATACACCACTCATTCGCTGCCTTGAAGCAGTTCTGGCCATGGTTTAGTTCCTCTGTGGCCACACTTCCAAGAGGCAGACCCTTTTCCATGGCTCTAGCAGCCTCTAGGTTCTACTGACACAGTTCATCCCTTGGCCCCATTAGGCAGAGGGGACAGTAATGACTTCTTGTTACTAGTCTCTGGGTACTTCACCCTCTCTTGCTGGTTTCCTTAATGCTGCCTACACCTCTATTACCAGTCCCTTCATTAACTTCATTCTGTTATTCCTTTTAAGGTATGTCATCTGTTTCCCGCCCAGACCCTGATTAATATAGCATCTGAATACAAATAACTTACTAAAACTCTCCAGTGTCTTGAAAAAGAAAATATGCTTCACATAAAAATGTGAAGCATCAACTTTTCACTTAATTTCAAGAGTTAAAATCAAATTCAGATAGTCTTTATATAGTCATGAAGAGGACCTCAGTTCAAGCAAAGGAAGAAAGAAAAAAATTAGCTAACATCTTTTAGAATTCAAATACCACTACATGCAAATATTTTCAAAATATTCAAGGTACTTATAATGTTCATCAAAGAAATATTAATCCTCTTCTACTATGGAAGAGCAGATAAAGGTCTGAAAATTCCCAGGAAGGTACTCAAGGGAAAGGGGGGGCAGACAGTAGAGGAGTAGGGGACACTATTTCCAGAGCTAGATATCTACCAGACCACTCTGAACAACCACAATATCAGCCTGAGATGTAGGAAGATATATCAGGTCTATACCAACAAATTATCACCAGCTGGTTTCGAGGCATGAAGCAGAAAGTCATGATTCCAATCTTCTACTGGAAGATAAATGGAAGGGAAAGGGAGCCTCTGGATCCTGGGCCATACGCGTGCAAAAGCCTCCTGTGCTGGGGACTGGGCACAGACAGGTAGGTAGGGTAGGTAGCCATGGGGAAAGGACTTTAGGGCAACCCCCAGACTGAAATCTGGAGCTACGGGGCGCATGTGCAAACTGGGAGCAGCAAATTTAGAAGCATAAAGGGCAGAGATGTCCCTGGACCTGGAAGCAAGGGCTGGGAGGGCTGCTATGGGACACACAACCCAGGATGCTGCAGCTTTTAGCAGCACAGATGAAAAACAGAGGCAGTGTGGCCTGGAGGACTCACTGGAGAACAGACTCCAATCTCCCTGTTCTGAGATACTGTCACTTCTGCTCTGACTCCTGGAAGAGATGCAGAAAGCTACCAGATATAGACCCCAGAGAAGAAAAGCCCTCCAAAAATGGTTTTCACTAAGCCCATGCCCCAACAGGGGGGCAGGGCAACTCTGCCTAAACAGGGTTGTCTGAGCAACAGCACAGCAGGGCCCTGCCCCAGAAGACAGGCTGAAAGATCAAGAGGCCAGCAACCCTAAGGTCCCTTATAAAACAGGTACCATCTTGCTTGGGTTGTAGGCAATAATTTGGACTCTGTACATTCCCTCAACTACTCCTCAACAGAATGACTAAGAGGAGGAACCCCCAACACAGGAAAAGTTCAGAGACTGTGACTTCTGCCACAGAACTAACAGATATGGAATAAGCAAGATGTCAGAAACAGACTTCAGGGTAATAGTTATGTAGACAATAGCTATAATGGAGAAAATCGTTAATGGCAACATAGATTCTCTAAGAGCAGAAGTGAGAGCTGATCTGGCAGGACATAAAAATGATATCAATGAGATCCAATCAAATCTAGACACTCTAAGAGCTAGTGGTAAATGAAGCAGAAGAACGAATTAGTGATCTAGAAGACAAACTGAAAGAAAAGAAGGATCAAGAGGAGACCTGAACAAACAGCTTCGAATTCATGAAAACAGAATTAGAGAAATAAATGATGCCATGAAATGTTCCAATGTCAGAATTATTGGGATCCCTGAGTGGGGAGAGAGAGAGAGAGAACTAGAAGATATATCTGAACACATCCTAGCTGAGAGCTTCCCTAATCTGGGGAACAAAACAACCATTCATATCCTAGAGGCAGAGAGAACACCTCCCAAGATCAAGGAGAATAAACCAACATCCTGGCATGTAATATTAAAACTCTTAGAGAAGCAAGCTTCCTGCTAGAGCAGAGAGCTTGGTGTGGTGCTCCATCCCAGGACCCTGCAATCATGACTGGAGCTGAAGGCAGATGCTAATCGACTGAGCCACCCAGGTGCCCCGAGAACCATCTTTCATGCCCAACCGACCACAAAAGAAAGCTGGGGTAGCAATTCTCATGTCAGAAAAATCAGATTTCAAGCTAAAGACTGTAGTCAGAGATACAGAAGGATACTATATCATTCTTAAACGGTCCATCCAACAAGATCTGACAATTGTAAATATCTATGCCCCAGCCAACTACATAAACCAACTACATAAACCAACTGGTTCATGAAAATACAGAGACACATTGATAATAGTATGGTAACTGCAGGAGACCTTAACACTCCACTCTCAGCAATAGACAGATTATCTAAGCAGAAAATCAACAAAAAAATAAGAGCTTTGAATGACACATTGGACCAGGTGGACCTCATAGATATATACAGAACATTCCACCCTAAAGCAACAGAATACTCATTCTTCTTGAGTGCACATGGAATTTTCTCCAGAATAGACCATACACTGGGTCACAAACAGGTCTCAACTGATAAGAAAAGACTGAGATAATTCCCTGAATATTTTCAGACTACAATATTTTGAAATTGGAACTCAATCACAAGAAAAAGTTTCGAAAAAATTCAAACACATGGAAGCTAAAGACCATCTTACTCAAGAATATCTGGGTCAACCAGGAAATCAAAGAAGAACTTAAATAATTCATGGAAACCAATGAAAACAAAAGCACATTGGTTCAAAACCTACGGGATATGGCAAAGGTGGTCCTAAGGGAGAAATACATAGCCATCCAAGCCTCCCTCAAAAAAGAAAAAGAGGGGCACCTGGGTGGCTCAGTGGGTTAAGCCTCTGCCTTCGGCTCAGGTCATGGTCCCAGGGTCCTGGGATCGAGCCCCGCATGGGGCTCTCTGCTCAGTGGGGAACCTGCTTCCCCCTCTCTCTGCCTGCCTCTCCACCTACTTGTGATCTCTGTCTGTTAAATAAATTAAAAAAAAATTAAAAAGAAAAAGAAAAGTCCTGAATACACAAACTATCTTTACACCTTAAAGAACGGGAGAATCAACAACATATTAAGCCTAACTCATGCACAAGAAGGGAAATCATTAAGATTACAGCAGAGATCAATGAATTAGGAAACCAGAAATACAGTAGAACGCATCAATTAAACTAGAAGCTGGTTCTTTGAAAGAATTAATAAAATAGATGAACCACTGGCCAGACTTACCCAAAAGAAAAGTGAAAAAGCCCAAATTAATAAAATTATGAATGAAAGAGGAAAGGTCACAACTAACACCAAGGAAATAGAAACAATTATCAGAAATTATTATTAACACCTATATGCCAATAAGTTAAGCAACCTGGAAGAAATGGATGCATTCCTGGAAACCTATAAATTTCCAAGACTGAATAAGGAAGACCAAAAACCAGTAATCAGATTGAAGCAGTGACCAAACACCTCCCAAAACACGAGTGTCCAGGACCTGATGGACTCCCAGGGGAATTCTACTTAACATTCAAAGAAGAGATAATACCTATTCTCCTGAAGCTGTTTCAAAAAATAGAAACAGAAGGAGAACTTCTGGATTCTTTCTCTGAGGCCAGCATTACCTTGATCCCCAAACCAGGCAAAGACCCCATCAAAAAGGAAATTTTCAGACCAATATCCCTGATGAATATGGATGCCAAAATTCTCAACAAGATCCTAGCTAATAGGATCCAACAGTACATTAAAAGGATTATCCACGGGACGCCTGGGTGGCTCAGTTGGTTAAGCAGCTGCCTTCGGCTCAGGTCATGATCCCAGTGTCCTGGGATCGAGTCCCACATCGGGCTCCTTGCTCAGCGGGGAGCCCGCTTCTCCCTCTGCCTCTGCCTGCCATTCTGTCTGCCTATGCTCGCTCTCTTTCCCTCTCTCTCTCTGACAAATAAATAAAATATTAAAAAAAAAAAAAGGATTATCCACCACGACCAGGTGGGATTTATCCCTGGGATGCAAAGATGGTTCTACTTTTACAAATCAATCAGTGTGATAGAACAAATTAATAAGAGAAGAGAGAAGAACCACATGGTCCTCTCAATTGATGCAGAAAAAGCATTTGAGAAAATACAGCATCCTTTCCTGAACTCTTCAGAGTATAGGGATAGAGAGAACATTCCTCAATTTCATAAAATCTATCTATGAAAAACCCACAGCGAATATTACTCTCAATGGGGAAAAGCTGAGAGCCTTTCCCTTAAGATCAGGAACATGACAAGGATGCCCGCTCTCGCCATTATAGTTCAACATAGTACCAGAAGTCTTAGCAACAGCAATCAGACAACAAAAAGAAATAAGAGGTATTCAAATTGCAAAGAGGAAGTCAAACTCTCTCTCTTCACAAATGATATGATAATTTATGTGGAAAACCCAAAAGATTCCACTCCCAAATTATTAGAAGTCATAGAGCAATTCAGTAATGTGGCAGTATACAAAATCAATGCACAGAAATCAGCTGCTTTCTTATATATTAACAATGAAACTGTAGAAAGAGAAATTAAAGAATCAATTTTGTTTGCAATAGCACCAAAAGCCAGAAGATACCTTGGAATAAACCTAACCAAAGAAGTATACAATCTATACTCTAGGAACTATAGAACACTTGTGAAATAAATTGAAGATGACACAAAAAGATGGAAAAAACATTCCATGCTCATGGATTAGAAGAATAAACATTGTTAAAATGTCTATGCTGCCCAGAGCAATCTACGCCATTCTGATCAATACCATTGGGATTTTTCAAAGTGCTGGAACAAAAAATTCTAAAATTTGTATGGAACCAGAAAAGACCCCAAATTATCAAAGAAATGTTGAAAAAGAAAAACAAAGCTGGGGGCATCACGTTGCCTGACTTCAAGCTATTCTACAAAGCCATGATCACCAAGACAGCATGGTACTGGCACAAAAACAGACACATGGAACAATGGAACAGAATAGAGAGCCCAGATATGAACCCTCAAGTCTATGGTTAAATAATCTTTGGCAAAGCAGGAAAAAATATCCAATGGAAAAGTCTCTTCAATAAATGGTGCTGGGAAAATTGGACAGCTATATACAGAAGAATGAAACTAGACCATTCTCTTACACCATACACAAAGATAAACTCAAAATGGATGAAAGACCTCAACGTGAGACAGGAGTCCATCAAAATCCTAGAGAAGAAGAGAAGTAGTAACCTCTTTGACATCAGCACAGCAACTTCTTTCAAGACATATCTCCAAAGGCAAGGGAAACAAAAGTGAAAATGAATTTTTGGGACTTCATCAAGATAAAAAGCTTCTGCACAGCAAAGGAAACAATCAACAAAACAAAGCGACAACTCACAGAATGGGAGAAGATATTTGCAAATGACACCACAGATAAAGGGCTGGTATTCAAGATACATACAAATGGCTAACAGACACATGGAAAATGTTCATCATCACTAGCTACGAGGGAAATTCATATCAAAACCACACTGAGATACCACCTTACACTAGTCAGAATGGCAAAAATTAACAAGCCAAGAAACAACAAATTTTGTAGAGGCTGTGGAGAAAGGGGAACCCTCTTACACTGCTGGTGGAAATGCAAGCTGGTTACAGCCACTTTGGAAAACAGTGTGGAGGTTCCTCAAAAAATTAAAAATAGAGCTACACTATGAACTGGCAATTGCACTACTGGGTATTTATCCCAAAGATACAGATGTCGTAAAAAGAAGGGCCATATGCACCCCAACATTCATAGCAGAATGGCCACATTAGCCAAACTGTTGAAAGAGCACACGTGCCCTTCAACAGATGAGTGGATAAAGAAAATGTGTATTAAAAAAAAAAAAAGAATAAGAAGAAGATGTGTATATTCAATGGAATATTACTCAGCCATCAGAAAGGACGAATACCTAGCTTTTGCATCACCATGGATGGGACTAGAGGAGATTATGCTAAGTGAAATAAGCCAAGCAGAGAAAGTCAATTATCATACGGTTTCACTTATTTGTGGAACGTAAGGAATAGCATGGAGGACATTAGGAGAAGGAAGGGAAAAGTGAAGGAGGGGAAATCAGAGAGGGAGACGAACAATGACAGACTATGGACTTCAAGAAACAAACAGGGTTTGGAGGGTAGGGTGGATGGGTTAGCCTGGTGATGGGTATTAAGGAGGCTGTACTGCATGGAGCACTGGGTGTTACACACAAACAATGAATCATGGAACACTACATCAAAAACTAATGATGTACTGTATGAAGACTAACATAATTTAAAAAATTAAAAAAAAAAAAAAGAAAATTCCCAGGAGCTCATCACTATGTGTTAAAAAACCGAGAAGTCAACCCTGAAATTACCCCACTCAGTATATGGCAACAAGTAGTTTAAATGCTTAACAAACAACAAGCAAAAACCCAGCAAACTTAATCACTTGGGAAAAAAGCGGGGAGGGAGGAGAGTAAGAAAAATAAAACCAGCACTAACAACTCTGCCTTTGTGCCTTGGCGAGTTCAACAAGAACAAATCCAAAGACTATAACTGGTTATCTCCCATCCTTTATTCTGTCTCTTTTCCCTCTGGTAAGCACTATAACTTCTAGGTATTTGTAGCATTAATGATTCAATAGCCCATGTATGCTCAAATTTAAATCATTAGCCACGAATACTGCTATCAACATATTTATTACTGTTGTTGGTACACAACACTTTAAACACAAGGGTTTTTTTTTTTTTAAGTTTCTTCTTATAATGAGCTTGTTATCCATTCCATGGAACAAAAAAAATGGAATGCATACAAAGAGTTGCTAATTAGCATTCAGTAAAAGGATCTTCTTTCTTATACAGGTCTGCCTCCATAAATTTTCCAAAAGGATGTCCCTTTACAAATATAAAACATTTCATTTCATTCTCAACATGGCATGGAGACATGCAAAGTTGATATAAAGGCTCTTTCTAAATGACAACATCTCACCACCATCCCCACCAAGAAACTCAAAGTAGTTTCTAAAAAAATGTAATACATTTAGGTGGAGCTTTTACATGATCTTATTTGACCCTTATAAGTCTGTGGGGTAGGCAGCTATTCCAACGGTAAGGATAAAAAGTCAGAGAGGCAGTTAGCACCTTGCTAAGCATCCCTGCAACGCTAATGATTCTCCCTGTTAATTTGGTACAGAGCCTGTATGTAACCAAAGAGCAAGTGTCTGCATGCACATTATTTCCCAGACACCAAAACAAAGTTAATACTAAAAGGTACCATCAAGCCACAAGGACATTATATGAAGAATAGGAAAAAGGACTGCATAAATGAATCCCTAAAAAGAAAATATTTTTCTCTCAAAGGGAGAGTGAAATAAAACGCATGTTTTTAATGAATCCTTTTTTAAATTTATACAGAAAAAACACCTGCATAAAACCAGTTGGGGTGGAGGAAATCACAGAACTGAGCTAGCAGGATGGTAAGAAAGATAAGGAGGCACAAATCTGTTTATATAAACAGTGATAACTAGTCAACTATCTTTGTTATTTATTCAATCAATATTAATTGCATAAGCCACTGTCCAAAGTACTCTAAGAAATACTATGGTGAATAGGAAAAAGTTCTGCATTGAAGTAGCTTACCTCCCAGTTGAGCAGATAATACAGACATATAGATAAAATACTCATTCACTGATTCAACATTTACTGAGTGGTTACAGGAAGGCATGTAGTTTGGCACTGTGTGAAATACAAGGATGAATTAAACAAATCCTTAGCCCTCCAGGGAGTAACATTCTGAAAAAAACACAGTTTTGCAGGCTATAAATGGAGAACATTAGAAGTGCTATAAGAGTGGTCTAAATGAAATGTTATGTGAATTCCAAAGAGGGAGAAATTATTCCCCAGTAGGGATTTGAGGAAGATAACAGGAAGTAGAAATCTGAAATAAAGGGCATGTAGGATTTGGGTACCCACTGATTAGAGGGTCAGATATATATAAAGACAGAAACTTTGGGAAGTAAACGCAGGATGGAGGTGGCAGTGAGTACTTAAGGGTTTGGGGAGGGGACTCCCAGGTTATGTGAAGGAGTTTAGGAGGATGGAACGGGAAGTTAGATCACAGAGGGTGCTCAAATGGGAGTCTATATGAGACATAAGAAAAGGTAGAATACAGAGTATCTTAAAAGAGTTCTAAAGTCAATGATAAGAGGAAAGGAAAGTTAGGTTCATAATTAGAGAAGAGATAATTCATTCAGGCTTAGAAAGACGATATGAATCTGATAGGCTGTTTCAGATGATACAAGTTGATGAAACCCATGATTCAAACCAGTTCAGCAGCTCCTTGGTTGGTACCCTTCCTGGGAGACAGCTTGATTTTTATTTCCTCAGATATATTAACTATGAAATGACACTGGCCTGAATAAAACCAAACCTCAGGAACTAAGCCTTTAACACACACACACACACACACACACACACACACACATGCATACACACACACACACAATCACATGTATCTCCCCCCGCCGCCAACCCCACACACATCATTTGGTAGGATACTTTTATTGTTAGATTTTTGTTCGTAAGTATAAAATTAACATGTTCAGTATAAAAAATCCAGTCTTTTCATAGCTGTTAATTTTAATATTGACATAATGACCCAGAGTATGAACGTACTAACAGTGATAGCTGCAATCCTATACTGAGAGCCAGTGCAGCTGAAAAGTAGCCAACTGTCTAAGACCAGTATGATCAGCCCAAAGATGATACTGGTCTTTTCAAGAATCATTTGGGGCTCTGCTCCTAAAGGTCAAAGGAGACTGCTTCTAAATGATCTCCAGACCTTCCCTGGAATATATGAGTTAAAGAAGCCCAAAGTAATCTCTCAGGAATCAAAACAGAAGCAAAACTGAATATACTAAACACTAACACAGACTGCTGGTTGGATACTTAACATACAGGGGTGCACAGGTTTAGGCATATTCATGAACAAATTTGTTTTTATCAGAGATCACCTACATTAGAATAATTTCAACCTAATGGGTTTGAATGGAATAGAACTAAACTCAGAAAATGAGTGAGTCAAATGTTGTCGGGCTTTGTATTAGAAGAGCTTTATGTAGAGGTTGAGAGCATGATATTTAAACTAAATCAGAATTGATATGAACCTTAGCTATGGACTATGGTAACTGTGTGACCTTGGGAAAGTGGCTTAAATCTTCAAAGATTTAAGAAAATAAGGATAATACCCGTGATAATTAAATATAAAAATTAATATATGAGAGACTGTCCTTAAATGGAAGTTTATTGATAATGGGCAATTATCATGGTACCAATTTATACAGAAATCTGTCCTTAAAGAATTAGTGCTTTATATTTACTTTTTTTTTTTTTTAGATTTTATTTATTTATTTATTTGAGAGAGAGAAAGAGCACAAGCAGGGGAAGAAGAAGAGGGGGAGGAGGGAAGCAGACTCCCCGCTGAGCAGGGAGAGTCTGATGCGTGACTTGATCCCAGGACCCTGGGATCATGGCCTGAGCTGAGGGCTGACGCTTAACCATCTGAGCCACCCAGGCACCCTATATTTACTTTTTAAAATTAAAAATAAAAACATACTCATTAAAGAAAATTTAGAAAATACTGATAAATAATAATTTTACTTCCATACTCCAGAAATCACTAAGTTTATGAATTTTCGAAAGCATCTTTAGGACCTGGATCTATTTTTTTTTTAATGGATCAGACTTTTTTTTTAATGGGAAGTAAAACATGTGTTTCTATCAAAGAATTATAAACACCTTCAGTTTCATTTTCTGATTTCTATCCCTTGGGGTGAGAAAAAGCAAAGCAAACAAGGTATGGTGCTATCTTGAATGCTCTACAATGTATCATATTTATTCTTTTTTTTCAGAGACCAAGAGAGAACACGCAGGGATGGGGCAGAGGGAGAGAGGAGAGAGAATCTTCAGTAGCCTCCATGAGTTCATGACCTGAGCTGAAATCAAGAGGCAGATGCTTAACAAACTGAACCACCCAGGCACCCCTCATATTTATTCTTTAAAGCTCATCTCCATCAGGTGTTTTACAATCCTCTCATATCCATCTCTTTGTCCTTTGAGAGACCTGGTATCATGGGGTTTAGATTTCTCATTTAGCACTTTTCACACTGAATGGTAGTTCTTTTCTTAGCAGCCATTTGTTCCCCCTGCCCTTCCCCTTGTTCTACAGTCTATAGCAGGGTTTCTAACCTAAGAACTGTGAACCTCCTGAAAAAACACATTAAAACAGTGTTTCTGTAGATACAAATACATCTTCCTGGAGAGAACCCATGTATTAATCAACCTCAAAAAAGTTCTGAGTATCAAAAAAGGTATGGAACTCTGATCTAGGGAAAATATTTGTGGTTTAATTACCCTTGGATCTTCTACAGTGCTTAGCATCTATCTTTATATGGATAAATATTTGTTGATTTAAAATTTTATTAATAAAGCATAAAGTCAATACTGGATATATAAAATTTATCTATCTAAAATATATTTTCCTCATTCATCATTTCCTCATCTTTTTTTTTTTTTTAAAGATGTTTTTTATTTATTTATTTGACAGAGAGAGATCACAAGCAGGCAGAGAGGCAGGCAGAGAAAGAAGAAGAAGCAGGCTCCCTGCTGAGCACAGAGCCTGATGCGGGGGCTTGATCCCAGAACCCTGAGACAATGACCTGAGCCGAAGGTAGAGGCTTTAACCCACTGAGCCACCCAGGTGCCCCATCATTTCCTCATCTTAACATAAAAAATATTGTTTCTGAAAGAATAGTGGTTATCAGGGTTTAGTGAGAAGAGGAAATGAAGAGTTATTGTTTAACAAATATAGAATTTCAGTTTGGGAAGATGAGAAAGTTCTGGAGATGGATGGTGGTGATGGCTGCACAACAATACAAATGTACTCAATACTACTGAACTGCTAAGTTTTACCACCACTACAACAACAAAAAAAACCTGCTTTTTATTATCAGATGATATTAATGACCTATTTGTTACAGGGCAGACTCTTCATCAACAGAAAGGAATATAGAAATATTACTGGTTAAATTTTAGCATATAAGAAACAAATCTTAACCTCAATCCACACACTGTTGATTTTAGAGTATAAGCACAAATAAAAACAGGGTGACATAATCTTAAATCCTGTCCAAATACAGGGGCTGTTATTTGAGTAAACAAAGGTAAATTGCTTGGGGCTATCAGTTTATCTGTGTGAAGTAAATTAAATTTTTTCAATGTACCAAGTCACTATTTAGGGAACAGACAATAATTTAGCCCAATTATATCAATGTATTATCCACATAATATTGTAAGCATTCTGGAAGTCTGCAACAGGCATTTCAAGGTGTCTGGAGCACATTTTATTCAATAAACATTTAGTGAATATTCTTAGGATTCAAAAATATACAAGTCCCAAAATACTGGAAAAAAAAAAAAAGATTATCTAGTACCCTGATTACAAAAAAGATGTATTCAACTACTTTTGTGTTATTTCAATTTACTCTCATTTCATTACTTTCTAGCTTGCTTCACCAAAGAAAAAGTCTCAGACTCAGGTAAGGTAATAAATGTATTTAAATATCAAAAATATTCATGTTACTGCCCTTTGAGGCAGCGGTCAAAAAAAATTCATTTTGATGATGCTGTATCGATATTTCCAATCAATGTGTATAACTTATCAAAAATCTAGATTCTAAACCTTTTGATGATTGTCAGTAGTATTTCTTGGTTATTTATTACTAATAGATATTTGATTTGTAATGACATTTTAAAATTCCATTATTTTCCCAAAGTCCTTATATATAAGGGAGATTTATAATTATTTCTCCACTGGAATTTAGGAAAATCCTTGGAAACAGATTCAACATAAAAGTTAACCATTGAATTAAATTTTCTATCACGGAAAAGATATCTACTACCATAATGAAAAATTGGGTAGTTGATGTAAAGCTAATATGTCTATTGCTCTCTTAAGGTTAACATTAAATAATTAGCTGAATATAAAATTTTCCCATGCTTGTATTTACCAAAAAACCAAATTTCCCTAATATTTACTTATATTCAGTATTTACTCAATATTTACTGAGTGCCTGCCATGGAGCAGGCACTATGCTGTCACTGCAGGACAGCTGTGAGACAGTCATGTTCTACCCAAGCAATATTTAAGTGTTATTGTTTTTCTAGAACACAGATTTATATCACCACCTTTTCAACATGTCTTTATGTTTTTGTAAACACACTCATTCTGGTAAAATTTTGAAAAATTTAATTTATGAATCTGATCTCTAAATAAAAATTTATGAATAACTATTTTTGAAGACATAAAAATGTTTTTCTGTCATAAAGTTTGTTTTTCTATATAGCAATAGCAAAACAATAAAGACAGCAACAAATTACTTTAAGGTTTAAGATTACCTGAAATGGGAATATTCTGTGTGACTGATAACTGCACATCTCCAGTTCCTGGTGGCATGTCAACAACTAAATAGTTGAGTTGGCCCCAATCTACCTAAAAACCAAGATGAAACAAATAATATCACTGTATAACAATTACAGTGAATAGTGATATTAACAAAAATAAATGTATTAATAACAAAATCTATAATAATAGTTTTCACTTAAACCATTACTATCAGGATGGAACTAGAGCGTATCATGCTTAGTGAAATAAGTCAAGCGGAGAAAGACAACTAGCATATGATCTCCCTGATATGAGGAAGTAGTGATGCAACATGGGGGCTTAAGTGGGTAGGAGAAGAATCCATGAAACAAGATGGGATAGGGAGGGAGACAAACCATAAGTGACTCTTAATCTCACGAAACAAACTGTGGGTTGCTGGGGGGAGGGGGGTTGGAAGAAGGGGGGTAGGGATATGGACATTGGGGAGGGTATGTGCTTTTGGGTAAATTGGAAGGGGTGGTGAACCATGAGAGACTATGGACTCTGAAAAACAATCTGAGGGGAGTGAAGTGGTGGAGGGGTGGGAGGTTGGGGTACCAGGTGGTGGGTATTATAGAGGGCACGGCTTGCATGGAGCACTGGGTGTGGTGAAAAAATAATGAATACTGTTTTTCTGAAAATAAATAAATTGGAAAAAAAAAATAAGTGTTAGAAAAAAAAAAAAAAACATTACTATCAGGGACTACATTGAAGGTTAAAGATAAATGAATAAATAAGAGACACTTCCTGGCTCCAGAAGACCTTCTCTGAATGAAAAGGCTAAATTTCCCAATGACCACTCCTCTCTTACCCTACCCTCAACACACACACACACACACACACACACACACCCCACACACACACTAAAGGTAAACCCATTCCACAGTGGGCTTCTATTCAGGACCATTACTTTATTTTCATTGGGAATTGCCTAGGAAGGCCTTAGCTTTGGGTCCTTGGATTTTGTGGTACAACATTTCCTATGGAAGATCCTAATATAACTGTTTATAAACTTTTTCCTTCATAAAACACACTAATAATGATAACCAAAACTTAGGAAAAATTTAGAAATATAACTAGACTTCCAATACTATTAACATTTTGATTATTTCCTTCCAGGCATCTTTCTAGGTATCTTTACCTAGAAAATTCAGCTATATTACCAAGTTCTTAAGGCTCAGCCTCAGATTAGATAGGTCTTAAGGGTTCCTCAAACTCTTTTCTCCTTAGATGGCTACTCCCTCTGAGTAAACAGTCTCAGTGAATAGCCCTATGTTCTTCTCATTTGCCAAAGGTGGAAGCTTGGAATCATATTTAACTCTTCCCTTTCTCTCACTAGCCCCAGTCACTTATTCTACCTTCTGAAAATCTCTCAAATGTATCTACTTACCTCTTTCCCCATTGCCAAGAACCCAATAGAGAACACAACCATGTATCACCAAAGCTTCCCAACCAGACTCTCCACTTTGACACTGTCCACCCAGCCTGTTCCTAACACTGCTGAATAATGGTCCATCTAAAATGCAAGTCTTATACTGCCACTTTTTTGTTTAAAATTCTTCTACTGCCTTCAGGATAAAATCTGAGCTGAAGCTCCAGAACACTCTGCCTGGTCTTCTTCACCTGCTAATTGATCTTCTCTCTTCAGATCACAGCTTGAAAGTCACTTCCCTTAACTTCCATTAGATTAGATACAGTATTCCTACTAGGTACTTCTCCTTATCATTCATTCATTCAATCATTCACCCATAGAATGTTTCAGTACCTACTACATATTAGGCATTGAGTTAGGTACTAATAACTAAATGGTTCCATGGTCTCTAACTGCACAGAATTTATCATATAGAAGGAGACAGATATCAAGCATATAATGAAATAACCTCTGCAAAGGAAAGAGGTTAGTAAATGTAAGCAAATGAAAGAAGATCAACATAGCCAGAGAGCAATGGTTCATTCATCTACTAATACATATATTCAACACATATTTATTGAGAATTAATTAGGTACCAGGCACTGTTCCAGGTGATGGGGATGGAGCAGCAGACAAAAACAAAGTCCCAGCCTTCCCATTGCCACTGTGGAATGAGTGAGGGAGTCAGGCAGACAAACAGAAAGACAAATCAGAAGGTACAAAGTGCTATGAAGAAAATAAATTCCTTTACTATAAAAAATTGCTTCATTCTTAATTCAAATATATAGATTAAATAGAAAGAGATAAGTTAAAAACGTCTTTAATATCTGAATTTCTGAGAGCAAGTAGTAAGAATTCAGAAATCAAAGGATTTATCAAAGAACTGCTCTTTAAAAAAAAAAGATTTTCTTTATTTATTTGAGAGAGAAAAAGCATGCAAGAGCACTAGCGGGGGGTGGGGTAGAGGGACAAGCAGACTCCCCACTGAGCAGGGAACCCATGACATGGGGCTCCATCCCAGGACCCTGAGATCATGACCTGAGCCAAAAGCAGATGCTTAACCAACTAAACCACCCAGGTACCCCAAGAATTTTCTTTTAATCTCTTTGATTCCCAAAGTCAAATGGTAAAGATACACTTACACAGTAGGGAAAAATAATAGAATGGTGGTCTAAGGTACTACTTTAAAGTGAATGAAGTCAGAAAATAACTAAAGCAGTTGACTAAAAGAAACAAAGCTTTCCAGGCAGAAGCAATAGCAAGTGGGAAAAAGGTTCTAACCAGTGAGGGTCTGCTTTGCAAATTCATGGAATAGCTAGGAGGTCAGTATAGCATTTCTAAAACAGCACCTCCACCCCCAACTATCAATCTCTCTCCTTCTCTGACTTTGTTTTTCTTCATAACATTTATCAGTATCTGACATTATATATTAACTTGTCTTTTAGGAATTTTATGATATTTTTCAGACACAAGTATTTGATAACTGATTGAATGACATATTTTAAAACAATGATGAAATGATGAATATAAAGCAGCTCATTTTCAATTCAGGGTTCCTTGGTTTGAAAAATAGTTACCCCAAACCTACCCAGGGCCATCATCTATGAAACTATCTATAAAAAAGATTAAGGATACTCTTCATTTTATATCATCTACACTGAAACTCTTGGCACTGGCAGACTGACGAGCCTCTTCGCTTCAGAGAACATCAAATGACCGGTGCCACCAATTTATCATTGTTGTTCCCTGGCATTTAATCATATTTATCACACTGGCTCCAATTTCTTATTTCTTTAAGGAGAACTGCTATTAGGGTTCCAAGGAACTAAAAATACGTCACTGTTAAGACAATTTCAGATGACTCTTAAATTGCATTTAAACGAAAAAATGATTCTGGCCCAGCACCTTGATCACACACAGGAGGGGTTCCACAAAGGCATGCAGACTTGAACTAAAGTCGGTATGTGAATTCCTGTCCTACAGCAGTCACTAGTACTAACACTACAATATACTGGCTGCCGGCAAGTTCCAGTTCTCTTCTAAAAGAGTAAGCAAAGCATTGGTTTTAGAGTGATCTGGGTATTTAGATTCTACTTACTGTTTGTTTATTCTTATAAGTTGTGTGTTACTAAATGCAGGTAAGTAAGTAATAGCAAAATACCCAGGTACTTCATTTAGTAAAAACCAGTGGCGGATCCCACTGGGATTCTGTGTGACCTGAAGCATATACAATTTGTGTAATTCCTTCTATGAATAAGAATACAAAATTATAGCACCTGGGTGGCTCAATCATTAAGCGCCTGCTTTCGGCTCAAGTCATGATCCCAGGGTCCTGGGAATAAGCCCCGCATCAGACTCCCTGCTCAGTGGGAAGCCTGCTTCCCCCTCTCCCACTCCCCCTGCTTGTGTTCCCTCTCTGGCTTTTTCTGTCAAATAAATAAATAAAATCTTTTAAAAAAAAAGGAATACAAAATTATGAAGGCAAATTTAGGTATAAAAATAAATACTGGGGCGCCTGGGTGGCTCAGTGGGTTGAGCCGCTGCCTTCGGCTCGGGTCATGATCTCAGGGTCCTGGGATCGAGTCCCGCATCGGGCTCTCTGCTCGGCAGGGAGCCTGCTTCCTCCACTCTCTCTGCCTGCCTCTCTGCCTACTTGTGGTCTCTCTCTGTCAAATAAATAAATAAAATCTAAAAAAAATAAATAAATAAATAAATAAATACTTATTTAGAATGTGACAAGAAATCACCCTAAAATGATGAAGCTTTAGAGATTCAAGTTCCTTTCTCTGAGATCTCTTGAATAACATAAATGATTACATATAAATGCTTCCTGACTGCAACCTGCTTCCTCTCTCCACCTGGAAAATTCTACAACTCCCAGCATCCCACAGGAACCCATGTGAGCATGGAATCTCGAGTTTAAACTTCATTAGCCTCGTGGCAACCTCACCTCTGGTAAAACCCTCTCAGGCTCCAGACTAAAAGGATTTCATCAATACAGAGTTAATCAGTCTACAAGCAGAGTTACCAAGCTCAGAGATGCCATGTGGGTAAAGAGGTGGCACTACAGCAGAGAATTCAGCAATGTGGTTGGGAGTCAAACATGTGCATCAAATCTGAAGTGGAAGGTGCCTCAGGGGCTCAGTCAGCTAGGCTTCTGAAACTTGGTTTTGGCTCAGGTCATGATTGTAGGGTCATGGGATTGAGCTCCACATGGGGCTCAGCAATGAGTCTGCTTGAGATTCTTTCTCCACCCTCTCCCTTCTGCACTGCTTCTCCATTTGTTGGTACTTATGTACACACACTCTCTCTAAAATAAATAAATAAATAAATAAACTCTTTAAAAAATAATCTGAAGGGGAACGCAAACAGCATAATGGGAGGATCAAAAACAATACCAATGGTCAACAATATCAATGGTCGGACATCTGTGCAAGATGTCTCCCTTATACAATAACATATAACCTCTAAAGGGTTTGAGATAATGGGATTTTAATATCCAAATATAATGTAGTCACTGAGCCTTTGTCCAAAGCCATTTAAACAACATTAGAACATCGTTTTTTCATCTGTCCCATAGATACGTATGCAGTTGTATATTGTTACATCACCTCCACTTATGTTATTGCCTTTCTTTAATTGCTCTTTCACTTTATTAAAATATTCAACACTTGAAAGTTATGCCACCAGGAGTAATTTCCAAACCTGTGTTAAGTTATTTTCATTTCTTTTTTTTGCAGGGGGGGGGTCAACCTTATGAATGGAAACTATTCCCAACTAGCACCAATTGGGGTCATTTTAGGCTGACAGGCCTTCTCCAAACAATAGTTTATAATTTATATTCAAAATAACGCTTGATAACCTGTAAGTAAAAAACTGGAATAAAGGCAATTCCCTCCTTTCTGAGGAGATAAAAGTGTATCTTCTATGTGGGTAGATAAAGTAATTTATCATTTTCAGGACATTAATTATGGAAAGTGTGGTGCTATAAATGGGAAAAGAACATGGTCCACTTTCTTCCATGGGCACTTCTGTTAAGAAGCTGACCGAAGCAGCAGCAATCAGGCCTCACTCTAGAGGACACTGGGAGCTTAAGTGCAAGCAGGTTGAGGTATAAGTATGAAAAGAAAGAGCCCACAGATGTATTCCATCTTTGGCTTCCTAGCTGGCTCAAGCAGTTTACCACAGTCAGCCTCGAGGGTGGCAGTTTCTATCATCATCATTAGACAATTTAAGCACCACAGGGTCAACATACACTTCTCCAAAGCAAAGATGAAGTGTCCCAGAAATCTTAGGTCTGCTAGCAAGGCCAATATGAGTCAGATGAAGATAACATCAGTTGGGTAGACCCTGGGCCCTGTGGAATCAGGGAGGAAAATCATTGCCAAGAAAGAGAGGCAGAGCTATAGCCTGCTGGAGTAAAAGTAGTGGCCAAGAAGAATTAAACTCCTAAGGGCAAGAAAAAGGTGTAACTAAAGAATAAATAGAGAAATCAACAAGCAAGATAAATGGGAAAAAAATCTAGATCGAATAATTAAAAGTGGGCTGTGTACAGGCAGCCCATTTATAAGGCGCTCGCTCTGTAAGTGAGAAGGCCAATTCTTAAAGTTAGTTGAGCTGGGCCAGACACTGTCTCTTCCCTTCCAATCTGCTCTTAATTACTTACTGTAGAGTTGGGTTTTGACTCTTATGCCTACTTTGACTCATAATTAGTAGATCTCAAGGTGGTGTCCCTATGTATGATTCTGGCCATGTATCTGTTGTTACATCTGTCCTATGACTAAGTTCTTCCATCTGTCTCTGATTTCCTGGTTCTCCAACTCTAGTTAGGTACAGTACTACCCAAATAGCAAACAGAACAGTACTTGTGCTTTGCTTGGAATCCCAGACATGAAACCATGCCACTACTAGGATAGGACAGGGGATGCAGCTAACCTTATCTCAGGCCCATGGACAAATTGTCGGGCAAATTACCAAGCTCCCAGGATTTTCAATTCAACTAACTTCCATGTTTTTACTGGGCCTTCAAGTTCTAAAACTTCTAGGGTACTTATTTTTTTATACATAGCTATATCCCCAACTTCAGTGTAAGATCCCTGAAGGAAGAGTCTATTCTTTATCAATATCTGGACTCTGCCTCCACATCCAATCTCCTCCATAATGCCTAGGCAGTTTTCCATTAACATCCACTGAGTGATTCTATGAGTCAAGTTGCCCTTTACAATTTTATGTCACTAAAATTAAAATTTTGCCACATGAGACACCTTTCATATACAAATAAACCTAAAGTAGAACATAGAGTGGTTCTCTTTAAATCTGAACCATATTTTTGCTCTATCCAATGGCCTATTCATAAAATCATACAATATTTTATTTTGGTTGCAAGAAGAAGATTGCTACAAAAGTGGATTTAGATATAAATACTACAATAGGAATAAAATCTGAATAGCAAAAGATTTCTACTTGAGTTGATGGGCTTACTGAATTGTGAAAAAAAAAAATAATAAATTTAACCATGAAGATTATTTTGATGAGACAGCTGACCCAATTATAAAATAAGAAAAAAATTATTCAAGTTATAATGATACAAATGTTTTCCCTAATATATCCACATCTTTTAGATGATAACGTTCTCTAATCCATTTTCACATATGTTCCTTTCTATAAGTAAAGGTGTATGTGTGAGTGCTGGCAGGCGAGACAGGAAGATACTTGAATAAATACCTCCAAGGTACTACCAACCCAAGCTACAGCAGTAATGTTCTGAGAGCAAAGAGAAGAGAAACTTTACTCTTCATCTTTCCTTTTATCATCATCTCTTGTTTTCTCAGTTGGTCTAGCAGAGTTCTAGGGCAGACTGGTCCTGACAGCATGGAGACAGCGAAGAAGACTTCTTGTCTAAAAGTGGATATATGGGTCAATCTCTGGTAACTCTGTACCTAGTTTCTGAAATAGTATTTAAAAGATTATCCAATTCCCAGGCCAGCCCACAGATGCCCATGTAAATCCACACTACAGCTAAAACTGTAAAACCTCACAACATAAAAACAATGACACTACCACAAAAGAAAGAGTATTCTAGTTCATTATGGGACTATCTCTCTAAGTTTTCTAGTGTCCTGCTGTAGGCCAACTGCTAATACATACAGATGTACATAACCTAGAAGCAGAGGTTAGTGAGGGACAGGCCTGGTACCCAAAAAAACCCCTAAAATATTATAAACCTGAGAATCAAGATATTTTATTTTTAAAACTTTGATTAAAAAAATTTAAAACTCAAAAAAAAAAAATTTAAAACTCTTCCTATATACCCAAAGGCTGGAACCGCAGAATTTCTTTTTTTTAAGTAGGAGTAATACATCACTTTATTAACATAATTTGGTATAGTTTATAAAATACATTTAGACATGTAGTACTTTCTTTAACATGGAAAACTATAATATTCTTTAAAAGAATATCCTTAGAAAAAAACCACTGTAGTGGCACCTGGGTGGCTCAGTGGGTTAAGCCTCTGCCTTCGGCTCAAGTCATGATCTCAGGGTCCTGGGATCGAGCCCCAAATCGGGCTCTCTGCTCAGCAGGGAGCCTGCTTCCTCCTCTCTCTGCCTGTCTCTCTGCCTACTTGTGATCTCTGTCAAATAAATAAATAAATTCTTAAAAAAAAAAAAAAAAGAAAGGAAAAAACACTGTATTGGGGGAGAATTCAAGGTCCTAAAAGAGCAGGATTATAGCTGCCATAAAAGCTGCAAAGAGCCTCACTAAGAGAATGCACAGTCATTGTCCAGTTATTAAGAATATAAAATTGGGGGTACTTGCTTCAGGAGACCAGCCTGCCCAAGGCACTAGCCAGGAATAATGTGAAGAGCTGCCCCTGTTGTGTTTATTTAGTTCAGTTACTCGCCATGTGAAGTCCTACTTCAGAGCCTTAGTCTATCAGGGGGAATTGGACCAGTGAAGAGGGAAGAGGTGGAGAGTAGGTCTATAGGTAGGTAAAGAAGAGCAGGAGGAAAAGAACTATTAGTGAGAGCTTATTATTAGACAGGCACAAACACTTTTTATAGACATGATTACAAAATATTATAAAAGAGGCATTATGATCACTATTTTACAGATAAAAATACTAAAGACTAGAGAAGCTAAGAAAGTTGCCCAAGGTCAAGCTATTGGTAAGTGGTGGAGTAGTGATACAAATCCTGGTCTGTGTAACTCAAGTCCTATTCCCAGTCTCCCACAGAACGGGGTACAGCATCACTCTTCTCCAAGCCCCTGAAGAGTTCTGCTAGCAAACCTCATTACCACAAGAACATATTAACTTTTCTATATCACTTCTTCAGTGTAAAATAAAATAGATACATAAAACGAAGTCTACAGACCCAGAGAAAATTATTTACTTAGATAACAGAAGTAAGAAATAGAAGAATTCATTCACTTCCTCTATCTTTTTCCTTTTCTGGTTAATTACAATGTTTCTTTTACTTCTGAGATTTTTTTTTATGGTTTGTCATAGTTCATATTCTTTCCTTATATGATCCTTTAAAAGTGTTTTACTTTACAGAGCAAGGGTCCAGTAACTATGGAAATGTTAACTATAAATTTCCTTTGAGCTGTTAAAAAATAATTTAGCTTTTGATAATCTACTATTAAATTTTGGTTTTATTTTAAATCAGTAACCATAATACAACCATTTATACAAAAGAATTATGTGGAGTAATTGTTTAAATCAACTTATAGAAACTAAAAAGAGAAAGTAAATAAAGGTTTTTTAAAATATCTACAGATTTTGAACACAATATTTTTGAAACTGGATCAGATCTTATTCTAAAAATTTACAGATCTAAATCATATCAAGTAGGAAACCAACTGTGAGAAACTGTAGTTCCATATGCCATTGTATTTTAAGTGTGAGCTACTATAATGCAGCTTTTGGGTTTTAAATTCTGGTTCAGAAATTATTACAATGTTAAAAAAAAATAAAAACAGCACTGTAAAGGAGGAGTTTGGCAAAGTCTAGACTATGAATCTAGCTGAGTACAGAAAAGAATCCAGATACCTACTCATCAAATAAAAGGGTTTTAGTTTGATAATTGGCATATCTAAATTCCAATCATCTTTGTTACTAATTAGCTATATAACCATGGGTCAGAGAATTAACCTCAGTTAAACTGGACTTCAGTTTTCTCTACAGTAAAATAAAGTTTTTACACTAAATTTCCTTCCAACTACTTAAAAAAAAGTGTGACTGTGATTTACTTGTTTCAATCAAAAAGTATCTGTGAGGAATTTTTTTTTTAAAGATTTTATTTATTTGTCAGAGGGAGAGAGGGAAAGAGAGCGAGCACAGGCAGACAGAATGGCAGGCAGAGGCAGAGGGAGAAGCGGGCTCCCCACTGAGCAAGGAGCCCAATGTGGGACTCGATCCCAGGACGCTGGGACCATGACCTGAGCCAAAGGCAGCTGCTTAACCAACTGAGCCACCCAGGCGTCCCACTGTGAGGAATTTTATATGGAAAAGTGAATAAAAGCTATTTTTATCCCAAAGCATCAAAATAACAAAACAAGCTCCTTTTTTCCCCAAAAAGGGGATATTTTATATAAAAACAAAAAACTAGGGTCGCCTGGGTGGCTCAGTGTGTTAAAGCCTCTGCCTTCGGCTTGGGTCACGATCTCAGGGTCCTGGGATCGAGCCCCGCATCAAACTCTGCCTGCCTCTATGCCTACTCATGATCTCTCTCTCTCTGTGTCAAATAAATAAATAAAATCTTAAAAAAAAAGAAAAACCTAAATGTTACTTGTTATACTGAATAAATTTTATAGTGATCATATTGCCTTTAGAAAATTAAGCTGAGGGGCGCCTGGGTGGCTCAGCGTGTTAAACCTCTGCCTTCAGCTCAGGTCATGATCTCAGGGTCTTGGGATCGAGCCCCGCATCGGGCTCTCTGCTTATCAGGGAGCCTGCTTCCTCCTCTCTCTGTCTCTCTGCCTGCCTCTCTGCCTACTTGTGATCTCTGTCAAATAAGTAAAATCTTTAAAAAAAAAATAAGAAAGAAAGAAAATTAAGCTGAATTTTTCAAAGAACTTATATTTAAATTTGTACTGAACTACAATCTACTCTGACTGCCATCCTAAAATACCTCATCCTAGCTCATCTAGAAATTAATGTGCTATATCTATTATAAAATGTCATAATTTACAAGATTGATACAATCCTGAAAAGTTGTGGAAGGGCTTGTCACTGAGGTGAGGAACAGGAAGGAATTCAATCACAAACCCTTAAAAGTTAAGAAGTCTAATCTAACTTTCCAAATAATATAAAACTTCTTTCTATAAACACTCATGATAGCAATATATATACTCAGCCAACAAAAAAAAGCTCAAATCATTCCAATGCTTACTACACACTCAAATACAAATTTGGATCAATAAAAGGACAGAAGAAAATTGTCACTTAATAATCTTTCTTATTGGGGCGCCTGGGTGGCTCAGTGGGTTAAAGCTTCTGCCTTCGGCTCAGGTCATGATCCCAGGGTTCTGGGATGGAGCCCCACATTGGGCTCTCTGCTCTGCGGGGAGCCTGCTTCCTCCTCTCTCTCTCTGCCCGCCTCTCTGCCTACTTGTGATCTCTGTCTGTCAAATAAATAAATAAAATCTTTAAAAAAAAAAAAAAGAATCTTTCTTATCCAGTGATAGACAGATTAAGGAAGATGTGGTATGGAATGCAATATTACACAGTCAGAAAATCTGCATAAAAAAAAAACGAGATCTTGTCATTTGAGACAACATGGGTGGGCCTAGAGGGTATTACACTAAGTGAAATGAGACAGACCATATGTTTTCATTCATATGTAGAATTCAAAAACAAAATAAAATATAAAAAATAAAAACAAAACAAATGATTAAACAAACAAAAAAAACAGAATTAGACCTATAAACATAGAGAACAAATGATTATCAGAGGAGAGGAAGGTAGGGGGCTGAGCAAAATAAGTCAAGGGGAGTGGGAGATACAAACTTCCAGTTATGGAATAAATAAGTCATGGAAATAAAAGGCACAGCATAAGGAATATAGGCAATAATAAGTAATATGATGCATAGGGACAGATGGTAGTTACACTTGTGGTGAACATAGCATAATGTATAAACTTGTTATACATCTGAAAGTAAAGTAACACTGCACCTCAACTATACTAAAAAAAAAAAAAAAAAATTTTTTTTTAAATATTTCCAGGACACCTGGATGGCTGCCAGTTAAGTGTCTGCTGTTGGCTAAGGTCATGATCCCTGGGTCCTGCGATGAGCCCCTGTCATTGGGCTCCTCTCTCTCTCCCTCTGCCCCTCCCCCCACTCGAACCCTCTCCTGCTTTCTCTAGCTCTCCCTCAATAAATACATAATCTCAAAAAAAAAATCCTTTTTTTTTTTTTTTTGCTACATGTGAGACTGGATTACTTCTGATTTACTTATTACTCATACTACATAACTTCAGATATGCTTTCTCTTCTGATTTGTTTTTAGTTGCCATGGGAATTGGTATTTATAAGAACTCCCCCTTTTAAAAACATGAATGAGCACCTACTAAATTATAAAAATTTAACTTGAAAATGCAAAAATATATTTTAGCTTTTTATTTTTATTTTTTAAAAAAGATTTTATTTATTTATCTGACAGAGAGAGAGAAATCACAAGTAGGCAGAGAGGCAGGCAGAGAGAGAGAGAGGGAGGGAAGAAGGTTAACCTGCTGAGCAGAGAGCCCAATGCGGGGCTCGATCCCAGGACCCTGAGATCATGACCTGAGCCAAAGGCAGAGGTTTTAACACACTGAGCCCCCCAGGCACCCCAACTGCTGTATTTTCAAATAGAAAAGAAATCAGCAAAGTTTCAGTAATAGGCATAAGGAGTGTGGGAAAGGGTCAATAAACAGCTAATCAGAAAGTCAGATATCAAGGTATTATTATTAATTCATTATTTAAACGCAGCCAAGGGCTCAACTTCTCTGTGTCCCTGTCCCTTCATTTTACAAGAGTATAAACACAGAATTACAGAGCTTGAAAGGACCTCGGAGATTATCTTGCCCACTGCTCTTACTTTACAGATAAAGAAAATGAAACTAAGAAGTCAAATGACTTGCCCAAAACTTACTCCACAAAATAGGGATAATAAAAAAAAACCTTTGTCCACTTTATAGAGGTTTTTATCTGAAGAGGAAATGAGATCATAGATTATAAAAAGGTGGCACTGGGTAATTAAGCAATAGTATAACACTGAAAAAAATCAAAGAGAAGCTTGTCTTATCATGTAAGTCAAAATTTAAATTTCTCTCAATGAACATACCATATTTATTCTTTTAACTAAATGCTAAGAAAATATTTGCCCATTTCTGAGGTCACCACATTCCAAAATGATTGAAACAAATAACTTTAAAAAATCTTTTCTATATGCCTAGATGACATAAGCAATTAAATAGCTTTTTGCAAATTAAAGGAAAATTTCACATGAGCAAATACTAAGCATGAAAATATTCAGTCACAACACAATTTAAAAATATGTAAATGACTAAAAATAAGGGCAAAGAAGTGAACAGAAAAGAAGTCATACATGTTTGAACGTATTAAATTTCTACATTTTAATGACCTCTACCTTGTTCCTGTTAAGTAGACCTGCCATCTACAAAGCTATAGAGAAAAACAATAAATTTACTGTTATAAATGACTTCCTAATGAGAACTAAATAATGCAGCAGCTTTAAACTATAACTACTTTTAGCACAAAGGATTTTGAGAAAAATTAAGGAATACATTTATGAGAATAGAGATGGAGATGATACAGATAATAGATGGGAAACAGGTTTGAGGATTGAGGAAAAAATAAACACATAAAACAACCTAATTCCCATCTCATCAGCTTCAGCAATTTCCAACTTCCTAAACTACATAATTACTTCAGAAGTACCCAAAAGACATCTAAGAAACCTGAGATCACTAAATTGCAAAGAAATAGGAAAACGGGCTAAATTTTATGCATCTCATTAAAAGACCATTAAAAGAGCAGCTGTTCCTTCATTCTCATTTAAGCACACTGGTCATTATATCTATGCTTGTTCATAATAATTTTGTACCCTGAGGAGCAAGTGAACATAGCAATGTATCTAGAAGTTGTTCTTACCTGAAAAGGTATCTAGTGTTCTCACATTTATCTTAATATTATAGATCACACATTAATATACATGCTTAAAGGCAGAGTATACACAAGCGAGTACAGAGGATAATTCTTACAAGGTTTAACTCTAAGAAATTAATACTAATATTTACATGTGCCCACCAGTGTTCTAGACACTAAGAATGCAGCAATGAACAAGAAACCTGAAGTTCCTGCCCTCGTGAAGCTGGGAAAAGAGGACAATAAGCAAACCACTTAATACATCACTTGTCATCTTGATGAAAGTCATCTTTCTAGACCTCGCTTTGCTCTCTATACAACTAGAAAGGTAGTATTACCTAGTTAAGTATCATCATAACCTTCTCAAACAAAAATTATGCCCCAAACCCATAAATCAATAGGGCTTGAACTCCAATATTCCCTGCTCTATCCCTACCTCCAGTGGCACATACATAACAGAATGCAGACCAGTGTAGGAGGTGTAAGCCATGCTATGAAACAGAAGAAAAATAACTGGATCATGGTGAAACTCAACACAGATCTGTGTTCTATATATAAACTAACTACTTAGTAAGTGATGGTTTCTCAAATAAGATAATAATGATAAATATAGATTATTTGGAATATATTATCTCAGTTTCAGTACCAGTGTCCAGATAAGTAATTTTTATTTCAAATATGTTTCAAATATCATGACTGCCAGTTTAAAAATCTTTGTTATCAATTAGATTAATATTAACCAGACTATGATTTTAAGCCACATTTTAATATGATAATCTTGTTTTTCTTACAGCTGAAGAAATAATTTTATATGATGTATCCAAACTTTTGAAGAATTGCAAGAAAACAGGCATAGTCTGACATTTGAGTCTTGTATTTAAAACTGCAAACCAGATGGGTGCCTGGGTGGTTCAGTCGGTTAAGCCTCTAACTCCTGGTTTTGGCTCAAGTCATGATCTCATCGTCATGAGATAGAACCCCACATCAGCCTCCATCCTCAACACAGAGTCTGCTAGGGATTCTCTCTCTCTCTGCCCCTTCCTGTACCTGTGTGTGTGCTCTTTCTCCCCTAAATAAATAAATCTTTAAAAAAAAAATTGCAAACTAGTTGTAAATGAACAAACAAAATTAAAGGTTGATGTTCTGACCAAGCTACTCTGGTACCAGCAAGCAAGATGTACAGAATTAACTCCTTGATTCAAGTATTATCTCAGTAATTCTGAAATATTAATATATAAGACAGTAAACCAGAGTAAGGAAATATGTATAGATTCCCAACACAAAATGTTAGCTAATAGCTTGAAACAATCAATCAACCAATCACTACTTCTCTCTCTCTCAATTCCCCAGTCAACATATGAAAAAACACAAAGGGCCACCCTCTACAATGAGAAAACTAAGGCTAAAACTTGGACACCAAGAAAAAAACTGAAAGAAATGTTGTTTAGCAACAGGGTCATACTCCTATCTTACTATTAAATAATGAATTGTTCTTTTAAGGGCAGAGGAAAAGTCTTACTTTTGTACCTTCAGGCCAAGCACAGTGCGGGGTCCATACAACCCAATAAATGTCTTATTTTGTTGGAAAACACAGAGGTAATTAAAAGAGACACTTCACATCCTCCCACCACCAGAACTGAAGGCCTTTGGCACCAGACATCAGAACTGATGGCCCTCTGGCACCAGAGCCTATATTCCTTCCATATAATGTATTGCCTTTCTATGACAGTTACCTCCTTCCTCACTGTCCCATTCCTCCTCCATCAGCCTCCAAAAGAAGTAGAGACATAGATGTTTCTTACATTGACTCTTGATGAAAGCTCAGAGTATAAATTTCACCATTTTGTGAAGGAAAGCTACACAAATGACTCATGAAAAAAACTCAAGAATAACCAGTTAAAACATTCCTCAGTTAGGCTCTTTCAATCAGCATTTATCTTTGGCTTATGGCAGATACTTGACCAAACACTATATATAAACTAAGCTCAGTAGCATATATCTATAAATCAAAAAGCTATATGTTCCAAAATCAGATGTTCAAATGCAGAAATGCTTTGCAGTAAAAATCCCAATATTCATGCCTCTGTGGAGGGCTATCCACACCCATTAGCAGTATGGGCCACAGAGACTCCTATACACAGGATCAACACATCTATAAAAAAAAAAACTGGATCTGACTGCATTTACATTACTAAATAATTGTGGCAGCAAAGTTCTGCACATAAAACTTTCATCAATACCCTAAATTTGTCTTCTTCTTTTCAAACAACTGAAAGCATTAAAACTGACATATCATTCACAGAAATATGAAGCACTCAAAATCAGCACTGACAATTATGGATGGTTTGTAGGCCCTGGGTTCTATACTAGGAGGTGCTATAGGCATGACCACCATAGAAGCAGACTTGTCTATTGATGGCCCAACAGACTGAAGGAAAAACCAACTACTAAAGAAGCTATAAGTGTCTGGCTCTTTCAAGAACTAATCATTCTAAGTTTTTTTATACTCAATTTCATAGGTCCTGTCACATCTTAAAAACCATTCAGAGTTCAATTAACTTAGAAACTTCCTTAAACATGAAATATTAAGCAATATTATCTTTGCCTAAAAGCCTGTGTATACCTTATGTTCTAATATAGTTAGAAAAGATTTTTACAAAATACCTTCGCCCTTTATTTTGAAAACACAGGGCCTCTGTTCTCTCCTCAAAAAAACTATGGCAAAAATTCAATTTTATTCTCAGTAATTAAAGCATGACTAACTAAACTCTGATATGTTTGGTTAAAAAAAAAATTTCTTTTTAAGAAACTGGTTTCCTGAGAATAAACAATGGGGAAAGAACAGTTTCTTCAGCAAAAAGTTCTGGGAGAACTGGATAGCCACATGCAAAAGCATGAACCTGGACCACTATCTTATACTCAACTTAAAATAAATAAAAGAATAGAAAATAGACCTGAAACTGTAAAATGCCTAAAGAAAACAGGGTGTTAAGTGCTTTGACACTGTCTGTATTTAACATCAAACACAAAGGAAATAATAAATAAGTAAAAATATTTAAGCAAAAATATTTTTATTTAAGCAAAATAAAGCAAAAATTATTTATTATTTATTTAAGCAAAAATAAATAAGTAGGCCTACATCAAATTAAAAGGCTTCTGTACAGGGGTGCCTTAACTCAGTTAAGCCTCCACCACTTTATTTCAGTGGTGAAAGCCTCAGCTCTGGGCTCCATACTGGGCTATAGAGTCTGCTTAATATTCCCTCTTCTGGGGTGCCTGGGTGGCTCAGTTGATTAAGTGTCTGCCTTCACCTCAGGTCATGATCTCAGGGCTTGGGACTGAGCCCTCCACCAGGCTCACCACTCAGTGTGAGTCTGCTTCTCTCTCTCCCTCTGGTCTCTCTTGGTTTCACTCTCTCTCAAATAAATAAAATCTTAAAAAAAAAAAAAAAAGATTCCCTCTACTTTACCCTCTGCTCTTCCCCAGTGCCATGATCTCTGTTTGTCCTTCTCTAAAAAAATAAAAGAAAACAAACTGAAAAGGTAACCTAGTGAACGGGAGAAAATACTTGACAATTATATCTGATGATAAGATGTTACTATCCAAAATACAGAAAGAGCTCATATAACTCAACAGCAAAAAACTTAAAACAGCCCAATTAAAAAACTGGACAGAAGAACTAAAAAGATATTTTTCAAAAAAAAAGACATAAATGGCCAAAAGGTTCATGAAAAGGTACTGATATCACTCACTATAAATCATGAGACATGTAAATCAAAACCATAATGAACTACCAAGTCACACCTGTTAGAATGGCTATCATCAAAAAGACAAGAAATAACAAGTGTTGGCAAAAATGTGGAATCCTCGTGCACTGTGTTGGGAATGTAAACTGGTGAAGCCGTTAAGGAAAACACTATGAAAGTTCCTTTAAAAATTAAAAATAGAACTACCATATGATCCAGCAATCCCACTTCTAAGTATAAATTTTTCAAAGAAAATGAAAACAGGGTATCAAAGAGATATCTGCACTCCTTTGTTTATGGCAGCATTACTCACAAGAGCCAAGATGTGGAAACAACCTAAATGTCAATAAACAAATGGAGAAAGAAGATGTGGTATATATGTATATATAATAAAATACTACTCAGCTATGAGAAAGAAGAAAATCCTGTCATTTGTGACAACATTGAATGGACCTTGAGGGCATTCTGCTAAATAAAGTAAGTCACACAGAAAGACAATACTGTATGACATCGCGTATGTGAAATTAAAAAAAAAAAACCCTCAAATTCATAGAAAGAGTTGTAAAGTGGTTGCAAGAGGCTAGAATGTGCAGGAAATAAGGAGTGGTTATTAAAAGGGTACAAACTTTCAGCTGTAAAATGATTAAGGTCTCAGGAACTATTGTAAAACATGGTGAGCATAGTTGATAACACTGTACTGTGTAGCTGAAATTTTTTAAGAGAGTAGAACTTAAATATTCTTACCAAAAAAGAAAAGAAGTAAGGGAAAGGAAGAAAGGGAGGGAGAGAAAGAAAGGAAAGAAGAGAAACTGGCTCTCAAAAAACTTGGTATAATGTAAAGGCACCTAGGAAAATATCAAATTCACAAAGACAAGAATTTGGTTCACTTAGCCCACACACACATATATGTACACCATAATCCATGCTTTATTAGTTTAATAAACACAGAAATCATACATCCAAAACAGTGCTATCTCATATATAAAGATTTTGAGGGCAATATCTTTTAAAATAAAGAAAAAATGGCTCAAAGAGCAATATCCTTTAATGAGAAAATAGTTAAATAATTAACCAACACACTGTAGTTGTTGTGCATACAAAGACAGAATTAGGCCCAGCGACCTCTCCTCACCCAGGCTGGGTCCTGCTCCACTCTATTCCCCCTTGTCAGGATGCGCTTGTTCAAGAGCATCCCAGTCACTCCAGTGCCGCCTCCACTGGGCAGGGATGGCAGATCCTCATTTATCCAATACAGGCATCCTGTGCACTCCCATCCAAATGCAAACCCCACAGCCCAACCTGTTCACAAAGGAGCACCTAGAAGGTCCTAATCAGGCCCAGGACTCAAATCCCCACTCTCCTACCTTTGGCGCTGCATGGATATCCATAAAGACCAGCAGTGGAGACCCCCAAACCTATTGGTAAAACAGCTGAGTGAAGTATGTGAGACAGAGGTCCACAAATCAAATCATCCCCCCAGGGTCTGTTATGCCCCCAGAGGCACCTTCATCTGAATTGGGCGTGTCTCTGAACACCCAGTTATCCCAGATGACACTCTGAAACCAGACTGAGTTCCCCTCCAAGATGATGTTTTCCAAGGAGGAAACAATTCAGCTGGCCAGCCAGGGCTCAAACATACTCTTGTGAGATTTGAGTCTCCCCATCCTTCAGGTTCTAAGTCCAACAGACAACCAAATGGCAAGGTACTAGAGAGATCTCATCTCACCACTGTGCAAGATGACAATGCCTCCAGGATCCTGATACAAGAGGGTGGGCAGTCTTCTCCCAGAAGTGAAATGTTAGGGAACTAAAGGAAGGAGGAATTCTGGGAACTAGACTTCTAAAAACCTGAGACTGAGCAGGGGAGCAAAGCCAGGGCCATGACAAGGAAAATCAACATTTCCCTTGGTAGAAAACTAGGCCTTGTTAGACTCCAGCACTGGGTTCATCCGGGGCCTAGTAATATTCTGTCTTCTCACCCTTTCTTGCCCTGGGAGACTGAGGAAAGGCTCATTTTCTCTGACTCCCCCTAAACTAAGATAGGGCTAAACTAAGATAAATGTGTGGGCATGTATGTAACTTAAAAATCCATTCTAAAGACAACTGCAAAAGAGTTCTTTTAAAGACAACACCCCTGAATAAATATATTATGTTTTGTTTAATCCCTATATAATCCCTTACAATCTCGATGCTGGTGTTTTTTACATGACAAGCCACAATAAACCTACGCTGAATAAAGAAATAAATGAATAAATGAGCAAAAGAATAAACAAGGAAATCTACGTAGAATAAAATATGTCTCCGCAAAGAGCCAATCTGAAAGAAGTTCCCAGATTTATACCATCTAATGGGAGAGAGTAAAGAAGAGAAGCAGATAATAGCATATTTCTGGTAGAAAGGTCATGATCTACAACTCCATATGCTACATGTGGAGGATGATAAGAGGAACCACCTTGGCCATGACACAAATAAGCCCAACTCTGCAGCACATATTGTGCTGGAGAAGGAGAGCTTCCTAAGGACACAGGAGGGAATGCACCGGTCTGAATCATCTATGTATCTCAAATAAATATTAGGGTAAAATTACTTTGTCAGTTAAACATATCATTTTATTCTAATAACCCTTATGAACAACTTCCTTTAAGCATTATGTTGAAATGACAATACTTACTTGGAAATATATATGTACTTATATAAACATATATTTATTTGTTTATATATGTATATATATAATATATATTTATTTTTAACAAATACATTGTTTTTATGCTTTTTTCTTTTAAAGATTTTATTTATTTATGAGCGAGAGAGAATGAGTAGGGGGAGAGGCAGAAGGAGAAAGAGAATCTCAAGTAGACACTATGCTGAGGATGGAGCCCGACATGGGGCTGAGATCCTGAGATCATGACCTGAGACATGACCCTGAGATCATGACCTGAGACAAAATCAAGAGTTGGACATTTAACCAACTGAGACATCCTGGCGCCCGTCTATTTTCTTTTTTTTTAAAATAAAGAGATCTCATAGTTTTATAGTTTCAGCTCCTCTAATATATTTATCTATAAAGTATTTCTCAGTTCCTTCTTGATAGAAGATATAATTATAAGTGTTTCATTATAATTCACATGTCATGAAATGTTTCCCAAATTTTCATATCACATATAAACACATATCACAAATTTTAACCTCTACTTATGTAGATACAAAAAAACAGCTCTTAAGATAAAATGTGACACTAATTACCCAAAATACAAATATTTTTAAATAAATGCTATAAGAAAATTTGACATTTTATGAATTTTTTGAAATCTTTCTGAAGCTTTGCTACAAAGCTAATTCTGTTGCACATGAGCCTTTGAAAACACTAATAATGAAAATGCCAGCTGAATTTTAAATACTTTTACTACGCAACAAAACTATATAATGTTGATATTCTAAAAGTAAAAGATTAATAATATTAATCTTCCTAGTATTCAACAGCTTCATAAACATTTAATTGACTCACTCAAAAAACACTGACTGAGTAGCAACTATATTTGCTAGGTATTTATATGGAAAGTCCTGGAAATCTAAAAGTGAACAAGATAGTTAAGATCTGGGGCGCCTGGGTGGCTCAGTGGGTTAAAGCCCCTGCCTTCGGCTCGGGTCATGATCCCAGGGTTCTGGGATTGAGCCCCGCATCGGGCTCTCTCCTCGGTGGGGAGCCTGCTTCCTCCTCTCTCTCTCTGTCTGCCTACTTGTGATTTCTGTCTGTCAAATAAATAAGTAAAATCTTTAAAAAAAAAAAAAAAAGATAGTTAAGATCTTACCACTACCCACATGTAGCTTATACTCTAATGGGTAGAAACAATGAATAAATAAATAAATAAATAGAAAAGAAAATGTCAAATCAGGGTGAGTGTTCTGATGAAAACAAAACTAGATTAGATGATTGTCACAGCTAGCTGTTCTCAGGTGACATTAAAATAAGGCCTGAAAAAAAAATCAAAATGAGAACTGAATGCCAACAGGGGACAGATACTGAAAATCTAGGGGAAGAAGTTTCCAGATAGAACATCAGGTTCAAGGGCTGCAAAGTAAGCATGAATTTGGGGTATCTGAGGAAAAGGGAAAAAGCAAGTATAATGTGAGCAAGGGTAAACATGCTAGATATGGGGTAAGTAGATGTCAGACTGCGCCGAATCTGCTAAAATAAAGAGTTTGGATTAGAGTCTAAGCGCGAAGGCTTTTTGTTTTAAATTTAATTATAGAAAGTTTAAATGTGTGTGAAAAAAAGAGAACAGAGCAAAAGGGATCCACATATATTTATCATCCAGTTTCAACAATTATCAATTCATGCCTAGTCTTGCTTTATCTGTACCTTTATTCATTCCCCACCTACCCCCGAGACATACCATTTTTTTGTTTATGTTAGTCACCATACAATACATCATTAGTTTCTGATATAGTGTTCCATGATTCATTGTTTGCATATAATACCCAGTGCTCCATGCAATACATGCCCTTCTTAATACCCATCACCAGGCTCACTGATCCTCCCACCCCCTCCCCTTCATTTATATACATTTTAACATGTATCACTAAAAGATAAGGACTCTTCTTACAAATATAACCCCTATCAAAAGTACTATCACTAAATCATTATTTTCAGTAATAATTTATTAAAATCACCAACTATCTAGCCAGTGTCCAAATTTTTCTGTGTATCAATTTTTTCTGAAGCTCATTGGTTCAAGTCAAATCCAAATAAGGTCCAGATTCTTCAGTTACTGAGTTTTGTGGTCTTTTAATCTATAGATTATGATTCCATAAATTTTTTCTCCTTACAATTTATTTGTTGGGAGGAAAAGAAAAACTGGGTTACTTGTCCTATCGGATTTTCCACACTCCAGACTTCCCGATGGCATCCTTACAGTATCACTTACCATGTTCCTCTGTCTACTGTATTTCCTACAAACTGGTAGTTAGATATGAATGTTTAACCAGATTCAGGTTCAAACTTCTAGCAAAACTACTCCATACCATAGTTGATGTTATGGACTCTGACTGGGAAGCACATAATGTGTTCTCTCAATATGCATTTATTAGCAGTTAGTAATAATTACTCTTAGATCTATTATAATACTTAATTAGGGGTTGTAAAGTATTGATATTACAATTCTATCATTCCTTCTTTATTTATCAACTGAAATACGTCAGTAAAGGAAAAACTTCCTTCATCAACCATTTGCTTAACAGTGTAAGAAAAATACATGATTCTCTTTATTTTTAAGTTTTTCAAATAATAAAATGGCTGCTTAGTGTACTGATTAGTTTCAGTAGGGAAGTTTTTAAAGATCTTTCTAAATACTGTCAGGAGAATACAGTGATATGTAGGAAAGCAAGAGTGAAAGCACCGACACCACTTAGGACGCTCTTGCAGGAGTCTAAATGACTCCTAATGATGATGAGTTATACAAGGATGGTAGAGAAGATGAAGAAAAGCAGACAGATTAAATATATATTTGGAATGTAAAGTCTAGAGGACTTGCCGATAGATTATATATTTGTGGTAAGGGGAAAAAATATCAACAAGCATCTAAGCGCCTTGGTTTATGGGAAACACTAAAAAGAGAGGAGATTTAAGGAAAATTAAATAAATATTTACCAAATCCTTATTACTGTTTTTTTCTTTATCCTGACTGAAAATAATTAAAATTTTCAGAAAGTAGAAATAAAATAGTCTTATGGTATTTTTTGATAATAATTATAATAATAATTATAATAAATAATAATTTTTTCCTAAAATAAAAATAACATCAAAGAAGATAAATTTCTACTCTTTTTCCTCAGACAACTCATTTTCTCACCTTTCCCCCCATATACATTAACAAAGGACATCGTGGCCAAAAAATTTTACTCTTGCAAATGGCTGAGAAGCAATAAAATTTAAAATTAAAAAATTTTAAAATGTAATAAATATTATTACTATCTTTTTAAAAATATTTTTTATTTAAGTTCAATTAATTAACATATAGTATATTATTGTTTTCAGAGGTACAGGCCTGTGACCTTATAATAAATATTATTTTTTATAAGATTTTACTTATTTATCTGAAACTGAGAAGGAGAACATAAGCAGGGAGAGGGGCAGAAGAAGAGGAGAGGCAGGCTCCCCACTGAGCAGAGAGCCTGACATGGGGCTTGATCCCAGGACCCTGGGATCATGATCTGAGCTGAAAGCAGATGCTTAACCAACTGAGCCACCCAGGTGCCCAGTAATAAATATGGTTTCAAAACAGAATAATTATCAATCTCTCACATAAGCTAACATACCACCATAAATAGAATGGATATACAAACAGCTGGATATAGAAAAATTAGAGAAACAGAGCTCAAAAACATTAACCAGTTACTTAGCATTAACAACTTAATCCTGGGGGAAGATGGGAGCTCCAATTCATCTTTTACAAGCTAATTTTCCATTCTCCCATTTCTAAGTGAGTAATAATAATTCAAATAGTCCTGCTGGGTCCCTTGTCTCTCCCTCAAAAGGGAGAATATGGAAGGTTTAAGAAGAAAGAAAAGAGCCTAACCTCAACCTATTATCAACAGCAATAAAAATAGCTAATATTACTTTCTGAATGACAAGATTTCTAGACACAATACCTCAATTTTCATATACAAAATGGATATTAGATTTGCCACAAATCATTTCTTCATATAAAAATTTCATAATGTGGGGGACCCCTGGGTGGCTCAGTGGGTTAAGCCTCTGCCTTCAGCTCGGGTCATGATCTCAGGGTCCTGGGATCGAGCCCCACATCAGGCTCTCTGCTCAGGGGGGAGCCTGCTTCCTTCTCTCTCTATACCTGCCTCTCTATTTACTTGTGATCTCTCTCTATATATCAAATAAATAAAATCTTTTAAAAAAAATTTCATAATGTGGGATGCCTGGGGGGCTCAGTTGGTTAAGCGGCTGCCTTCAGCTCAGGTCGTGATCCCAGTGTCCTGGGATTGAGTCCCACATCGGGCTCCTTGCTCAGCAAGGAGCCTGCTTCTCCCTCTGCCTCTGCCTGTCATTCTGTCTGCCTGTGCTCACACACTCTCTCTCTCTCTGACAAATAAATAAAATCTTAAAAAAAAAAATTTCATAATGTTACCCTATTTTGATAACATACATTAACAGAATATCTGATTAATTGGTAAGATAAAAATGACAAATGAATCACTCCTTTGTAATGAATCATTCTTATATGTATTATACTTATGAGTAACAGCTAAACAAATGCTACTGATCTCCGTTAGGCCTTATAACTATACTTATGTGTAAGTGCAGCTTATTTAATGGTAACTGTATTCTAGGATACAATGTCCTTCTTCTAATATGCAAAGATAGCTCTGGGTTACATTTCCCTACATCAACACTGCTCCTGTTAACTGTACTCTACTGAACTACTCAGAGCAAAACAAACAGTTCTGTCAGCTAAAAAAAACTACAAAGTGAGAAAATAAGATATGCACAAATAAATTCTAAATATTACAAATACAGATAAAATATTTCAATAATTGAAGACAGAGATATCCTGGACCTATAGGAAACTGTTGAAAAGAAAGGAGTCTAGGTTCATCTGCAGAAGCTATTAAGTCTAAAGAATTTTTTTTTAAAAGATTCCATAAGATCTTCAATATAAACATTAAAATATATAAAATTCTATTTCTTATGTACAGTTATAAAATATTTTGAAATCTGACATAGGATTTTCTTTAAATACTACATTTTATCTTACTTTTAAATGCTTCTCTTGACATTTCTTTTAAAAGAAAGATAATTAACTGTTTTGTGCTTCTGTGTATTTTCCTTACTGAGAATCATGAATGTTTTAATGCAAATCAGCTCCACCAAACATCTTCATAGATGACATTATGTATTCTGAATATCAATTATTCAAAAATGCATAGTCAGAAGATTTCCAAATCGTTTGTTTAAATACAGAATGTACAAATATCAAACAATATATCAACATTCTCTGTAATACAAAATAGATCCTTTATATTCATGTATATGTCATAAGGCAGACTGACTCTTAGCCTTAAATGCTTTTGCTAATCTACATTCTCCATCTAAAACAGCACATTTTTTTTCTCATTCCACTTCATTCCCACTGCCTCCCCTTGGTAAAATTTTCTGTTTCTTCCTTCTCATTCTCCCTTTCTAGATGCTAAGCAATCCCCAAATATAGTTTGTTACTCTGCCAATCTTCTAACAGATTATCCTTACCCTGTAAATAAGGTGAGAAATAGAGTTATAGCATAGCTTGACAATAGCAAAGCACATATTTTCATTCCCTTTACCTTTCTCATTGCTATTTCTTTGACCTCCTCTCAAAAATACTTTCTCCCACAATATTAGTGTGGGAGAAAGTATTTCTGTAAAAATTAGTGTAATATAGTTTCCAAGGAGTTGGGTTAGAATGTCACCCTAATTACTTTATACAAGTTAGAGATATGCAGACCCAGAATTTCAAGAATATCGAGGATTATCTGATTCCAAGGAAAACTGTTGGGGCTTACTGAATCAGAATAAACTCCAGGTGATTTATGGACAGTCAAATTTGATATCTTAATAGATTTTAATAGATATGTAGCTAATAGATAATAGGAAAGACACAGGTAGTAAGTGGATGATCCCATAACATGATCTTTGAGAGAGAAGTGAGTATTTATAATTCAATGGTTAAAGAACATTAATTATATAATGCCAGCAGAGAATTAGGCAAATCCTAATAACATCTCTGGAGCTTGAGAATTCAGAGTAAAAAAGGATCACAGATATTCTTTTATTATTTTGGTATGGTTTTCCTATCCCCTTCCTTTTTATTTCTCCAGGTTTATCTTCTGTCTTGGGGTTTGGTTTTTGTTATATTCTTTCATGTTTTTATTTTAGATTGCCTCCAATTTCTTTTGTAAAAATATGGGATATTTGGGGCGCCTGGGTGGCTCAGTGGGTTAAGCCACTGCCTTCGGCTCAGGTCATGATCTCCGGGTCCTGGGCTCGAGCCCTGCATTGGGCTCTCTGCTCAGTGGGGAGCCCGCTTCCCCCCCCCGCCTGTCTCTGCCTACTTGTGATCTCTCTGTCAAATAAATAAGTAAAATATTTTTAAAAAATGGGATATTTTTAAAAAATCAATTCAAAAAAGTATTCATACATATATACATATATCCACACTCTTGGGTATACCTTTCTCTAACCTAATTTACTGACCAACTTACTTTCAAAAATTCTGTGTATGTCTATCCAATCTTATTAAAATATCATCTCCATGAAAATATTCTTTGCCTAACCTCCAGAGTTTTGAAAATGAATATAAATGACCAAATATTATATAACAGAATTTTCCCCCACTTTCTCCCTAAAACTAAACTTTATGAACCAGGGATGGATATACCTACACAACAAAACACAATTTTGAAGAACATCTATTCATAAATCACTACCAAAAACTCCAAAGAAAAAGAGAAATTGGAAAGTTTAGTTTAAGACATTCTTCACATAGGAAGTAAAAAATCTTTTATTCCTTACCAATTAATGAACTAACATATGCTTTAAGTGCTACAAGAAATGCTAAAATTTGAGGCTATTTCTCTCCTCAAACATTAGGTGACACATTCCTGCCTTGGACTGTTCAGATTATCATTACCTTCCTGGCAGAAAAAAAATACATGAAGAGATATTTAAATCTATTCTTCAAAGTACCTGGAAGCATACCAAATAATAGTATAAAATAAAAACAGGAGTTGAGAAGACAAGGAACAAGGAAGGCCCACCCCAATCATCTGAATCTGAAACTCAAGCTCACCAAATTTAGTCTATAAAAAAGCAAACCTCACATGACAAAATCACTTATCACAAACTCTGTAAGGTTGTAGCCTCTGATGAAAAAAATACCTAATGATTAAACAAACCATGTAATTGGCCTTCTCTTATCTCAGTTCTCCAAATAGTCTGACTTTCAAATTATTTTTTTTCCTGAGTAATTAAGCTCCCTTTGAATTTTTTTAAAAAAGATTTTGTTCATTTATTTGTCAGAGAGAGAGAGAGAGAGTGAGCACAAGCAGGGGGAGCAGCTGGCAGCAGAAGAAGCAGGCTCTCTGCCAAGCAAGAAGCAAGCCAAGACTGGATCCCAGGACCCTGGAATCATGACCTGAGCTGAAGGAAAGACAGTTAACTGACTGAGCCACTCAGGCATCCCACATTTGTGATATACATAGCCAGGAGGTAAAACAAACCACAGTAATTTAAGTGAAACTGAGGACATCAAATACCTTGTTCAGAATATGTGAGTTATGACCTAAGGGGTGACAGTTATTTTTAAAGTTAGTATTGACCACTTAAAAGCACTCAAATTCTTAAGTGCTGTATTTAAATATAAAGGTAATCATACAAAATTTGTAGAAGGCCTGCAGTGAACCATTACTTTTATTTCTTAAGTAAAAAGTGAGCTTCCAAATGAAAATTGAGAGTAATTTCAAAGAAAAAAATAAATAAATGAACAGAAAGGTCAGCGATAGAAGGGTTATGGGTTCAAACTGCCTAAATTCTTTTCCATAAAGAAAGAAAGAAGTAATTCAACTATTAAGTTCAACTAGCATGACTCAAAAATTTTAATCATTATTATATTTCTGAATATATACTAATGAAAAGATGTATAAGTTATGGAGATAGTGTCAAATTTTAGGGTAGTGGTATACATATGGTTCACTTGATTTACAACGAAGGTACCACTATAATAAGTATATAAGTATTGGAACAACTGGATATCCACATGAAAAATAAAATTAGCTTTTACCCTTTTTCACACCATTTTAAGTATTAAACTGAGAGGGATCATAGACCTAAATATAAAAGCTGAAATAACCAAGCTTCTAGAAAATATGGGAGGGAGGAATGCAATAACTGGGTGCTGGACATTAAGGAGGGCACATGATGTAACAAGCACTAGGTATTATATAAGACTGATAAATTATGGACCTCTATCTCTGAAACTAATAATACATTATATGTTAATTAACTGAATTTAAATTAAAAAAAATTTTAAATGCAAAAGAAAGAAGATACAGGGAAATATTTCTGTGAGTAGGTAGCTTTCCTAAATAATACATAACTCTATAAGAAAAAAAATCTGATAAACTGCTTAACCAACACAAAGAACACTCTATATCAAAAGTAACCATTAAAGAAGTAAAGACACAATCCACAAATTAAGAGAAGATAACTGCAATACATCTGAAAAGGGCTCATATGCAAAATATATAATGAATTCCTTTAACTAAGAAAAGACAAACAACACAATTTAAAAATGGACAGAAAAAGTCATTAAAAAAGGAGATCCAAAGAGCCAATAAGCATTACTCAGTGATAAAATGAATATTAAAGCCACAATGAGATAGCACAACATACCCAACAGAATTGCCAAAAAAGAGATCATACCAAGTGTTGATAAGGACATAGAACAACTAGAACTCACCTATATTAACAGTTGGAGATAAAATTAGAACAACCACTCTGTAAAACTCCCTTGGTAGAAAAAAAACTAAAATTTAATGTAATGGGCATTCACTCCAAAACCCAGGAATCTTACATTTACATATATACCGAAAATGAAATTAATGCATCTGTATACCATAAAGCATGCCTAAGAATGTTTATAGCAGGGGCATGTGGGTGGCTCAGTGGGTTAAAACCTCTGTCTTCAGGGACGCCTGGGTGGCGCAGTTGGTTGGACGACTGCCTTCGGCTCAGGGCGTGATCCTGGAGTCCCGGGATCGAGTCCCACATCAGGCTCCCAGCTCCATGGGGAGTCTGCTTCGCTCTCTGACCTTCTCCTCGTTCATTCTCTCTCTCACTGTCTCTCTCTCTCAAATAAATAAAATAAAATCTTTAAAAAAAAAAAAAAAAAACCTCTGTCTTCAGCTCAGGTCATGATCCCAGGGTCCTGGGATCGAGCCCCACATCGGGCTCTCTGCTCGGCAGGGAGCCTGCTTCCTCCTCTCTCTCCACCTGCCTCTCTGCCTACTTGTGATCTCTGTCAAATAAATAAATAAAATCTTTAAAAAAAAAAAGGAATGTTTATAGCAGCATTAGTCATAATAGCCCCACACTACAAACAACCCAAGTAGCAAAGAGAAATGGTATACTGTGGAATACTATATAGCAACAAAAAAGAACAAAGGAATCAGGAGACAGAAATGGAAACACTGCAGGCTCCTGAACTTCCCTCCTCCCATAGACACACCAAGTGTACAATAGCACACAAAGCAATTCCCTCTAAGTGAATCCAGAAAGTAGTTGTGTGATATGATTTCAATTATATGTGGAATCTAAAAAACATGAGATACTGTGGACTCTGAAAAACAATCTGAGGGTTTTGGGAGGGGCAGAGGGTAGAAGGTTGTGTGAGCCTAGTGGTGGGTATTATGGAGGGCACGTATTGCTTGGAGCACTGGGTGTGGTGCATAAACAATGAATTCTGGAACACTGAAACGAAATTAAAAAAATAAGTAAAAATTAAAAATAAAAACCCACAAAAATAAAAACCCACAAATGAACAAACAAAAAAACAAACAGAAACAGACTTATAAATACAGAGAACGAACTGGTAGTTGCCAGGGGGAGTGAAGTGAGGAAATGGGCCAAGCTGGTGAAAGAGATTAAGAAGTACACACTTATGTAAAGTAAGTCACAGGGAAGAAAAGTATAGTATAGGGAACACAGTCAGTAATATTGTAATAACATTGTATGGTGACAGATGGTAATTACACTTATAGTCTAAGTACTGCATAATGTATAGAATTACTGAATCACCATGTTGTACACTTGAAATTAATACATTGTGTCAACTACACTTCAATAATAAAATTTAAAAACATATTCCAAAGGTATTTTTTTCTTTCAAGATTTTATTTAAATTCTAGTTAGTTAACATGTAGTGTAGTATGTTTCAGATGTCCAATGGTATTTTTCACAGAAACAGAACAAACTATCCTAAAATTTGTATGGAACCATAAAAGACTCTGAATAACCAAAGCAATCTCAGGAAAATAAAGAAAGCTAAAGGTATCACATTTCCTGATTTCAAACTACACTACCAAGCTATAGTAATCGTAACAGTATGACACTGGTAAAAAACAGATGCATAAATTAGTGGAACAAAATAGAGGCCAGGAAAAAATCAAGCATGTATGTCCATAAATTTTCAACAGAGGAGTCAAGAATATACAATGGGGAAAAGACAGTGTCTTCAACACACTGTGCTGAAAAAAACTGGAAAACCACATGCAAAAGAATGAAACTGGGCTCTAGTTTACACTGTATACAAAAATTAATGCAAACTGTATTAAAGAATTGAAAGTAGACTTGACTGTAAAACTATGAGAAGAAAACAGGGGCATGCTCCTTGAATCAGTCTTGGTGATGATTTTTTGGATTTGACACCAAAAGCAGAGGAAGCAATAACAAAAATAAACAAGTGGCACTACATCAAACTAAAATACTTCTGCTCAGTGAAGGAAACCCTCAACAAAACAAAAATGCATCCTATGGAAAGGGAAAATATATTTATAAACCACATATGTAACAAAAGGTTAATATCTAAAATACACACTCATATAACTCAATAGCAAAAAACCCACACATTTTTAAATGGGCAGAGGATAAATCTTTTAAGGGGGAGGCACCTGGGTGGCTCAGTCAGTAGCCTCCAACTCTTGGTTTTGGCTCAGGTCATGATCTCATAGGTCATGAGATAGAGCCCAGTGTCTGGCTTTGTGCTCAGTGAGGAGTCTGCTTGAAGATTCTCTCCCTCTGCCCCTCCCTCAACTTGCTTTTTCTCTCTCAAATAAATAAATCTTTTTAAAAAAAACACAAATAAATAAAATGAGCAAAGGACTTAGACACTTCTCCAAAGAAGCTATACGAACAGCCAAAAGGTTACCTGAAAAGGCACTCGACCTCACTATCACCAGGGAAATGCAAATCAAAACTAAGAGATATCACTTCCACCTCACCTTATCACTGGTAAGATAGCTTATCACTGATGGGATATCACTTCCATCTTATCAAAGATAAGAGGTAAATGCCAGCAACAATGTGGAATAAAGGGAAATATTATACAATACTGGTAAAAATCTTAATTGGTACAGACATAAAAAACAGTATGAAGGTCCCTCAAGAAATTAAGAACAGAACTACCATGTGACATCCCCTCTACCAGCTAGAAATCCCACTTCTGGGTATAGATCTAGAAACAAAACCACTATATTGAAAAGATATCTATACTCCCGTATTTACTCCAGCACTATTTGCAATCACCAAGATATGGAAACAATCTAAGTGCCCTTTGATGGATGAATAAAAATATGGTGCGTACATACAATGGAATACTGTTTAGCCTTTTAAAAGAAGGAAATCCTGGGGGTCTGGGTGGCTCAGTCCTTAAGTATCTGTCTTCAGCTCAGGTCATGATCCCAGGGTCCTGGGATCAAGCCCCACTATGGGCTCCCTGCTCCACAGGAAGACTGTTTCTCCCTCTTTCACACACTGTGCTTGTGTTCCTGTTCTCACTATCTCTCTCTGTCAAATAAATAAAATAAAATCTTTAAAAAGAAGGAAATCCTGCAATTTGCAACATATATGAACATGGAAAGCATTATATAGATTAAAACAAGCCAAACAAAGACAGACACCGCACAGTATCACTTATATGTGGAAATCTTTGGGGGGAAAAAAAGCTGAATTTATAAAACAGAGTAGAATGGTGGTTACCAAAGGCAGTGGAATAGGGAAAATAGGGAAAGGGTAGTAAAAGGATCCAAACTTTCAGTAACACGGTAAATAAGGACTGGATGTAATATATAACATAGTGACTACTGTTGATAATATTGTATAATTGATATTTGCTAAGAAAGAGCTTATGTGTGCAGACACACACACACACACACACACACACACTAAAGTATGTGAGATGATGGATATGTGAATTAACTTGGGAACTCTTTCACAATGCATACACATTATCAATCATGTTTTAGACTGTAAATATATTTCATTTTATTTATTGAAATGCCTCACTAAAGCTGAAAATGAAGAAAACACCAAGGATTCATGTAAAAACATGGATGAATCTCACAGCATTATGTTGAAAGAAAAAAGTAAGGCATAAAAGATTCTATTACATGAAGTTTAAGGATAAGCAAAACTCATAAATACTTAAGTAATACACTAAAGTATACCTGAAACATTCTCACCATACACAAAATGAAGAATTGTTAACTATGTAGGACAATGCATGCATTAATTAACCTGACTGTGATAAACATTTCAAAGTATATGTATGTCATCTCATCACACTGTATGCTTTAAATATATACAATTCTACATATTAATTATGCCATGCTGAAAAAAAACATGCATATATATATATATATATATATATACACACACATATCAATCAATTAGTCAATCATATACTAGTTACCTCTGAAGTAAGCACTGAATGGAAAGGCACAAGAGGGTACACCCTGGGTAATTAAAAATATTCTAGAATTTGATCTGGATAGGAGTTATGCAGGTATGTATAATATATTAAAAGCTAGTATACCTTACACACTTCACTGTTAAATAGTTTTAAAATGGTAGTTTTAAAGTTAGGGTGTTGGAAAAAAGGCATAAACAAGTGTCAAAAAAATCTGAAGGGAAAAGTAATATCACAAACGGCTGCCCAGTCCTTTTGGGAAGCAATATGGCTTTTTATGTATGTCTATACATAGGTATGTATGTGTGTAAAAGAAAAAGTCTCTGACATACACAGAAAATATTTTTCATATAAATATTTATAACGGGGAGTGCAAACAAAACACTAAATTTCTAATAATGGGGAAAGTTGGGAAGACTGAGTTATACATATGCACTCTGAAACATACAACCATCATAACTGTGTTTACCATTTATTGAGAAGAGGTTTTACATGTCACTGTAGCAGTTTGTAAAGCATGATTCAGATATTCATCACACAAGTGAAATAAAAACAAGTGATATACATGTCTGACTGTTCAAGATTATGAATGTAGACATACTCTGATTTTTAAAACCATGGCAGCAGTTCTGCTTCTCAGTTAAAAGAATTAGTGGGAGACATCTAAATGACAGGCACAGAACAAGAGAGATACTGTTCCCCCCGACTCTTCTGTTATTTGAACGTACATTCAAACATTTTTAGTTCCTGGTTCAGATACCACTTGTGAAAGTACACAAGGTAGAAGTGACAGCATATAATCCATAATTTTCCTACTGCTTGAAATAGCTACCTTTACCTAATATATATTCATTTTGCATGGAAAGCTACTAGTTCTACAGCAATAACAAAATGACACAAAGAAATTGACCTGAGCTTTAGTTCTTAACCAGATGCAATTTTTACCTCATCCACACTACAGGACATTGGCAATGTCTAGAGAAAATTTTAATTGTCACAAAGAGGGCTGCTACGGACATTTTAATGGATAGAAGTCAGATACTCTTCCAGTGCCCAAGGCAGCCCTATTCTCTTCCCAGTAAAAGACTATCCTGTCTAAAATGTCAATAGCAAAATTGAAAAACCGGAACCAGGAGTTGCCTGACTATAAAATTTTATGTCATTGGATCATCCCTGATTTATCTTCTTGGCTATAATCTGGAGGTCAACAGTTAGATCTACAGCATTTAAAGAAGACAGGCAGCTAGCAAAAACCCTGAGTAGGTACAAAACCATTTTTGGAACCTTATCTGTAACCAAGGTACATGGTATTCCTGCTACAACATTTCATATCCTCTACTATAAATAATATCCAACATCTACTTAAAACATGGTAGCCAAAACAATAGAGGAGTGCTTATAGTATATTTATGATCCAAAATAAGATTCAACTAAAAATTTAGAAAATAATAATAAACCTTGAGAAAATAGGAGGGGAAAGTAATTTAAAAGTGAAGAAATTCATGTTCTATAAATACAAAAAGCTGGAGATTTAACCTCGACAGTAAACCATTACAAAAATATTTCTTAACTGAAGAAAATTATAGACCAACATCCCCCATAAGCACTAAAAGAAAACTCTTAAAGTATTAGAAATCTAGTAAAATAAAAAATGAAACACATCATGTCAAAGTAGGATTTAATCTTAGGAATACAAGTTTAGTTTAACTTACAAAAACCAACATAGTTTACCAATTGGCAGAATAAAGAATAAAAACTATTTAATCCTAACAACAGATGAAGAAAAAGCATTAGACAAATACCCATTATTAATAATGACTTTTCAGCAAAGTATGAATAGAACTATCTGAAGCAGATGGATGGTATCTGTGAAAAAGTAAAGCTAACACTACTTAATGGTAAGATATTAAATGCTTTTCTCCAAAATCAGGTACAAGGTGAAGAAATCCATTCTCAACAATTTTATTCTATGATGTACTGAAAAAACTGAGTCAGTGCAATATGACAAGAAAAAGAAATAAAAGGTATAAATATTAAATTTCTAAAAATGGGCAGAAGTTGAAAGATTGAATTATATATACTCACTTTGAAATGTACAGTTACTACAATGAGTTACCATTTATTGAGAGAATGTTTTATGTGTCACTGTAGCAGTTTGTGAAGCATGCTTCAGGTAATTATCATGTAAGTGAAATATAAACAAGTAATGTGCTTTTCTGACCAAGATTCTTTATTCCTAGATAACATGATTACAAATGCAGAAGACCCTATTAAATATACAAATATACCAGGTTAAATAATTTAGTAATGTAGTAAGATACAAGATCAACATATAAAATTGGATTGTGTTTCTATATACCGGCAAAACAAAATTAAAATGAAATTAAAAACAAAACAATATTTAAAGTAAGCCTAACAAAAGATATGTAAGTTTACTAAACTACAAAATACTACTGAGAGAAATATTTTTACAAACCTAAGTAAATGGCCAGATATATAATATTTACAGAAGACTCAACATTATTATGATAGCAATTCAGTCCAAACTGAGCTACAGATTCCACACAATCACCAGCAAAATTCCAACAAAAACTTATTTTGAAGAAGTTGACAAGCTAATTCTAAAATTTCTATGGAAATGTACATGATCTAAAATTCCCAAAACAATCTTTATAAAGAAAACAAATCTGAAGTTTTATACCACAGCAATCAAAAACACATAGTATTGGTGTGAGGCAGATAACAGAATAAAGAATCCAAAAACAGATCCCACCACATACTCACATGGATATCTATCTATCATCTATCTATCTATCCACACATAAACATGGACAATGTGGGGGTTAATAGCCTTTCACCTGCACAGTCAAAAATCTACATATAATTTGTGAGTCCCCCAAAATACAACTACTAATACCCTACTATTGCTCGGAAGCCTTAATGAGATAACATAAACAGTAAATTAACATATATTTTGTATGTTACATGCATTATATATTGCGTTCTTACAATAAAGTAAGCTAGAGAAAAGAAAATTGTGAGGAAGAGAAAATAAATTTAGTACTGTATCGTATTTACAAAAAAATCCATACATAAGTGGACCCATGCGTTCAAATCCGTATGGTTCAAGGGTCAATTTTAAGTATATTAAAATTTTTTAAAAATATATATCCTACTGGTTTGCTTCTCTAGGTGAAATGTGACACAGATTTTAAAAGATGTAAGAGACACACAAACCAAACCAGTTACACCATAATTGTTTGGGTACAGGCTTGAACAAAATGTAAAAAACTTCATAAAATCACTGAGGAAATTTAAACACAGACTGAATATTTGACATTATTAAGGAATTTTTGCTAACTATTTTCAATGTAATAATGGTATTTTGCATATTTTTAAAAGATGCAAATGTAAAACTTAAGATACTATTACACTCTTTATAGAATGGCTAAAATAAAAAAGAATGACAATCCCAACTATTGAAAAGATTGCAAAGCAAATGGAAATCTCATACAGTACAGGAGACAACTTGTACAAAATGTTTGTAATAGCAGCTTTATTCTTATTTTTAAATTATTTTTATTGACATAAAATGTATTATTTGCCCCAGGGGTCCAGGTCTGTGAATCACCAGGCTTACACATTTCACAGCACTTACCATAGCACATACCCTCCCCAATGTCCATAACCCAACCATCCTCTCCCTACCCCCCATCCCACAGCAAGCTTCGGTTTGTTTTGTGAGATTAAGTGTCTCTTATGGTTTATCTCCCTCCCAATCCCATCTTGTTTCATTTTTTTCCTTCCCTACTACACAACCCCCCCCGCCCCACCCTGCCTCTCAAATTCCTCATATCAGAGAGATCATATGATAACTGTCTTTCTCTGATTGACTTATTTTGCTCAGCATAATACCCTCTAGCTCTAACCACATTGTTGCAAATGGCAATATTTAATTTCTTTTGATGGCTGCATAGTATTCCATTGTACACACACATGCACACACACACATACATATATATATCTTCTTTATCTGTTCATCTGTTGATGTACATCTAGATTCTTTCCATAGTTTGACTATTATGGACATTGCTAGCAGATTTATTCTAGCCACACAAAGACACAAAAAGAGAGACAATCCTGCTGTGCATCAACAAGACAGTAAATAAACAAGCTGTGGCACATTAATATAATGAAATATTATTCAACAATAGAAAGATTACTAACACACATGGCATTGATAAATCTCAAAAACTTTCTATTGAACAAAGGAAAAACTACTCTGTGATTTAAAAAATTCAGAAAGTGGGGGCACCTGGGTGGCTCAGTGGGTTAAAGCCTCTGCCTTTTCCTCAGGGTCCTGGGATGGAGCCCCACATCAGGCTCTCGGCTCAGCAGAGAAACTATTTCCCTCGCCCTCTCTCTGCCTACTTGTGATCTCTCTCTCTCTCTGTGTCAAATAAATAAATAAAATCTTTAAAAATAGAAAGTAAATAAAATAAAAAATTCAGAAAGTGATTATCCCAGGGGTGGGGAAAGAAAATCACTGAAAAGGAGCACTAGGGACGTTTCTGTTGTAATGGAAATGCTCTTTATCTCATTTTGGATGTTGACTACATGGATATAACTGATATCCAAAACTCACCAAAATGTTCAATTATTTATCCTTGCACCTTATTTTATATAAACTATACTTCTGTAAAATAAATACAACCAACCTATCAATAAAACCAGCTTTTTTCCTCAGACTAGTAAAACAAAGTAACATTTTGACAAGTATCATTAAGAAAATATTAGAAATAAGCATTTTAAGAACAGCTATGAAACAAAGTTTTGATATTGTAAGAAAATACTAAATACATCATACCAATAAAATTCTCAAACTACATGAAGCGGACCATTTTCTTAGAAACTACAAATTAATAAAAATGACACAAGAACAGGTAGAATACCTGAATGACTAAATAAATAACACACACAAAAAATAGAAAACAGTCAAAGACCAACGCATAATCCTGCGAAAATAAAGGAAACCTCATTAAAATGGAGTTGTAAAGCCCTGAATGAAGAGCTCTTGTGCATGTACCACTCATTGTTGCCTACATAATCAGCAAGAAGGAAGTTAAGAATTATTTGAACAAAAAAGTACAGTTTTCACACAGTAATTTTATCTCCTGCTTTTTTTTTTTTAAAGATTTTTTATTTATTTATTTGAGAGAGAGACAGTGAGAGAGAGCATGAATGAGGAGAAGGTCAGAGAGAGAAGCAGGCTCCCCGTGGAGCTGGGAGCCCAATGCGGGACTCGATCCCGGGACTCCAGGATCATGACCTGAGCCGAAGGCAGTCGTCCAACCAACTGAGCCACCCAGGCGTCCTGCTTTTTTTTTTTTAAGGTTTTATTTATTTATTTGACAGAGAGAGATCACAACTAGGCAGAGAGAGAGAGCGGGAAGCAGGCTTCCTGCAGATCAGAGAGCCTGATGCGGGACTTGATCCCAGGATGCTGAGATCATGACCTGAGCCGAAGGCAGCGGCTTAACCCACTGAGTCACCCAGGCACTCTTATCTCCTTTTTTTTTTTTTTCCCCTCCTGCTTTTAAGAAAGGAAGACCCCTCCCTGCCCCAGCAACAGCACACAAACCACTGATGGCAGCCATGAGAAGCCATCACAAGGACCTCAAAACTACCTAAAACTCTTGTTTTTCACAAATAAACCTTTGTTTAAACTACCCTTTCCAATTCCCTCCTGAAACGTAAAAAAAGCCGACCTTTCCATTGTCTCTTTGGACTTGGCTATAGGTTTGCTACAGCTTATCCTGAACTGCAATTCCTCTGCTATTCTTGAATAAACTCATTTTTTACTGAAATAAAATTACTCTTAGCTCTATTTAAAGTTAACTCCCCAAAAGGCATTTGATCCAGAGAGTTTTGAGGAAGAGTTCTTCCAATAAGGAAATTAATACACCAAAAAAAAGGGAAAAAAGTGTAATTCTATATTTAAAAAACTAGTGCACTTAATCCAGCAGTGGATTAGGGAATATGATCCTAAAAATGTAAAATTTAGGGACGCCTACGTAGCTCAGTTGGTTAAGCATCTGTCTTTGGCTTGGGTCATGATTCCAGGATCCCGAGATTGAGTCCCACGTCCAGCTCCTTTCTCAGCAGGGATCCTGCTTCTCCCTGCCTGCTAGAGGCTCCTCCTGCTTGTTTGTGCTCTCTCTTCTTTGGCAAATAATTTTTTTTTAAATGTATAATTTGTAGAACATCCAGAATCTTTAAATGCAATTCATTCAATTAAGCAATTAAAAAATGTTTAAGGGAGGCACCTGGGTGGCTCAGTGGGTTAAAGCCTCTGCCTTTGGCTCAGGTCATGATCCCAAGGTCCTAGGATGGAGCCCCGCATCAGGCTCTCTGCTGAACAGGGAGCCTGTTTCCCCGCCTCTGTCTCTCAGCCTGCCTCTCTGCCTACTTGTGATCTCTGTCAAATTAAAAAAAAAAAAAAAATGTTTAAGGGGTGACCAGGTGGCTTAGTCAGTTAAGCATCTTCCTTCAGCTCAGGTCATGATCCTGAAGTCCCAGGATTGAGCCCCAAGTCGGGATTCCTGCTTAGCGGGAGTCTGCCTCTCCCTCTGCTCCTATCCCCCTGGCTCATGTTTTTCTCTCTTGATTTCTCATTCTCTCTCAATTCTCAAATGAAAAAACAAAAATAAAAATAAATGTTTAAAAAATCATTACCAACACTGGGGAGGGTATGTGCTTTGGTGAGTGCTGTGAAGTGTGTAAACCTGGCGATTCACAGACCTGTACCCCTGGGGATAAAAATATATGTTTATAAAAAATAAAAAAATTATTTAAAAAAATCATTACCATTAGTGCCAAAGGAAGGACATGATAACTCACTCCTCTTTTTTTTAAGAATTTGGAATATATAGCTGATCCTTGAACAATGTGGGAACTAAGGACACCAATACTCCATACAGTCATAAATCCACGTATAAATCACCTAGGTGGCTCAGTCAGTTAAGCATCTACCTTTTGCTCAAGTCATGATCCCAGGGTCCTAGGATCGAGTCCTGCATCTGGCTCCCTGCTCAGCAGGGAGCTTGCTTCTCCCTCTTCCCCTCTCAACCCCTGTTTGTGCTCTCTTTGTCAAGCAAAAATAAATAAAATCTTTTTAAAAAATCCATGTATCACTTTTGACTCCTTAAAAATTTAACTACAAATAGTCTACTGCTGACTAGAAGTTTTACTGATAATATGAACAGTTAACATATTTTGTATATTATATATATTATATGCTGTATTCTTACCACAAAGTAAGCGAGAGAAAGTAAAACGTTAAGAAAATCATATGGAACTCTCGATTGGTGGAGTCTGAGCCGGTATGGTGGTGCCTGTTTAACCCAGTTGGTACCAGGAGTACCCACACCTCCCTCTGACCAGTGGGCCCTTCCCTCACCTCCTTGAGGTATCATCCTCCTGACCTTTCATGGACATGCCATGCAGAAACCAGTCTGTTAAGATGAATACCCACCCCCTTCCATACTGGTATTGAAAAGCTTGATGATATCATAAAAAGAATTTCGTCTTTGGAAATGGTGAATCAGAAGATGAAACTAAAAATTAAGTAAGGGCAGTTGATGAACAAGATCGTGGCAAATCATGAGGACACCAGTTTCCTGGAGGCTCAAACTGTTCCCTTAACTGTCAAGATCTGCACTTAGAAAGAACTCACACATACGTATCCAAAGAACAAAGCCCACAAGCACAATCTGCTGATAAGCATCGATCAGAAGAAAAAGTGGCTCAGAAACCTCCACAAGACAAACTACAGGGTCAGCACGCCTGTATGGTTCAGGCAGTTAAGTATCTTCCTTCAGCTCAGGTCCGGTGGGATCAAGCCCCGCCTCAGGCTCCCCGCCTGCTTTGTGGGGAATCTGCTTCACACTCTTCCCCTCTCTCTGCCCCTCTCCCCCAACTCATGTTCTCTCCCTCTCTGTCTCAAATAAATAAAATAAAATCTTTAAAAAAAAAAAAAGAAAGAAAGAAAGAAAGAGAGAACAACTATGATGTCTTTGAGAAGACAGGCAAGGAATTGGGGATTGAGTGTACCTTCCCCGTCTGTAATACTGAAAAGCCCACCACTGCTGGTGACCAAGAAGGCTCTGCGCATTCACATTTTCCAGGAGGTACAAAAGTTGGGGGTGGGGTGGGAGTGGGGGCTTAAAAGCTGCGGCAGCAGCAACCTGGAAACAAGGCAAGAAGAATCCAGAGAGCCCTTTCAACCTTCCAAAGTTAGACCAGAGGCAATCAAAGAAAACCAAAAAATTTTATTAGAGTTTTAGAAAAGTCATAAGGAAAAGAAAATATACTCAAAGTAGTTACTAAAAAAAAAAAATGTATGTATAAGCAGACCTATGCAGCTTAAACTATGCAGTTCAAGAGTCAGCTATACTTTAATTCAAGTTTTTAAACACAGTAAAGCTATGAGAGTATGTGCAGAAGGTGCTGTTTTTTATAAGAATCTGAAACATAAAATAATTAAATGAGTTGCCCAGAGCCTAATCCAACTAACTACTTTTGAAACTGAGCAAGTTGAATAAAGAATGAAGTAAAGAGAATGGTCGAGTTTCATTCTTCTACATATAGCTGTCCAGTTTTCCCAGCACCATTTATTGAAGAGATTCTCTTTTTTCCACTGTATATTTTTTCCTGTTTTGTCGAAGATTAATTGACCATAGAGTTGAGGGTCCATATCAGGGCTCTCTACTCTGTTCCACTGGTCTATGTGTCTGTTTTTATGCCAGTACCATGCTGTCTTGGTGATCACAGCTTTGTAATAAAGCTTGAAATCAGGTAAGGTGATGCCGCCAGCTTTATTTTTGTTTTTCAACATTTCCTTAGCGATTCGGGGTCTCTTCTGATTCCATACAAATTTTAGGATTATTTGCTCCAGCTCTTTGAAGAATGCCGGTGGAATTTTGATCGGAATGGCATTAAAAGTATAGATTGCTCTAGGCAGTATAGACATTTTAACAATGTTTATTCTTCCGATCCAAGATGGAATGGTCTTCCATCTTTTTGTGTCTTCTTCAATTTCTTTCATGAGTGTTCTATAGTTCCTCAAGTATAGATCCTTTACCTCTTTAGTTAGGTTTATTCCCAGGTATCTTATGGTTCTTGGTGCTATAGTAAATGGAATCGATTCTCTAATTTCCCTTTCTGTATTTTCATTGTTAGTGTATAAGAAAGCCATTGATGCAAGTTGGTGCAGCCTCTTTGGAGAACAGTGTGGAGATTCCTCAAGAAATTAAAAATAGAGCTTCCCTACGACCCTGCAATTGCACTCCTGGGTATTTACCCCAAAGATACAGATGTCGTGAAAAGAAGGGCCATCTGTACCCCAATGTTTATAGCAGCAATGGCCACAGTCGCCAAACTATGGAAAGAACCAAGATGCCCTTCAACGGATGAATGGATAAGGAAGATGTGGTCCATATACACTATGGAGTATTATGCCTCCATCAGAAAGGACGAATATCCAACTTTTGTAGCAACATGGACGGGACTGGAAGAGATTATGCTGAGTGAAATCAGTCAAGCAGAGAGAGTCAATCATCATATGGTTTCACTCATTTGTGGAGCATAACCAATAGCATGGAGGACAAGGGACATTAGAGAGGAGAAGGGAATTTGGGTAAATTGGAAGGGGAGGTGAACCATGAGAGACTATGGACTCTGAAAAACAATCTGAGGGGTTTGAAGTGGCGGGGGGGTGGGAGGTTGGGGTACCAGGTGGTGGGTATTATAGAGGGCACAGCTTGCATGGAGCACTGGGTGTGGTGAAAAAATAATGAATACTGTTTTTCTGAAAATAAATAAATTGGGAGAAAAAAAAAAAAGAATGAAGTAAAGTCAGCATAAGTAGTGAAAGAATTACAATCTGGGTTCAGCTTCATTTCAATATAAAGAACTAGAAATCTGGAATCACCTTGAATTCCTTAGTTTATATTATAAATCTGACTTGAGTTGTAGATGAGATTATCTACCAGTGATGCTCTTTCCTAAGAAAGGCACAAAAAGGAGGCAGTGTTATTCCTGAATGTCATTCACAACAATGGATAGTTGCCACAGTGTTGAAATGTTTGGCCCTGGGTTTTTAGAGCATAGGGCACTTCCAGGAATCAGTCTCTCAAATGTCCAGTTACACACTGAGAACTGACAGCAGTCTTCGAGCATCTCATGAGCAAAATATTCTTTGATTCCGTTCCTGACACCTACCTTATGGTTTGGCAGATATTACCTAGTAAATGTTTTCATTAAATGACTGAGTGGAAGATAGGAAAAGTTATAGCGAAAAGAAATTGAGCCCTCTATTGACTAAGCTAAGTAAGTGAAAACTAAGTCAAACTTAATATATACACTAAGTATGGAATTTTGAATTCAAGCTAACCAGCTTGATTGTCTATGTATCTTGATTGTCTATGTATCTTGAATGTCTATGTATCTTACTCTCTCCTTTGTATTTTCCACTTTTTCACATTCTCCATTTCACTGTGGATTATTTCTTCAACCTATCTTCTGGTTCACTAATTCTCTTTTCAGTTTAATCCAATCTGATGTTAAAGTTAAAGACTAAGTTTTATTTTATTTTATTTTATTTTTTTTTTTTTTAAGATTTTATTTTATTTATTTGAGAGAGAGAGAGACAGTGAGAGAGAGCATGAGCGAGGAGAAGGTCAGAGGGAGAAGCAGACTCCCCATGGAGCTGGGAGCCCGATGTGGGACTCGATCCCGGGACTCCAGGATCACGCCCTGAGCCGGAGGCAGTCGTCCAACCAACTGCGCCACCCAGGCGTCCCAAGTTTTAAATAGTATTTTTCCACTTCTGGAATTATCTAGTTCTTTTTCAAACCTGCTAGGTTAAATTTTTCGAGCCTCCAGTTCCTTGCTAAATTTTCATTTTGAGCTTTATTTCTTTGAAGATAGCAAGCTTAGTTGTTTATAGTCTGTATCTAATAATTCCAGTATCTCATTTTCACTGACTATATTTCTATTTTCTGTTATATCTGCTAGTATTCTTACTCGTCATGTCTTTTCTCTTTTTATGCCTGATTATTTTTGCCCGCACTGTGGAAAATGTAATTAAAAAACATTATTTCGAAAAAGCAACCTGATACATTGGATAATGGCATGCTCCTCGACAGACAATTTTCATTTACTTCTCTTATTTCTCTACCAATCTGAGAAAATCATAGCCCAGATTCCAGATTTAAAATTCCCCGATCACATGTTGAAAAGTTGTGTTGCAAGTTTTTAGAAGGGTTAGATTATCATTAATTCACTCTTACTCTGAGGACCCAGTATTTTGCTATTCCAGCTCACAGTAAGGGAAGACTACACATAGCACACTCCAGGTTTTTATTTGTATCCCCAATTTAGTGAAATATCTGAAAGCAGGAATCAGTTTCAAAGCTGGTAGGTTATGATCAATAAATATTCTTAGAAAAAAGTAGTTTTGAGAAAACGAGGTTATTTCTACCAGTTCTCATCCTCTCCCAGACTCTTCCAAGAATTTGTTTCATATTTTACCCACTTCTTTAGTTGTCTTTGGCAGGAGAGTTAGTCCAGATTATCTAGACTAACATCATATAAACAGAGTCTTGTTCTAAATCATTAAATCTATGTAAACTATGAATAGAAGGAAATCTCCATAACTTGCTAAAAAGATATACTAGAAACATATGGCAAACATCATACATAATAGTGAAAGAGGAGAAATACTGCTATCGATATCAAATATGAGACAAGGATGACTACTATTATTATTATTTAAAATTCAACTAGTGATGCTAGACAATGCAATAAGAAAAAGAAAACAATTAAGAAATATAAACATTACAAAAGGACCACCTACCAAGAAATTTTTTTTTTTTCCTTTAGATGTATTTATTTATGGGCACCTGGGTGGCTCAGTCAGCCAAGTGTCTTGCCTTTGGCTCAGGTCATCATCTCAGGATCCTGGGATCTAGCCCCACATTGGACTCCCTGCTCAGGGAGGAGCCTGCTTCTCCCTCTTCCTTTCCCGATCCCCCTGCTTGTGCACATGCTCTCTCTGGCCAATAAATGAATAAAATCTTTTTTAAAAAAAGATTTATTTAGGGGAGCCTGGGTGGCTCAGTGGGTTAAGCCTCTGCGTTTGGCTCAGGTCATGATCCCAGGGTCCTGGGATCGAGCCCTGCATTGGGCTCTCTGCTCAGCAGGGAGTCTGCTTCTCCCTCTCTCTCTGTCTGCTGCTCTGCCTACTTGCGATCCCTCTCTCTCTGTCAAATAAATAAATAAAATCTTTAAAAATATTTATTTACTTATTTATTTTACTGAAAGAGTGCAAGAGAAAAGCAGAGCGAGAGGGGGAGGAACAGAGGAAAAAATCTAAAGCAGCCTCCTTGCTGAGCATGGAGCCCAATAAAGAGCTCAATTTCAGGACCCTGAGCCGAAATCAAAAGTCAGATGCTCAAACAACTGAGCTACCCAGGTGCCCCTACCTAGAAATTCTATTAGAATAGGTAATACTGTTTAGATGGCCAAATAATGGAAATAGACACAAAATCAATTCCGTAGACAACAGCAATTACTAATTAACATATACATATAAGCAAAAAGATTCCATTAGTATAGAAATAAGAAGAGTTTAGGTATAGTTCAAGTAATATGATGCTTTAATCCTTATGTTCCGATAAAATTTAAAAATTTGTACATTTAAATATAGGTTTCTGTGTTATGGATCATTTATAAAAAGGTAAGATTTGGGGATATAAAACCCAACTGAAATAAACTGGTGCTTTTTTACTTTTTTTTACTTGCTTATTATCTAACTCCCTTACTAGATTATACAAGAGAGCATAGACTCTTGTATAATCTAGTATACAAGATTATACAAGTGCCTGTTTTGCTCATTGTTATATATTCTGCATACAGTGACTAGTACATAGGAGGCAAGATACACATATTTATTGAATAATTATAAGTGAATAAACTCATTCAATTTTCAATAAACATTTTTATACTTTTAATTTTGTATAAAATTTACATTAACTAAAGTTCACCATTTACATAGGTAATCAGTTTAAGAGAATACTAAAATCTCAAGTTCAAAATAAGGTAATAAATAAGTCATAACTGTGGCTTTCAAGTATTTAAAAGCAATCTGAAAGGATGATATAGAAACACCTACTCATAGTAACAATGACATCTCATAAAAACAGGGAAGAGCAGAAATCAACCAGGTTATGACTGCAAAATAATACTACTTGAGGAGGACCATGAGAATAAGAATCCTAACTCTTGATCATTAAAAAGTTATTCACTTTTGCAATCATACAGCTATCTCCAGAATCTCATTATAGCTCATGCTTTTAGAAGTTTCTCTGTTCCTAGTAAACCTGGATTTTATTTCCTATGGGTTTCATAAAGATACTTTCATGTTCTAAGGTGGTTCTAACAAAATATTTAATGCATCTACTCAGTAAATACTTTTCAAATAATTTTTCCAAAATTTTTACAGCACAACACAGGAAAAGAAACAAGCCTATTTAACTGGCTGTCAGTTTCCATTTTCTCACTTAAGTTAATGAGAAATAGACAAATATCAAGTAAAAAGCACCCGAATCCACTAAAAATATGAGTGTTTTAAATGCTGTGACGCAAAGTAGTCAAAAATACTAGCTTCAATTTTTCCCTTTATATAAAATATAACAAAACTTGGATTTCAGCTGACAACTTCTATAGTAGGTTTCAGCCAAAAGCAATTTAGAAATAGACAGGTCAGAAACTCCTTAAAAATAAATTAGGGTTTATAATGGAAATGCTGACAGTTGCTTTCTTTATAATAAAGCCTAGTGAGTGTACTATATTTTAGAAATGACTACATCACAATATGTATGCAAGTGTTGAATATTAAAATGCAACAGCGTCTAGCTTATAAATCAAGACCATGAGTAGTTTGGTAAAGTATGTTGTAAAGAAAGTGTGATGTGACAAGAAAATACACTGAGTTAAAATATAATGCAAGTAAGGATTTATTAGAACTTGCCTTTTAGAAGACTTAAACAAGAGGAAATAGTAACATAAATACTGGGAAAGAAGTAAAAAAGTAACTCAGTAAGGCCTAAAAATAACTGACTTCCAATGTGAATGGTGTATACCATAATTACTTATGAAACCACATCTATCATGAGATGATCATACTCTTAGACTAAGACAAAACATAAAATCTTAAATATATATACCACTTAAAAAAATTTGTACTCCTACTTCTATCATCTGCCCAGCTTTCTGCTCCCGCTATCTTTTCTAATCATACTTTATACTGTCTTTGTCTTTCATTATTACAAGCCACCATTTCTATCAACCCCTAATTTTTACTTCTCCATACCTGTACTGCAACATATAATGGTTGTCAAAGCAACTGGGGGCTAAAAACACAGTATAAATAATTCTACTACCACCAAAGAAATATAGTGAGCCTTTCTTTTTTTTTTTTTTTTTAAAGATTTTATTTATTTATTTGTCAGAGAGAGAGGGAGAGAGAGCGAGCACAGGCAGACAGAATGGCAGGCAGAGGCAGAGGGAGAAGCAGGCTCCCCGCCAAGCAAGGAGCCCAATGTGGGACTCGATCCCAGGACGCTGGGATCATGACCTGAGTTGAAGGCAGCTGCTTAACCAACTGAGCCACCCAGGCATCCCACAGTGAGCCTTTCTTTACTGAGAAGCTAAAACTAAAGAATCAACTTCATGTTTCAAAGCGAGGCAGAAATGCAGAAGCATTACACAGACAACTTCTTCATTATAAAGCTATATACAGGCCTCAATATACAAGTGTATATAGTTCATCTTAAAACAAAAATTTGCAATGAGCTTTCTTAAATGATAAACACCATTTTCTCTAACTTATTATAATAAAAATATTGGATTTGTTCTTTTTTTTTTAATTGAAAGACCTAATTGGCTTTATCAAACAAATAGGCATCATCCCATCTAGCACATAGAAGGGATCTCCCTGGATTTGTCTTTTGCATGGGTATGCTCTAGTGGGTTATTCACTAAGTCAGTAGTTCTCAACAAGGAACAATCTGCTCCCCACAGGACACTGGGCAATATCTGGAGTCATTTTTCACTGCTATGAAAGGAAGAGTACTACTGGCAACTGATGAGTATTTAACAGTCAGAGATGCTATTAAAAATCTTATAATGTAAAAGACAAAACAATTATCTGACCCAAAATATCAACAGTCACTGTCACTGTTGAGAAATCTTCCACTAACTTTGTTTGCTTACCAAATAGCAATTCTCTGCAGTTTCCCTCATTTTTAACCCAAATAAATAGTCAAGCCATCAACCAAAATTAGAACTTAAGGCACAGAGGAATGAAGTATACAGATGAGTTCCACTAATAACTGACTCATTCACTCATTCAACAAACACATCAGGCACAGTATTAGGCATTGAAGATACTATAGTGGCCAAGACAGACATGATCTCTTCTTTCATGTAGCCTATATTTTAGTGATTCTCAGGTTGAAGAAATCTTCAAACTAAGTAAAAACAAAACAAAACAAAATAAAAACTTTAGTCCCTTACACATTCTGGAAAATTGATGCAGCTATGACCAATCCAATAAAGTATTATCTCTATTTTTGGAAGTGTATTTTAATGAGCCAAAATAATCTTTACTACAGTTTTCACCCTCTGATCATAGTTTTGCTCTCCTAAATCATGAAAAACAAATCCCTGTTCCATATGGCAACCCTTTATAGATTTAAAGACAGCTATCATGCATCTCTGAATTTTGTGTCCTAAAGGCTAAAATAATTCCACCAGTAGCTCTAGCAGTCCTTCATAAGACATGAGCCATAAGATAGGAAACAAATGAGCAAAAATACTAAGGTTTTATAAGAATTTAGGCTATTAATGAGGAATTGCTAAACTTTTTTTGAACAAAATTTCCTGAACCCACAATACTGATTTTAATAAGAGTGTAACATTTACTAACCCTATGTACAAAACAATATAGCTGACATTGTAGAAGCATTATCACATTTAATGATCACAACAGCCCAATGAAGTTGGTAATACTATATTCACTTTAGATGAAGAAATAGACTCAGAAGATGAAAGAAATTTTTTCCAAGGTTATATTCTTACCCTAAACCCATCTTTTTATTAGACCTAAAACTTGTATTGGTACCTAAAAATTGTGTTGGTTTTCCTGTTTTAATTCAATCATTAAGTTTTCATTATTTCCATGAATCAGTTACTGATTAGTGAAATTAAGTCTTAGAGTAGTTTATGCTTACACAAAGAAGAAACTTGTCTTAATAAAAAAGCATTCTAATAAGTACATTTTAATAAGAATATACATATTCTTGTACACTTATCATAATGAGCACTGAGCAATGTACAGAATTGTTAAATCACTGTATTGTACCCTGTAACTAATATAACAGTGTATGTTAACTACACTGAAATTAAAATAAAAACTTTAAAGAAGGGCTGCCTGGGTGGCTCAGTGGGTTAAAGCCTCTGCCTTCGGCTCGGGTCATGATCTCAGGGTCCTAGGGTCGAGCCCCGGGTCAGGCTCTCTGCTCAGCGGGGAGTCTGCTTCCCTTCCTCTCTCTCTGCCTGCCTCTCTGCCTACTTGTGATCTCTGTCTGTCAAATGAATAAATAAAATCTTTTAAAAAAAATTTAAAGAAAAATACATGTATTCTTGTCCTATCTTCACAACTCTCCAAATGGACACAGGTAAAAGAGAACTCTCAGAACTGATAAATAAATGGTGGTTTATTCATTCTGGTATGAGTATCAATTAATGAATGTACAGAATTAACAGATTCTATGTAATATATACTTTCACAACTTGTTATCTATTAAGAAACCAGTCTCACTAAGAAAGACATTTGGGGCACCTGGCTGGCTCAATCCGTAGAGCATGCAACTCTTGACCTAGGGGGCATGAGTTCAAGCCCCATGTTGGGTCTACTAAAAATAAAAAATAAATAAATAAATAAATAAATAAATAAATAAATATTTTTTAAAAGACAACATTTAGTGGAAATTTACATACATATTAGCTATACTGGCTTAATATACAATACTAAAAATCCTTAAAACTCATTCATGGGAGTCAGGCAGTATAATAGCAGAGACCATATAAAACAGACTAGATCTATAGTACTCAACAGCCTCCTAAACTTTCTGGACCTCTGTGTTCTAACCTAAAACTGGAGAAAATGACAGAACCTATCTCACAGGTTGCTGGAATACTAAAACTACTTCCATTCTTCTTGCCCCTTTCTTCCCACTCTCCCTATTCTATTCTCTCTCCAAGCTGCCAAAGTGATCCCTTGAAAACAAAAATCAGATAATAGGACTCCACTACCCAAAAACAGAGCTCTAAGGGCTTTCATCATATTTGGAATAAAATTCCAAACCCTCACCACAGCCTGTAAAATTCTAGAAGATCTAGTCCCTGGCCTCCTTGCTCACTTTTATACTCGTTCCCTCCACTCTGAATGTTCTAATCCCAAACACCTTGGAAGGCTTACTCTCTGTCCTTCCATTCCAGACTGCTTTAAACATCACCTTCACAGATAAGCCTTCCCTTATCATTTATGTATTTTTTTTCCCATAGCACTGATCACTAACCAATATTTACTTATGTGTTTATTCCTGTCTCTCCCACCAAAAAGAATGATCCATGAGAACAAGGTCTTTGTTTACCACTGTATCTCTAGCACCAAGCATGGTGCCTAGCACACTGTAAGTGTTCAACAGTCAACAAATGAAGTGAAATAATTCAAGTAAAGAGCTTAGCACAATGCTGGGCAAAGAGAAAACATTCACACAATGTTAGCTATTATTACTACCAATTAACAGTATCTCTGTTATTTATCACACATTCATTAAACAAACCATCACTGAACACTAACTTTGTCCCAGGCACTATACCGTGTAATTTTTTAAATGTTGATGTTGGGAAATATTTTTTAAAATCAGCTAGACAGCCAGTGGTAACAGATGATAATTGCAATTCATAAAGTAATTAAATGCCTCCCAAAGGCTTCTGGAATTCTACTCCTTACAGAATTTATGGTTATTCCCTTAACCTGATGTGGTTCGATCCTATTAGGCGGCATGATATCAGGCCATAGCGGTCAATCACAAAATGTTAAAAGTAGGGCACTATAGCTTCTTTCTTTGATATATTTTTCAGGCTGTTGGTTTTTTAAAAACCAGAAACCAAGAGACATACTCTGGCCATGAACAATTACAAAATATATAAATCATCAAAGCTACCCAGAGGCACTGAATGTATTAACAGTTCAAATGAGAGGCAGCTGAGGTGTAATAAAAAGTCCCTTCACACCTATATATGACTTTACGCAAACTACTTAGCTTCTCTCTCTGCTTGCTTCCTTATCTGCAAAACAGGAAAAAAGAGGATTTCATCAAAATATTATGAAAATTAAATAAAATTAAGGAGGTAAGAATTCCAGGCACAAGCTAAATGTCTGCTATCTCAGCTCATGGAGTATAAACTCAAGCAATAGTGCAGAATCTACAGAAAATGCTTTACACTTTTGTGTAAGGTTTACAATATCTGGCATAGAGTAAATGTTGGCTTTATATTAAACTGTATGGGGGAAATAGACCTAATTCCCTAATGTTTTGATGATAAAAGAATCAGAGAAAGTGAGCAATCTGTCCAAGGTTTTGTGAGGCACTAATGAATTGAAACCAACAACCATGCATTTTACAAAAGAGAATCAGCATTTCTCTAGACTTGAAAGACCCCTAAAATTGTCATAATTCACATGACTTCTGAAAACTCATGTCATTGTTTTTTTTTACTCATTTATTCATTTAGTCAACATATCTTGAAATTCAATTACATGCCAGGTACTATTCTAGATGCTAGAGATGAAAAGAATAAGGCTAAGTTCCTTCCTACCCATAAAGGAATTCAAGGGCTTTTTAAAATAGCTAATCTTAAAGGTTACAGAAGCTCTGAGGAGAAAATCAATTATTTTAGAAAAGGCTTTGTAGCAGTGCTATCCAATAGAAGTTTCTTCAATGAGGAAAATGTTCTTTAACATGTGTTGCCCAATAACTACTAGCTATTGCATACTTAAAATGTGGCTAATATGACTGAGGAAGTGAATTCTATTTTTTAATTAATTTTAATTGCCACATGTGGCTAGTGGTTACTGTACTGGACAGCAGAGCTTTACAGAATAGGTAATATTTGAGCTGAAGTCTTGAAAGAAGGAAAGCAAGTAAATACCAGGGATGAGGGATAGTCCACAGAAAACAGAAAGAGCCCAAAGTATATGAAGGGCTGTGAGAACCTTAATATGTTCAGTGAAGGCTCCCTATGATACGAAAAATGTGAAAAGGAGAAGAGAAAAATTAGGTTAAAGGGTTAGACAGGGTCAAAATATGAATGCCCATGAATATCAGACTAAGAAGTTAAACTTTATGCAGCAGACACTGGGGAAAATATCAAAAGATGTTAAAGCCAGGTAACATATGACCATATCTATGCTCTGGAAAGACAATTTTGACAATAAGTAATATACTGAAAGAAGAGACCAGCAGTAGGAAAGATCAGTTAGATATGAGACTACTACTTAAAAAAAAAAAAAAAGATACGAGACTACTGCAATAATCCAACTTAGATGATGAAGACTTAACAACTGCAATCACAGTGAGAATGGAGATGAAGGAACAAATTCGAGAGGTATTTTGGAGATAATATTGGTAAGATTTAGATAAGTCTGAGATATGACAAACTAAAATAAAACAAAGTAAAAATTTCTGAGATACCAACCAGGAAAACCAGATAATTTAGGTACTTTCCATATTGACTGAAAGGATATAGAAAGTTTATAGGCTCCTGTTCAAAGAAGTTGATAAGAAAACAATCTAAATATCAATTATTAGCTTAAAAGTTAAATTATGGAATCATTTGTGATAGTATATTATATATTTCTTAAAATCATTTTTTAAAGATTTACTTTTTTAATGATTTACTCACTTATTTGAGAGAGAGAGTGCATGTGAGAGTTGGGGAGGGGGAAAGGGAGAGAATCTCAAGCAGACTCCCTGTGACTGTGGAGACCCACGTAAGGCTGTGCTCCATCTCGTGACCCTGAGAGATGATCTGGCCTGAAATCAAAAGTTGGACACTCAAATGCTTGAGTCATCTGGTGCCCCAAAATCATTTTTAAAGAATACATGACACCAAGGTAAAATGTTTATGATATGGGAAATGAAGTCAGTAGGCTTTTACAAAGCAGCACATATAGCATTATCCCAATTTTTTTCCAGTTCTGTTTTATATGTTGATAGAATTTTTCTAAGTGAAAGAATATGCCAAAAAGTCAACAGAGGCTTAATTTGATAGCAGGGTAATAGGCCATTATAATTTCTTTCTTGAACATTCTTTGTCTTTTTTTTTTTTTAAAGATTTTATTTATTTGTTTGACAGAGAGAGATGACAAGCAGGCAGAGAGGCAGGCAGAGAGAGAGAGGGAAGCAGGCTCCCTGCTGAGCAGAGAGCCCAATGCGGGGCTCGATCCCAGGACCCTGAGATCATGACCTGAGTTGAAGGCAGCGGCTTAACCCACTGAGCCACCCAGGTGCCATTCTTTTTCTGATTACCTACAACAACTGTGGAATATTTTTTACTTAAACTTTTGTTCTAAAGCACTGTACCTTAAGTGCTGGGACCTGTGGTAATCTACTGAAACCCACAGCTATGTCACAAACAGAGGGAGTCTGACACGACCAGACCCCAATTCTACTGCAGGTTCATTATAGGAAACTAAATTCACAGCAAATTGAATAAAGCAGTGATTTTTTTCACTTTTGGAAAGATTTACCACAATTACACAGTATAAAATGGATTACTTCCCATTTAAATTATTAATAATGTCTTCTCATGTATGGTTTGTTTTCTGTACACAGGCAACTACTAAGTGGGACTTCTGTATAAACCTGTCTTTTATTCTGTGTAGTCATGCAAAAATAGATTTATTCTGATCATACTCAATTTCAATTACTCAAGTTCATTTGATAAAAAGCAGACACTATATGCTGAAGAAGTGGCTCAGCAATACTAATCTCTTTTATGTGTACATGGAAGTCCCTTCTTGCACTTAACAAAACCTGGCTTTCCAAGTTCTAAATTTAGATTTACAAGGAAATCCTGACCTGGCAGAGATAAGCCGACTATAGAGGCATATGGCTGTGGCAAATCTTCCTACATCCTGGATGTAAATAAAATACAAATTAAGCAATGTAATAACTTTCTTCATTAAATAGGAAATGGACAGAATATTTCAACTATAAATTTAATCACTTTACTTTGCCATAGGATAGGATGTATGTGTCTTGGGAAACCACATGTACATTAAAAAGAGATTCTCAAGTTAATTTTTCTAGCCATATGACAAGCCTTATCTAACCATGTTACAGAAGTTGAAAATAGAGCTGGAATTAAAAGCATTTTTCCATTTTAGATGTCTAGAAACCTTGTTTGATTTCCTTAACTAAAATTAGTTGCATATCTTATTTCTATGTTTTTCTATTAAAACATACTGGTAGAGAGGCAGTCTTTTCTCTAGGACAAACTTGTAAATAAGCCTCAGGACTAAGTAGTAGCAATGGGTTCACTGAATAAATATAACAAAATTGACCAAGGTCAAACAGTGAGACAAGAGAAGATCTGGGACTAAGGCCAGATCTCCTGGTTTGAAATCGAGTGCTCTACTCTGACAAGATTACAGTTCTTAAATTAAAATATATTTTCTCTGAGAGCTGAAATAGAGGATACATTTTAGGATACTCATTAGTGACACTTGGGAAACATCATCTGGCTCTCAAATCCAGAAACTGCCTTAGATGTTTTGGCTAACTACCACATACTGCATAGAGGGAAAGAGTCTCTAAAATAATCACTCCACAACAAAGAGAATTCAGAAATCTGCAACAGCAATTAGCCACCAGTATCTTACTATGTTTCTGTGATCTGATGTCCATTTCCATGGAAACAGAAAAAGAAGTAAGAGGCAGCCAAGAGAAGAGATGTCAGAACTTGTCAGGTTCAGTGGCTAGAGCTGAAGGCTGCAAATGCCATTTTTTTTTTCCCCAAACAGCATCAGCTGACTTTTGGCACATAATCGATTCTCAAGTTAGGCAATGTCAGCTTGCTTGGAGAAGCATAAAGCTAAACAGACTTGAGTTTCTATTTTGTTTTTGAGGGCTTGGATTAAGGGGGAAGGAAACACAAATTAAAAGCAAACTATTCAATATTTGAAATTCCTAGGAATGCAACAGAATTATTTCAAATTTCACAAAATGAACAAAAGGATTTTTTAGCTATGCTGGGGGAAAACATAGAACTACCACAGAGCACTATCTGGAATGAACAGCAACAGGGAGCAGGCAGGGAAGATAGAGGGAAAGGAAGCAGCATGTACAAAGGCCCGGAGAAAATACAGTGTCACTGTGACAAGTTATCACTAAAGAGTCTAAACCAGGAAAGTAACATGATGAGATCTGCATTTCAAAAAGATTAGTCAGGGGGCGCCTGGGTGGCTCAGTGGGTTAAAGCCTCTGCCTTCAGCTCAGGTCATGATCCCAGGGTCCTGGGATGGAGCCCCGTATCGGGCTCTCTGCTCTGTGGCTCAGGGCTCTCTGCCTGCCTCTCTGCCTACTTGTGATCTCTGTGTGGCAAATAAATGGATGGAATCTTAAAAAAAAAAAGAAAGAAAGATTAGTCAGACTATTTCAGATTACACAGGGATATAGATGTGGAGTGTTACAGCTTTCCTGGGGAGAGAGATAAGGGTAAACTACACTGGGAGTAGGCACAGCAAAAGAGATGGGAGAACAGGATACAATGAATATGAGCAGTGGGAGAAAAAGAAGAATGAGTCAAAGATGACACCCAGGATTTTGGTCTTTACAGCTATGTGGATGATAATGTCCATCAGTCTCTGTCACAAGTAAAGAAGGAGGAGGGTCACACATGTGCAGAACAATGAAGAGTTCTAATCTGGATTTCCAGACTTTGAGGTATCAATATGACTGTCAAGCAGAGATACCCAGCAGGCAGTTGCACTTGTGATAGGTGTATGTACAACTCAGGAGACATTCTGGGGATGAACGTAAGTATCTGGGTTTCAGGAATGAATGATATTGCCCAAGGAAAGCACAAGATCACAGAGATTCCAAGAGATGAATTATAAAACCTTTATACTCTCTTCAAATGATGGCTGCACCATTTCCTAATTATATGACCTAAGATCACTTAGTCTCTAGGCCTGTAAAATTGGTATAGTTATACCCGTGCTGAGGACTAATATTTTAAAAATGAGTAGAGGAAGAGAAACTATACAGTAGAATGAGAAAGAGACAATAAAAAGTATATAGCATAGGAGAATGCAATGTGATGGACACTAATGGAGAAGAGTATTTAAAGATTAAAGTTAACTGATCAAATACTGTAGAGAGAAAGATCAATTAAAATAAGAACTCAACGGTAAATAAAGCGTTAAAAAAAAAAAAAGCAAACCTGACGACCCTGGCTAATGCATGGTAAAGATAAATATAGATAAAAGTAGATGAAAGATAAAACAATAAGAGACATATTCAGAAAATTCATTCAAGAAGCTTGGCTGCAACAGAAAAGGAAAATTAGACTAGTATCTAATGGAGTCAAAAATAGAGTTGCTTATTCTTGGTTTTGTGGGGAAGAAACTTTTGTAAGTTAAAATGCTTTCGGCTGCAAGTAATAGAAAACATAGCAAACAATGCTTAAACCCCTGGGACATTTATTGCTTATTTAACAAAAAGTCAGTAGACACCCCCAGGGTTTTGTCAGAATCTTCGTGATGTCATCAGACCAACCTCTGCCACAAAATGGATACCACTGCCAGGCATCATGTCCACACAATATATTTCCAACAAAAAGAAAGCAGAATTCCAGGATGCCTGGGTGGCTCAGTGGGTTAAGCCTCTGCCTTCAGCTCAGGTCATGGTCTCAGGCTCCTGTGATCTTGGTCCACAATGGGTTCTCTGACTGAGGGGAGCCTGCTTCCTCCTCTCTCTCTGCCTGCCACTCTGCCTTCTTGTGATCTTTCTCTGTCAAATAAATAATTAAAAATTTTTTTAAAAAAATAGAAACAAAGAAAGGGAAATTATAAACCTAGACCCTCTATTAGGAAGCAAAACAAATTACCCAGAGCCCCATTCCCTACATCTGACTTTCCCTCATGTCTCATTGGTTAGAACTAGGTCACATGGTTGGCTCTTCCTAGCTACAAGAGAATCTGAGTAACTATACGACTTTCCAGGCTCTATTTTGAGGAAGTAAGGGAGATGAAGGTGGAAATGACTTTTACATAGTAAGTCAATACTGTCTGCCACATGCATGTTTAAACACTTATGTGAAAGAGTTATCAGAGAAAGAAACCAGAGACACAAAAAGGAAGAGGTCAGAATGAGTTTAGCTACAGATAAGTTTGTAAGAGGGCTACAAGGACTTGAAAGAGTTTGTACCACATAAATTTAATTTTCTTTGTCAAGCAGAAAATCAGATCAATCTAAAAGTCAAGGGGAAGATCAGAGGTCTTCAGAATAACAAAGCAGATTTTTCAGTAGTCCCCATGAAGAAAACAGGTTTCCAGGCGAGAGAGAAAAAAAAGAATAGAAGAAAAAAACTTCTCAGGGATTACTGGACAACAGAGGATTCAATGTTAGAAATCATTAATTCAGACTGCCATTTTTAAGGACTTCTCCAGCAGCACCCAGCAGCCTGAGAGGAAGAAGACAGAAAGAATGCTGAATCCAAACTAGACTGGATTTGAGGTAGGTGGTACAATGGAAAGACAAGGGTACAAAGGAGATGAAGTTATCAGTAAGGCAGTGAAACAGTGTGTCATGAAATCTTTGTTAGGAAAGAAATCAAAGGTATGAAAAGACAGACAGAGTGGGACAGCCAAGGAACCTAAGGTACAGAGGCCATAGTAAGAGGGAAGAAAGGATGAGACAATATGGTAAGATAAGGACAATGAATTCTACCAGAGGACAAGATTGAGGGTATACCATGAAAACAGACAGCTGAAGCAGAAGAGAAGATTGAGGGTATACCATGAAAACAGACAGCTGAAGCAGAACAAAGATTGAGGGCACTCACACTAAGAAAGTGAAGAAATTGAAAGGCTAAGGATATTAATCAGAGTTAATGTACATAAACTCTAAAGTCATCCAAGATGGTGGCTGGAACCAAGATGGTGGCTGAAAAGGAAGTGTCATTGTCTTTAAGAAATGAAATGAAAAAGGTGATCAAAGAAGAGAGGGAAAAGGTGATTATACTTTTAATAACCATGATTATCAAAAAGAATGTGATTATGGAGGAGTGCTAGAACAGAAGTTGCCCTAGGAATATGCAAAATCTCACCCTAAATCCACATGTAGACAATGAGTAAAGAATGAGCTGCATCCACTTAAGAAGACTTTGTGAAAAGCAGTGTCTACAAAGAACAGCAGTTTTCAGTTAGGGCAAAGAGACCGAGGAGTTCTCAGTTAAGGTTATTAAGGAGAATGCATTTAATAGAAACTAGAACTCAAAACAACAATTTGGGAAGAAGAGGAAGGAAGTTATAGGTTTAGGGGAAAGGGAGTCCTAAGCATTATAAAAAAGAGATTTTTTTTTTTTTTTTTTAAAGATCAGAGAGGCTTATATTTGGGCAGTTAACAAGAGTGACAGGAATATAGGGTATAGCAGAATCAGCAGGCCTCAAGATACCCAAAGCATTCCCAGAAATCTCTCTGGAAAACGCCACGCTCAGACCAACTATAATTTCCAGGAATTCCCATTCTGAGTTAAAATACTTAGACATTCCCAGAAACAGTGTTTCTAACACACTAGATTTAGCCTCAGACACAAATTCATTCTATAAACAAGTATTATACACACAGTATCTGTATAGAATTTAACCTTGCCCAAAAAAGCAAACCTCCTGTCCCCTCAAAAGTGGCCTTTTACCAGCTTCTAGGAAGTAATCTCTAAGGTCTTTGTTCACCCAGTGCCTTGGGCTAACCGGACAATAACAATGTAATTTAGGGTGGCTTTGGGTCATGCTTGGAGCAGCTAGAGATTAGAGACTGAGATCAGCCATACGTATAATCAATCATGACCATATGACAAGAGTTCCAACAAAGAAATTTCTCCAAAGAAGACATCCAAATGGCCAACAGACACATGAAAAAGTCCTGAACATCACACAGCATCAGGAAAATACAAATCAAAACCACAATGAGATACCACTTCACACCAGTTTCAATGGCTAAAATCAGCAAGTCAGGAAATGGAAGCTATTGGTGAGGATGCAGAAGGGGAACCCTCCTACACTGTTGGTGAGAATGTAAGCTGATACAGCCACTCTGGAAAATAGTATGGAGGTTCCTCAAAAAGTTGCAAATACAGTTACTCTATGACCCAGAAACTGAATCACTGGGTATTTAACCCAAGGATACAAATGTAGTGATCTGAAGGGTTATCTACACCCCAATGTTTATAGCAACAATGTCCACAACAGCAAACTATGGAAAGAGCCCAGATGCCCATCAACAGATGAATGGATAAAGAAGACGTGATATCTATCTATCTATCTATATATATAATGGAATATTACACAGCCATCAAGAAGATGAAATCTTGTCATTTGCCATGATATGGATGGAACTAGGGGTATCATGCTAAGTGAAATAAGTCAACCAGAAAAAGACAATTATCATATGATCTCACTGATACATGGAATTTAAGAAACAAAAAAATGGATCATAGGGGAAGAGAAGAAAAAAATAAAACAAGACGACACCAGTGAAGGAGACAAACCATGAGAGACTCTTTTAATCATAGGAAAGAAACTGAGGGTTGCTGGAGGGGCAAAGGGTGGGTGTAATGGAGTAACTGGGTGATGGACATTAAGGAGACCAAGTGATATAATGAGCACCAGGTATTATATAAGACTGATGAACCACAGACCTATATCTCTGAAACCAATAATACATTATATCTTAACTGAACTAAAATTTTTAAAAATTTTTTAATTTTTAAATTTTTTTTAAAAAATTCATAATTTTTAAAAATATTTTAATTAAAAGAATAAGAAAAAAGAAATTCTAAAAACCAAGACTCAGGTGAGCTTCCTTGCCTGGATATACTCAACATATAACATCATACATCAAGACCAGGAAAGTAATGTGCCCTCACATCACAGGAAGAAGACAATGGATGCTCTGCATTTGGTAATTACCCAAATGCTGCCCAGTGTGCTTCTTCTCTTAATTGGTTCTAATCTGTTTCCTTTCCCTGTAATAACCATACAGATGAGTATAGACCTTTCAGTGACTTCTGTGAATCCTTCTAGCAAATTATTAAATTTAAGGGTGGTCTTGGCAATCCCTATATTTGTAACTGGAGTCAGAAGTGAGGTCAGTCTTGTGGGAACTATGCCCTGTAACTTCATATTTGATCTAAACTCTCTGTAATATCTGTTCTGTCTAAATAAATCTGTTTGCAAGGGGAAAAGAATTACTTGAAAAGAACTCACTACCTGAGCTTTCAAGAGCTGAAAATGTCTAACTGAAATTACTAGAACAGTAACTAGTCTACTGAACTATTAATGGCCAAGTGCTTCCCTAAATTTCACTAAGCAGTAAAGAAGTCTCAACAATTAAATACTAAGAAAAGTACTATTGTATTTTAATTTGGATATAATAAACACTAGCTATGTCACTGAGAGAGAAAGTCATTTCCTTTTACTAAAGTATAGCTTTTTCTAGATAACTGCCTGGGAAATGCCATCGTACCTCAGTGAAGTATGATTCAGTCCAAATAATGGGTATTTATAAAACAATTCAATTTTTTAATTAATAAAAAGCATTTTATAATTTATAACTACTACAGTTTATAAATAGCTTATATTACTACAGTTACTGACATCATAACATAAACATGTTTGTCAAACTTTTCACTGCCAAACACTACTAAAAAGACTTTATAACTCATCTCCATATAAAACTGCACCAAAGTAACAAATCATCTAAATTAATAAAATGCAGTGAGGTAGACTGAAAAGTGGCATTTAAATAATGAATAGCAGAGCTAAAAGATTGCAAAGACATTGTCTCAAATATGTCTTATAATGTACAAAGTACAAAATAAAAAATCTGCAGTCAATTGACAAAGTTCTTAATAACATCAATTAGCATTTCAATAATATTAAGATAATATGAAAGTGAAAACTTTCACTTAAAGATTAAATCTTTAAGATCTGTATCAGTAAGACAAAAGAGTGAAAAAGTTAGGATTCTAAAGTGTTCAAGGTAGAAATAGGATATTATAAGGGTTTGGGAACCAGCCTTTTAATTTATTCATTTTCTAAGGCAAATTATTTTAGCCTTACCAGTTTTTGCTAATGAATTGTGTCTGCCATCCTTCTATTCCCCTTTGATCAATGTATTTCACTGACTTGGCACATTTTTCTATTAGTGCTTCCTTTTGCACTAATTTTGACTGCTGCATTGAATTAAATGAGACAGTCCATTTTATCAGTTCTGTTATAAACAAGTCAGCATTCTTTGTACTTGTGTCAGAGCTATAGTTAGAGCTCACACTTATATGAACTATCGCAGGACCTCTAGACTTCCCTCTGGTAAATACTTCTCCTGGGCCAGAAAGAAGGAAATGGGAAGGTTCCCTGTGTTGTCACACAAATCAATACTTAAGCACCTTTGCTTTATCAATGAAACATTGGCCAAGTTTAAATCACAATGCTGACTTTGATTTCTTTGTACCTGCCTATCCTTTCTCTGTCTTGTTACTTCCTTTCCTACTCTCCTTTCAGAGTCAGGCACCAGATGCTCTGGTTTCCTAATTGACGTAACTCATTTATTGAGATGCCAGAACAATCATAAATGAAATCTGTTGTTAAAACTCATTTTGACCCGATAATTAAGTTGTGTCCCTCTTCCCATTCTATGCCCTGAAAGTAAGATTTCTGATTCTTTATGTTCACTGCTGAGAATGAAAATTGATATGAAGGGACAAAATCAGGGCAAGGTCCCACCCACCCCTCCTTAGGAAGCACTTGAGCCAGTGACAGGGAAGTAAAACCGGTAATCTAAGCCCACGGCTTCAATCATTCTTAGAGCATGGGTTAGCCTACAAATGAGCTGAGAACTTGTTTTTCACTCAGATGAAAAGATCCATCCAAAGTAAACAAAAGCTTTGAACTGGGAAGAAAGGGAAAGGGAAAGATCATAGATGAGAAACCCAATATCATATTTAAAAGTTCTGGGTAAGAAGGACATGTAACTAGATAGATAAAGAAGCCTAACCTTGCCAAAGAGGAGGACTGGTGTGAAAAAAGAGCTAACAATACACCAAATGGGAGAAGAGGAAGTGACTTGCTAGTTCCTGTACCCAGGGAAGAGCAAGATGTAACAGAAAGGCCTAAAACCTAAGTAAGAAATTCAAGGAATTCATGGCCAAGAAAAGAAAAGTACCTTCATCTTCTAAAGGTACCAGGACTAGGGCTGATCCAAGGAGGCCAATCACTCACACAGAGCAGAAGGTAGTTTGGTTCAGCTATATATAATGAGAGGGCTGCACCAGGAGGCTTTCCCTGGGTGTTGGGTTAGAAAAGAAGCTCCAAAAGTCATGGCCCTCCCAGCCTTACAAATCACTCCAAACCAAAACTACACAGAGTAAGAAAGGAGAATATCAGTTGTTGACACTGAAGAACAGTAATTCTCCTTTTTTTTTTTTAACGCTTTCCTTGCTTTATTTCTATTGTTCTATTTTTTGTTTTTTTTTTTTTATAAAATTACCCACTTAAACCTTCAGGTCACTAAGTAGTTTTATCAGGTGAAAAGTGTCTTTACACCTGTTCTAATAGGAACCAGAATAGAAGAGTAAATTAGTAATGACACTGACCAGACCTACACTAACTCTTGAAAACCCCAGCATAAAATGACTTGGGTAGAGGGCTGGGGACAAAAGATACCAATCTGAAAAACTATACTAGCTTTCCCTCTTACGTATGTACAATAGATATGTACAATACAACATGTGAAAAAAGAACATTACAATATTGAAAACTGCATGTGTTAAGTACTCAGGTATCACAGTGAGTTGGAGGTACTCATGAATGTCACCTCTGGTTACTGGAAAAAGAAGAGCATTTTAATAAGAGGAAATAACCAGCAATTAATATTCATAAGCTATGCCTAATTCCTCAGAAAGTGTTCTCTTCCAATGCTAAGACCACATGTTTTCTTCTATGGCATAGAACCTAAATGAATCCATGAAATCTGGTATCCTGTAACAATACCACCAACAAGAATGGTCAACACTATGTAATACTTACACTTGATCTCAAAGTTCCAACTTTAACTGCCTGAAATAAAACACTGTTAAAAAGTATCTGAGAATCATCAAAATTTCTAATATACCTAAATATCCTGCTTATGACTATAAATTAACACTAGGTCTGTAACTAAAAGCTTTATTTTACAATTTTTAATTATGTCTTATACATCCATATGTCCTCAGCATCTAACCAATGCCTCTACAGTAACTGCTAAATGTCTCCTGTTGCAGATGACGAAAAGCCCAATGACATTTTAAAAGTACAGCAATAATTATATGATGCCAGCTCAATAAATTGTTGAATGAACAAATGAATGAATGTACAATCAAACCAGATTAATCAAACTGAGCTATTTACTAGATAATACTGCCTCAGAAAAATATTTCAAAGAATTGGGCTTTAGTTATATCTCTATTTCCTTCTTCACTAATCTATAGTTTTAAAGGGAAAGGAGAGAGGCTTAACAAACTTAACTCTTTAGCCTCAGATTTAAGTTCCAAAGAAATCTAAGAGCATTAACTTATATGTTTCGTGTTTGTTTAAAAGGGTTTTAAGAAAAAAATTAACTAATTAGTGTTCTTTATTTCTTAATGCTTCATGGAGACCTAGTAAAGTATTTTTATTTATTAAATATTTTTAAATATGAGACCTGCTAAGTATCCAATGATGCAAGAATCATAGAGAGGAATGAGTAAGAAGGTCAGATGCCCAAAACTGACAATGAAGACAATCAATAACTTTATCTATACAGTTAGTGCGTAGTCTATAAACCTTTTCATGCAAGGTAACAAATTTTTTTGGCATATTTAGATATGGTTAACTTAATTATTTTAAGAACATCATTTAATATTTTATCTCTTTGCCTAAGCATTTGGGAACCTCTGAAACCTAATATACATAAAAATCTGGAAGAGAAAGGTAATTTATTAGTTATATTATGTCAAAGGAGAAAAACGGATATTTTTAATTAGGATATTCATGTTTAAACTATGAATGACTAAAAGAAGGTCGTTGATAATAATTTTCTCATGCCTCCATTTAACTTAAGAATCAGAAGACCTGGGGCACCTGGGTGGCTCAGTGGGTTAAGCTGCTGCCTTCAGCTCATGTCATGATCTCAGGGTCCTGGGATCAAGCCCCACATCAGGCTCTCTGCTCAGCAGGGAGCCTGCTTCCTCCTCTCTCTCTGCCTGCCTTTCTGCCTGATTGTGATCTCTCTCTGTCAATAAATAAATAAAATCTTTAAAAAAAAAAAAAAGAATCAGAAGACTTCTGGATTTAGTAGTACTGCTAATAGTATTCAGTTGGAGGTATCTTACAACTACTAATGTTTTACAACTACTAACATTTAAGCACTGAACTGTTCAACGGTTTACTTTATTTTTTTTTAAGATTTTATTTATTTATTTGACAGAGATCACAAGTAGGCAGAGAGGCAGGCAGAGTGAGAGGGACGCAGGCTCCCTGCTGAGCAGAGAGCCCGATGCGGGACTCGATCCCAGGACCCTGAGATCATGACCCGAGCCGAAGGCAGTGGCTTAATCCACTGAGCCACCCAGGCACCCCTCAACGGTATACTTTAAAGTGAACTATAATGATAGTAATTACCATAACATTTTTGTATTGAATACTGTTTGAAATCAAGTGGGTTACAGATTAGAAAATAGGATTGTGTTATATTCCCTTGTATTTGAAATGGTACTGGTAATATAATTTCATATATATCTTTTCTACAACATACCAGCCAATACTTAATAAATCTGTTACCTCAAACATCAAATACAGAAAAAAAATTGGTTGTTGATTACCTTTAACACTGGGAAAAATAGACCTATTATAGCTCTTTGTACAATCACTTACCATTTGAAAAATGATGTATCAAACTCCTTTGGCTCTTCCCATGAGAGGTGCTTAGGGAGCTCAAATTTTTTTTTTTTTTTTCACTTTACTCAGGATTAAGCAGAGCTTAGCCCACACTCAAAAGCAAAATTCTTTAGGAAACCAAAGGCTGAGAACATTCCTTATTCAGAAGTGAAATTCCATTGTCAGGGAAATCACTAATACCAACTATCAAGGGAAAATGTCTCATTCCTACCGCAGGATCAGCTAAAGTAAAACTGCTTCTTCAGTTGCTAGGAAACAACCAACTCATTATATGCCATTATCAGAACCCTAGAGAAGAAAACTGGCATCTGCATCGCATTTGGGGATACTGGAGATTGAACTAAAAGCACTGAAACTGCTGCCAAATCCCTGGTCTCCAGGGTTTACACTGTGACCACAGCAGGAGCTGACACCAGACTAGCCTTTGAAGTTTTTCTTTCTGTAGTGCTCTTTCTAATATCTAAAATTATTTTTTTCCCAATATCCCACATTTTTAAACTCAAAGATTCTAAAACTAGACTTAGTCATTTGAGTTAAAACTAATGATATGTATGTTGAGCACAATTTAGGAGAAAAAATACTACTCAGTAATCTTAACAAGCAACAAAAGAATTTAAAACATTAGATATTCATTGAATGAAATGTACTAGATGTCTCGGTCTTTAATTATTTAAAGTCAAAATAGAAAATAAAAGGAAATTGTTTCAAAACTCAGGAGAATAAAAAAGAAGACACTGATAAATCCAGTGCTCAAAATGACATGCTAACATTTATCTGCCTAATTATCTTAATTGATCATAAAATTTAACTGCTATTTTTATAAACTGACATGCTTTTTCACAATGCAACACCAAAAACATTATGAACATATATCATATTCATTCCTCGATCTCTTTCCTTCCTTTTACCAAGTGAAGCAGAAAGGAGATGGAGTGAAATTATGCCTATAAATTACTAGACATTGGCAAGTTGAAACTATGAGACTCCCTATACTATCAATTCTGTATGCAGAAAAATATGTTATCCTCCAGAAGAAGCTCCAGATGTCAGTATAAGAAGTTGACCAAATATCTTCCTTCACCAAATTACAAAGAATGATCCCAGTAAGGTTCCCCCATCCTAATATAATTCTTGCCCCATCTCCCATTTTAATGCATACCTCTTTCATTTACTCACACCTGCCACTCTGCACTAACGTTCCCTTGACATTACTTCATATTTTGACACTCAAACACCCCACCATGCCTACCTTCTCCCAACCTTACTCTTACACACCTTCCTGTGTGTCTTATAAAACATCACCTTCACTTGGCATTGCAAGATTTAGCAAATAAAGTAGAGGACCCCCCATTCAGTTAAGTTTGAATATCAAACTTTTTAGTGTATGTCCCAACCAATATTTGTGATATACCTGTACCAAAAATTATCCATTGTGTATCTGATATTCAAATTAACTGCTGGCAACCCTATTACTGCTCCACCATGAGATAACTTGATACTTGACATTTTTCTCACTTGAATAGAAACCTGAGTTTCCTCAATAATACCTCATTTTCCAATTCCATCTGAATTTTTAAAAAAAGAAAGAAAAGAAAAAGAAAAAGAAAAGCCTAACTTTTCTAATGTTCCTTCTCAGAATAAAATCAATTTATCTGTCACTTTTTACACCAGTTCCTTCCCTAGCTACTGAAGCACTTCTTCCTATCACAGGTGATTTTCTATTATTTAATCCCTCCAATTTTACCCATACTCCTAATTCCTCCTCACTACTATTTGACTGGAAATCAGGCCTAGATTTCAGTATTTCCCTCATTAATGCTCTAAATTACTTCCCCCTTTAGACTTTCTGCCATGCTGATCCTGAATCCAACAAGTTTGCATGTCAGTTTTCAGATTTCAGAGAATTGCTAAAGACATTACAAAAACTTAGCAAAACTAAAAAATCACCATATTTAGCATCCAGTGGGCCTTTATGACGACACAGGGATCCTACCATTAATCTCTTCATCTCTCTCTCTCTCTCTCTTTTTTTTAATTTTAAAAGCAGTTAAAAAACACTACACCTCTGGACAGTTGAATGCCTAAGCCTGACCTTTTAGAACCATCAGCATTAGTTAAGCCAAGTGGGATCGTCTATTAAAAATGCAAACTCTTTGTTCCTCCCCTGGATTTCAACTGAAAATTCAACTGAATTTTCAACTTGCTCCCCATATAATTTTTATGAATACTGAAATTTATGGATCAAATTTGCTCTATTGAGTAAACTACCTTTTTCCTTCCACTGAGAAGATGTAAAGAAAATGTAATTCTTGTCATTTTAGTACCAGGTACAACGGGCTCCCTCATCTACTCTTCTTTCCATTCTACTCACCAAACATGGAACTAGACTTATTTTCCAAAACTAATTCATTTACATAAATTTTTAATCCTATTCCCTTTGACTCTTTCCTAATAAGACCTTCCCAGTAATCCTCTCACATTCTACGTCTTCAGTCCCTGTTCATTGTATCCTATGCCTTGGAAAAGGTATGGCTGCCTCTTTTGGAAAGCAAATGAAATGGGCTTTCAAATGGAAAGCAAATGAAAAGGGCCTCCTTAGGCCTTCATCCTATTTTCCTTTCCTTTTCCACACCTCGAAGCCCCCAGCATGGCCAATTTTATCTAACAAGCAGACTATACCTCTACCTCCATGGTCTTGCTGTATGTATCCATTCTTAAAACCCTATGACTTTTTTCATTCACTCTTCTACTAAAGGATTACAAGTAACCACCTAACATCTATTATCCCCTTTCCTGTTTTCAAGCCTCATTCTCAATAACCTTTTATTTTTAAAACTTAGAAAACCACTGGCTCCCAAACTTGTCTACACAATGGTATCAGTTGGAGAACTCCAAAAATGCTGATGCCTGGTTTACATACCAAGAATTCATGATTTAACCAGTCTACAGTGTGACCTGAAAACTGAAATGTTTGAGGTTCCTACATGATTCAGGTAGAGGTAAGGGCACCTGGCTAGCTCAGTCGGTTAAGTGTCTACCTTCAGCTTGGGTCATGATCTCAGGGTCCTGGGATCAAGCCCCACATTGGGCTCTCTGCTCAGTGGGGAGTCCGCTTTTCCCTCTCCCTCTATGTACACACTCTCTCAAATAAATAAATAAAATCTTTAAAAAAAATCCCAGATGATTCTAATATTTAGGTATGTTGAAGAACCACTGCTCTAAACACTTAATTTTCATGACATTAGTATCTTTGTTTTCCTACTTCTTGAAGTACTTCTTTTCCTCTTTATTATTTTCTTTTTCTCCCACAAAATCACCTACTCTAAACTAGAAATGTCAATCAAACAGAGTCCTCAACCCATTACTTTTCTCTTGCTGTAATTAATATAGTTGAAGCTATGAAAATAGAAGAGGTGTCTCAGGGAGGATGATGATGGTGACAATAAAGATGATACCTAACATCAACAAATCTAAAACCACACTGACTATATATGATGAATCATTATTTTATGAAGCACTGAAAGAGGAAAAAAACACCTAAGATGAGGAGGAATCTAATACAAGAATCCTATATACAGCTGGGGCCCCAAAGGACTACTCTCTCTTAAACTAAAGACAGATGAAATATAAAACCACAATTTAGAAATAAATTTCAAGGAAATCTTCATCTCTCAATTTGGGGACTGGTATAAAGCAGAAAAATACCTCCATAAGAAGATAAATTGCAAGCTGTTAAGCATGAAGCTTTCACATCTGAATTTATACCACCAGACTGGTCTCAAAACCTCCAACAGAGAAGTCAATTTAAAGTTGCCTCAGGTTGAAAGTGCCCCAGGTTACTGGAGAAACACGAAACCTCTGGGAAAGAATCTGACAAAGCCGGGAATAAAGCAATTCTAAGAAGCCATCTCTAAGAAGATGCACCCTGATTAATGTTAAATCATACAAAAACAGTCTAATTTGTATTACGAATAATAAAATACAATAGAAACAGGGCACACTTAGAATTAATATGCTTTTTATCATATTACATATTAAATCATTGAATCTTCACAACTACTTAACTGCCATAAGCCCCATTTTATACGTAAGGAAACTATAGCTCAGAGAGGTTTTGCCCAAGGAACATATAACAATCAGATGTGCAACTGAGATTTTAATCAAGCAAATGTGGCTCCAGAGTCCATGCCCTTAGTTCCTGAGTTATGGGCATATTTCTGGAGAACATCAACGTTTAAATCGTATACAGAGAAAAAAAGATATTAATCACAAGGAAAAATTATAAAAATGATGGCAGATTTCTCACTGGAAATGATGAAAGACAGAAGACAATGGAACAGCACCTTTAAAAAATTGAAGAAAAAAATACCAACACACAATTCTATATGCAGTGAAAGTAAAAAAGATAAAATAAAATGAATGTTGAGAAAATTATTCACCAGCAGACCCACACAACAAGACACTAAACAAAATTCTTCAGGATAAAGAAAAGTGACAGATGAAACTCAAATCTAAAGAAATGAAAAGCACACATATAGCAAATTACGTGTAATTACAATAGACTGTTTTCTTAGTTTCTTTAAAGAATCACTATTTAAATAAACCAGTTAACACCGTATTGTGAGATTTGTTATGTACATACATTTATTTTTTTAAAAGGTATTTATTTATTTATTTATTTGGGACAGAGAATGAGAGAATGAGCAGGGAGGGGCAGAAGAAGAATGGGGATGATGAATGGGGAGCCGAAGGCAGGGCTTGATCCCAGGACCTTGGGATCATGACCTGAGCTGAAGGCACCACTAAAGGATTGAGCCACCCAGGTGTCCCTATAATGTACATATATTTAAAATACATCACAACAGGGACACCCAAGTGGCTCAGGTGGTTAAGTGTCTGACTCAGATATGAGATAAAAAGCCCCACGTCAGGCTCTGCATTGAGTGTGAAGCCTGCTTGAGATTCTTTCTCTCCCTCTCCCTTTGTCCCTCCTTCCCCACTCTCTCTCTCAAAATAAAAATAGGTAAAATAAAATATATCACAACAATACACAAAGGATGGGAGGTGGTGAAGCAAACTATACTGTTATAAGATAATTAATTTTGTAAGAAGTACACTACAATCAAGTAGGATTTAGTCCCATGATGCATGGTTCAGTATCTGCAAATCAATCAACATGATTTATCACATCAACAGAAAATATCAAAATCATATGATCATTTCAATAGGTATAGTAAAAATCATTGACAAAGTACACATCCATTCATGATAAAAACCCTCAAAACAAAGCAGGTATGGAAGGAACATAGCTAACATTATAAAGGCCATATATGAAAAAACCCACAACTATCATCATACTCAATGGGGAAAAACTGAGAGCTTTTCCTGTAAGATCAGGGACAAGATAAGAATGTCAATTCTCAGGGCACCTGCGTGGCTCAGTGGGTTAAGTTGCTGCCTTCGGCTTAGATCATGATCTCAGGGTCTTGGGATCGAGTCCCGCATCAGGCTCTCTGCTCAGCAGGGAGCCTGTTCCCTCTCTCTCTCTCTGCCTGCCTCTCCATCTACTTGTGATTTCTCTCTGTCAAATAAATAAATAAAATCTTAAAAAAAAAAAAAAAAAAGAATGTCAATTCTCACCACATTCACTCAACACAGTGCTGGAAGTCCTGGCCGCAGCAATCAGACAAGAGGAAAAAAATAAAAGGCATCCAGATTGGTAAGGAAAAAATAATACTTTCATTATTTGCAGATGACATGATACTCTATATAGAAAACCCCAGGGGCGCCTGGGTTAAGGCCTCTGCCTTCAACTCGGGTCATGATCCCAGGGTCTTGGGATTGAGCCCCACGTCAGGCCCTCTGCTCAGCAGGGAACCTGCTTCCTTCTCTCTCTCTGCCTATGTCTCTGCCTACTTCTGATCTCTGTCAGGTTAAAAAAAAAAAAAAACTTTATAAACACCAAAAAACTACATAATAATTCACTGATAAATAAATTCAATAAGGTCAGAGGATACAAAATTGATGTACGGAAATCTGTTGCATTTCTATACACTCATAATGAAACAAAAGAAAGAGAAAATTACAAAGCAATCCCATTGATAATTGCATCAAAAATAATAAAATACCTAGGAATTAACAAAGGAGGTAAAAGACATACACTCTGAAAACAATGATGAAAGAAACTGAAGACAACAAACAAAAATGGGAAGATATTTCATGCTCATGGATTGGAAGAATTAATATTGTTAAAATGTCCATACTACTTAAAGCAATCTACAGATTAATGCAATCCCTATCAAAATACCAACAGCATTTTTTACAGAACTAGAACAAATAATCCTAAAATTTATATGGAATCACAAAAGACCCGAAATATCCAAAGCACTCTTAAAAAAGAAAAACAAACCTGGAAGTATCAAAATTTCAAATTTCAAGTTATACTACCAAGCTGTAATAATCAGAATGCTATGGTAATGGCACAAAAAAAGACACAAAGATCAACAGAACAGAATAGAAAGCCTAGAAATAAACCCACAATTATATGGTGAAGAGGAAACATTGCATCTCATATATACTGCATCTCATATTCTATTTTTAAAGGTAGTGGACTAAATAAATAAATAAATAATAAAAGTTTATAGCCAATATTATGAACTCAGGTGTGATAAACTACAACTCAGGTGACATAATAAACTTCTATAAAATACAATAAAACTGAAAGAAGATGAAATTAAAGTCTGACTAGAATTAATCCTCAAAAACCTTCTCTTAACCAAGGAGAAAAAACAAACACTCCAGGCCCAAATTTCCTTGATAAACTCCACCAAATATAAACACTACATTTATGCTAATAATTTTACAACAATAATTTCACAAAAGAGAAGAGGAGGAAAGTACTTCCAAACTCATTTTACAAGACCAAGATAGCCCCCTACAACACCAGAAAAAGACACTACAGGAAAAACAAATTAGAAACTATCAATATTAATTAACATTAAACTATTAATATCCTCACAAATATGACATAAAACTTAATAAAACATTAGCAAATTTAATCTAGCAATATTTTAGAAGTAATTACAGTATTACTTATAATAATTAAAATATTATGACCAAGAAAAATCTATCCCAGGAATGCAAGGTTGGCCTAACACAGAAAATCAATGTAAATCACCAAATCCATAAAATGAAAGAGAAAAACCATATCATCATTTCAATAAATGGGGAGGAAAAAGCATTTGAAAAAAATTCAATGCCCATCCATAATAAGAACTCTTAGCAAACAAAGAAACAGGGAGGTCAGAGGCCACCAGTGAAAACCTACCACTATCATTCTTTAAGATGAAATACTTACTGTTACTGTACCCTACAAATCCAGATGAAGACAAGGATATCACCTCTCATCTTTTCTACTAGGCAATACAATAAGAAAATGAAATGAAATGAAAGAAATAGATAGGAAACGAAGCGGTGAAGCTGTTTTACTTACAAACAACATAATCATGTGCATATAAAATACCTAAGAAAGTTACTAAATCACGTGCATATGGGCGCCTGGGTGGCTCAGTGGGTTAAGCCGCTGCCTTCGGCTCAGGTCATGATCTCAGGGTCCTGGGATCGAGTCCCACATCGGGCTCTCTGCTCAGCAAGGAGCCTGCTTCCTCCTCTCTCTCTCTGCCTGCCTCTCTGCCTACTTGTGATCTCTCTCTGTCAAATAAATAAATAAAATCTTTAAAAAAAAAAATCACGTGCATATAAACTACCTAAGAAAGTTATTAAATGTGCATATAAAATACCTAAGAAAGTTACTATACTACTTAAGTGATACTCTGTCCTAACAGCAAAAATTTGAAATTAAATACAAAATACAATTCTAAAACCATCTCAGAACATAAAATATTTAGAATAAATCTAACAAAACTCTAAGACCAATATACTAAAAACTATATATTACTCCAAGAAACCAAAGAAAATCTAAATAAATATAAAAACATACCATGCTCATGGATTAGAAGCCTCAATGTCGTCAGGATCTTGATTCACAAAACACTGAACTATACATTCAGTACTATTCACTATACATTCAATAGCAAAGTAGTGAAAATACCAACATGCTTTTCTGTACAAACTGACAAGCTGAATCTAAAATTTATACAGAAATGGAAAAGAAACTAGTATAGGTTCTTTTAATCTTAAAAAAAAAAGTTGGAAGACCCACACCTTCTGACTTTGAGCTTTCTACACAGCTACAAATATCAGATAGTATGGTTTTGCTGTAAGGCTTAAATAAGACAGATGGAATACAATACAGTATTACCCAGAGATAAACCCATACACATATACTCCACTGATTTTCATCTAAGGTATCAAGTCAATTCAATGGGGAAAATGAAATCTTAAAACAAATGGTGCTAGAACAACTAGATAAACTACTATGTGTTTTCCTACTCCAAACAATTAGTTTGATTCCGATATTATCTACCCTGGATACAGCATCAGATCCCACATGTGAATTAAGGGCTCAGTCTGACTAGACTACTCCCACTTCAGATATCAATCACAAGTTCAGGTTGTTACCTATGCATGCTTCTGGACTGACTAGCTATAAATCAGAGGTTTCCATGACCTCTGCCTTCAGGTTTGATTAATTTGCTAGAGTGGCTCACAGAACTCAGAGTAACATTTACTTATGTTTATTAGTTTATCATAAAGGGTATTAAAAGGATATAGATAAATAGCCAGATGAAGAGATACAAAGGGAGAGGTCCAAAAAGGCCCTCAGCGTAGAAGCTTCTGTCCTCAGGGAGCTAGTTTTGCACAACCCATCAGGATATAGATATACCCACCAACCCAGAAGTTCATAGAGCTTAATCTGCACCCCACCCTCCTTCCCCTTCCAGAGGTCAGTGGGTGGGGCTAAAAGTCCTAACCCTCTAAACAGTTGATCTTTCTGGTGATCAGCCCCATCCTGAGATTATCCAGGGACCCCACCCTAATTCATCTTACTAGCCTAAACTCAGGTGTGCTCAAAAAGGGGCCCCACATGAGTTACAAAAGCTATTCCTATCATCAGGAAATTCCAAGGGTCTCAGGAGCTTTGTACCAGGACCCAGGAACAAAAAACAAATGTATTTGCTATTATACCAAAACTATGAAAAAATATAAACCCTTATCTCACATCCCACAGAAAATTTAAATCTAGATGGGCAAGCCAAAGCTATAAAGCTTTGAGAAAAAATATATAAGAATATCTTCATAACCTTGGGGTAGATAGGCAAGGATTTCTTAGAAAGGACACAAAAAGCATTCAGCATGAAAAAAATTTTTTTGATAAATCAGATTTCATGAAAATTTAAAACACCAGTTAATCAAAAGGCAATACACAGACTGGGAAAAATATTCCCAATACATATATTGGGAATGACAATGGACTCACAGCAAGAATATATCAAAACTCTTGCAACTCAAGTACAAGAAGAAAAATGAGCCAATTAAAAAAATGAGTAAAAGACTTGAATAGACACTTCATAAAAGAAGATACCGTATGATATCTAATATACAACAGTAAGAAGATACTATTTTATACCCACGAGTGAAGAAACTGACACAGCAATAGTGACAAGATGTGAAGCAACTAAAACTCTAATGAACCTTGTATAAGTATTTATAGCAGCATTACTCATATTAGCCAAAAACTGGAGTCTAGGGTGCCTGGGTGGCTCAGTGGATTAAGCCGCTGCCTTTGGCTCAGGTCATGATCTCAGGGTCCTGGGATCGAGTCCCGCATTGGGCTCTCTGCTCAGCAGGGAGCCTGCTTCCTCCTCTCTCTCTCTCTCTCTCTCTCTCTCTGCCTGCCTCTCTGCCTACTTGTGATCTCTCTGTGTCAAATAAATAAATAAAATCTTTAAAAAAAAAAACAAAACTGGAGTCTACCCAAATGTCCATCAACAGAAGAACAAACAATATTTGATTATATTCATTTGATGGAATATACTCAGTAATTACTCAATATTACTCAATAATATTGAGTATTACTCAACTGAGTATTGAGTAATATTGAGCATTATAACTTTTTTTTTCCAATTTATTTATTTTCAGAAAAACAGTATTCATTATTTTTTCACCACACCCAGTGCTCCACGCAAGCTGTGCCTTCTATAATACCCACCACCTGGTACCCCAACCTCCCACCCCCCCCGCCACTTCAAACCCCTCAGACTGTTTTTCAGAGTCCATAGTCTCTCATGGTTCATCTCCCCTTCCAATTTACCCAAAAGCACACACCCTCCCCAATGTCCATAACCTTCCCCCCTTCTCCCAACCCCCCTCCCCCCAGCAACCCACAGTTTGTTTCGTGAGATTAAGAGTCACTTATGGTTTGTCTCCCTCCCTATCCCATCTTGTTTCATGGATTCTTCTCCTACCCACTTAAGCCCCTATGTTGCATCACCACTTCCTCATATCAGGGAGATCATATGAGCATTATAACTTTTATTACTGAGTATTATAACTCAATATTACTCAGTAATAAAAAGTACTCAACTACTGATATAGGCAACAAGAGGATGATGTTCAAAAGCATTAGGCTAAGAGAAAGAAACCAGATAAAAAAGGCTATACAGTTTGTAGGGTTCCGTTTATATGAAGTATAAGAACAAAACAGAACTCATTTATGATACTACAAATCAGAACTGTGATGGCTTATGAATGGGGGATTGAACAGAAGGAAGCCCAAGGAAATGTAGTAAGGGGATGGAAATGTTCTCTATCTTGATTGAAGTGTGGTTATACAGGTATATACATTTATCAAAAATAATTGAACCATACATGTAAGATCTCTGCATCCCATAGTACATATAACTAACTCAATAAAATATAAGAGACGGGGGTGGGAAAATACTGAACTTTCAGTTCAAATGGCAGACTGACCACAAGTATTTATCTTGTTCCCCAAAAACACCAACTAGGAAGAGACATGACTTCTGGAACATTAGTATTCTATTTATTATGTCCTGAAAAAATATAAAGGTATTTTCACTTAGGGATAATCCATCTATCTGTACACTTATGATTTGTACACTCTTTTATGTATATATTACATTAAATTCTTTTCATCAGCCAATGAATTAGGCAGCCTCCACAATCAACTGCTGTACAGAGCATCTACCCAGCTAGTAAATTTTCACAAGGGCTGTTAAACTTCCAAAAACTGGTCTACTTTTTAAAGCAAAACAAAAAAACAAAAACAAAACACTCCTAAATTAGCAGTTGACATGATCAGTACAGGTCACAGGGTAGTCCAAAAATATTAGGTTTTCAGCTCCAATTAAGATGAGCAAATGATAACGGTAACTTTTCAAAAGATTGCAAGATAAATATGTAGTCTAGTGTCCTAATATCCTAATATTTTACCTAATATCTTATAAGTCTTAGGAAATACCTAGAGCATTCCAATAAAATAAGTAAAGGAGCCATTTTGTCACCCCATCTTCCATCCTGATATTTTATAGCAAGTTTGCTAAAAATGTTCTTTCAGCACTTATCAAAGTAAACTGACTCTTATATGATTTATGTGTCAGAGAGCCAATTCTCCAAATCTCCACTAGCTCCTCAGCCAGACTATCAAATTCCATAAATAATTTTTAAGCTTGGCATCTGATGAATGTTAAGAAGAACATGAATAATGTCAGATGACTAAAGTGATGAGAGTGTAGCTGAATTCAGAAATCAAAAATGTATATATTGCCAGCAACTAACACAATTATTCTACACTCTCTGACAGTAATCAGCAGTAGATAAAAGAGGCTGGGTTATAGAGGGATATTGACTGAGAATATGAAATGGAATCCTGCCCCTCCTCTCTTTCCCAATTCCTCACAGAATAAAAAAAAACAATATATTCTGGTTCTTTCAGACTTTTGATCATTCACTTCTAGTCTAATAAAAGTTTTCTTCATTTATAAAAGCAGTTACTAAACTGCTAAGTTTGAATTTTAGGTGCAAAATTTTTTGCAGCCTAATTAACTTGTACTGTCAGGTTTACTCTCACTTCTCCCATGGGACACCTCCTCTGTCCCTCTCCTAAGGGTATGTGCACACGGGTCTCTCTCTTCCACGTTCAGGGGCTCCTTTGTAGAGATGTTTTCACCACCTGTTGCAATCTGAGGTTTAAATGGAACTTAATACTCAAAAAGGACACTTAAAGGCAGGATCCTGCATCCCTCAGAGGGGAGCACAAACACTTAGCTGTGTGACTCTTATCACTGACTAGGGTCTCTAAGTCTCTGATCACTGTGGAAAGCAGAAGTATTTCCATCTTCTTGCGGCCATCCATAAGGCTTAGGAGAAAATCTGAATCATTTCCTGTTGAGAATTACAACACTAACAGAGTAGGGGAAAAATGAGTACTGAAAATATTCTGATGACAAAATCAGAATTTTCCTTTCAGTGTTTCTAAATTTCTATTGATTCTAACTTTAAATATAAACTAAATAAAGACTGTTTTATAATTTCCTTTAAAAAAAGAGAGAGAGACTGGTTAATTCACACAAATAAAGGATAAAGATCAAGGTCACAAAGGAATTGATAAAGAAGGGGTATTGTTGGGAATATAAGTGAAATAGCCAATTAGGATCTGAGTATAAAAGGGGAGGAAATGCAGCTGAGAGACTTGAATGCACTAGTAAGTAGGAGGATTCTGGGACCAGAGATCAAAGAGCACATTTATGAAAACTCAAGCACAGAAGGAAGACAAGATGTGACAATGAAAAACAAAGAGTTTCAGAGTCCAAGATATATTTCATCTATCAACTCTTACAAATAGAAATGAATATAGAAATATCTATGATTGAAATTATCAACCTATGGCATGATGCCTGACCCAAAGTGAAATCTGAATATATCAGAGTAATTGCTGTAAATGATGGAGAAATTCCAAATTACTTATGGTACTTACCAAAACATAATTAACTGTAAGTTCACAGCTACCAGAAAAAAATTAAAATTATTTCTATAAATAACATATAGCCCATCTGATATTTTTAGATTATCCAATCAACTGTTCTCTTCCTTAAGGATAAATTTAAGTTGATTGGACAGATATTATATACATATATATAGAGCCAGATGTACTCAAAATAAAACAAAATTTCATTTTGGTCTTAAGCAATTTTAAAATGAGCATGATTTACGTAAATTTTTCTATATCCAAGAACTTCTATACTGCCCTTATAATCCAATATTGGCCATGATGAGATTAACCATAAATTTAAAGAAGAGAGATTACTTATCAAATAGATTTGTCTCAAAACAGACTCAACAAGGCAAAAGAATAATGTAAAATAAGATGTTAGGATTTTCCCTACTCCTAAGCAATAGAGAAGATTAAATGACAGACCAGTGAAATTGGTCTTTGCACCACAGAAGTCATTATATATTCAGTTTATCAGCTGGATTCTTTTTTTTTTCCCTATCAGCTGGATTCTTCTGTAAAACATCTCAAACCTGACCACAATTTTTTTTTTTTTTTTTTTTTACAGCTCAAAGGCCTCACATTTATTACCAAACCAACCCACTAGTGCAGAGCTATAGTAACAGAAAAATCTTTCGCTGATAAATGGTATCTATTGGCCAGGCAGAAAGGTGTTTACAGGGTGATGGAATAGAACACATGATCCTCAAGTAACGTAATTAAATACGTGGTGCCAATTAGGTGTGTCATCGCGTGATGTGGGACGCCTTAGAGACCCAGCTTGGTTCTCCTCCAGTGCCTCCTCTTGGAGTTATACCTGATTTTATTACCAGTTTTCATCCAAATCCACTGGGGAATGGGACGATTCTGCTTTTGTTTCTTGGCCAGGAATCGCTTAATCCTGAAAGTCTTGTGAGAAGACATGGTCAATTAACAGCGCGCAGCACACGGCAGGATGGCGGGGAAAAAGAGAAAAAAGACCTGACCACAAATTTTAACAACTCTCCAATCAGCAAATGCATTAACCACCGTGTGCAAGAATAAAATGATACTTAATGCAATTTTCTTACCTGCCTTAATAGTTTCTCAATAGCTGACATTACCATAAGGCCTCTCCAAACAACTGGTGCAGTCTCTTCAACCAGGAAACCCATAGACATACTGCAACAATAAACCAAAAATGCAACTAATTTACACACATTAATCAACATTATTCTGAAAAGTAGCATAAAAAAAGTAACATATACTTACCAAGCAATACCATAATTCAAAAGAGGCCTCATTAGATTGCCTGAAATTTAAAAAACAAAAAAAACCCTCTCTTTTAGAATATATAAACGTAATGACTTATTTTTTTAACTAAAAGTGTCAAATTAACCAAAAAGAGTATCAAATTAAAAATACAAATGGCTGGCTCAGTGGGTTAAGCCGCTGCCTTCGGCTCAGGTCATGATCTCAGGGTCCTGGGATCAAGTCCCACATCGGGCTCTCTGCTCAGCAGGGAGCCTGCTTCCCTCTCGCTCTCTCTGCCTGCCTTTCCATCTACTTGTGATTTCTCTCTGTCAAATAAATAAATAAAATCTTTAGAAAAAATAAAAAATAAAAAATAAAAAAATAAAAAAAATAAAAATAAAAATAAAAAAGAAAACACAACTCTTTAAAAAAAAAAAATACAAATGGCTACTCATACTGCTGCTCTTTAACTTTCAACTGATTCCACCTAAATCTGCAATAGTTTAAACATTATACCAAGCATACAACCAATACTTACAATAGATGCACATCTATAAACAGCTGGAATAGAGTTTTATTAAGAAACAACCCACCTAGGGGTGTTTGGGCAGTTCAGTCAGTTAACCATCTGCCTTTGGCAAGGGGCATGATCCCAGGGTCCTGGATCAAGCCCCATGTCAAGCTCCCTGTTAAGCAGGAAGCCTATTTCTCCCCTGTCCCTCCCCCTCATCACTCATGTTCTCTCTATCTCCCTCTCTCTCAAATAAATAAAATCTTTTTAAAAAATAAAGGAAAGAAAAAAAAAGAAACAATCCATATATAATTTTAAGTGTCTCTAAAAAATAGCCTCAATAAGTAATTTTATCCACCAATTTTATTCATATATAGATATATAAATTACATTCTTAAGTTTATGTAGTATGCATTTACAAGACAAGTACACAAATATGCACAGAGGCATCTAATAAGTTATCCCTATTTCTTTTTTCCTTACTTGAAGAATTTGTAAAGTATAAAAAATCCAAGAGTAGAAAACTCTACTTTGTATCTCAACATAATAAAAGCAGTATATAAAAAACGCACAGCAAACATCATACTTAATGGTAAAAGACTTAAAGTTTTTCCTCTAAGATCAGGAACAAGACAAGGATGCCCACTTCTGCCACTTTAATGCAACATAATACTGGAAGAGCCAGAGCAATTAGACAAGAAAAAGAAATAAACAGCATCCAAATTGGAAAGGAAGAAGTCAAGTTCTCCCTTTTCACAGACAATATGATCTTATATATAGAAAACCCTTAAGATTCCATAAAAAACTACTAGAGCTAATAAATGAACTCAGCAAAATAGCAGGATACAAAATTAACACATAAAATTCCATTGCATTTCTAGACACGAACAATAAATAATCTGAAAACAAAATTATGAAAACTTTCCCATTTATAACAGCATCAAAAAGAATTAAATACTTCAGAACTAGCATCACCACAAAGAATGAAAGACTTGTACATGAAAATCTCAAAACATTGCTGAAAAAAATCAAAGAAGACATAAATAAAAGGAAACACGTATCATGTTCATTGACTGGAAGACATAATATTGTCAATATTGTCCAAAGCAATCTGCTGGTGCAATGCAACCTTATCAAAATTCCAATGACATTTTTTGCAGAAATAAAAATTCCATCCAAAAATTCATATGGAATCTGAAGGGATCCCAAATAAGCAAATCAATCAAGAAAAAAAAGAACAAAGCTGGAGCATTCATACCTCCTGATTTCAAAATTTATTACAAAGCTACAGTAAATAAATCAGTGAGATATTGGCATAAAGACCAAAAATAGATCAATGGAAAAGCCCAGAGAGTCTAGGGGCACCTGGGTGGCTCAGTGGATTAAGCAGCTGCCTTTGGCTCAGGTCATGATCTCGGGGTCCTGGGATCAAGCCCTGCATTGGGGAGCCTGCTTCCCCCTCTCTCTCTGCCTGACTCTCTGCCTACTTGTGATCTCTCTCTCTGTCAAATAAATAAATAAAATCTTCAAAAAAAAAAATAAAAAAGAACAGAGAGCCTAGAAATAAAACCATCATATACACAGTCAAATGGTTTTTTATGGGAAGCCAAGATCATTCAAGGCAGAAAGGACAGTCTTTTCAACAATTGATGCTGAGAAAACTGGATATCCACATGCAAAAGAATGAAGTTAGACCCTTACACATATAAAAATTAAGTTAAACTGAGAGCTAAAACTGTAAGATTTTAAAAAAAAAACAGAGTAAAAGCCTCATATCATTGGATTTAGCAGTGTTTCCTTGGGTATGACATCAAAAGCACAGGCAACAAAAGTAATAGACAAATTGGACTTACTGAAGAAAAATTTTTATTTAAAGATTTTATTTATATATTTATTTGTCAGAAGAAGAGAGAGAGAGAAAGCACAAGCAGGAGAGCGGAAAACAGAAGGAGGAGCCCGATGCAGCACTTGATCCCAGCACTCTGGGATCGTGACCCGAGCCAAAGGCAGACATTTAACCAACTGAGCCACCAAGGCATCCCTGGACTTAATGAAAATGTTTAAATGTTGTGCATCAAAGACAATATCAACAAGTAAAAAAGCAAGGCACAAAATGAGAGAAAACATCTATAAATCATATATCTTACAAGGAATTCATATCCAGAATATATTAAATCTCAAAACTCTACAATGACAATAAAAAACAAAGCCTAGGGGCGCCTGGGTGGCTCAGTGGGTTAAAGCCTCTGCCTTCAGCTCGGGTCATGATCCCAGGGTCCTGGGATCGAGCCCCGCATCGGGCTCTCTGCTTGGTGGAGAGCCTGCTTCTCTCTCTCTCTCTCTCTCTCTCTCTGCCTGCCCCTCTGCCTACTTGTGATCTCTTTGTCAAATAAATAAATAAAATCTTTAAAAAAAAAAAAAAAGCCTAATTTGAAAACCAGCAAAGGAAGCAAAGAGACATTTCTTCAAGAAAGATATACAAATGGCCAAAAAGCACATGGAAAAATGTTCAACATCACTGATCATTGGGGAAACGTGTATCAAAATTAAAATAAGATACCATCTCATACCTATTAGGATGGCTACCATCCCCCCCCAAAAAAACCCCACAAACAAAAACAGAAAATAATAAGTATTAGAGAATATGGAGAAATCTGAAGAAGTTTATACACTATTGGTAGGGATTTAAAATACTATAGCTGCTATGGAAAATAATAGGGTGGTTCCTGAAAAAATTAAAGATAAATTACCATATGATCCAAGAATTCCACTTCTTGGTACATACCCAAAAGAGATGAAAGGAGGGTCTCAGGGTCTCAAAGAGGTATTTGTCCACTCATGTTCATAGCAGCATTATTCACAATAATTATTCACATTCCACAATATGGAAGCAACCCAAGTGTCCACTGACAGATGAATGGATAAAGCCAAGTGTCTCTCTCTCTCTCTCTCTCTTTTTCTCTCACACACACACAGACACAAACACACACAGTGGAATATTATTCAGTCCTAAAATAGAAAGAAATTCTGACATATGCTACAACATGGATGAATTATGAGGACATTATGCTAGGTGACACAAAAAGAGAAAAACTGTATGATTCTCATCCGATGAAGTACTTAAAGTAGTGAAAATCATACAGACAAAAAGGAGAATAGCTGTTTCCAGGGGCACTAAGAGGTGTGTTACTGTTTGAAGAATATAAAGTTTCAGTTTTACAAGACAAAAAGAGCAATGGAGATGGATGGTGGTAATAGTTGCACAATGTTACGAATGTATTTAATACCACTGAACTATATACTTAAAAATGGTTAAGATGGTAAATTTTATGTTATGTGTATTTTACCATAATAAAAAAAATATTTTAAACTCTACTCTGTAATCTGAAAAAAGTTACATTAATCTCAAGGGAAAAACAATCTACTGATTATGCTCAAATTTAAAAAAAAATACACTTTATATAATCAACTAACAAGTATATAAACTATAAAGTAGTTTAGATTACTGTAAAATATAGTTTCTTTTATCAAACTATCTGTGCAGCTACATTCCCATATATAATGGAACATTACTCAGCCATCAAAAAGAAGGAAATCTTGCCATTTGCAACAATGTGGATGGACCTACAGTATACTACAATAAGCAAAATAAGTCAATCAGAGAAAGACAAATGCCATTTGATTTCACTCATATGTGAAATTTAAGAAACAAAACAGATGAACATAGGAAAGGGAAGGAAAAATAAACTAAGATGAAAACAGAGAGGGAGGCAAACCATAAGAGACTCTTAACTGTAGGAAACAAACTGAGGA